>NC_086318.1:295986491-297186491 GCF_036172605.1 Pelobates fuscus
AGACATTTAGGTTTTTGTTAATAATTGTTGTCTTATTTCAAATGTAAAATGTGTTTTTCCACAAAATCAATTTTTACATATATATATTAAATATTAAAAGTTACATTTTAAAATATATAATTCGAAATAGGACAGTGTTGTCTCCTTTTCAACTTAAAATATTAATATTCATATTTAAGTCACAGCAACAACATTGCACAATCCAAATTTAAATTTTTGTTTGCAATAACCTGCTCACACGTGCTTATGTATACATGACTGCCTGGTGTAGATCTGGTGTATATTTAAAATGGTTCTACAGGTAATGGGATAACTAAATGTTCTGAAAATATCTAGACTTTACAATAAAATGTGCAAAAAAGAGAAGAAGCAATCCACACTCAATAACAGAGAAAAAATACAATATTTTAGTCAGAGCAAATACCCAGCATGCATGTGGTGGAGGATAAAAATGTAGGAGAAGGGGGCGGGGCCAAGCCAGCAAGCTGAGAAGTCGCAGAAAAGCTGGGCTCCCGCTGTATTTGCCAATTTCTGGTTAAAAACTTACTACATCGAAGCCTACAGAATCCGGGATAAGCCACCTACAACAGGGGTGACACGGCAGCAAACCTAAAACCCTTATTGAGTGCCCGTCGGTTTAGACTCCCAGAATGGAAAGCCGCAGCCTGCGGGGGATGGGAACGGGGAGAGGCGGCCGCTCTCCTCGCCCAGACACTGGAGACACGACGCAACAGATGCCCTGCTCCCCCCCCCCAGGACCGGCGGGGGTTATCGCGGTCCAACGAAAAGAAGCAACCTACCCACAACTGTGCCAGCTGAGACGCATGGCGAGCAGTGGAGCAACATGAAGCGAAACAACATGGCCGCCGCCACGTGCACCTGGCCCTCAAGGAATGCGGAGCTCGAAGCTAAACTGGACGAGCTGTTCGCCAAGTTCTGGGCGAAGCTGGCGTCCAGGGAGCAACTGACAGGCACAAACATGCCTGCAAAGCAGCTGACACTCACCCGCACAGAGCCGGCACCACCGCAAGCTCCAACGACACACAAGGGGAGCCACAGCCAGCAGACACGTGTAGTCTATGGGCCGAAGCGACAGCAACTGCCAATAACAGTGGCAAACCACACAACCCACCCGGCGAACTCTATTCAACGCCCAAAGCACCCACAAATGACGCTGAGGAGACAGCACACCATCACAGACAGGAATGGAAGGCGGCTGAAGCTACCTGCACGGGCCGCGCCAAAACCCATATACCGACTAGGAGCAGAGGCAGGGGCCTACCCGGGCACACTCCTGTGCAAATCCCAGGCTACCCACCCGACGCACCTCACCGCACGGGGAGACCACGCCATCACCAGGCCCGTGCACACTTCTTCTGAGCTGGGGGTTCACCTGGAGGTAACCCTTCCACGCCACCCATACACCTGAGGGGACAGCCGAACCCGGGCGGATCCTTGGGCCCTCGACCCTGTTGATGGGGTCAATGGACATGTGGCAAGGGCCCCTGCTAAGGCCTCGGGCCGAAGAAACACGGCGCCTGAACGACGGGCACCCAGGAAGTACAGGGGGAGAGATGCAACGCGGGGAGCAGAGACACACCTGCCACTGCATCGCACACAGAGAGAGCAGGTGGGGGAAACCGAGACTGCTCTCAGGTTTCAGGTTTGTATTTGGACTTTAAGTGGCATAGGCTAAACGCCATAAACGGACTCACACCAGACCCAGTATAACCAGGGTAACAGCCAGTTATATTCTACCACCATGATTTAACGTTGTCTACATTCCATTTTCTTTTTGTTGTTTGGTTTTTACTCTTCATTTATATATTGCCCATGTCGAAATTAGCAATCCTACTGTTTTACGCCCTAATCCTACCACAGCGCACACAGTATTTCTTGGCTCAGCCTGTGGTCAACTTGGCGTGTCTCTGCCATGTGAGAGTATTGCATGTGTTAGATAGAGGCTTATGTACCTTATTTACGCTCTAATACTACGGACCCTTACCACATTAACATGTTTAAATACCTAGCATAGTATACCCTCGGTACCTGTAATGCTACCAAACCAGCCTAGGCAATACTGCGACAATTGTACCTAACAGTTATGAATGTGTACAGTATAACCAACCTCTCAGATACGCTTATGGGCAGCAGACCCGATTGAGCCTTGATTTTTCTATGTTATAAAAATATAGTTCATGCAGACAGCACGCAACCGTATAGACATACTTACCCAGGTTACCACTCTTGCTAGCTACCGCATGCTTAGACTACACACCCTTAAGCATCTACGTTGTTCTCCATATCAAGAAGCCTGGTAAAGCCTGGTAAATGACTACCCACAATGCAGGCTCGGTTTCACCACCCATGTGTATGTTTAAACCTGACAGTCTACTTTGGGTGCAATAGATGGTTTAATTGTTTAAATGTTTAAATGTTCAATGTAGACCTAGCCTACCCTAGATTTCACGTCTTGACCACAACAATCTCCTAGACACACTGCAGGTCATGCAGTAGGGTTAGCCTGCAATATCACGACGTCATAGACACCGCATGTCCTGTGTCCCACAGAATATACTGAACCTTAGACGAGCCTCCGACACCTAGAGAGACACCACGACACTAGATACAAAGGAAAGGCCGCACCCGTTATACTGCATCTTACCACGACTTGTTTAACATATGTTTCTGTTCAACGACTTTTAACCCCTTAAGGACGCTGGACGGTTCAGGACCGTCATCGGCATTTTTCACTTGCCGGCCGACGACGGTCCTGAACCGTCCTAAATTTAAAATGTACTTACCCGATCGCCGTCGTTCCCCCGGCGGCGATCGGCGGTGCTCCCGGTGTGGGGAGACTGCCTGCAGCCCAGACAGTCTCCCCATGGCGGTTTAGGACCCCTGTGGCCATGTGATCGCCCAACAGGGCGACCACATGGTCACAATAGGTGTCCTAGTCTCTGCCTGCAGGGGGACTGTCTGTGCTGACAGGCAGTCTCCCTGCAACTGTAAAATCAAAAAAAAAAATTAAAGTTATAGTTAATAAAAAAAAAATATTATAATATATGTGTATATATATGATATATAGACATATATTATACCTATATAATATATGTCTATATATCATATATATAATGTCATGCTAAGAGTATTTTTATATTAATATGTACATATATTAATATAAAAATACACTTATAATTAATTTACACACGTATATATATAATATATATAATAACTATATATATTGTATATATATATTATTATAAAATACGAATAATAAATAATTTAAATTAAATTAAAAAATTAAAAATAATAATAAAAAATTAAAAAAAAATTATATATCTATACGAAATTTTATTCTAACTGTATTTTGATATTAATATATATATATTTATATCAAAATACACTTAGAATGAAATTGTATATATATCTATGTATATATAAATAAATAAAAAGAATGCGAACTATTCATATGTCCATATACAAAATTACATAAATAATTATATAAATATACACGTAGACTTCAAATATATAAATATGCATATATATTTAAATTCTACGTATATTTAAATTCTGATGTGAATTGGAAAACAAAAATAGCTACTTGTGCCAGGAGCACACATATTCTAAACTCCCTACTGGGATTGTCTCTAAAACAAGTCGTTGAGGAGCCAACTCGTAAAGAGGCCATACTAGATTTAGTGTTAACAAATGGAGATTTGGTATCAGATATTACTGTAGGTGAAAGTTTAGGATCCAGTGATCATCAGTCAGTGTGGTTTAATATAAGAACAGTGACTGAGTCACACCACACAAAAACAAAAGTTTTAGACTTTAGAAAAACAGACTTTTCTAAAATTAGAATATGTGTAAAGGAGTCATTATCAGACTGGAGCAATTTATATGGAGTCCAAAATAAATGGGATTATTTAAAAGTTGCACTACTGAAGGCAACAGAAAATTGCATTAGGCTTGTCAGTAAAAGCAAAAAATTCAAGAAACCACTGTGGTACTCCGCAGATGTGGCCAAAATAGTAAAAAACAAAAAGTTAGCATTTAGTAATTATAAAAAAAACCAGAGTGAGGAAGACAGAATGACCTATAAGATTAGGCAGAAAGAGGCTAAGCAAGTTATAAGAGCTTCCAAATCCCACACAGAAGAGAAAATAGCACAGTCAGTAAAAAAGGGGGACAAAACTTTTTTTAGATACATAAATGAGAAAAGAAAAGTAAAACAAGGATTAGTTAGATTAAAAACAAAAGAAGGAAGGTATGTAGATGAGGATAAAGGTCTAGCTGACTGCCTCAATGAATATTTTTGTTCGGTATTTACAGATGAAAATGAAGGAAAGGGACCTCTGTTAACAAAAAGGATAAATGAGTCATTTATTACACGTGAGTTTACAGAGGAAGAGGTTCTATTTCAACTGTCAAAAGTAAAGACAAATAAGTCAATGGGACCTGATGGAATACACCCAAAGCTATTAAAAGAGCTTAGTGGTGTACTAGCAAAACCATTAACAGATTTATTTAACCAATCATTGAAAACAGGAGTAGTCCCAGAAGATTGGAAGTTAGCGAATGTTGTGCCCATTCACAAGAAAGGTAATAGGGAGGAGTCGGGCAACTATAGGCCAGTAAGCCTTACTTCAGTAGTGGGGAAAGTGATGGAAACCATGTTAAAGGATAGGATTGTTGAACATCTAAAAACACATGGATTTCAAGACCAGAGACAACATGGGTTTACTTCAGGGAGATCATGCCAAACTAATCTTATTGATTTTTTTGATTGGGTAACTAAAATTATAGATCAGGGTGGTGCAGTAGACATTGCTTACTTAGATTTCAGTAAGGCTTTTGACACTGTTGCACATAGAAGGCTTATCAATAAACTACAATCTTTGAGTTTGGATTCGAATATTGTTGAATGGGTAAGGCAGTGGCTGAGTGACAGGCAACAGAGGGTTGTAGTCAATGGAGTATATTCGAAGCTTGGGCTTGTCACCAGTGGGGTACCTCAGGGATCTGTACTTGGACCCATTCTCTTTAATATTTTTATTAGTGATATTGCAGAAGGTCTTGATGGTAAGGTGTGTCTTTTTGCGGATGATACTAAGATATGTAACAGGGTTGATGTTCCAGGAGGGATAAGCCAAATGGAAAATGATTTAGGTAAACTAGAAAAATGGTCAGAGTTGTGGCAACTGACATTTAATGTGGATAAGTGCAAGATAATGCATCTTGGACGTAAAAACCCAAGGGTAGAGTACAAAATATTTGATAGAGTCCTAACCTCAACATCTGAGGAAAGGGATTTAGGGGTGATTATTTCTGATGACTTAAAGGTAGGCAGACAATGTAATAGAGCAGCAGGAAATGCTAGCAGAATGCTTGGTTGTATAGGGAGAGGTATTAGCAGTAGAAAGAGGGAAGTGCTCATGCCATTGTACAGAACACTGGTGAGACCTCACTTGGAGTACTGTACACAGTACTGGAGACCCTATCTTCAGAAGGATATTGATACCTTAGAGAGAGTTCAAAGAAGGGCTACTAAACTGGTTCATGGATTGCAGGATAAAACTTACCAGGAAAGGTTGAAGGATCTTAACATGTATAGCTTGGAGGAAAGACGAGACAGGGGGGATATGATAGAAACATTTAAATACATAAAGGGAATCAACACAGTAAAGGAGGAGACTATATTTAAAAGAAGAAAAACTACCACAACAAGAGGACATAGTCTTAAATTAGAGGGACAAAGGTTTAAAAATAATACCAGGAAGTATTACTTTACTGAGAGGGTAGTGGATGCATGGAATAGCCTTCCAGCTGAAGTGGTAGAGGTTAACACAGTAAAGGAGTTTAAGCATGCGTGGGATAGGCATAAGGCTATCCTAACTATAAGATAAGGCCAGGGACTAATGAAAGTATTTAGAAAACTGGGCAGACTAGATGGGCCGAATGGTTCTTATCTGCCGTCACATTCTATGTTTCTATGTTTCTATGTATTTATGTAATATTTTTACATAATTAAGTTATTTTATTGATTGCAATTTAAGGGACCTGCCTGCCAACCCAGGCCGAGAGTACAGAGAATTTAATTTGCTATCACTGTATTTTACCCTGTAACGTTCTACGACACCCTAAAACCTGTACATGGGGGGTACTGTTTTACTCGGGAGACTTCGCTGAACACAAATATTAGTGATTCAAAACAGTAAAACATATCACAGCGATGATATTGTCAGTGAAAGTGACTTTTTTTGCATTTTTCACACACAAACAGCACTTTTACTGATGATATAATTGTTGTGATACATTTTCCAGTTTTGAAACACTAATATTTGTGTTCAGCAAAGTCTCCTGAGTAGAACAGGACCCCCCATGTACAGGTTTTATAGCGTTTTTGAAAGTTACAGGGTCAAATATATGGGTCAAATATTTTTACATTGAAAATGGCCAGGTTGGTTACGTTGCCTTTGAGAGCGTATGGTAGCCCAGGAATGAGAATTACCCCCATGATGGCATACCATTTGCAAAAGAAGACACCCCATTTGCAATACCTTGGGTTATGTCCAGTCTTTTTTAGTAACCACTTAGTCACAAACACTGGCCAAAATTAGCGTTCAATTTAGTTTTTCACTTTTTTCACACATAAACAAATATGAACGCTAACTTTGGCCATTGTTTGCGACTAAGTGGCTACTAAAAAAGTCTGGACATACCCCATATTGAATACCCTGGGTTGTCTACTTTAAAAAAAATATGTACATGTGGGGTGTTATTCAGCGATTTATGACAGATAATAGTGTTACAATGTCACTATTGATACATTTTAAAAATGTATGTTTTGAAACCGCAATATCCTACTTGTACTTATAGCCCTATAACATGCAAAAAAATAGCAAAAAGCATGTAAACACTGGGTATTTTTAAACTCAGGACAAAATTTTGAATCTATTTAGCAGTTTTTTTCATTCGCTTTTGTAGATGAATAAAAGATTTTTCACATAAAAGTAAAAAAACATGTATTTTTTTAAATTTTTCATCATATTTTTTCATTTTTTAAAAATTAAATTACATGAGATTATATAAATAATGGTATGTAAAGAAAGCCCCTTTTGTCCTGAAAAAAACAATATATAATTTGTATGGGAACAGTAAATGAGAGAGCGGAAAATTACAGCTAAACACAAACACCACAAAAGTGTCAAAAAGATGCCTGGTCGCAAATGTACAACATCGCAAAAAAAAGTCCGGTCCTTAAGGGGTTAAAAAATAAAAAATGAGGCATTCATAATCCGGAGATGTAAATAACGCTGTTATTCGCTGTGATAACCCTTTCTTGTGGAATACCCTTGCATTTCCCTTTCTTTATTCTGTACCCTTCATATATGCCTTAATAAAATAAAGATTGACAAAAAAAATGTATGAGAATCACATATAGTAAAGGATAAATGAAAAAACTGTTAACTTACAGCACTATAAATTTTTGCATCAACAGTATAGGGAATATTCAGGCAGCCATCAGAACACATTGGTCTTATATATAGTATATACAAAGATAAATATGAACAGGTAATGTTGATGAATGCTATGTGGGGGTTAGCCTCCTTAACTACATAACACCTTAATTTCTCCACATAAATGAAAGAAAAATAATTAATACTTAAAAAATTATACCATTTTGTTCCCCCGAGTAGATTTTGAATACACATGTGCTTAATTAGGCAAGTAGGTAGGAATATTTTTATTTTTTTTTAAATGATAACTCTGAAAAGAACAAAAAGAGTGGGTATTACTATATAGTCCAGTATTGGCTAGTATATAGGGTATTTAGCCATTTATAAAAAATCAAAACCAGACAAAAATGAAAAAAGCACTGGTTCTGGAATTAAGCATCAGGCTTCACAACTGCGGCAGGCGTTGGGGGGAGCAGGGCTTAGGGGAGGGCCCATTATTGAAGGGGAAGGGTTTGTGGCATGGCACCGAGTCCCTGCTATTCTTAAATGCACTGGTCAGTGCTTGGTTGTTCTTGTGTTTGCTCCCAGTCTCCTGGTATTCTTGGTTCCTTATCCTGATCCTGGTCCATGTCCGTGTTCCTGATCCTGGTCCATGTTCCTGATCATGGTCTGAAGTCATGTAAACAGTGGGCATGTATAAATGAGGCTTCCTAACAGCAAGAGGTAGATGGACCCAAGCGACTACACATGTGGACTCGGGTCCTTCAAAGGCCTCTGACACCCTTGAAACTGCACAAACTCTGACTTCATATGTCTTTAGAATATGTCGCTCAGCCACATATGCTTTGATACCAGAGGAGTCTCCATTTTGGCCTCAAAGAATTGGATGAGTTTTATCCGGTTTACTTTTTTTCTGTTTTTTTTAATTTAGATTTCTTACAAATAACACCATAACATATATACTAGCCAATACTGGCTCAGGTTTATATAAATTTGTTTTATTTATCTTTTATTTTTAACATGTTAATAGGTAGGCCTTCCTACCTATTTGCTTATTGAAGGACATTGTGTTCAAGACTTGCTTGACAAAATATATATATATATAATTTTTTTTTAATCTTCTCTATATTGACCTATATTATGGATGTACTCTTCTTTTTTCCCCTATGTTTCTTTCTTTCTTTATTTTTTTTATTTAAGAAATATGTTAGTCCTCTTTCTCTAGAAAAAAAGTATTCTTCTAAAAAACAATAAAAACATAAAATAGAAATAGAAATAAAAAAATATTTGTATAGTGTTTCAATTATTATAATGTTTCTTTAATTTATGTGGAAAGATTTAGGTGTTATAAAGTTATTGAGGCTTTCCCACCACACAGCATTCATCAACAGTATTTGTTCATATTTACCATTGTTATATTCTAAAAAGCCTATGTGTTATGATTCCTGCCTGAATATACCCTATATATAGTTGATGCTATATATTTTGTGCGCTAGGTCAACTGTTTCTTCATTTATCCTTTACTATATTTGATTCACCTGCATTGGTATCCCCCATTGCATACGTTCATTAGGGTATTTGCTTTTTTTACAAAAAGTTTATTTATAAAAGCTGACACAATTCTCATTAAAAAAATGCAAATTTTTCTAAAGTTTCGATGGTGGATTCCTTCTTCTCTTTTGCATATATTTTCATGGTGCAAACCCCCATAGCTTAAATTTGCTTGGATCCCGCACCTATTGCTTTATTTTTGTTGGGGCGATGCGGTTTAGTATGGATATATTTTTTACAATTGATATTTTTCCTTATTGATTAAGGGCTCCTTTTAGAGAAACATGTAGTCCTTAAGGAATGTTTCAGACCTTTTTTTCCCAAGTGCTCTGTACATCTGCTATCTTACTCTGATTTTCTTTTTACCCTAAAGACTTTCAATAAAATATTGGATTGGTGTAGTGAAAGCAGTTGTAAGAACCATAATCTCACATGAATTCTCTATATTAGTTATTTTTTGCAAACTGCAATTTTCTGATTTGAATTTGTCTTTAGCAAATATCTGAATTGATGTTTTTGTTTTGTTTTGTATTTATCTAGTTTTGGTCATTAAAACCTACAATATACTTTGAATAAGCTAAATACATTCAGAGTAGTTATTTTCCCTTTGTGGTATCAGAGTACAAAATTAAAGAAGCAGTCTGAGCACCATAACCACTACCGAACACTGTGCTTGTTATTGCGCTAGCACTTTAACAATACAGCAAGATTGGAGCAAGGCCACAGTAACTTGGGAACTATCAATTTGTGTCAAACCCAGGGAAGTTACTAGATTCCTGATAGACTAAGGGCTTGTTACCAAAGGAAAACTTGATGACTTATACACTAATGAAGTGGTGGGGATGCCATGATATATCCCTACTTTTCTATATTATGCCCTCTCATCTGTACAGTGTGCTGCTGATGCTCTCTGGTATCACAATGAGAGCATACCTGGAACAAGCACATGCTACAGAGTCAGGTATTCAGTGATCTCCGACCATGCTACCTTTGCTAATAGGGGGTTGTGATGCAAGCTTTAATTCCCCTGCATTGCTCTCTGAGTCACCTGGGGGTAATTAATACCATCCTTCACCCTCACGCAACTGTAGAGATATTTGGCTAAAGAGGACCCCAAGCCCACCCACACCCTAGCAACACTTATGGTCAAGCCAGTCTGAAAAAGAACCATGGAACTTTAGGCACCAGAACTATAACTGGTTTTAGTGGTTATGGTCCTTTTAAAATAATGAAATAACAATACTGGCATTTCTACTAAACATTAAGCCCTATTCCCATGTCCTGATGGGCATCAGGATGACGCTTCAAATTAATATTGGGGGTGGAATCGTCATTGTCCACTCCGTCATGCCCTACCCACAGGTTGTGAATATATTAAATAAAAAAATAGGGGGGGGCATCCATGATCTGCGGGTGGGAGCTATTAATTAAATAAAAAAATGGGGGGGGCCGCATCATAGTGTGTCGCCCAGCCCCACCCAATAGTGGTGAGTGAGGGTGTTTATTAAAAAGAGGTACATAGTGTTCTCCCAACCTCAAACCATGGGTGGTAAGTGGGGGGTATTTTTTTTTTATTATTAATAAACACTGTATTCTCTCAAGCTCCCACCATAGGCTGTGGGTGGTCTCCAAGCCTATAGCAACTTCATCAATAAAAATAACTTTACCTTCTCCCTCACACTAATGTGGGGGGCGATCCATCTAATACCTAGAATTATTTTTTTTTTTAAGTTTCTATAAAATGAGAATTCTAAAAAGAGCTAAAAAGTCATTCAGGAAACAGAGAAAAAAATGGGTAAAACACTCTCAGATAATTCCCCTTGTCATGCAATCAAACAATTAGAATAATGCAACACCGTGCAATATATGAATAGGCTGCTACACACTTAAGTGCTGTGACTCCAGGTACAAGCACACTTAAAGTACGAAATAGAAATAAAAAAAATAGGTGGAGCGCAAAAAACAACTAAAACTTCCCAATACAACCCTTAGTGAGGAAGGGAAATAAAAATATACTTAAAGTATGGAAATGGATCTCGATGCCATGTGAAAAAAGCACAGATATACAATGATCATGCAGTATATTGATATAACAATCCAGTAAATAGTAAATGATTAAAAAAGGAGTATTTATTGTGAATGTACAATTCTAAAAGGTATATTTACTGCTTACAAGATGGCAGTAGGTGAGCTTTATGCGGGCAAAGAGGCTCCGCTACTCACAAGCGCTTGTTGGTATGGGATCTAGCGGAGTCAGCAGGAGTGTTGTCGGTCTCCTCCTTTATTCCCCAACTGGGATCAGTAGTGGTGTCACTACTGTGAGCGGAAAATTGAAGGGCGGCCATTGGCAACACCACTATTAATAGCTAATGAACTCTTCTACATAATTTTAATGAGTTTCAGGTTACAAAGGAACAGTCTAATTTCTCATTATGAAAAGTTGTTTAACTTAGACACTGCTTCTGGTGTGCAAGTGACAAGTCCAAGCAATTCTGGCTATTGAAAGTATAATGAGGAAGGATAAGACTATCCTTCCTCATTATACTAATTAAAGACGCTCACTGGTGCAATGTGATGACATTACTGAGTGTTAATGTCACATGTAATGAGGAAGTATCACAGATCTAGAGACTGATTATGTGTAAATAGATCAGAGTTCTATTGCCATATATTTGGCTTGATATCCGCTTATCCAGGTGCAGACAGAAGAGAGCTATTCATGGTCACGATCCTGCAGAGAAACAGAGAGAGCAGAGCAAGAGAGGGATACAAGTGATATCAACAATCTTAGAAGATTCTACACCATTTGCCGGTTTTTATAGCAGAAGCCTCAACATACTGTTCCTTCAGGCCATATATAGACCCCTGAATATTTTCATATAGCCCACTATCATCTTTACCAGTTTGGTGAGACAATTCTGTACCAGAGAGGTAGGCCCCAGTCTATATTCTGATTTGCTAATGGTATGCAGGGCCGGCGCTTCCTATAAGGTGAACTAGGCAGCCGCCACCCCCTCTGCTTTAGTAAATAAGGCTGGCCGCTGTACACAACCAAGAAAAGGAGCCTACACTGAGAACTCGGACATGCTACAGGGGCTAGGGAGGGGGTAGTGTAAATAATATGCGTATGTTATATGTATGTACAGCACACATTAAATGGAAAATGTTTTCTTATAGTATATATATAATATATATTTACACATTGTGGCGAAACCAACCTCGCCACTGGGCCCTGGAGAAGCCTGTTTGCTAGCCTCCTACCTGCTGACTATGGCCCCTGGGTTATTTGGGGCATATTGTACTTTATATTGCTGCTACTGGCCCTTTTAAAATCACCGATGGACATATTGGGACTTTTTGGGATACTGTACCTTTAAGACTGTGGAGCATATTACAGTATACTGCCTTTGATATTACATACCGTATATACTCGAGTATAAGCCGAGTTTTTCAGCACATTTTTTGTGCTGAAAAACCCCAACTCGGCTTATACTCGAGTCATAGTCTGTATTATGGCAATTTGCATTGCCATAATACAGACTGGGGGGAGAGGGGGGCTGGCAGAGCTGTACTTACCTTTCCTGCAGCTCCTGTCAGCTCTCTCCTCCTCCGCGGCGGTCCGTTCAGCACCTCGGTCAGCTCCCAGTGTAAGTCTCGCGAGAGCCACGGCTCTCGCGAGACTTACAGTGTGAGCTGACAGAGGGAGCTGCACAGACCGCGCGGAGGAGGAGAGAGCTGACAGGAGCTGCAGGAAAGGTAAGTACAGCTCTGCCAGCCCCCCTCTCCCCCCCACTGAACTACCAATGACACTGGACCACCAGGGAAGGAGCCCCCCTCCCTGCTATGTATCAAGCAGGGAGGGGGGACGGAAAAAAAAATAATAAAAAAATAATAATAATTAAATAATAATAATAAAAAAAAAATAATAATATAAAAAAATAATAATATTTAATAATATATTAAATGCCCACCCCCACCAACACATACACAAACACACACTGCATCACACACACTGCATCACACACACTCACACTGCACTCACACGCACTGCATTCATACACACACTGCACGCACACACACTGCATTCATACACACACTGCACTCACACACACTGCACTCACACACACTGCACTCACACACACTGCACTCACACACACTGCACTCACACACACACTGCACTCACACACACTGCATTCATACACACACACTGCACTCACACACACACTGCACTCACACACACTGCACTCACACACACACTGCACTCACTCACACACACTGCACTCACACACACACTGCACTCACTCACACACACTGCACTCACACACACTTCACTCACACACACTCACACTTCATTCATATACACACACTGCACTCACACACACTGCATTCATACACACACTGCATTCACACACACTGCACTCACACACACTGCACTCACACACACTGCACTCACACACACACACTGCATTCATACACACACTGCATTCATACACACACTGCACTCACACACACTGCACTCACACACACTGCACCACACACACACACACTGCATCGCGCACACTGCACTCACACACACTACACTCACACACACTGCACTCACACACACTGCACTCATAGACACTGCACTCATAGACACTGCACTCATACACACACACACTGCATTCATTATATACACACACTGGAAATAAATAGTCAATTAATATATACGCACACACACTGCACTCATACACATACACACACACACACTGCACTCATACACGTACTGCACTCATACACGCACTGCACTCATACACGCACTGCACTCATACGCACACACTGCATTCATTATATACACACACTGTAAATAAATATTCAATTAATATAATTTTTTTAGGATCTAATTTTATTTAGAAATTTACCAGTAGCTGCTGCATTTCCCACCCTAGTCTTATACTCGAGTTAATAAGTTTTCCCAGTTTTTTGGGGTAAAATTAGGGGCCTCGGCTTATATTCGGGTCGGCTTATACTCGAGTATATACGGTATGTTATAATGTGTTCAGTTAACCTGGGTTATATGTATGCAGCATTCATCTGATTGTTCGGTAGAATCACTCCATTCAGTATATTGAGTGAAACTACCGAACAACCAGACCACCCAGGAATAAGTGTGCCTCCAATTACCTTTTGCAACAATGTTGCAAACGGGTAATTGGCAATCAGTGTAATGTCTTCTTTGTCCTCTGGGTGGCCGCCATTCGGGAAACAAACACGTGGCGGCGGCCATCTTAAACTCCCGAACAGCGGTGTTTTGCCGTCGAGTGTCTGGAACTAAAATCGGACACTTGACTAGGCAAACACCGCTGAGACCTCCATACTTCCAGAAATTCGTATAGAAACTACCAAATGACCCGCCGTTCGGTAGAAAGAACCCCACAAACAAGGGAATTCATTCAAACCCTCTCCAGGCTCTATAACACAGGCAATTCGTCTGTTTTCATTCCCTTGTTTGTGACCGACCGCAGGGCCAAAATGCATGGAACTGTTTTCGGATACTTTACCCATGCGGTCGGTCAAATCTTTGGAACCCCATATCTCCCGAACCGTTTATCCGAATGAACTGATTTTTGGATATGTTGTCCCCCTGAATAAGGGCTATCCAGCGATGCTGGAGTTAAAGGTGTACCCCCTGTTTTTGGGGTACATCCAGAACTTGGTTAAAAATGTGTACTGTATAATTGGGTTTACTGTTATCTGAGGGGAGGGGATGTGTGGGCTGAACCATATATGTGATTGGTTATTTTATGCCTCCCCCTGGGTGTGGCCTGTAAGTGTACAAGTGTAATAAAAGCCAGGCTGGATGAGCCAGTCCAGAGTTCCTGTTTTACCCTCAAAGTGATGTGTCGTCTCATTATTGGGGGAAGGATTTATTGCATGCTGTTCCAGTTGACTGCTAGGAGTACAAGCCTATTCGTATGGTTCCTATTCAATGGTCTACAGCATTCATATGCTTGGGAGAATTTAAAGGTTTCTCGGATTCGGTGATTGTGGTGTCTGCCAGAGTGCTTGAAGTCCTCAGGAAGCGCTAGGAGCATCCATTAACGGAGGTACCAAGTCGGGGTGCCGGGTGATCCATTACACACATATATATACATGTCCAGAGAGTGACTGGAATGTGCATGCTTGAACAATGATGATTTCACTGCACTGGTCAGTTGGGGTGCTAGACACCGTTGAGTGAGCATGTGTACAGTGTGGACGAAAGTGGCTGAGCAAGTAGAGCAATTCATTTGCATTACATTTTGCATTAAGCTTATACATTCCTCCACCTAAACTATTCGGATGATTCAGAAGACTTTCGGGGACGATGCAATGAGTGCAATGCAAATAAAAGTGTGGCTCAAAAGCTTCAAAGATCGTTAAAAATCTGCTGAAGGATTTGATGCCCTGGTACTTCTGGCTTTTCCCAAAACTAAAATCACCTTTGAAAGGAAAGATATTTCAGACTGTTGATATACAACGAGGCAGCTGATGGTAATTCCAATAAAGGCTTTTGCAGGGTGTTTTGAACAGTGGAAGAAATGCTGTGAGAACTGTGTGAGGTACCAAAGTGCCTAGTGACTAAAGGTGTCATTGTCCTATGTACAATGTTTGTTGTACATTCTTCAGGTTTTCTAACTATAGTCTTATTGAAATCCGGGAGAGCATCAGCAGCACACTGCTAAAGAGGAAAGGATATATCATGAAATATTCCTGCCTCTATTTTAGTATATGTGTCAAGTTTACTCTTGGATGTTCCTGGAACCTAGCAACAACCATGCTGACACAACGTATTTTATAAAGCCAGCCATAGATTACAGTGTCTACAAAGATATGGCTAAGTAGTAGTTGTGCAATTAAATATATTGGTCAGAAATACAACATAAAGCTAAATGCAAAAAATGAAAGGTACTAGCGCTTTTATAAAACTGTAAAATATTGCATTATATCGAAAAATGTATATAACAGTAGCAGCTAAACAACAATAAGTGTAACTTTTCAAAAAAACACCAGCAAATAATACAAAGTGTAGCGCTATAAAAAAAATCAAGCCTTAAAATAACAACCTTGGTACTTTTAGGCAGGGCCGGATTAACATAGGGGCTGATGGAGCTGCAGCTCCAGGCCCAGGCCCATGGTATAGGCCCATTTAAAAAAAAAAAAAAATTTTTTTTTTTTTTTTTTTTACACACTACTCTTAGGTTTGCCACCTGACTGGTATTTTACTGGCACAGCTGGTATTTGAAGCTGCCTGGCCGTGCCGGTATTGCAGTAATACCGGCAATACAAATGCAGGTATTTTTCTCAAAATAAATGGAGATTAATCTGCAATACCAGCACCAGCCAGTAGGGGTCACTGTGTGTGGAGAGAGGCAGGGATAGGAAGTTACAGCATATCCCTGCCTTTCTCTACTACTCACTGATCCGTGGGGGAACAGCAACACAGCACAGAGTCCAGACAGCAGCTCTACAGCTCAGGTAAGTGAGAGAGGGGGGAAAGGCAGCAGGGACACATGGGGACACTGAGACACTAGGGGACACATGGGGACACTGAAACACTAGGGTACATTGAGACACTAGGGGACATATGGGGACACAGAGACACTAGGGGACACAGACACTAGGGGACACTGAGACACTAGGACACATGGGGGCACAGACACTGGGAGACCTGGGAACACTGAGACACTTGGGGACACTGGAAAACATGGGGACACTGAGACACTAGGGGACACTGAGACACTAGGGGACATATGGGGACACTGAGACACTAGAGGACACAGACACTAGGGGACACATGGGGACACAGACACTAGGGGACACTGAGACAATAGGACACATGGGCACACAGACACTGGGAGACCTGGGAACACTGAGACACTTGGGGACACTGGAAAACATGGGGACACTGAGACACATGGAGACACTGGGACACATGGGGATGCTGAGACACATGGGGATGCTGTGAGACATAGGGACATTGGGAGACACTGAGACATTGGGACACGGAGACACTATGTCCTCATGTCTCTCAGTGTCCCCATGTCCCCAGCCAGTGTCCCTAGTGTCCCCAAGTCTCCCAGTGTCTGTGTCCCATGACTCTCAGTGTGCCTAGTGTCCCCATGTGTCCCAGTGTCCCTATATGACCCAGTGTCCCCATGTCTATGTCCACAACTGTCCCCATGTCTCCCAGTGTCCCCAAGTGTTGGTCTCCCAGCCAGTGTCTCCTAGTCTCCCATTGTCCTCTAGTCTCCCAGTGTCTGTGTTCCCATGTCTCTGTGTCCCTATTGTCTTAGTGTCCCCAAATGTGTCAGTGTCCCCATGCCTCCCAGTGTCTGTGTTCCTAGTGTCTCAGTGTGCCTAGTGTCCCCATGTCTCCCAGTGTCCCTATATGTCCCAGTGTCCCCATGTCTCCCAGTGTCCCCAAGTGTATGTCTCCCAGCCAGTGTCCCCTAGTCTCCCAGTGTCTGTGTTCCCATGTCTCTGTGTCCCTAGTGTTTTAGTGTCCTAAAATGTGTCAGTGTCCCCATGTCTCCCAGTTTCTGTGTCCCTAGTGTCTCAGTGTCCCCATTTCTCCCAGTTTCCCTAAATGTCTCAGTGTCCCCATGTCTCAGTGTCCCCATGTCTCACTGTATTCCCAGTATCCTAGTGACATGGGTACACACTGAGACATTAGTACACTGGGAGAAATGGGGACACTGAGACACTGGGAGACTAGGGGACTGGGCGACATGGGGACACTGACACTGTGATACATAGGGACACTGAGACACTGGGTGACTTGCGAGACTGAGACACTGGGAGACAGGGAGACAGTGGGAGCAATCCATCTATACAGCAGAATCAAACTGTGAGTAGTTTGTTGGTGAGTTTACAGAATTTTCTCTGATGTCACTCCTTGTGATTTGCATCATGTGATGTCACGCATAACTAATTAATTATACAAATGATTAAGGCTGGTATTTTCTTCCAAGAAAGGTGGCAACCTTAACTACTCTTCACATACTCTTGCTTAAAGGAGCACTATAGGGTCAGGAACACAATCATGTATTTCTGACCCTATTATGTTGAAACCACCACCCTGGTCCCTTCTTGCCTCCCTAAATATAGTAAAATATTACTTGTATTTAAGTCTGCAGCTGCTGGCTCTGCCTCTGAACTGACTGTCTGCTGACATCAACAAAAGTTGTGGTCTGAGCAAATTACAATACTTCCCCATAGGATTGGCTGAGACTGTCAACTAGGCAGATCAGGGCAGAGCCAGCACAAGTCCAACATAGCCCTGGCCAATCAACATCTCATCATAAAGATACATTGAATCAATGCATCTCTATGAGGAAATTTCAGTGTCTGCATGCAGAGGGTGGAGACACTGAATGGCAGTGCTGCACACTAGGCAGTACTGCCCCAGGAAGCACCTCTAGCAGCCATCTAAAGAGCGGCCAGTGGAGTTATTTTCTCTGAAAAGACAGTGTTTACTGCAAAAAGCCTGAATGGAATGATTCTACTTACCAGAACAAATACAATAAGCTGTAGTTGTTCTGGTGACTATAGTGTCCCTTTAAGTTTGGAAGCTTAAGAGGGAACAAAACTTGTGTGGACTGGCTGACAATAAAATTAGTTTAGGTAATGCAGACGTTGGTCTCTCTAACACTGTGGCATGTCCCCTTTCTTCTATACTCACTACATACACCTTTTCTCTGTCTCAGACAATATACCAGGAACTTCTGCCTGCTAGTAAGAAGGTAAGGAGACAAGCTGACCTGCGAGTGCTAGGGTACAGTCCTTAGAAAGCATGGAGTGAGTGCATCATTAGACGCATTTATGTCAAGCTCAGGGTGCTGCCTGCATAGTATGCCCTTAGTTGGACAGCCTGCAGGATTGGCAGGCAGCCTGACATGCATTCATGCCAGGCTGACCTTCCAATTCTTTGGACAAACATGCCCCCTTTTTGGGCATGTTCACCCCCTTTTGGCGGGTCTGGTAACGTGATTCGCGCCAGTGGCACACCCTTTTACCCCACCCATTGACTTCCTGCTTCACTGGACACTGCTGTTAGGGGTTATGTATTTACTTGAAAGATGAAAGCATAAGTTAGAGAGAGATTAGCATAGAGTATGTCTTTTCTTATAGCTGCATCCTATGAGTTTCCCTCCAGCACCATCTCCATCAGATACATGACGCTTGGGAGGTATGACTGTTTTAGTGTTTTTGGTCGATAAGATTTCGTAATTAGGCCCATCATAATTGTCAGCACCAGGCCCACTGTGCTCTTAATCCGGCCCTGCTTTTAGGTATAGGATACATCAAGAACCTAGAAATACAAATGGTGCCACATCTGTGCAAATCTTAAATAGATAAAAGTGTGTAGGAGCAAGGATTATAAATGGAACATTCACAAACAGGGAGCTATAAAACCTAGCTCCGGTGTGGATAGCCTCTGGGTCCGTTTAGGTGACCCGCCCCTATGGAGAGTACATGTCCTGTCCTGAGAAAAAAAGTATATAGATACACAATAGGGTAGTACAGTATGGAACAAGGTTATAAGATCTAATGCCGAATCGGTACTTACAAACACAGAGCCCCTATGGCTCAGTAGTGGCGTATTGTGTAGATAAAAGGCTACACTGCCCCTTTAAATGGATGTCTCATAAAGCCGGGAACCAGAATAAAAGTTTGCATACATTTATTAAAGCATATAATAAAACAAAAAAATTAAGCAAGGAGCAATGTTTCACCACTTAATGTAGCTTCCTCAGCCGGATAAATGTTGTGTGAATGCTTAGTTCCCCGACCTGTATTAATATACCCTCCTAATGAGGGAATAATCATCTGGTGTTCCTGATACGTAATTTCAATATTGGGTATTATGTAGCACATCTCGAATCCCTGTGATGACGAATGAACATCACGGCGGACGCTTTCACCTGGTTCTCCATCATGTCTTAAGTATCCTGAAATGTTTCGTTACTTCCCTGAGTTCCAAGCCTCTTTATGAAATTGTGACGTCATAGTGCTTTCGTCTTTCAGATTTACGGTCTTCTGAACAGTACAATAATCGCAGGTTGTTCTGTAGTTCGTTCAGACATGATCTCATATCCCGAGGTGTGTGTCCAAATTTATTCCAGCCAAATCGGATATGTAATATATAAGCTGCCAAAATTCACAAATAGGTGGATGCAGTGGCGTAGCGTGGGTTGCCAGCACCCAGGGCAAGGCAAGTAATTTGCGCCCCCTAACCCGTGGATTTTAGCACTCGAGTCTCTTCCACTAGATTAGTTAAATAAGCCCTTACCCCCCACAAGCACATGTATTGTTTGTTATGAAAATACTTATGCAATTAAAGTAAAATGCATCTAAATACAAGTTTATTTTCCAACACTTTATTGAGTGCGAACATGCATTACACATTCTCCACATGTGTAAATCACTTTCTTGCCTTGCTGCACTTTTAGCACCCCTTCATTGTATAACCATTTCTTTACTCTTAACATAATGTTTATTCACCTTCATGCCTATTGCCTTACTCTTTCAGCAAAAAATAAAAAATAAATTAAAGGTTGCTAGGCCTAGACCCACTGGCTTACATCAACTTATGTTGAGCTGGAGCAGCTACATATGGATTGAAATCTGTCTCGTCACTGTTGAACCAACCAAACTTCAATCCATCTGGTCAGCTCAACATGCCAGTCTTGACCTGCAGACCAGGCACATCCCAAAGAAACTTCAGTTTGGGAGATGCTCTGCTAGCACTACACAGCCAGCCCACTGAGCCCAGTACTACTCCAGTCAGTCCTGACTCCTACCTTTTTTTTCACCGGCTGTCCCGGACCCGATCACAGCAGTCAGCAGGCTAGGTTTTCTCCTCCAGGTCCTCCTAGGTTTTCCTCCTGCAGCGTCTGTCACCACTGGCTCCCTCTCCCCCCTCTGGCCTGTGTCACCTGCCACCTCTGCCAGCTTCTTCTTGCTGCTGCCTGGGCTGGTCTGGTGTGGTTCTCTCCCGCGCTCAGGGCTGCGCTGGGCGGCCGCTGCACTGTCCCTCCCCCAGATAGTCCCTTGCTCTCTCTTCGCACCCACCGCACCGCACGCCTGGCACCCCCCCCCCCTCCACAGTGGGCGGCGACCCAGCGCCCCCCCCTGCACCCCCCACGCTACGCCTCTGGGTGGATGGCATATCCATTAGAAACATGAAAGAGTACAATAATATGAAAAAGTATTAGTTTAAATCACATACTCGAGGTATTCTATCAGATGCAAATCACTACATGTGACGAAGGCAACTTCGCCACTGGTTTTTGGAGAGGACTAATGGCCAGCCTTTTGCCTTGTGATTATGGCCCCTGTGACTTATTTGGCTTGTGGCAGAAATGCCTCTGCCAAGTGTTCCTGGAGGGGACCACTGGCTAGCCTCCTGCCCAAAGATTATGGGCCCTGCAAAAAGACATGTTTAAAAGTGACTTCAATGGAAAAACCAATATGTTGGTCACCCAGATCAGGGCTACCCGAGGATGTGACTCTTGTGGGGTTTCCATGGATCTTGGGGGTACTTTTGGGGTGTTTGTAAATTGTGTGTTTTTCTGTACCTGGAGATAATTGAGTGTGTACAGTTCCTGACTCAATTATCTCTCAGAGCATATTGCTTGATGTGCCTCTTCCCCTCCCCTTTTTTCCGGTCCTATTGTTTCCCCAGCAGGGCGTTGTCCCAGGGACACTGCCAGACCAGTTTAAACTGGCTGCTTTGTCCCTCCTCAATCTCCCATCAGCCCTTGCTATTGTCTGACCCCACCCTTACTTGTGCTATAGTGCTCTATGTAACTAATGTATGTAAATGAGGCTGTTGGGGGTTTAAATGTATGTATACATTGTAAGTGCTTTCTTGCATTAAACATATTTGTTCTACCCCTCATGATTGGTTCATGATTGGGGGATTGGAGAACTACCTACACTCTGGGGATTGCTATAATCACTATACTCCCCAGAGTATAATCACTAAGCTCTTGTAAGAGCTGTTCCTGCTCTCTGAACTTAGAGAGATCTGCCTACTGGAAGCTGGATCTGGTCTTCGGTCCAGAGTGGGGGGATCTGGTCTTGGGTCCAAGCTGCGGTGGTTCGTGGGGTCTGCGGTGGTTCTGGTGTTCCGGTGCAGTGCTGATGGTACTCACAAGTACTGGAAGCAATCCTCACATGTAGTGGTCTAGTGGTGCGGCCTATGTATTTCAAGCCACAAGGGCATTTTAAAAGGTAAATTGTGTTTTTAGAATAACAAGTAATAAACTCTTTTATAGGTATAGTTTTATCCTCCTTAAAGGACTGCTATAGGCACCCAGACCACTTCAGCTCAATGAAGTATTCTGGGTGTCAGGACCCACCCTGCAGCTGAAAATATAGCAGTTTCAGAGAAACTGCTATGTTTACACTGCAGGGTTAATCCAGCCTCTAGTGGCTGTCTCACTGACAGCCACTAGTGGACGCTTCCGTGATTCTCAATGTGAAAATCAATGTGAAAATTGAGTAATGCTTTCCTGTGGGCGTTTTTTTATTGCGCACGCGGCTCTGACCGTGCATGCGCATTCGGCTCCACTCGGGAACCAACATCGGAGGGGGGGTGGAGGTCACCAGCGCTGGATAAAGGTAAGTGGCTGAAGGGGTTCTAACCCCTTCAGCCCAGCGGGAGGGGGGCCATTAAGGTGGGGGGGACCTAAGGACTACATAGTGCCAGGAAAACAAGTTTGTTAATACAAGTCGGGGAACTAAAGATTCACACAACATTTATCCGGCTGAGGAAGCTACATTAAGTGGTGAAACGTGTACCGGTACTTTTATGGACATTGCTCCTTGCTTCATTTATTTGTCTTATGATATGTTTTAATAAATGTATGCAAACTTTTATTCTGGTTCCCGGCTTCATGAGACATCCATTTAAAGGGGATGTGTAGCCTTTCATCTACAAAATATGCTACTACTGAGCCACAGGGGCTCTGTGTTTGTAAGTACCGATTCGGCATTAGATCTTATAACCTTGTTCCATACTGTACTACCCTATTGTGTGTCTATATACTTTTTCTCAGGACAGGACATGTACTCTCCATAGGGGCGGGTCGCCTAAACGGACCCAGAGGCTATCCACACCGGAGCTAGGTTTTATAGCTCCCTGTTTGTGAGTGTTCCATTTATAAACATTGCTTCTATACACTTTTATCTATTTAAGATTTGCACTATGTGGCACCATTTGTATTTCTAGGTTCTTGAAGTATCCTATACCTAAAAGTACCAAGCTAAATGTACTTATAACATAGATAATTACAGAATACATAATTATTATATTAATTCCATGTAATTCTCTCTATCAAATCAAAGGATATCCCTAGATGTCCGTAGATGTAAGTAGAAATGCAGAGTGCATTATTATAATGCATTTCATATATTGCATGTGGACTTTTTCAATGAAACAGCCTTTGGAAGCTATTATTTTAATTCAAGACCTTTCCTGTTTGTTCTGGTTGTCTATTATATTCCTTCTTGATGGTTTGAAACATTAAAGGACCACTCTAGGCACCCAGACCACTTCAGCTTAATGAAGTGGTCTGGGTGCCAGGTCCTTCTAGGGTTAACCCATTTTTTCATAAACATAGCAGTTTCAGAGAAACTGCTATGTTTATGAATGGGTTAAGCCTTCCCCCTATGTCCTCTAGTGGCTGTCTCATTGACAGCCGCTAGAGGCGCTTGCGTGCTTCTCACTGTGATTTTCACAGTGAGAGCACGCCAGCGTCCATAGGAAAGCAATGTGAATGCTTTCCTATGTGACCGGCTGAATGCGCGCGCAGCTCTTGCCGCGCGTGCGCATTCAGCCGACGGGGAGGAGAAGAGGCGGATCGGAGGAGGAGAGCAGGAGGAGATCTCTCCGCCCAGCGCTGGAAAAAGGTAAGTTTTTACCCCTTTCCCCTTTCCAAGGCCGGGCGGGAGGGGGTCCCTGAGGGTGGGGGCACCCTCAGGGCACTCTAGTGCCAGGAAAACGAGTATGCTTTCCTGGCACTAGAGTGGTCCTTTAAGTCAGCAGTTTGTATATTTAGAGCAGAAACTTATAGCTGTAAAGAAAAAGATAAATAAGAAATGTTCTACTTCTGTAAATAAATGTATGGTATTACATTTTATGTTGTGCATTTCAATGAGATGTATCATTTGAAAAGTAATTTTAGTATTTAACTCTAAAAGCTTTGGTATATTTCTTTTTTATAGGCATACAACATAAAATGCATAAAATAACCATGACATATTTGCTGGTGAAAGCCAAGGACTTAAATCAATCTCAGAAGAATTGCCTTCACTCAAAGGTTGTTTTTTACAATACAAACGTTATTGAACTTTATACGAAACAAGTATAAAATAGTATATAAAGTACTGCTTAGCAATAGAGTTGAGCAGACACCTGGATGTTCGGGTCCGGCGGGTTCGGCCAAACTTCGAAAAAAAGTCCGGGTTCGGGCTCGAACCTGACCCCAAATTTAACCCCGAACCTGAACCCCATTGAAGTCAATAGGGACCCGAACCTTTGGGCACAAAAATGGCTCTAAAAAAGTCCTGGAAAGGGCTAGAGGGCTGCAAAATTAAGTAAAATGGGGGTAAGAGTAGGACATGTGCCCTGCAAACAAATGTGGATAGGGAAATCACTTAAAATAACATAAAATACATACAAATTAAAAATACAGCTGGGCCATAAAATAGCACTAGATGGAATCTTTGATTTTAGCTTTGGAAGAACATAAATCAAAATCTACATTTTGGCTGTCAGGAGGATCACCAGAATTATCCATTTGAGAGAGGGTTGAAGTGCAGGGTATTCTCTTTAATTGTTCAAACTGAGCTCAACTCCTGATGCATGGAGAAAAGGCCTTCACAAGCCTCTGCTATTGTGTACATAGTTTATCCTAAGTGACCCATAGGTTGAGGAGGCGGTGACCGTGGAGGTGTAGTTGGAAGCGGCGGTGGAGGAGGAGGAGGTAGCCAACACTGTTTGTTTTTTATTTGTTTGTTTTTTTTATTTTTTTTATTTTGTTTTTACAAAATATTGGGACATATAAAAAAAGAAACATTTGCGGCCTGCGGTGCATTTCTTGCAGTCCTGATGCATGGAGAAATGGTAAACTCCTGATGCATGGAGAAAAGACCTTCAGAAGCCTCTGCTATTGTGTACATAGTTTATACTAAGTAACCCATAGGTTTAGGAGGCGGTGACTGTGGCGGTGTAGGTGGAAGTGGTGTTGGAGGAGGAGGAGGTAGCCAACACTGTTTTTTATTGGATTTTTTATTTTTTTTTTATTGGGGTAGCCCCCAAAATATTGGGACATATAAAAAAAAGAAACATGTGCGGCCTGCGGTGCATTTCTTGCAGTCCAATAACGCCATCAGGTTTTTAAAACTGTCCGTCTCCACCAGACGGAATGACAGCATTTCAAAGACCACACATTTTGAAATGCTGGCATTCAGGGCCAGGGATCGTGGGTGGCTAGTGGGGTACTTCCTCTTTCTCTCCCGTGTTTGGGAGATGGACAGCTGAATGCTTCCATGGGACAGTGTGGAGATGCTGGACAATTGTGTACCTGGCCTATGCTGGTGCAGGAACCCACCCTCCAAGCCACTTGTGAATTACTTGCCTGATAACCGTGGAAAGGACCCCTCTTCTTCCTCCTCTTCCTCCTGTGCCAAATCCTCTTCCATCATTGCCGAAGCGTTTTTTCAATGAGACATAGAAGCGGGATAGTAAGGCTGAGAACAGCGTCATTGGCACTGGCCATGTTGGTGGAGTCCTCGAAACAGCGCAACATGGCACACAGGTCTCACACGGAGGCTCGCTCATTGGTGGTGAAGTGGTGCTGTTCTGCAGAGCGACTGACCCGTGCGTGCTGCAGCTGAAACACCACTATCGCCTGCTGCTGCTCGCACAGTCTCTCCAGCATGTGCAAGGTGGAGTTCCACCTTGTGGGCACGTCGCATATGAGGTGGTGAGCGGGAAGGCCCAAGTTACGCTGCAGCGCAGACAGGCGAACAGCAGCAGGGTGAGAACCCTGCCAAATCGTGCTCTTTTTGATGCAACTTATTGTATCCAGCTAAACCTTCCCTTGTAGGTCATTAGACTTTCATCAATGATGATATCTCGTTCTGGCACATAGCTCCGTTGGAAATTCTTTAGAAACATTTGAGATAAAAATTTCATGATCAGGGAAAATCTGTACTCTGACATGACCGTACCAAATAGTGGAGTGGCGAGTATTTTATTAGTTGTCCAATACCACTTCTGCAGGGGTTTCCCCACCACTCCTTGAAGTATTATTAGTCCCAGAAATTTCCAAATGTCATCTTTGGTCACAGGTTGCCACTTTCTGCTTCTTGAAAACTTCCAATGCAGAGTAGCTAATTGTTGCTCTTTGTATCGGTTTGTCTCAGTAACTATTTTTTCAATAAGCTCATCTGTCAGAAATATTTGTAAGTATGCCATGTTCAATGTCTACTTTCATACCAGATGCTCCAGCATTTGGGAATATTGAGGGGGCTCTCTGATCCATACCACAGTCAACAGAGCACCAAGTTCACTTTCAGTGTCTGATGACGAATTTTCCCATGAATCACTATCACTCAATTCTACAAGGGATTCTAATTCACTATTGCTGTTTCCTAGCTGGCCTAAAAGCACTTTTGACCTAAAGGGATGCTTTTTGGATGCCATGGACGTTCTCAAGTTTCCAGGCAGAAAGAACGGTAAAAGCGCAAGCAGGACACTGGACAGAGCACTGGGACAAAACTGAGGTGAAAAGGTTTGATACAGTAATGTAATCCTAACAGATTACACTGTATCACAATGTATTACTATGTATTATGTGTATTTGTACTTTTGATTTTTTCTGCCCTGGTTCCGCCAGGCGGCGATCACATGGAAAGGAACCTGGAAGACAGATGCCGACATCGGACAGAAGACACTGTGGGAGGACACCAGGGGCGCGTAGGGACAAGGTAAGTGATACTACAGAGTAATCTGAAGCGTGGCTCGAGGTTACCGCTTTTGGTACTGAAAATTATGTATGTATGTGTATATAAAAGTACTTAGATTTGATATATATATATATATATATATATATAAAATCTAAGTACTTTTATATACACATACATACATACATATACATATATATACATACACATACATATATATACACATACATACATAATATTCATATATATATATATATATATAAAATCTAAGTACTTTTATATACACATACATACATACATATACATATATATACATACACATACATATATATACACATACATACATAATATTCATATATATATATATATAAAATCTAAGTACTTTTATATACCCATACATACATACATATACATATATATACATACACATACATATATATACACATACATACATAATATTCATATATATATATATATATATGATCTAAGTACTTTTTATTCAATTTAAAAACAGTTTACTAACTTTTACTAACTTTTTTACAGGCATGAGGTGGACAGCCTGAGAATTCAGGCAGTCCCCCTGCAGGCACTGCATAAGCCGGCTACTTCGGCCATGTGATCGCGAGGACCCCACGATCACATGGCTGGGGGGGCTGGATCGGCAGATCCCAGGATCGCGACCGCCGTCGGGTAAACGGCGGGGACCTTGTAAGTACAAAGGACGGTGGGGACATTCTATGCCGCTGGCCGTTTAGGACTGTCTAAAAATGGATGGCATAGAACGCCGCCGTCCTTAAGGGGTTAAAGATGTCCCTGACTACATCCCGACAGTCATTAATTCTCAACATAAATACACTCCTGCATTCACTAACCCTACATGCATAAACTCCCTTGCATTCATTAACTCTGGGCGCAAGCACACTCCTGCATTCACTAACCCTTTACACAAAAACTTATTTTGAACACTTTTGTTGTGGTGTCTAAATTCTAAGCCAGGATAGTAGATATATTTGATTATTGTTACTATTTTTTCTATTATTATATCAGTATTCTTTTCACTCATGCACTTTTAGAAGTAAAATAAGTGTATTTACTTTATTATTATGGTACAATTGGATAAACATGTTGGCAATTAAGGTTCTTTGAAAAAGTAACCAGCATCTACTATATTTTGAAAAACAAAGGTCCAATATTTCCACTTTGTAAAAACCTGCTTTGTCTTTCCAAATCTAAATCCTGTTATTGAAAATGTAATGGAAAATCTAGTTTCCATAGAAACTGTTTCTGCATGGTAGAGAGGAGATACTTCCTTTCTAAAGAAACATTCAGACACTTTCCAACAACACAGTCAGGATATTGAGCAATATTGTTTACATGACCATGAAGGTTCAAGGAGAGAAGGATCAGAAAATGAAATGTTCCCTGCCTGCCTATAAAGCCTGAACATCTCTAGCAGCTGCAATACAAAGGAGAAGTAGGTTCTACAGATTTGATGTATTTTGCCATCAATTAGAATGAGCTAATTGTACATAGCATATAAGCAATCAGTTTGAATATATTCTAATAATTTCCTAATCGGATTATATAGAATATATCATATCTGAGTCCATTCAAAAATGGGTGATCCAAAGAAAGTATACAATATGTTCAATTGCATAGACAGAACTTGTGAATTTCAATATTGAGTAGTCAGTTTTTTAAAGTGAGACCCATTTTAGTCTGCAAACACATTTTTCAAAATATTACAAAAGTCAAGCATTACAAACTGTAGCTTTGCAACCATAGTAAAAACTAAATGTTGAATTCAAATTTACAAATTTTACAAATTGGGTAAATCAAATAGAATCAAGTAAACTCAATTTTTACATAGTTACATAGTTACATAGTTAGATAGCTGAAAAGAGACTTGCGTCCATCAAGTTCAGCCTTCCTCACACCTGTTTTTTGCTGTTGATCCAAAAGAAAAGAAAAAAACCCAGTTTGAAGCACAATTTTGCAACAAGCTAGGACAAAAAATTCCTTCTTGACCCCAGAATGGCAGTCAGATTTATCCTTGAATCAAGCAGTTATTACCCTACATTGAAAGATTATATCCTTGAATATTCTGTCTTTGCAAGTATGCATCTAGTAGCTGTTTGAACATCTGTATGGACTCTGATAAAACCACTTCTTCAGGCAGAGAATTCCACATCCTGATTGTTCTTACAGTAAAAAAACCTTTCCTTTGCCTTAGACGAAATCTTCTTTCTTCCAGTCTAAACGCATGGCCTCGTGTCCTATGTAAAGTCCGGTTTGTGAATAGATTTCCACACAATGGTTTGTATTGGCCCCGAATATATTTGTATAATGTTATCATATCCCCTCTCAGGCGACGTTTTTCTAAACTAAATAGGTTTAAATTTGTTAACCTTATATATTATATATTATATATTGCATATTTTAACAGGTTTAAAAGCTTAGCTTCTCAACAAAAGAAAGCTGGTATAGAGGCAGTGTTCAACAGGGAGCTGACACATCTGAGATTTCTTTTTATCATAAACTTGTACATTAGATAATGGAAAAAGTTTGCTTTTTTAATTATAGTTTTGGAGGAATTACTTGTTTCGAGCAATTGTATCAATTTCAAATTCAACATTATGCCTTTACTTGTATGTACGTAGTGGGGAATCGCGATGCAGCCTAGAACAAAATCTAACCCCATTAAACCCCCCAATAACGACAGACCACTTAGTATGGATGAAACAGGCCACAGCATTTATTATCACAACTAAATT
This sequence comes from Pelobates fuscus, assembly GCF_036172605.1. NCBI lineage: Eukaryota > Metazoa > Chordata > Amphibia > Anura > Pelobatidae > Pelobates > Pelobates fuscus. The sequence goes on from NC_086318.1 coordinate 296,016,277, forward strand.
ACTGCATAACACATCCATAACTTTATTTATTAAATCTCTTCTTTTCTGTAACCAAAACATTAGACATAAATAAGCATAAATTAACATATATACATATATAACTCCACCCATAGTGTTATACAGTGACCCAACCGTCCTTGCCAATAAAAACATGGAGTGGTTCCTAATCACCACTCCCTCTCACCTCCCCCCTCGTCATAAAAAATCCTTCCAATGCCTGCCATCAGCCGACCTTATCCACGCTCGATGGGCACGAGACCTCAGGCAACCTAAAGTTAAACCTTTAGAGCAGGGGAGGTTTGAGACCTTAAAAAACTTGTTCATCTCATTCCATCTACTTAAACGTAACCTCAAACTCAATTGGCAAGGACATACCCCCGCCACAACCCCGCTGTTTTACGCCTAAAATCAGCGGGGGACCCCACCACAACCAGCCATGGCCTGTTCCACCACTTCACGCAGCGCTAGAGTAACAGAGGTCAAGTCCGACCCCCGGCAAGCGCACCCTTCCCTCGAGATAACTAGGCCACCTCCGGCCAAACCCAAAAGGCGAACTGGAAATCTAAAAAAAAAAGTTTTTTTTCATTTTTATTTTATTTATTTATTTTTTTATTATTATATTCATGGCCACGACAAACCCAGAAACACATCCAGTCAATGACCGACCGCAGCGCACCAGGGCACTCACCTGCGGGGCGCACTGCCAAAAGGAAAGGGCGATAGCCCCCGAGAACCTTGGGGAAGAAACATAATGCGGAACATGTCCATATTGAAGAGCACCCAAGTCCGAAACCGTTACTGACCCATGTCATGCCACCCAGGGATGACAAAACCCCTGGTACCCCATGAGGCGGAACAGCTGACCTCGTATGAGGAGGAGCCACACCCCCCTCACGTATCCGGTGCCAGACCACCGAACCTCCGCTCCCAAAGGTGGAAGATCCAACCACCCGCCCTCGCCTCCTGGCCCAAATTACACACGAACATCCCACCCTCCCCAGTCCGGGGTGGAGGGGGGACCGTACCGCGGAGATAAAACCAAGCAGAGACCAACAAGGCGACCCAAGGACCCACTACCCGAGCCCTCTGAACCATCGGCGCAGGCACGCCCAGCCTGGCGGTGTCCGTAGCCGCCCCCAACCAAAATAAATGCCCCTTGAATTCCCCACCATCCTTATCCAGGAAGTCGAGCCTCCAAGAGGAACAACCCAACCAAATGGACGCGGGGGTGAAAAAAACAAAACATCTCCGAGAACCAAACCGGGGAGGAGGCCGAACAATCCCAGGGACGGAACAGTACTCCCAACGAAAACAGGCAAATGACGGAACCCTGCACCGCCCCCGATCGGAACGGTATATTACAGACCAACCTGGAAACCCATTACAGCTTGGTAGGAGCCCAACCATTACCCCGTGCATCCCACCTACCCCAGGAGGATGCGGAAGGTCAATCCCGCAACATCCACGAATTGCACAGATTCTATCGATGAAACAGCCAATCTCAACCAACCTACCCTTCCCAACGACAACAGCCATCGAGCTGCGAAACCTGAAGGAAGTCCATTCCAACACTTAGTCAACTCCACCAAAACACCCTCCCACTTGCCGACGACCGTAACATGAACGGGAAGCCGAGCCCCGCTAATCGCAGAAATCGCCCCCAACGCCCGCAATAGATGGAACCAAACATGTAGATGAGCAGTCCAATCCCGGAACCCAAAAGGAAACGTACCCATCCGTCCCGAACACTCCAACCTTACTGGAGCGGGCCCCACGCCGTCCCACAGATAGCCTACAGACCAGCTTCAGCAGACCGTTGGACCAAGCGACCACACCTCCACTGCCTTACAAATCGACCCCGTGACACCTCCACCCGAAGTACGCTCTATAATGAACAAAACAGAGCATCGGCCATCACCGGTAACAACCGGACAAACCCCGACCAGCCGCCCCTAGACTCAAACAGCACCGAGCCAGAGTACCAGAGTACCTCCGGGGTATAGGGTACTGTAACATGTGAAAGACAGCCAGCATCGCCCCACGATGGTCCCCAAGGAAAACCCACCCACTTGTTCGTGAGCTGGGCACCACATGCCTACCATGCCACCAGAAATGGGACCTCCAAGAACACCAGAGTCCGCCAGAGCCAGCGTAGCGGGCAAGAGGCAGCACACCCCCGAGAGCCCAAATGGCCCAAAACCCAAAACCTCCTGCGGCGGCGAAACAGTTGGAAGCCAGCGGAAAAGACACAGGGGGCCAGATTGCACAAGCCAGCATTAGAGGAGGCCCAGCAGGAACCCCATACAGTCCCAAAGGCAACCCCAACAGGCAAAGCCCAGCGTAACCCGGAGAGCCCACGGGTTGCGCAGCCGAAACCCACAACGCCCCTCCGGCGTTCCCCTTACAGGAATTGATCCCACTATCCAGGAGACAAGAGCACACATCCCGACCCACGGATAAGGCCTTGGCCACGGAACTCAGAAACTCCAAAACACTATCCCAAGAAAAAACACTGCAACAGCAGAGTGCGTACATGCGACACTGACGGCCCCACACATAAGCGACATCGGGAGCAACTTACGTGGAGGCACATAGCCACCTAATCCTGACCGTCAGAAACACAGCCCAGAAAACAACAACTCGACGGACGTACCGGCAGCAGCCGGAAGAACGATTCTACCGCCGCCTGCGTCAGCAAGGCCCCAGGGCCCCGCAGCCCCACCCACACAGACCGCTGCGCCGAGCCACCAACTCAAACCCAGCCCCCGGAAGGAAACGACAGATGAGTAAATAAGGAATCAGGCGATATCAACCCCGCTCCACCATGGGTACCACCTCCCAAAGGGGGGGGGGGGGGGCCGCAGAGCGAACTCCAGGGGCACCCGTAACGATTGGGAAGTAAGCTAATCGAGCATTCTTGGGAAACAGGACCCACACCACCCGAAGGAGCTCTCACATGGACTGAGGGTCCAGCACCGAGAGCCCCCACGTCCCCATCCCGACAGATCGAAGAGAGGACGAAAAAACGCACCGTGCTGAGGCACCAGGCGAGACCTAAGTAAACCAGAGGCCGGAGCCCACCCGGCCCCAGTCCAAGAAGGGTTGCCCGCCAACTAAAGTGCAAAACGTATCCCCACCAACCCAGCTACTCCCAGGGACGATACGCGTCCCGAAAGTGTCCTGACCGCAGAACCACGCAGTGCATCCCCGGGGAGCCCTCCTCCCCGACCATGATATCCAGAAACAGGGTGCATTCAAACATGTGCCATGGGGCGTAACCGACTAGAGCATGCTCCCCACGACCCTCCCGGAGCCCTTAATGTCCCTCTTAGTCAAGGGACCCCCCGTGGCAGGAGGGAACGTCCCTGCGATAAAAGCCCCCCCCCATCAGCTCCCTAGCATTGCGCGCAAGCCAAGCGGGCCATATAAGCTCAGCAACACCCAGAGTCATGCGAACCCAGGACGCTGCAGGAAAGCGCACTTAAACATACGATGCATACTGAAAATTAAGGGGGAGGGGGAAGCGGCGTCCATGCACTTAAGTACTTGTAATCCATTTCAGTTGTTTTCTTCCGTTTTCGTCGTTTTTTTTTTTGTTTTTTTTTGTTTTGTTTTTTTATTGTTGTATTTCTTTTTCTCTTTATTTTTTTTTTTTTTTTTTTTTTAATTTATTCCATTTGGCAATTTCCAGTGTATTCTTTTTTTTTTTTTTGTGTGTGCAAGAGGACCAGACTGAATAAAGGAAGGAACAACGTATGCACGCAAAGCGCTAACAAAGAAGGGGGAAAAGTACTCACCGTTCGCAGCCTGGCGATCCAAGCCCGGCACTGCGCTCACAGAAGGCTGAGGCAAAGAAACATCAGCAACAGCAACCACAGAAGACATCAGCTGGGATCCAGGCGCCACCTGCTGGACGGGTCCAGGAGCTGCAGCAGAGTCCTGAGAAGAGAGCAGTGGAGAAGAGGAGAGCCCACCAGAGGAGATGGCCGAGGTAAGTGACCAACAGGGGGGGAGGGGGCCCAGACAAGACAGAGGGGGGATGGGATAAAGGAGAGGGGGCAGACAGGGAGGGATGGGGACCAGCAGGGGGAGGAAGCGAAGCAAAGAGGGGGAGAAAAGAAAGAACAGGAGGGAAAGGGGCAACAGAGGGAGGGCAGGGGCCCCAGAGAGGGGGAAGGGGCACCAGAGAGGGGGTAAGGGGCACCAGAGAGGGGGAAGGGGCAACAGAGAGGGGGAAGGGGCAACAGAGGGGGGGAAGGGGCAACAGAGGGGGGGAAGGGACACCAGAAGGGGGGGCTGGAAACAAACTGAGAAGGAGGAAAGGGGGACCAGGGGGCCCAGGACCGGTTAAGCAGGGTCCCCTGGGAGAAGCAGAGTGGGAAGGGGAGACAGAGCCCTGGGAGCCTTCCTCACTGGCAGAGGAGGCTCCCGACGGGCAGGGGGACCCCCCACTGACCCCAACGGCGGTACCAGGGTACCCCGCGCGGCCCGCGGGGGCCTACTCACCGCCCCAACCCCCCGCCGGCCGCGGGGGGGACCAGGATCGTTGCCGGGCGGCCGCCTGCCGCCCAGATCGCTGCATCCGCCGCCCACCGCCCCGCAATCCAGCACCGGCGGCCGGGGCGGATGGCGCTGGATACAAAACAGCACATGCAGACGCAGCAGTAGGAGGCCGCATCCCCGGCCTGGGAATACCAGGCCGGGCGGCAACGGAGGTGGCTGGCCGCGCGGCAGTGACAGGCCTCGTGGCAGAAGGCCGTGCCACGCGCGCGGCCGCAGCAGGCCGCAAATCCAGGCCCCTGTTGGTAGGCCGCGTGACTGGAGCCCCCAGACACGCGGCCTACTGAGCCCTCGGGCCCGGGCTCCACCTCATCAACCGGGCCCGAAGAGTGGGAACAGTGGAGAGCCTGGCAGGTGGGTGGGAACGCCTGCCAGGGCTGGTGCGGCCCCCAGGGGCAGGGACCGCATGGGAGGCAGCAGGGGAGACCACAGGGGGGTGCTCCAGGGGGAGGTAGGCCGCGGGGGGGGGGCCACACCGGTAGCCATACCTCTAATAACGTGCCCCAATCTCTCCACAGGTGCCAGCCACCATCCACGCTGCAGCAGCCCTGAGGGAAGCCAGAAGCCTCAACCATCAGGCTGTGTAAATCTGCAGGCCCAGGCAAACAGGAGCAGGAGACAGGAAGCTGTTTGCTGGCCCAAATCCCAAGTGGCACTGAGGTAAGACCTCCCCACACTGTCTTACACAGAACATAATCACACTCACAGACTCTTCCCAACCAATCCCATGCATCTATCCCCACACTCCTACATGTGCCCTTGTCCGCTTAGCTGCGCTATCTCCCCAGGGCCTAATCAGGTTTCCCCAGATCAATATCATCCTTCAAACAACAAAATAACAAAAAACATGACCAGATCCTCACTTCACCATACCTGCAAATAGCTCTTCCCATTACCCCATCAATAAAGACAATACACCTCTTAAAGTGGATATGACAATGGACTTATATTGAACTTTTATTAAGTTAACATTCAAATAAAATTGTAACGGTAGCAGTCGATTTAAAAATTATGCTTTGCTATATTGTTTATTTGTTAAATGTCTTGTGTAATCCCCTGTCCTGCTGAAGCTCTGTCGCAAATAGATGGATTTGGCTACAAGGGCATTCTGTTGGTTTAACACAACCATCTGTTGGTTTAACACAGCCATCGACAGAGGCATTGCATGTGTCAGTTCCATCTATTGGTTGTATGTTCCTAGTCACCAATGTGCTTGAATATATTTTGCATATATTTGCATGAAATTGCAATTTAGACAGAATGATAATGATTATTGTCTCTCTTCCCGTAACTTACCCTCCACTGCATAGTTATATTTTATTGTGTCATGTGGTTGCCTGTATGATTCTCCATATGATTATGTTTTATGTATTGGACTAAGTGTGCCACCATAAGCATAATGTAATGCTGATAGAGGCTAGTTCAGAGTGGAAAATAAATAGGTAGTTCTGATAGTAACTGTGTCCTGTCTGGCAGAGTTATAAAATCTGTGTTATGATTTTTCTGTTATAAAGATAGTGCAAGAGTTAAACTTGAATAGCTGCTTGTTAATTTACTTTATTTTTATCTACACATAAAATAAAATAACTTTTTGTTAGTCCAAGAAATATACAAGGTTAAGTATCTTATTATAACATAAAATAAATATATTTCTAAGTTATTTTTTTGAGTAGAGAACAGAGAACTTATTCAAAACATTATTGAAGGAGTTATACGAGTTATAGCCCTTTAGAAATGTTGTTAATTAATAGATTGCAGTCTTTTGTATATTGATCCTTTTTCATCCAAAAGGAATTACGAAAATTGTTCATTAAAGAAACAAACACAGCCAACTTAAAACATCCAGGTTTAGAAATATGAAAAGGCAAAAAAAAACAAAAAACAATGCAAGTATTTTAGCACCTGTAAATCAGTCTGAATGAGGAGTTAAATCCAATGCAGAGAGAAAGCCAAGCTGGGTCCGATAGCCAAGGAGTCTTGTCTGAAGAAAGGATTAAGCCAAATGTAGAGAGAAAGCCCATCCGAGTGAGAAAGCCAGAAAATATTTTCCGAGATACTGGTTATGGCAAATAGGCTTTAGTGTTTCAGTGGTATGTTTACCGATTTACCAGCACCTGGAGAACGAGAGTTAGTGCACACATGAATAGCATAGGGACACAATTAATAATGCATAATTATAGCATAACGTAACAGCGTCAGTGTCTCCTAAAGGAACAGTATTAAAATCACTAAATTCTCTTAAAGGAATTTTTACCAAAAAATGACAGTTTCTTAAAGGAACAGTATAAAATTAACTGAAATAATTTAGCAAAACATGACAACTAGCTTCTGGCTTCACTGTTCCTTGGTATTGGGGACCTTTACCCAAATAGCTGGTCTGAGAGCCACAAATGTTTTTGTAAAGACTATGGCTAGTGCCTTCTAAAGGCAGCAGCTAGTGGCCGTACAGGCAAATTATTTGATACCTGTCTGGAAGGAGGAGCACAGGAGGAGGGGCTGTTATCCACATGGAAAGCAGAGGCCCTGCACACTGAGACCAGTTGGAAGGAATATAAGTTGACCCTATCCTGAAAGATAGACTTGAAGGAGAAGTTACTCATGGGATCCAAATGAAAAAAAAATTCTGCTTAAAAAAGCTGGAAAGGAAGCGGTAAGTCAAAACACTATATTCACCAAACTGTGGTCTCCCCCTTGCCTTAGCAGGAAGAACTGTGCAGAAAACCCAAAATGCCAGGCACAAGGTAGCGGGATGACCAGGGACCGAAAACTGAAGCACGAACTGTTCATCAGATCCGGCTACATCAAACTGTTCATCAGATCCACTTGTTCCCAACTTGCAAAATTGTTGCATCCCTAGGGCAGTGTTGCTAGGCCAACACATGTGAGAGTAGTCATGACGCCCCCTATCTAACGGGCAGGGAGGCCACTTTACTGTTGTCAACATCATCTGGCTGCTGAAATTATAGGGACTAGCAGTGGAGCTCAGTTACTAAGCTCAAGTATTTTTTTAGCTTCCCTCCTTACAACTGCAGAATACAGTTTAGTGAGCTTAGCCCTTCATCCAAACACCAGCCAAGACGTGATGAAGGTTGAAAACAAGAACACTTTGTGAACAAAACCACACATATTTTTACAGAATTGACATATATTGAACCTGCAGGGGGTGTTTCAGTGAACAAGTTCCGATCTGATAAACAGTACTAGGTAGCTGGATCTGGTGAACAGTTCAGTTTTAGACATCTGGTTATTCCACTAACTGGTGGCTAGCATTTTGGGTGTGCTGTACAGCTCTGCCTTCTAAGGCCAAGGGAAGACCGCAGGATGGTGGAAATTGTTTTTTTATAGCCTGGTTAATATGTCCTTTGTAACAGGTTGTTATATTTATCAGTTAAAAATCCATTAAGGAACACCCCAAACTTGGGGGGGTGGGGGCATTATCTATAATTGTCTATGAAAATCACTGGCCATGTATGCTCATACCTGTGACATATGACAACTAGTGATGTCCCGAACGGTTCGCTGGCGAATAGTTCCTGGCGAACATAGCATGTTCGCGTTCGCCTCCGCGGGCGAACACATGCGATGTTCGGTCCGCCCCCTATTCTTTATCATTGAGTAAACTTTGACCTTGTACCTCACAGTCAGCAGACACATTCCCGCCAATCAGCAGCACACCCTCCCTAGCAGACCCTCCCACCTACTGGACAGCATCCATTTTAGATTCATTCGGAAGCTGCAACCATTTTTTTTAAATTTATTATTTGTTTTTTTTTAGTGCATATAAATGTTACAAGCAGATACTCCCCCCAGACACTCTGTATTACTGCAGATACTCCCCCCAGACACTGTGTTACTGCAGGTACTCCCTCCAGACACTGTATTACTGCAGATACTCCCTCCAGACACCCTGTGTTACTGCAGATACTCCCTCCAGACACTCTGTTACTGCAGATACTCCCTCCAGACACACTGTGTTACTGCATATACTCCCTCCAGACACCCTGTGTTACTGCAGATACTCCCTCTAGACACTCTGTGTTACTGCAGATACTCCCTCCAGACACACTGTGTTACTGCAGATACTCCCTCCAGACACCCTGTGTTACTGCAGATACTCCCTCCAGACACCCTGTGTTACTGCAGATTCTCCCTCCAGACACTCTGTGTTACTGCAGATACTCCATCCAGACACCCTGTGTTACTGCAGATACTCCCTCCAGACACTCTGTGTTACTGCAGATACTCCCTCCAGACACTCTGTGTTACTGCAGATACTCCCTCCAGACACCCTGTGTTACTGCAGATACTCCCTCCAGACACTCTGTATTACTGCAGATACTCCCTCCAGACACTCTGTATTACTGCACATACTCCCTCCAGACACTCTGTGTTACTGCAGATACTCCCTCCAGACACCTTGTGTTACTGCAGATACTCCCCCCAGGCACCCTGTATTACTGCAGATACTCCCTCCAGACACTCTGTGTTACTGCAGATACTCCCTCCAGACACCCTGTGTTACTGCAGATACTCCCTCCAGACACTCTGTGTTACTGCAGATACTCCCTCCAGACACTCTGTGTTGCTGCAGATACTCCCTCCAGACACTCTGTATTACTGCAGATACTCCCTCCAGACACTCTGTGTTACTGCAGATACTCCCTCCAGACACCTTGTGTTACTGCAGATACTCCCCCCAGGCACCCTGTATTACTGCAGATACTCCCTCCAGACACTCTGTGTTACTGCAGATACTCCCCCTAGACACTCTGTATTACTGCAGATACTCCTTCCAGACACTCTCTGTTACTGCAGATACTCCCTCCAGACACTCTGTGTTACTGCAGATACTCCATCCAGACACCGTGTGTTACTGCAGATACTCCCTCCAGACACTCTGTGTTACTGCATATACTCCCTCCAGACACTCTGTATTACTGCAGAAACTCCCCCCAGACACTGACAGAGCAGAATAGGGACTGTTCCCCCTACATAGGGTCACTTGGCAGATATGAATTGACACCTATCCTAAGGATCCCTGATACATACTGACACAGAGCAGAATAGGGACTGTTCCCCCTACATAGGATCACTTGGCAGATATGGATTGACACCTGTCCTCAGGGACCCTAATACACACTGGGGGGGGGCTACTGTCCTCCCCCCACCCCCACCCCTGCGTGGTGGGTGGGGGCCATAAAAATAATGAGGGGGGACCTACTGTCCTCCCCCGGCTCCACCCCTGCGTGGTGGGTGGGGGCCATAAATCACAATGGGGGCAGGACCAACTGTCCTCCACCCGCCCCCACCCCTGCGCGGCGGGTGGGGGCTATAAAAATAATGAGGGGGGACCTACTGTCCTCCCCCCGGCCCCCACCCCTGCGCGGTGGGTGGGGGCCATAAATCACAATGGGGGGAGGACCTACTGTCTTCCACCCACCCCCACCCCTGAGTGGTGGGTGGGGGCCCTAAAAAAACAATAAGGGGGGGACCTACTATCCCCCCCCACCCCTGAGTGGTGGGTGGGGGCCCTAAATAAAAATCCCTCCCAATCAAAGGTGACTAGGGGTCCCCAAGCCCCTAGTCACCCACCCCCCACCCCAAAAAATTTACCCCCTACCTACCCTCCTCACCATAAAAAATAGTGAAGGGTGAATAAAATTACTAACCTGTAAAGAAAAATTCAACTTACCATTTGACGTCTTCTTTTTTCTAAAATCTTCGTTTTTTAGCCCCAAAAAAGGCCAAATAAAAAGCCATAAGAACCGACGCAATAAAAAAAAAAATGGGGACTGCTTTGCTTAGCTGTGGTGGAGCTTGTTGGGGCTGTGGTGGAGCTTGTTGGGGCTTCCTGATTGTTATTTGCTTCCAAAATTGATTAAAGAGTCTGTCCAGCTTAGACTCAATATCCTGCCATACTTTGCTGGTACCAGGAGGACACGCGGCTGCCGCCATATTGGGAGAGTCGCAGATGAGTATGTCAGCCTGGGCGGCTGTGCTCTGTGCGTCCATTAGCTCCAGACAGCCTCTCAGGGGTGGACCGGTAAAACCCCCACCGGTCCGAGGGGGGAGGGGGGGTAACCGAGCTCCTGCCGGGAAGTAGCTGCTCCTGGGCATCCCAGGATCAGGAGATCGGCCGCCTCTCCCACCCAGTGAGCACCAGGCCACACTTGCCACGCGGAGGCAAGTAAGACTCTGTCGAGTTGCTGACCGCTATTAAGCATGTCGGGTCGGTCAGGTAGGAGCAACATTGCTGGGTCATTCCCTTCTGGGGTGAAATTCGCTTGTTGATAGCTACTTAAAGTGAGATATTGAGGGAGCTCACACGAAGTGCGTCTTTCCTCCATGACAGCTAGGCCCCGCCCCGCGGAAGCCGCATTCTTAGTGAGATGAGGGACAGTGTAGCTGCTGCTGATTTAATAGGGAAAACGATACCTAGGCTAGTGTATTCAGTGTCCACTACAGTCCTGAAGGACTCATCTGATCTCTGCTGTAAGGACAACACCCCAAAAAGCCCTTTTTAGGGCTAGAACATCAGTCTGCTTTTTTTTTTCCTGTGTAATCTAATTGTAGTTGCCTGTCTGCCAGCGTGTGTGTCAGGCTCACAGCGTATACTGTGCCCACTTGCCCAGTGCCACCACTCATATCTGGTGTCACAATAGCTTGCATTTAAAAAAAAAAACTTTTTTGACTGTAATATACTAGCAGTCAGTTTCCTTCACACATGTGCGTTTCAGGGCCTGCCAGGGCACAGTGTCACACCAGTGCAACTCATATCTGGTGTAACAGTAGTGTACATTTAAAAAAAAAAATACAGGGGGCTTGTTGTCACCTTTCGGGGACCCTTGGTGTTGTACGTGGTTGGGTGGAGGAAGAGACCTTCAATGACATCAGTGAGGACAAGGAACGGGACATGGCTAGCTTGGTATCCAACTTTGTGCAAATGGGGAGTTTGCGGTTGTGCAAATGGACTGTTTGCGGTTGTTTGCGGTGCGTTAAACGGGGAGTTTGGTCTGTGAAGCGGGCGTAACCCTTACACTACCTGATCGGTACAACATCATACCCGATGTTTTAACCCCTTAAGGACACATGACGTGTGTGACATGTCATGATTCCCTTTTATTCCAGAAGTTTGGTCCTTAAGGGGTTAAAGCACGTTATTCCAAACAATTTAGGAATGTTAGGTGATTTATACCGTTTATGGATTAAAACCAGACTCTGCATCAACTATGTAATTTTCCATGGGAGTTTTGCCATGGATCCCCCTCCGTCATGCCAGAGTCCAGGTGTTAGTCCCCTTGAAACAACTTTTCCATCACTGTGGCCAGAAAGAGTCCCTGTGGGTTTTAAAATTCGCCTACCTATTGAAGTCTATGGCGGTTCGCCCGGTTCGCCCGTTCGCGAACATTTGCGGAAGTTCGCGTTCGCCGTTCGCGAACTGAACATTTTATGTTCGCGACATCACTACTGCTGATGTTTCACACAATCTTTTTTACAGCAGCCTGATTTTGCATGGCTCCATTATGCTGAGTTCAGTGACATATTAGACCAATAAATTATCTGCTGTGACAGATCACATTACTATAATTATTATTTATCACATTATTTAAAAACAAATAAAAAACTAAACTCGGTCTCAGAGTAAGATAAATGAAAGAAGATTACAGTTACTTGGTTGCTCATAAAATTGATTACATTTTATTTTAAATTACTGCTTTCTTATTTTAGTTGAAACAGCATAATTAATCATAATATATGACTGAGATATATTACAATTTCGTAATCAGAGAAGTCGTGCAAAGTTGTAAAAGTGTAGCAGTCACCTTGAAAACCAACAGAATTAGCTACACATTTCATTAGCGTTTACAGCTTTGCACCATTTTACATATCATGACATAGTCCCTTCTTATGTAGATTATTTATAAAATGATCTAGTTCCCTGTTCGCTGTATGTGTCTTATATCTAGTGACACTGCTTTTTGTGCTCTGATCAAACTGCATTCTTTTGCAAAAACTTAAAAACTCAGATATTGGTGATCATCTGCTAACCTGGTTTCGATCATGTGTTTTAGACTGATTGCAATATTAATACATTGTATAATTTGTTGTGTCGCTTTGTACTAGAATGTAGTGATGTCCCGAACGGTTCGCTGGCCAATAGTTCCTGGCGAACATTGCATGTTCGCGTTCGCCACGGACGGCGAACATATGCGATGTTCGGTCCACCCCCTATTCATCTTCATTGGGTAAACTTTGACCCTGTACCTCACAGTCAGCAGACATATTCCAGCCAATCAGCAGCAGACCCTCCCTCCCAGACCCTCCAACCTCCTAGACAGCATACAATTTAGATTAATTCTGAAGCTGCATTCTTTTTTTGTGTGTGTTTGTTCCATAGCCAGTAACCTGTGCTTATTATACATTATCCCCCTCCATAGCCAGTAACCTGTGTTTATTATACATTATCCTCCCATAGCCAGTAACCTGTGTTTATTGTACATTATCCCTCCCATAGCCAGTAACCTGTGCTCATTATACATTATCCCCCCATAGCCAGTAACCTGTGTTTATTATACATTATCCCCCCATAGCAAGTAACCTGCTTATTATATATTATCCCCCCCATAGCCAGTAACCTGTGTTTATTATACATTATCCCCCCCATAGCCAGTAACCTGTGTTTATTATACATTATCCCCCCACACCAGTAACCTGTGTTTATTATACATCATCCCCCCATTTATTATACATTATCCTCCCCATAGCCAGTAACCTGTGTTTATTATACATTACCCCCCATAGCCAGTAACATGTGTTTATTATACATTATCCTCCCATAGCCAGTAACCTGTGTTTATTATACATTATCCCCCATTGCCAGTAACCTGTGTTTATTATACATTACCCCCTCATAGCCAGTAACCTGTGTTTATTATACATTATCCTCCCCATAGCCAGTAACCTGTGTTTATTATACATTATCCTCCCATAGCCAGTAACCTGTGTTTATGATACATTATCCTCCCATAGCCAGTAACCTGTGCTTATTACACATTATCTCCCCCACAGCCAGTAACCTGTGTTTATTATACATTATCCCCCCACAACCAGTAACCTGTGTTAATTATACATTATCCCCCCACACCAGTAACCTGTGTTTATTATACATCATCCCCCCATTTATTATACATTATCCTCCCCATAGCCAGTAACCTGTGTTTATTATACATTACCCCCCATAGCCAGTAACCTGTGTTTATTATACATTATCCTCCCATAGCCAGTAACCTGTGTTTATTATACATTATCCCCCCATAGCCAGTAACCTGTGTTTATTATACATTATCCCCCATTGCAAGTAACCTGTGTTTATTATACATTACCCCCTCATAGCCAGTAACCTGTGTTTATTATACATTATCCCTCCCATAGCCAGTAACCTGTGTTTATTATACATTATCCTCCCCATAGCCAGTAACCTGTGTTTATTATACATTATCCTCCCATAGCCAGTAACCTGTGTTTATTATACATTATCCCTCCCATAGCCAGTAACCTGTGTTTATTATACATTATCCCCCTATAGCCAGTAATCTGTGTCTATTATACATTATCCCTACCATAGCCAGTAACCTGTGTTTATTATACATTATCCTCCCATAGCCAGTAACCTGTGCTTATTATACATTATCCCCCTCCATAGCCAGTAACCTGTGTTTATTATACATTATCCTCCCATAGCCAGTAACCTGTGTTTATTGTACATTATCCCTCCCATAGCCAGTAACCTGTGCTCATTATACATTATCCCCCCATAGCCAGTAACCTGTGTTTATTATACATTATCCCCCCATAGCAAGTAACCTGCTTATTATATATTATCCCCCCCATAGCCAGTAACCTGTGTTTATTATACATTATCCCCCCCATAGCCAGTAACCTGTGGGCAGACTAGATGGGCCGAATGGTTCTTATCTGCCGTCACATTCTATTATCCCTCCCATAGCCAGTAACCTGTGTTTATTATACATTATCCCCCCATAGCCAGTAACCTGTGTTTATTATACATTACCCCCCCCATAGCCAGTAACCTGTGTTTATTATACATTATATCTCCCATAGCCAGTAACCTGTGTTTATTGTACATTATCCCCCCATAGCCAGTAACCTGTGTTTATTATACATTATCCCTCCCATAGCCAGTAACCTGTGTTTATTATACATTTTCCTCCCATAGCCAGTAACCTGTGCTTATTATACATTATCCCCCCATAGCCAGTAACCTGTGTTTATTATACATTATCCCCCCATAGCCAGTAACCTGTGTTTATTATACATTATCCTCCCATAGCCAGTAACCTGTGTTTATTATACATTATCCTCCCATGGCCAGTAACCTGTGTTTATCCCTCCCATAGCCAGTAACCTGTGTTTATTATACATTATCCCCCCATAGCAAGTAACCTGTGTTTATTATACATTATCCTCCCATAGCCAGTAACCTGTGCTTATTATACATTATCCCCCCCATAGCCAGTAACCTTTGTTTATTATACATTATCCTCCCATAGCCAGTAACCTGTGCTTATTATACATTATCCCCCATAGCCAGTAATCTGTGTTTATTATACATTATCCTCCCATAGCCAGTAACCTGTGTTTATTAGTCATTATCCCTCCCATAGCCAGTAACCTGTGTTTATTATACATTATCCCCCTATAGCCAGTAATCTGTGTTTATTATACATTATCCCTCCCATAGCCAGTAACCTGTGTTTATTATACATTATCCTCCCATAGCCAGTAACCTGTGCTTATTATACAGTACCCCCCATAGCCAGTAACCTGTGTTTATTTTACATTATCCTCCCATAGCCAGTAACCTGTGTTTATTATACATTATCCTCCCATAGCCAGTAACCTGTGCTTATTGTACATTATCCCTCCCATAGCCAGTAACCTGTGTTTATTATACATTATCCCCCCATAGCCAGTAACCTGTGTTTATTATACATTATCCCCCCATAGCGAGTAACCTGTGTTTATTATACATTATCCTCCCATAGCCAGTAACCTGTGCTTATTATACATTATCCCCCCATAGCCAGAAACCTGTATTTAATATACATTATCCTCCCATAGCCAGTAACCTGTGCTTATTATACATTATCCCCCATAGCCAGTAACCTGTGTTTATTATACATTATCCTCCCATAGCCAGTCACCTGTGTTTATTATACATTATCCTCCCCATAGCCAGTAACCTGTGTTTATTATACATTATCCTCCCATAGCCAGTAACCTGTGTTTATTATACATTATCCCTCCCATAGCCAGTAACCTGTGTTTATTATACATTATCCCCCTATAGCCAGTAATCTGTGTTTATTATACATTATCCTCCCATAGCCAGTAACCTGTGTTTATTATACATTATCCCCCCATAGCCAGTAACCTGTGTTTATTATACATTATCCTTCCTTAGCCAGTAACCTGTGTTTATTATACATTATCCTCCCACAGCCAGTAACCTATGCTTATTATACATTATCCCCCATAGCCAGTAACCTGTGTTTATTATACATTATCCTCCCATAGCCAGTAACTTGTGTTTATTATACATTATCCCTCCCATAGCCTGTAACCTGTGTTTATTATACATTATCCCTCCCATAGCCAGTAACCTGTGCTTATTATACAGTATCCCCCCATAGCCAGTAACCTGTGTTCATTATACATTATCCCCCCATAGCCAGTACCTGTGTTTATTATACATTATCCCCCCCATAGCCAGTAACCTGTGTTTATTATACATTATCCCCCCATAGCCAGTAACCTGTGTTTATTATACATTATCTTCCCATAGCCAGTAACCTGTGTTTATTATACATTATCCTCCCATAGCCAGTAACTTGTGTTTATTATACATTATCCCTCCCATAGCCAGTAACCTGTGTTTATTATACATTATCCTCCCATCGCCATTAACCTGTGTTAATACATTATCCCCCCCATAGCCAGTAACCTGTGCTTATTATACATTATCCTCCCATAGCCAGTAACCTGTGTTTATTATACATTATCCCCCATAGTCATTTATCGTTGGACCTAGGCAGCATGATGTCTTAGGCCGGCCCAGAGAGTGAGTGAGTGAGTGAGTGAGTGAATAATATAATATATATGTTCAGAAACATATTAGTAATATATGTAAATCGGGTTCATGCAAAGAGGGTGAAAAGGTATTAAAGAAAAACACACTTATTGCATCAAATTTACAAAGCCAAACTTTTAAAAGCTTTCCTCATATCAGTTGTAGACTGAGGATTTCCATCTGCCCAATCTTTTAATAATATGCACTGGAGTGTCAGTGTTGAAGGAGACCGAAGCTGCCCCTATTCTAAATGAAAGACCCGAGACATGGATACAACCCAATTTTAGGATTAGTGTTCTGATGTAGAAGATGAATTTAGCCGTAGTCAGAGGGATTCAGTGAGAGTAGTGGTGAAATGTGTGTGGCATGACTGAGTGTGGGTAAGTAAGAGTCAAGTATTTTAACTGGGCACTAGTTCTAGGTGGGATAAAGTGGCATAGCGGATGGATGAGTAGTTTGGTTCGTTTTAGAGGTTTGTAGAGAAAGTATATAGTGATCATGATTTTTAGCGATATCCAATATTTTTAAGGTGGTCTCAAACAAACATAAAATGCTATATAAAATTTGTGGGAATATCGAATGCAGTCGAAGTGCCGAAGCCGTCGAAGTGCTGAAGTCGTCGAAGTGGCCGCCATTACAGTCGAACACGTGGCGGCGGCCATTTTAATCCAGTCGAACACGGTGAGCTGTACCTTCCTCTACCCTTCGACACTGCGGATGGAGACTAAGTCCCGTTCAAAGATTCGAACACACGTTTGAACGGGACTTTGTCATTTCTGTGTGTAAAACAGACCTCTGGTAGACAATAGAACACCACGGAAACAACCCCGGTTTCACTTCGACACTTCGACAAAAGTCGAAGTGAGTTTGACGATTCGAACGGCGCCTTCGGATGGGACTTTGTTATTTTCAGAGCAGAAATAGACCGACCGCACAGCTTGAATCTGTGGAACTGTTTTGGGCATGAAAATGTGCCTGCGGTCGGTCACAAAGGACTTCCGACTAACTTTTGAACTAATGGAAGGATTTGCATGATTTTTGAGTGTGTTCATATTTCAAGTATGCTGATTATTAATATGTGTTTTTTTATTAATATTGAATGCATAGTTTTGGAGTTATAGAAATGTATGAAAATGTATGTTTAAACTATATGTTATAATTGGGTTACCTCTCAGGCTAAGGGGAGGGAATCTGTGGGAGGTAACCATTGTGTGATTGGGTAATGTTTAATTGGATGTGGGCGTCTCCCTTGCAGGGGAGAATTGCATAAAAGCAGAGTGTGTGTAATTAAACTAGAGTTCTTCTTCACCCTCAATCTAGAGTCCTGTCTCTTATTGGGGGAATTGCTATATCACTACAAGGGATTGCTATGCTCTGCATGCTCCCTTGGATAATCACTTCTAAGCTCTTGTAAGAGCTTGCTCCTGCTTCACTCTCTTGGAGAAGAGGTTCAACCACTGGAACCTGGAGCCTTGTCATAGATCCAGGGTGGGTAGGAGAAGGCGAGACCCCAACCAAGCTGCGGCGGTTTGTGGGGTCTACGGTGGTTGTGGTGTCTGCGGAGCGCTTGGAGCCCTCTATAAGCGCTAGGAGCATCCTTCAACGGAGGTACCCAGCCGGGGTGCCAGGTGATCCGTTACAGTGGTGGCAGCGGTGGGATGGCGTCCTAGTGCGAGGAGAAGCAGCTCAGAGACACCGTTAACGTGTGGAGTTACAAATAGAGGGATAGAGCTAGCTACCATGCAGCGTCCCTATCTACGGCAGCATGGAGCGAGCATGGATAGAACCCTGTGAAGAGCACCTGATACGTCGCTACGAGCACAACGCTTACATTGAGGAGGTAAAGAGGCGGTTGGTCTGCTATGGCCCAGACCCCTCACACGAGGTGATCTCTGAAGTAATGCGCCAGTTGAGTGCTGAGAACAGTGCGGCAAGGGCCTTTGAGCAAAGACTGTGGAGCTTGAGGATATGGACACCCAATCTCCAGTGGCAGTTGGCGCCCCAGGAAGACGAAGGTGGCGTCTTTCCTCCCCAGTGGCAGTGTGTACCCCAGGGAGCTGAAGGTTCTGTCCTTCCTCCCCAGTGGCAGTGTGTACCCCAGGGAGCTGAAGGTGCCGTCCTTCCTTCCCAGCGGCAGTGTGTGTCCCAGGGAGCTGAAGGTGCCGTCCTTCCTCCCCAGCGGCAGTGTGTATCCCAGGGAGCTGAAGGTGCCGTCCTTCCTCCCCAGCGGCAGTGTGTATCCCAGGGAGCTGAAGGTGCCGTCCTTCCTCCCCAGCGGCAGCGTGTACCCCAGGGAGCTGAAGGTGCCGCCCTTCCTCCCCAGCGGCAGAGTGTCCTGCAGGGAGCAGAGACCGTCAGTCTCGCACCACAGCAGCAGGACAAAATATCGAAAGGGGAGACAGTTGGTCCCCCACTCCACCAGCAGAGAGAGTGTCAGGGAGAGGAGCCTGCTACCCCCTCTCCCCAGCGGCAGTTTACAGTTCAGAGAGGAGCTGGTTACCTTCAGCTCCCTGGGGTACACACTGCCACTGGGGAGGAAGGACGCCACCTTCGTCTTCCTGGGGCGCCAACTGCCACTGGAGATTGGGTGTCCATATCCTCAAGCTCCACAGTCTTTGCTCAAAGGCCCTTGCCGCACTGTTCTCAGCACTCAACTGGCGCATTACTTCAGAGATCACCTCGTGTGAGGGGTCTGGGCCATAGCAGACCAACCGCCTCTTTACCTCCTCAATGTAAGCGTTGTGCTCGTAGCGACGTATCAGGTGCTCTTCACAGGGTTCTATCCATGCTCGCTCCATGCTGCCGTAGATAGGGACGCTGCATGGTAGCTAGCTCTATCCCTCTATTTGTAACTCCACACGTTAATGGTGTCTCTGAGCTGCTTCTCCTCGCACTAGGACGCCATCCCACCGCTGCCACCACTGTAACGGATCACCTGGCACCCCGGCTGGGTACCTCCGTTGAAGGATGCTCCTAGCGCTTATAGAGGGCTCCAAGCGCTCCGCAGACACCACAACCACCGTAGACCCCACAAACCGCCGCAGCTTGGTTGGGGTCTCGCCTTCTCCTACCCACCCTGGATCTATGACAAGGCTCCAGGTTCCGCACTTGTCGTAGGTCCAGGGTGGGTAGGAGAAGGCGAGACCCCAACCAAGCTGCGGCGGTTCGTGGGGTCTACGGTGGTTGGGGTGTCTGTGGAGTGCTTGGAGCCCTCTATAAGCGCTAGGAGCATCCTTCAACGGAGGTACCCAGTCGGGGTGCCAGGTGATCCGTTACAAGCTCTAACTGTTGGCAGGAGGTTGTGCGTCACATTATTTGTATTTACTTATATTTGCATATTGTGTCATTGCAGACAAAACACCAATATTTTTATTATCCATGTTCTCCTGACTCAGTTTTCTTGTGACAGTTATATTCTATTGTTTTACGTTGTTCTCAAAATATATACATAATATAGTATTATTTATATTTTTTGCAGTACATTGATAGGAACATTTTTTTTCCGCCATTTGATTCACAGATCAAGTGAGAAGAGGTAATAGAGGGAAAAAAAGAGGATGAGCAGTATATATATATATATTTGTATATTTATTATACCACATATTTAGTAAATATATAATATATAAACATATATTGTTTTATTGCTCTACCTTTTTACATCTAATGCTCACATATCACTATGATCACTGAAAGAAAAGAAATCTAAATGTTGGTACCCTAACCAACAATCTTTTTTTTTCCCCATCAATCAATCAATCATTTTTTTTTTTTTATTTTTTTTTATGCTACAGGAGGAATTCAGAATCGTGAACTGAAACGAACACACTTGACCATTGCATGTTTTAGTCAGTTTCTGTTTTGGGTACATTTCAGCTTGCAGTTCAAAAAATTGACTGATCACCCAGTCTACCTAAATTTGGACGCGTTGCAGTTTGGACTGAAATTAATCTCTAAATCTAGGAAACAGAAAACTTTTTGCAAAGATAAATGGGCTAAGTGCAGCAAATTGAAAAAAAAAAGTGCATAGTGCCTAAAACATCTTTCAAGGTACTCTGCCTAAAACAAATCCTAAAAGTTACAGTGCCTAATCATTGCACAAATACTGTACCAAAAGTGCAGTGCACATAAACACTTATTCCCTTAAAGTGCATGAAAGAAAAAATAATTCATATACAAAATCAATTAAAAACAAAAGTCTTGACAGCACTGACAAATATAAGTATCGGTAGCTACAACTACTCTGTAGACAGACACTGCTAACTACTCCTAGCAAAATATGATACTTTTACAGATTTTCAAGGACCTATGAAGGGCCACCATGTCTTCATATTCGGTTTCAATTCAGAAACTGCTAACAACAAAATGAAAAAATATAAAAAAAAGTTATAAGAAGGGAGAAAGATAATAATCCCTATGCATACCAATATTTTGTAAACGTTTTAAGTTCTTGAACTCAAGGTATCATAGGGTCCCACTAGAGACATGACTCATTTTCACATGGCTCTTTACTTGCTTCCCAGATACACTAGTTGGTGGTAGACTTGGAGAACTGTTTTCAGAAAAATTCTAATTCAGATGAATTTGGGCCAGTTGTGCATTCAAAACAAAAACTGAGCTGCTATATGGTCTAATCCCGAAACAACCAAAATGACCAAAGGTCAATTGCTTTGTAATTAGGTGTTAACTATTTGCTCACTGGTGAAACTGGAATTCAGCAGGCATATAGTTAAAAACTGCCTGTGGGGTCACTAAGACCCCCACATTAGTGAGGGCAACTCCTATTCAATGCACTGCTCTATATTTTGTTTTATCTCCCCGTGTGCCTGTTGTACATTCCAAACATTATTTAATTAAGGAGAGTGACTTGACTTTTTAAAAGATGAACCAGACTGTAGCGATTGGTATATAGGGAACCTGAGAGGAAATGTCACTTCTCTGGAATTTACTCCACTAAATAAAACATTAAAAATAACCAATAACGTGTGTTAACCTTTTAGCCATGAGCTGTTCTGTTTTCTTTCAAATTTATATTAAAGATTTAGCAAATATCTTCATAGGCCAGTGCAAACAAAACAAAGCAAGGACAAACATTGCTAATGAAGAGGAGAAGTAGGAGCATTGTTTAACTTCTCCCCTTCTTTGTATGCTTTCTCAATGCTGACTTCTAGAAAGAGCTCAGAGCACAAAACAATGATTGACAGGGAGCTAAGATAGTAGTGCCCAGTTGCAAGATTTCTACATTAAATTAAAATATATATATATTTTTTTAATACATCTTTATTTTTGCAGCGCATGAAATAACAATTATGCCGATGTGGTCAAGAGAACGTATACAATTAGGATTTTATCAAGGTATCAAGGATAGCTGGTTGCTAAATACTTAGCATGTAATGAGATTGCACTTTTTTTTTTAAATTTATAAACAGAAAGAACAATAGCATGTCAGTACTGATACCGGAGAAACTGACGGAAGCCAAGCACAGAGAGATGGACACAGGTTTCTTCAGGAAGGAAGAGATTCTTTATTGGATCACCGATCGGGACTCAGAGGGACTAGCGTCACCAAAATACAGCAAAGTCTGAGTACTGAATACATAGAGTACATTCCTTATATAGCACTGTAGCTCCTCCCACAATTAACTACACCCACACATACCCTTAACCTATTTAATGAATAGAGTCTAAACTCATCCATCCGGTCTAACCACGTGGCTCATCTGATACAAAGGAGAGGGACGCGTAATTCCAGTTCTTACATTCCTGCACCTGGTCAGTACAGTGATGACAGTATCTTAGCTACGTGTAATTAACTAACTGATACTACAAACACATATACATACATATGCCTTGTGGCAATCTTAGCCTGCTAAACTTGTATTTTACTGGAATTACATCACATTCCCCCCTTTGATGCCTCTGATATTTCACAATTACTTGAGGCATCACTTAACCTTGGTTTGCATATACCTCAGGTTACCATGAACCAGACCAGACTTATCTTATGATGTGAATCTTCAACATTCATCTTCTTGCATTGGTTCTCCCTGATCTAGAGCCTTATACTTATATATCGCCATTATCTGTGCAGCAGCCTTCCTCTCTGCTATACTTCCTATCAGGCTTTGCACAGACCTAACTACTAAGGGTATAAGACACGGTAGGAGTAGACACAACAGTAAAATCAGTAGGACTCCACCTACCACTGCCTTAAGCCCTCCAAACCACTCATACCAGCTACCAAACCAACTACTTGGATTGTACCCTTTCCATACCTGAGTAGGCACATGCGCTAGTTTAACCATATGGCTAGTAAGCTCAGCTATTGCTTGCCCTTCGTCATCTATTTGAAGACAGCAATTACTTAGGTTAAACTTCCCACATACACCTCCCTCTACTGCCAAAAGGTAATCCAAGGCTAATCTATTTTGGTAGACTGCTGTCCTCATCCTGGTGTTATGCTTCGCTAGAAGATTGAGCGCTTGTGATGTCTCATTTGTGATAATCTCAACCACCGCCTGTAATCTTATAATACGGTTGAGCATATAAATAGGGGTTCTATAACCAAAGGTACCATCCTCAGCCCACGTGGCTGGCCCATAGTAATCTATAATACGCTGGGGAGGCCATTCATCATCTTCCCAGGCGCCTATCTCTATGGGTCCCCTTTTCTTCCTATGATTCACATCATACACTTTAACACCTAAAGTCTCACCTGTTTCAATCGGTAACAAGAAGAAGGATGGTTTGAGCATACCCAACACACATGCCCCTTCCCAGTCCTGTGGCAGCTCCGAATAGGCTTTCTTACCACAGATCCAGTACAAATTTGCTGGGGCTCTCCAAGTAGATGTGATGGATAGATCAAACCACACATCCTTTAAATTGGCATATCTAGCAAACGGGTTAGATGGTTCTGAGACATTTGAAGCCGACCACCAAGTTGTATTCTTTGTATCATCATCATAAGCTTTTTGCCCTAGACAAGTTAATTCTCCTACAGAAGTATTATACATTATTCCTTTCCTTGCTATGCAAACATAACCTATGATGGAGGTCTTTAATCTCCACTCAGATTTACCTCTAACACTCATATGATAATCGGCTTGTGTAGATATTAATTGGTCAACTGCCTCAGAACCGGACATTACCTCCTTTGCTTCCCAAGGCCATTGGTCTCCCATGTTAGTACCTCCACACACATAGCAGTTGGTAACATTAAGACTACCGGCAATACTTTCAGCTAAATCGATGAACAGGTTTTTAGCATTATGGGGGATCTTATTATCTATACTCATCTCTTCGTAAAAGGAATGGTATACTTGATGAGTCTGGGAGGATACCGTATCAGTCTCTATTCCTATAAACAATAATGTCCCAGGATCTAAACCCGTCCCGTATATTTGAAACCCAAATAAATTTCCATACTTATCTAAGAACTTGTCGGGGTTATTAATGAGTATATGGACTGGGTTGCATTCCATAGACTTACAATAAGGGCTAGTCGGCAACTTAGTCACTATCATGTCTTTGTCTACTGTCTGTCCCCAAGTTGCCCACCCCACACAAGACCAATATGGGCAAAAGTTATAATCTCTATTTGGGCATCTAGGACTTACATATTTATTTTTGCTACTGGGACAAATATATTTATCGTTAGACCCATACGTCCTCTCCCATCTAAGATCCCCACATACATTCCACGGCTTTCTACCACTCGATATCGCTTTACACGCATCAAATAGCAGAACACCCGAAGAATGTACGGATTCTAACACCGTTTTATTAATTAGGGTCCCCTGAGGATCTCCATTCCTGAGAGTCAACCAAATTGTACGAGGCTGATACTCCGGACTGAAGCACTTAGGTTCTCCTACTCCTAAATGGCACACACTATAATCTATATTTAAGTATCTACATCTCGATACATCTCCTTTACATTCGTATTGTGAATGCCAAATTAGGGTTTGGGAAATATGGTTACCTGTTCTCGTAGTCTTAATGCATACCTCACAGCTAGGAGTGTCGGTACCTCTACCTTCCTGAATATAAAAACACATATAAATAAACACTATCAAAAGCACATCTTTCGCCGTCATCCTCAGTCTTCGTCCGTGCGATGGCGCCTCAGCTTCCAGGATGTGAGGGGCTGCAGGGAATGGAGTTCTGCTCATCTTCACAGGTGTCCCTTCGAGACTTTCCTGGCTTATACACTATGTGATGGTAAGCGGACAGGCTTTATTATGGCCTTCTCACTCACACCTGTAACAATAAAATTTGTAATCCACAATAATTCCTCGTTACTCCGACTGAGTAGTGCGTTTTAACCGGATCTTGCAGGGATTCTCTGGATCTGCTGTAACTTGCCAAGAATCGACTGCTGCTGGTTTAACCCTGGAGTGATGTATCCACGGAGTCACTTCTGCTACTTTTATTGCTGTAGGGGTAGACAAAAGAACAACATAAGGACCTCTCCACTTGGGCCCTAACGGTACATTATTCCACTCTTTAATCCACACTTGATCTCCTGGATGATAACTATGAACAGGGGGATAAATATTCACAGGTAATCTATCTTGTACCCATTTCTGTACCTCCTCCATAGTCTTACCCAACTCTACAACCTGCTGCCGGGTAATTCCTTCTCCCAACTGACTCAAGTCCCCCCTTAAGTTACCAAGTACGGGAGGTGGTCGCCCATACATGATTTCAAAAGGAGAGAGGCCCATCCTTCTGGTAGGGGTACTGCGGATTCGCAATAAAGCTATGGGTAAGAGAACGTTCCACTTAAGTTGGGTTTCCTGACACATTTTAGCCAACTGGTTCTTTATAGTTCTATTCATTCTCTCTACCTTACCAGAACTCTGGGGTCTATATGCAGTATGAAGCCTCCACTTTATACCAAGCATATGAGTCAGTTGTTGTAGGCACTGGTGAACAAAAGCTGGACCATTGTCCGATCCTATAGAACAGGGTAGTCCATATCGGGGTATTATTTCTCGTAGCAGGAATCTCACAACTTCTCCTGCTTTCTCTGTACGAGTAGGACATGCTTCTACCCAGCCTGAATAGGTGCACACAATTACCAGCAGGTAACGATGTCCACCCGATTTAGGCATCACTGTAAAGTCTATTTGTAGATCGGACATGGGGAGTCCCCCCATAAACTGAACTCCTGGTGGCTTTACTGGTCCTTGTCTTGCATTATTCTTAGCACACGTTACACATCTGCGTACAATGGCCTGAGTCAAGTTGGACAATCTTGGTATGTAGAAATGTTTTCTAAGAGATTCTTCAGTACTGTCTCTCCCAGAATGTGTCCCGTTGTGATAATTTTGGACAATTTCTACCGCTAGCGATGCTGGTATAACTATTCTTCCATCTTCTAGCTGATACCACTTGTTCTCCAGATACTTTCCCGGTTCAGTCTTTAACCACTCCTCTTCTTGAGCTGTATAAACTGGAGTCCATTGGGACAGTGGAGTTGGTATAAGAGCAGCTATATGCCCTACATACTCCTGTCTTCCTGATTCAGCAGCACGCTTAGCTGCACTATCTGCCATCCGATTTCCCTTGGTTACATCACCATCTCCTCTCAGATGCGCTCGACAATGTATGATACCGACTTCTTTCGGCTCCCACACTGCTTCCAATAGTTGTAGGATTTCAGCTGCGTACTTGATTTCTTTGCCTTCTGAATTCAGTAGTCCTCTTTCTTTATACAAAGCTCCGTGGGCATGAGTGGTTAAAAACGCATACTTAGAGTCCGTATAGATATTTACTCTTAAACCTTCAGCCAATTGTAACGCTCGTGTTAGTGCTATTAATTCTGCCTTTTGTGCTGATGTTCCTTTCGCCAGTGGCCGAGCTTCTATCACCTTGTCTATTGTTGTCACTGCATATCCTGCATAGCGGATCCCTTCTTTCACATAACTACTGCCGTCGGTGTAATATTGAACATCGGGGTTCTGGATGGGAAAATCACGAAGATCTGGTCTACTTGAGAATACTTCATCCATTACTTCCAAACAATCATGTTGACTTTCAGTAGGTTGTGGCAAAAGGGTAGCTGGATTTAAGGTGTTTACAGTCTCTAAATGCACTCTTGGGTTTTCACACAACATTGCTTGATACTTGGTCATACGGCTATTACTAAACCAATGATTTCCTTTGTAATCCAACAACGTCTGTACTGCATGTGGGACTCGTACATAAAGTTCTTGACCCAGAGTGAGTTTATCGGCTTCAGCTACTAGCAGGGCGGCTGCAGCTACGGCTCTTAGACAAGGTGGAAGTCCGCTGGCCACTGCATCCAGTTGCTTAGACATGTAGGCAACAGGTCTTTGCCATGATCCCAAGTACTGTGTCAATACTCCCACAGCCATTCTTCTTTGCTCGTGTACATATAAGTAGAATGGTCGTGTGTGATCAGGTAGACCTAATGCTGGGGCACTCATCAAAGCCTTCTTCACATCTTCAAATGCCGTTTGCTGTTCTTGGGTCCATAAGAAGGGGTCGTGCTCTGTACCTTTGATAGCTGCGTACAGAGGTTTTGCTAGTATCGCATAGCTGGGAATCCATATCCTACAGAAGCCTGCTGCCCCCAAGAATTCTCGCACTTGTCTTCTATTCTTGGGTATTGGTATTTGGCAGACAGCTTCTTTTCTCTCTGGCCCCATAATTCTTTGACCTTCAGAGATATGGAATCCTAGATACTTGACAGTTGGCAAACACAACTGAGCCTTCTTTCTAGACACCTTGTATCCTGCCTTCCAGAGAATGTGTAGTAGATCGTGCGTTGCTTGCTGACAGATTTCTTTTGTAACTGCTGCTATCAACAAGTCATCTACATATTGTAACAATACACACTCTCCTGGGATGGACTCGAAATCCAATAGATCTTGACTTAGGGCTGAACCAAATAGGGTAGGTGAATTTTTAAACCCTTGGGGCAGTCTTGTCCAAGTCATTTGGCGTTTTGAGCCCGTTACAGCGTTCTCCCATTGGAAAGCGAAAATACATTGACTTTCTGCGGCAATTCGGAGGCAAAAGAAGGCATCTTTGAGATCTAAGACTGTGAAGTAAGTAGCCCCGCCCGGAATTAAAGCAAGCAGGTTATATGGATTGGGTACAACTGGATGTATGCTAACAACCGCATCATTGACTGCTCTTAAGTCCTGCACAGGTCGATACTCATCTGTGCCGGGCTTTTGAACAGGCAGCAATGGGGTGTTCCAGGGGGAAGTACAGAATTTTAGGATACCATACCGTATGAACTTATCCAGATAGGATTGGATGTTCTTCTTAGCCTTCTGCGGAATGTGATATTGTCTTAGGCTCACTGGATAAACCCCATGTTTCAGTTCAATTTTTATTGGTGGAATATTGCGGGCCAGTCCTGGTGGGTTGTTCTCTGCCCAAACTCCTGGTATGTTAAACAATGTCTCATCACTCCTAGGGTTTTGGCTAGTCAACACTGTATAAAGTCGCCACTCTTCTTCCTTTGGTACGGATAAAGTCATAATACCTGAAGGTCCATTAAACTTTAAAGATGTTGTTCCATCTGGTAGGAACGTAATCTGCGCTTGTAATTTGGATAGCATATCACGTCCCAGCAATTGGACTGGACATTCAGGCATATAAAGGAATTGGTGTTTTACTACGTGGCCTCCCAATGTACAGAGTCGACTTTTAAGAACCGGTCTTTCAGCACTTCTTCCAGTTGCTCCTATCACAGTAATAGTCCTTCCAGATGGAGGAGCAACTAGATTAGTCACCACTGAATGTTCAGCACCAGTGTCGATCATGAACGCACTCCTTTTCCCCCCTATTGATACATCGACCATAGGCTCCGCTCGACCAAGGGGGATGGAGCCCGGTCGGTATCAATAGTCCTCCATGACCGTGTCAGCCAATCCTACAAAGTCCCTACCTTCTCTATCGCGAGACCTTTGCGCTGCTGGAATATACCTGTCTTCCCTAACACTTCCTCTGTTCCCATTACTCCCTCTATAACCATTACTCCCTCCGGGACCTCCTCTACCTCTCGCTCTGCCTCTAAAGTTTCCGTAGCCTGCCCTGGGTTGGTCTCTCTCGTACTGCTCTCTTTGCGGACATTCGTTCCTCCAATGCCCTTCTTCCTTGCAATACGCACACTGATCCCTACTCAAAGGCTCCCTACTCCATCTATTATTGCCTCTATCTGGGCCCCGTTTATCTACGCCTGCGATCGCTACCGCTAGCATATCAGCCTTTTTACGCATCTTGCGCTCCTCCTCTTTCTTGCTTTCTGTTTCCCTATTCATATAGACCTTATTAGCTACCTCCATTAGTTGGGAGATTGACATACCTGCAAACCCTTCTAACTTTTGTAGCTTGCGCTTAATATCTCCGTAAGCTTGGCTGACAAAGGCGGAGTTAACCATTCGGGAATTGTCTGCGTCTTCCGGATTAAAGGGGGTGTACAAGCGGTACGCCTCCAATAATCGGTCATAAAAGACACTGGGCGCTTCATCGCTTTTCTGGATCACCTCAACTGTCTTCGACATGTTAATGGCTTTCTTTCCTCCGGCTTTCATGCCAGCAATTATAGCGTCTCTATAGGCTCTGAGTTGAACCATATCAGCACCATTTACGTTCCAATCGGGATCAGTGTTGGGATAATGTGTTGCGGCCCATGCTGCTGGATTAGCTTGGTTCAAAGCACGGGCTCTATCCTCTAATGCTTTAATGGCTGCTTGATTTATTCTTGTCCTTTCCTCATTGTTAAATAAAGTCATTAATAACTGCTGGCAATCAGCCCATGTCGGATTATGTGTCTGTACTATTGAGGTGAACAGATCAGTCATGGCTTGTGGTTTCTCAGTATACGAGGAATTATGGGTCTTCCAGTTTAAAAGGTCGGTAGTGGTGAAAGGGACATATACGAAGACAGGGTCAGCGTGTGCCATTTGACCTGCGGCATCGATATAAGCTGACCCGGGATTTAAGCGAAGAGGCATCTGATAGTGCTTTAATTGTTGGGCACCAGTCAACTGTCGGGTTTGGATGGGGCTACGTAGGGAAGCGTCAGTCATGGGTTCCGGTCGGGGAGATATAGGGTATGGGGATGTGGGAGGTTGGTTTTGGGAAAAGGTAGTGAATAGAACACTTCGGGCCGAGCTAGATGAAGCTTGACCGGAAGTCTGAAGTGGCGCCAAATCAGGATATTCGTTTCTAATGGGGGTGGGTTCTGGTTCCGGAAGGGGAGATTTAGTACGAGGGGGGGTGGATCCTGTACTGGAGGAGGAAGCGGAAGTGGATGAGGGTAATGAGGAAAGGGTTACAGGACTTCCTGTATTTGCGTCACTTCCTCTTACCGGAAAGTAAGGGGGCGGCAAAGGGATCTCGGACTCAGGGGGCGTGTCCAAAATGGGCCTAACACCAGCCCTAGTGGACGAACAAGTCCTAGCTACCATGAGGCGACACTGTTCCTCGTGGCATGTCCGGAGCCATTTTGGCGAGTCATTTACGGCCTGTCTCCAACAATCAATATAAGGAAACTGGCCGTAAAGTTCAGGCCTACCTGATACAGCCACGTGTAAGCGCTGTACCAGAGTTGGATCCAAACTGCCACGTGGCGGCCATGCCGCAACCAAAGTAGGCCACTCCCTAGTGCACAAAGTGACCAAACGTACAGGGGACATCTTAACCCCAAAATCACAAACTTTGAATCCCTTTTTAAAATTCTTAACCATACATCCTAAGGGATCCGGAATCGTTGACTGCGACGCACCCATATTTAACAGTGGAACGTCGTCGACAACGATTACTATACACGCGTACTATTCAACAGTCACACCCGTTTCCTCTGGCAACAGCACCACGTGGTACGGTTACCAAGTGAAACGTACACAATAACAATAAACACTCAGGGAATTCCCGTACACACACAGCTGCTACACCAGTCACTATATAATCAATATTATGCCCTTTGGCGTAACTACACAGTCACCCACGCTATAATTCTCTATATACGAATTACCCGTCTATAACACACCCCAGTAACATCGTCTTTTACAAATAGCGGTTACAGTACGGTTAGCATAGGTCAAAGCACAAGTTAAGGTCACAATACAATTATTAGTGGTTATGGTGTTAAACATGCAATGGACGACAATGATTAGTACTTATTATATAATGTCAGTAAATATACAGGGTTATGGTACCGTGCACTATAATACAGCAACACACTATTAACACTCTCGCTAGACGGCTGAGCTCGCGCTATCTAACAAGATATACACTTTACTAAAACAATCGTTAACACATTTACAATTCCCAACTAAACTATTGGCCAGTACCTTGAATGGACTACCTAAAACTATATACACCCGTTTTGGTTAGCCACACTGCCCAATCACCACATATATAGCGAGCTAGAGAACCGAATTTACACAGACGCCTCTTAGTCGCACTATACAACGAGCTAGAGAACCGAATTTACACAGGCGCCTCTTAGTCGTACTATCAAAAGTCTAGTGGGTTCCAAATTTACACGCCTTCCCACTTAGCCCAGATAGGATGAGAACTAGCGAACCGAATTTACACAGGCGCCGCTTAGTCTCCCGGTCCCTCCGACCTAGCGAACGTAATATACACCCTAGAACGCTAGTCTAGACAAGACACCGGTGTCCGGCTAGGGCTATTTACACCAGGACCCCGCCTGACTAACCAAATCAAACGGTCTGACTAAAGAGCGTTCGATCGAGCGGTGCGCCTTCGCTCCTTCCCTCCGACAGAGGGGGCAGATACAGATTCAAAAACCCCTTTGGGCCTACCGCACAATCGGTATACCCCTAGCGGGTCCTGCCGTCTAAAACAGCAGTTATCTTACCTCCTCGTTCCTGAACCTGAGTTCACACTCATCGACGGGGACACCCCAGCACTTCTCACGTAGAGGCCGATGATCTCCTGGACAACAGACCAGTGGCGCCGAGACGAAGGGAGGTCCACGCAGAAGTTCAGGGGTGCAGCCGTAGAGAACGTGGGCAAAGATAGACCGTCTCACGCCTCTGCCTCTCAGCTACCGTTGAACGATGAGCTTCCCGGCCAATGCACCAAATGATACCGGAGAAACTGACGGAAGCCAAGCACAGAGAGATGGACACAGGTTTCTTCAGGAAGGAAGAGATTCTTTATTGGATCACCGATCGGGACTCAGAGGGACTAGCGTCACCAAAATACAGCAAAGTCTGAGTACTGAATACATAGAGTACATTCCTTATATAGCACTGTAGCTCCTCCCACAATTAACTACACCCACACATACCCTTAACCTATTTAATGAATAGAGTCTAAACTCATCCATCCGGTCTAACCACGTGGCTCATCTGATACAAAGGAGAGGGACGCGTAATTCCAGTTCTTACATTCCTGCACCTGGTCAGTACAGTGATGACAGTATCTTAGCTACGTGTAATTAACTAACTGATACTACAAACACATATACATACATATGCCTTGTGGCAATCTTAGCCTGCTAAACTTGTATTTTACTGGAATTACATCACAGTACTATAAACAAATCAATTTCACAAGCACAAATATTTTACTGAGCATGAAGTGTGAACAGTAGTTTGGAACTTTACAGCGGGGAGGGAGGCCAAATGACCCGAGTGTGTCAAGCCACTCTATGTTGGTTATGTGGGTTCCTATGTGGGAGCCCACTAGGGTATACAATGGGTGCCAGTATGGAGTGTGGTCTGTGCAATATGCTGTAATATGCCGTGCGTTTTAAAAGGTGTCAGGTTGCATAGAGGCGGTGATGTCAAGCGGATTAAATGAGCTGTACACAGAGAGGAAAGATGCTCATAACCAAGGGGGCCGTGGGGGGATTAGATTAGTAGTGCGCCAATGCGTGCCTTCTACTGGTGTGTCTAAAGTGGACTGCGTCCGAATTGTATCATATGGTGTTCTTTGTCTGGAGGGCCTGGTACTGTTGCGTATACTGTATTTGGTATGCAGGTTATTTCACTTTTACTAATTGCATTAGAGATGGAAGATGTAATAACAACAAAACCTGTGCATATAACAGAAATTCAATAAAATTAAGAATAAACTAGGCTTTTTTGTGGGATTTTTTCTGGGCCCTGGTAGATCTAAGTAAGAGAAAGGTCATGGCAGTTGCCCAATTAGTCAGGTCATGCAGGTGGTCGAAGTGCCAGCTCTCGGTGTAAATGTCTGGATCCCAGGTTACTCCATGGGCTTGAGCAGGTTGCATTGGGGCAGATGTTGTGAGGCCCATAGTGGTCAACAGTGCAGGTTTTTCGTCTTTGGATCAAAGTGTGTGAACAGTCCTGTGTCATGTTACTTGTAGGATGCCTGAGGGTGATCGGCGTGGGTATGCCGCGTATTTTTATATTATTGCGGCAGTGGCGGTCTTCCAGTGTAGTTAAAGGGACACTCCAGGCACCCAGACCACTTCTGCCCATTGGAGTGGTCTGGGTGCCAACTCCCTCTACCCTTAACCCTGCAAGTGTAATTATTGCAGTTTTTTTATAAACTGCAATAATTACCTTGCAGGGTTAACTCCACCTCTAGTGGCTGTCTACTAGACAGCCACTAGAGGGCACTTCCTGCTCTATAGCACAGAAAACCTGTGCTAGAGTGTCGCTGGACGTCCTCACGCTGTGTGAGGTCCTCCAGCGTCGCTAAATTCCCCATAGGAAAGCATTGAAAAGCATTTTCAATGCTTTCCTATGGGGGGCACTAATGCACATGCGCGGCATTGCCACACTTCCACATTAAGTCTCCCTGGCCGGTGGGCGGGATCAGTCTCGCCCACCTGCCGACGTGATGACTGGGAGGAGTGGCGGCGAGAAGAAACCACCACCGAGGGACATCGGCGGGGTCTCAGATAAGTGACCTAAAGGAGTTTTCACCCTTTCAGTTACCAGGGATTGGGAGGTGGGAGGGAGAGGGGACCTGCAGTGCCAGGAAAACTGATTGTTTTCCTGACACTGGAGTTTCCCTTTAATTGCATGCTTATGGGGTGCTGGTAAGCTTGAAGCTGGAGGACTGAGTCACTGTGGCAACTTCAGTCTGCAAATTCAAGACGGTGCCTTCTGTGGCCTGTACTCGGTCTGTGACTCCCTGCATATCTTTCTGAGCGAGAGCTTGGTCTTCTGCCATCATTTTATGGTGGTCGGCAAGCAGGAGCCTGAGGTCGTCTGTCCTATTGCTGGTGCTGACCCCCCTGGGAGCTCCTGGGAAGGCTGTCTACCCACATCAGTTATTGAGAGGTCCCTGGACCTCCTATGTGTGCTGCGTTGTGGCCATACATTGTGGTTTCCCTGCTGGGGTTGATTTAGCCTGCGTAGGGTTTTTGGAGCACGGCCCCTATGTCCCTTCCCTCCGGCTCATGAAACAAGCATCCCATGTTCCTAGAACCCTCCAGAGATGGAGGAGGTGTGTATTGGGTGGGCCCGTGTCTGTTATGTTCCAGGGAGCTGCCCAGGAGGAACTTTAGGGATAAGCGTGACGGCTGAAAGTAGGCTGCAGACTTGCGTTTTGGCGTGGGTTGCTCGGTGGGGTATCGAAAAGGCATCGATCGGATCTGGAAATCACCGTGATGGTGGGGTATTCAACTGAATCTGGCTCCGTCTGGCAGCGCAAGTTGGCATTAGACGGTTAGATTATTGGGAGCCTACAGACATGTCTTTAAGCAAGCTCCGCCCACCAATTAAAAAAGTTTTTCTTGCCTTACAAAAATATATTTATTAAATGTAGATTTAATTAAACATAATATTAATAATCCTGGGAATTGACAATTCCCATTGAAGCCTACGTTTGTATGTCAAAACGATATTGGTACTACTGCATCACTGAATTCCTGTGTTTGTTTTACTGAATGCGTATTTTATTCATTGGTTTGTGTATTGTGAAAACTGTAGTGTCACTCTAAAGTTTTGTTTTATCTCAAATGTTTATCTAACGACTTATACAATCTTATTACAGGAGTGATTTCAGTTTACCTAAAGCTGATGATGGCAGAGTTATAAAAAGGGAAATGCGGGCACAACTCAAATATGCATTTCTCAATGGTGTTGCAGCTAGAAAAAGACCAAAAAGCATATACAAAATGCAGATTAAGGAACAGTCTACACACAGAAAATACAGTTTTTAATCAAAAAAGGTAAATTAAAATCAGCATACTCAGTGTCACAGTACCCCAGGTCATATGCTAATTTAATATGGTAGATATGAATACCAGTTAGCATGATTATCTCCCATGTTAAAAAATGCATAGGACTCACCGATATTGGGTTAGAGTGACATAGTGGTGAGCTTAACACAATACGGCCATATGGTCCAAAATCCTCATATTTGTTTGCTGATGTAGGTGATGTCAAGTAACCTTGAAAGAGATAAAACTATTTTTTTTTTTTGTTTGTGCACTGTTGCGTAATCTATATTTGGTATGCAGGTTATTTCACTTTTACTAATTGCATTAGAGATGGCAGATGTACTCTGCTTCCTGGATAAAGTGAGATTGGTATTCGTACCAAACATAAAGTGAAATATGATCAGGTGATTTAAAGCAGAGCAGTTGTAAAGTAATTGTAAAATGGCTAAATGTAAAGTGTCAAAATGTCCCTAGATGAATGATTTGGTGTGTCTGCTTATTTTTGTGCAGCAGTTTTGAAAATACAAAACATGCAACCTTTAAAATGTAATCAATGATAGTCATTGCCTTTATAACAATGTACTACTTAAAGAATCTAAGCTAACCTTAGCTAATTAAATGACTACTCATTTAATAAAAGCAGGGCATTTTGATTTATCATTGGAATCAATTGCTAGATTGCGATCGACTGTGAAGAATTTTATTTACCCTTAAGGTAAAAAATGAATGTGCTCTTTTTAATAACTGACCCACAACTGCTAAAATATTGATTTGAATATTTAAGAAAATAAACACAGGGGGAATATTGGATTGAAATTTAGTTAATGTGTGGATGGCATAGCATTGTTACTTGACACTTTTTTGAAGTATTCTGGAAAGACCTCCACAAAGTATGTAATAAGCAATGGCATATGTGTGATCAATAGGTGGTTAGAATATTCTCAGAATGCCATTCATCCTCAGCTTCTAATTGCGTAGAGTTGATCAATGTAAAACATATAGCTTTTAAAAGTATTTAAATACATTTCACTAGGATGAACTATGTTCTGTTATATACCTACATGATTTGACATCATAAAAGAAAATGAATGAATGTGCATTTGTTAATTAATTTTACATTGGGAAAACCCAAATTTAGTCAATCAGTGTACTTTCATTCATAGACTAGAATGAATGTCAAATATATTTGTGAACACGTGTGCCATTAAATGAGAACCTAGACCTATGGCATATTTGAGGAAGATAGTATAAGCAGAAGTAAATCTTTAAAAAGAAATGTCATGCTACTTTGAACTGTATTTAACGTTATGAATTTGTAAATTATAATCCAATAAATTATAAAGAATTTGCCTAGTTGCTTTTGTAAAAAATAAAAAAATTTGCTGTGATAATATACTCTGCAACTTTTCTGTTTTATACAAAACTGATCAAACAACACAGTGTATCTGGAAAAAAATGGATTTCTCTGGATTTTTCAGCTGTATTTCTCAAACTGGGAATTCCTAAGGATGAGACAAAGGATCAGGAACAGGCACCACTAATGATGTAATGATAGACCTCCAAACACAAGACGAATTTTCACCACTAGACAGGCTTTAACATTTTTGTCCTGGCTGTATTTAGCCAACTACGCCCTATTCCAAATTATTATGCAAATTCTATTTAAGTGTCACAAAGGTTAAATATTTTGTTTTTCACTTTAACTCATGGATGTCATTGTGTCTCAGGGCTATTTTGATCACTGAAAACAATCTCGGACACCTGTGATAATTAGATTGCCAGGTGAACCCAATTTAAGGAAAAACTACTAAAGGAGGGTGTTCCACATTATTCAGCAGAGCACCATTTTCATGCAATATGGGGAAGAAAAAGGATCTCTCTGCTGCCGAAAAGAGTGAAATAGTTCAATGCCTTGGACAAGGTATGAAAACATTAGATATTTCACGAAAACGTAAGTGTGATCATCACACTATTAAGAGATTTGTGGCTTATTCAGAGCACAGACAGGTTTGTGCAGATAAAGGCACATTGAGGAAGATTTCTGCCAGATCCATGCATCGGATCAAGAGAGCAGCTGCTAAAATACCATTACATAGCAGCAAACAGATATTTGAAGCTGCTGGTGCCTCTGGAGTCTTCCAACTGTGCATAAACCTTCTATTCGGCCACCACTAACCAATGCTCACAAGCAGAAACGGCTGCACTGGGAAGAAAAATACATGAAGACTAATTTTCAAACAGTCCTGTTCACTGATGAGTGCCGTGCAACCCTGGATGGTCCAGATGGATGGAGTAGTGGATGGTTGGTGGACGGCCACCCTGTTCTAACAAGGCTGGGACGTCAGCAAGGCGGTGGTGGAGTCATGTTTTGGGCTGGAATCATGGGAAGAGAGCTGGTCGGCCCCTCTAGGGTCCCCGAAGGTGTAAAGATGACCTCTGCAAAGTATGTGGAGTTTCTGACTGACCACTTTCTTCCCTGGTTCAGAAGGAAGAACTATGCTTTCCGTAATAAAACCATCTTCATGCATGACAATGCACCATCTCATGCTGCAAAGGATACCTCTGCATCAATGGCTGCTATGGGGATAAAAGGAGAGAAAGTCATGGTGTGGCCTCCATCCTCCCCTGACCTCAATCCTATTGAGAACCTTTGGATCATCCTTAAGCAATAGATCTTTGAGGGTGGAAGGCAGTTTACATCCAAACAGCAGCTCTGGGAGGCTATTCTGACATCTTGCAAACAAATTCAAGCAGAAACTGTCCAAAAACTTACAAGTTCAATGGATGCAAGACTTGTGAAGCTGCTATCTAATAAGGGGTCCTATGTTAAAATGTAACGTGACCTGTTAAAATGTTTAAAAAGTTAAGATGTTGTAAGTTTGATTGAAATAGCTTTTGATTTCAGTAAATATGCTGCAAACACAACAAATTAAAATTTTCAGTTCTTTACAACCTATAAAGTGTTTTGAAACTTACTGTGCGTAATAATTTGGAACAGTGTATTGTAAGTTTTTGTTGTTTAAAAAAAATACTGTTATCATTTTGAATTGTTCTCTTAATACTTGATAACATGAGAATTATGCTGACTGTTATTTACATCAATTATTTAGGTAAATGAGAAAAATATAATTTGCATAATAATTTGCAATAGGGTGTAGTCCTTAGTACAGGCTGCAAACATGTTGTTTATAATACTAGGTCTGCAAGTGCCACTAGAATTCCCTCACTCCGAAATATATTCTTGCCTACTGTTTTGGTAAAGGATAGTATGTTTATTCTTTAATTAAGGCCGAACATCCAGTTCATATAATAAATAATATAATATAATACAATATAATATATACAAAATGTTGTTTTGGGTAGTGAACAAATGAGAACCACTGCTACATACAGAGGACAGCTGTATTACACCACTACCTGACAAGGTCTGGATTGGAAGAATCTCACAGGGAGTGAATAGAAGAATAGTGAACAAATGTACCAGCCTCAGATCATGGGCAGGCAATATGTTCTAAGTGTCATATCTGGTCTGAACATATTTAAAATCCTGGTAGAAGGAGTGATGGCCATACACATGCCATAAGACGGTTGGGTATGCATCCTGCTATGGAGTGTAGCAAAGGCAGTAACCATTTCAATCTTTCTGTGGTGCAAATTAATTGGATGTTTACAGTGGCAGATTACGCAGTGCATCTGAAAATGAAAATCTGAAAATGCAGATAAGGGTCCTGAAAATTATACAGAGATAGAAAAAGACTAACAAAATAAGAAATACAGAGAAAGAGAAATGACTGTTATGGGACTCCCTTATTGGTGCTAGAACTATGTGTCTGCTCACCAAAAAGTCATAAGTAGATACTTTGATCTTATGTACAATCAATGCAATTGATACCATCATATGGGCCTAATCCTGGGCAATTACAGTACAATGAGAGGTGATCAGGCAAAAATGAGGAAGTTCATACAGTACAATGAGAGGTAATCAGGCAAAAATTAGGAAGTTCATGGTTGTAAAATATGGAGATGTTATAAAACGGAGAGTCCACTGTTACATAATTACATAGTAGTCTAGGTTGAAAAGCGACTCTATAGTCTATCAAGCTCAGCATTGAAACCCTGTTGAATTAGTCTGCTTCATACCATAGGTCAGTGATGGCGAACCTATGGCACGCGTGCCACAGGTGGTACGCCGGGCCCTCTCTGTGGGCACGCGGCCGTAGGTTCGGCATCACTGCAGAGTAGGCACCTGCCTGCTCAAAACGGCAGGCGCCTACTCTGCTTCCGTGTCGGCAGGACCGGAAGCAGGGGGGAGTCATCTAGGAAACAGAAACAGCTCTCCTGTCCTCCCGCGAGCTGTGTGGAGTGTTGCCACGCGTTACCATGGCAACGCTCCACACAGCATCGCGTGGGAGGACAGGAGAGCTGCAGGCTCCTGTCCTACATACTAACCACCACCGGACCACTAGGGATGGCTGTGTCCCCCTTTCCCCCCTCCCCTTCACCAAAGGTAAGATGAAAGGGGGGGGGGGAAATACTGATTCAGTATGCTTTTTTTTTAATTTTTTTAATGTATCTTAACCCCCCCAACAGAGCACCCTGGCCCCCCCCAACAGAGCACCCTTACCCCCCCAACAGAGCACCCTTACCCCCCTCAACAGAGCACCCTTACCCCCCCTCAACAGAGCACCTTTACCCCCCTCAACAGAACGCCTTTACCCCCCTCAACAGAGCACCTTTACCCCCCCCAACAGAGCACCCTTACCCCCCCAACAGAGCACCCTTACCCCCCTCAACAGAGCACCCTTACCCCCCCTCAACAGAGCACCTTTACCCCCCTCAACAGAACGCCTTTACCCCCCTCAACAGAGCACCTTTACCCCACTCAACAGAGCACCTTTACCCCCCCAACAGAGCACCTCTACCCCCCCCAACAGAGCACCCCTACCCGACCCACACAGCACCCCTACCCTCACACACAGCACCCCTACCCCCCCACCCCACAAAGCACTGCTACCCCCTCTCACACACACACATACACTGCACCCCTCAATGCAGTACATGTATGTGTATTCAGCAGTGTTTGTGTGTGTATTCAGCAGTGTGTGTGTATTCAGCGGACTGTGTTTATGTTTGTGTGTGGGTTTGTATTTAACAGACTGTGTGGTCTGGGTGTATGTATTACACAGTCGGTGTGTGAATATGTTCAGCTGTGTGTATGCATTGCATTTGTTGGAGATACTAATAAATATATGCTTAATTTTATCTATTAATATCATTACTTAAAATTTGTATAATTGAACTCTCTGTTGTGTCTTTTAAAACAAAAGATGTTAACTAGTTCGGACAACTGCACAAGTAGTTTTTTCTGAACTTAAATCTCAGTATTCAGGTTTAAATGCCGTGTTGGCACTTTGAGGAAAAAAAAGTTGACATGTATTGCAGTTTGGGCACTCGGGCTCAAAAAGGTTTCGACATCACTGCCCTAGGTGGTACCATGCTAAATGGCTGATTATTGTAACTAATATTATACATCTACTTGAAAACAAATGCCCTTCCCTAGGGCTCAACCATTGACAGCAGACAGGGGCTCTAACTGTAAGGGGGGGACATAAACGGACTTTTTCAATATTTATTCATTTAAACATACATACCAACTAATGAGGGGGAGAAAGTATATTTATCTATTTATTAATTTTAAGGATCAAATGACAGAAGGAAGAGGCCCCAGGGAGAGTGCGCAGTTTAGCGGACAGGGGCACATGTATGAGTGTGGGATGGATGATGCATGATTGGATATATTCTACATGTATGAGTGTGGGATGGATGGTGCATGATTGGCTATGTGCTACGTGTGGGAGTGTGAGATGTGAGGAAGTGGGTGGTGACAAAGCAGACTGACCTCAGTGCCACTTAGGAGCCGGGCCAGCAACAAGTTTCCTGCAATCCTCCTCCTCCTGTTCTTTGGGCCTGTAGGATATTCCGCCTGTGGCATGGACATTGAGGCTATCTTGTCTGCCCTCAAGGCTAGTGCTGCAGCAGACGGTGGCCGGCAGCTCTGCGAGCAGTTTGGGCGCCTGCTCCAGCCACAGCCGCCTGGCGATGTGGCTCCCCCTCCCAGCGCTGTGGCTCCTCCATCCCTGCCCCCTGCGTTACCCTCCCTGGGTGGCCGGTCCAGCGCGGGTCGGCGCACCCACCCTCCGGCTCGGCTGAGCCCAACTGCCTCCCCTCGGGCCCGGTACAGGAGCCGCAGCCCGGGCCCCAGGCAACAACAGGCCCGCGCGCGGGAACCACGTGGCGCGCGGCCTGCAACTTCCACGGCCGCCCCGGTCTCTCCCGCGGCTGCAGGAGGCCGGGCAGCAGCCTCCAGCGTGGGCCGCCGTCCTCAGCGGCCATCAGGTGCCCTGGCCAGGCGTTCAGCCCGGGTGGTGAGCAGGATGCCGCCCGGGGCCCCCACCTCATGGCCGGCAGTGGTGAGTAGGCCCATGAGGGCAACGCGGAGTGGGCCTCTCCCACTGCCGCCGGGTGTGGGGGGGGTTTCTTCCGCGGATTCTGGGCTCTCTGGCCCTCCCCTCCCTCCCCCTCTCTAGTTCTCCCCCCTCCTGGGGGGTCCGCTGGGCGGGTGTCCCTGCCCCGGTCCTCCATGGAGGTGGGGGTGTCCCATGCGGTCCCTGGGCCTCTGGGCCTTTTACTGCCAGTCCTCCCTCCTGTTTCTGCCCCCCCCTCAGTCCTCCGGGGGTTCTGCTGGGTGGGGGTCCCCCCCCGGTCATCCATGGGGGTGGGGGAGTCCCCTGCGGTCCCTGGGCCTCTGGGCCCCTTCCAGCCTGCCCTCTCCACCTCCTCTGCCCCTTCCCAGTCCTCTGGGGGTCCATGGGGTCAGTGGTTCCCCCCTCTGCCCCTGCTCCCCCTCCCCTTGCTCCCCCTCCCTTCCTCGCTGGCCCGGGGGTCCCCCCTGCCGGGACCTCACTCCTGGGGACCTCTTCTGGGCCTCCCCCCCCCCCTCCTCCTGGCCCTGGTCCCTCTCTCTATCTCCCCTCCCCTGCTCCTTCCTTCCCTCTTAACTACTCTACCTTCCTCCCCCCTGTGTCCTCCTCTCCCCTGGCCACTGGGTCTCACCTGCCCCTGGGGTCCCCTCTCCCACCCACACCTTACCTGTGTCGGCTGCCTCCTGTGCAGGGGCGTGGGCTCACGATCTCTTCACTGCTTCCTCAGGCTCTGGGTGCTGTTGCTGGATCCGTCCACCAGATGGCGCCTGGAGCTATGGTGAATATGGACACTGCTGTTCCTGCCATGGAATCCTCTTCACAGGTTGCTGCTGCTGCTCTGGTGCCGCCAGCGGGTCCTGGGGCACCGCCAGGTGAGTCACATGTTCCTGCGCTTGCTGGGGCGTCCACGCTGCGTGGGTTCATATCGGGTCTGAGCTTTTTTCGTGGTGGGAGTGAGGGGCGCTAGCGCAGGGGTCCCATGGGTTGGATGGTCAGCTGCGTTCAGTCACGGGAGGGAGCACGGGTTCAGTTCCTGGCGCAGTGGTTAGCGTTCATGCAACTCCGTCTCCCGTGCCCGCCGCGGCCACGGGGGGGGGGGGGGGGGGGGGTGGCGACGGGGGGGTGCTGGATAGTACAGCGGGCGTTGCTGACGTGGCTAGAGGGGCAGCGTATATGTGCTAGTCGGGTCCCCTTGGCTTGCATCTCAAGGGACAAGATCTGGAAAGGGGAATTCGTGGAGATATTTTTCCTGTTGCCCTTGGAGGATGCACCTCCTCTGGGGGACAAGGAGGGAAAAGAGTCGGACAAGGATAGGGAGAAGTTCCGTTACAGGAAAATTCCGAAGACTTTCGGGAACTGGGTGCGGGCGTTTTCCATTTTGGCGAGTATGATTGGGGAAAAGGCTCCCCAGCACTGCTCAGCACTCTTTTGTTATCAGGACACCATTTGGAACGCGTGTCGGACCTATGGCGGCCTGGGTTGGTGGCGCTATGACGAACAATTTCGTCAGCGGCTCGATGTCCGCCCCTCTATCTCGTGGGATCAGATGGACATTGGCCTGTGGCTGTCCATCATGACTCGCCCGGCGGCGCACCAAGGGGGGACGTCGTCCTTTCTTGGGGGGGCCGGTGGGGGGGGGCGGTTCTGTCCCATCGGCCTCACACAGGCGGCCGGGCTGTTGTTGGAAGTTCAACGACAGCCAATGCAAGTGGGGAGCAACGTGTCGTTTTAAACACGAATGCTCCCATTGCGATGGTGCCCACTCGGCATCCCGCTGCTTTAAGCGAGGTAAGTCTGGGGACAAAGGTGACGTGGGGACGAAGGGCGAGGACGCCAGTGGTCGTGGACGTGATGCGCCCCTGGCTCGGCCGTTATAGGAACCGCCGGGCCGCGGGGTTGCTGCTGGAGGGGTTTACACAGGGGTTTTGGATTCCCTTCTCGGAGCGCCCCTCCCCCGGGGCAGTCAGGAACTTGAAGTCGGTGTTTGATTTTCCTGATGTTGTCCTCGAAAAGCTCCGGAAGGAGGTTTTACTAGGGCGGGTGGCGGGGCTGTTTGAGGCCCCTCCATTGTCCAACTTGCGGGTGTCTCCCTTGGGGGTGGTGACCAAGAAGGAGGCAGGAAAATTTCGCCTGATTCACCATGTGTCGTACCCTCGCGGGGGCTCGGTAAATGATGACATCTCTGCAGAGCTGTGTCGGGTGTCTTATGCTTCCTTTGACGCGGCGGTACGCATGGTCAGGGCGGCGGGTCCCGGGGCATTGCTGGCAAAGGCGGACGTGGAATCAGCGTTTCGCTTGTTGCCGGTGCACCCCGATGGCCATCACCTCCTCGGTTGTTGTTTCCAGGGCCAGTACTATGTGGATATGTGCCTCCCGATGGGGTGCTCCATATCCTGCTTTTACTTCGAGTGCTTCAGCACTTTCCTGGAATGGGTGGTGCGGCAGGAGTCTGGGATCGACTCGCTGCTGCATTACCTTGACGACTTCC
Source organism: Pelobates fuscus (assembly GCF_036172605.1). NCBI lineage: Eukaryota > Metazoa > Chordata > Amphibia > Anura > Pelobatidae > Pelobates > Pelobates fuscus. Next base: position 296,060,121 of record NC_086318.1, read on the forward strand.
TGTGTGTGGGCCCTGCGCATTCTCCGGCGTGTGGGAGCCTGCTCACCATGGTGGAAAGGGTGTTTGGGCGCTTCGGGGTTCCCCTTGCGCATGATAAGACTGTGGGGCAGGTAACGTGCCTTAGCTTCCTGGGCATCGAGATAGATTTGGTTGCCATGGAGTGCCGGCTGCCCCTAGACAAGGTGGAAGGGTTGCGCCGGGACGTGGCGGTAGCTCGGGGCTTGCGGAAGATACAGCTATGCCAGCTGCAATCGCTGTTGGGGAAGTTAAACTTCGCATGCAGGATCATGCCCATGGGGCGGATTTTTAGCAGGCGCCTAGCGGCCGCGACCGCTGTAGTGGCGAGGCCTCGGCACTATATTAGACTCACGAGGCAGTTACGGGACGATTTGGACGTCTGGGGTACGTTCTTGGTGGATTATAATGGGAGGTCGTATTGGCAAGCGCAAGAGGTGTCAGGTGCGGATCTCCACCTCTATACGGACGCGGCGGGTTCCGTCAGCTTTGGGGCGATACTGGGGTCACGCTGGTGCGCTGACACTTGGCCTGGGGACTGGTTCGCCTCTGGCCTGACTAAGAATCTGGCTTTCCTTGAACTTTTCCCCATCGTGGTGGCGTTGGAGCTCTGGGGTCTGGACTTGCGGGATCGGCGGGTTGTCTTTCACTGTGTTCCAGGGGTTCACAATGTAATTGCGGATGCTCTCTCTCGTTCGCAGTGGTCGGAGTTCCGGGCAGCTGCGCCCCACGCAGACGAGGATGGGTGCCGGTGTCCGGTGGAACTATGGTCCCTGGGCTCAACAGGCTGATGGACCTGGTTCGAGGGTCTGTATCGAGTTCCACTTGGGCCAGATACTCGAAGGTATGGGCAGAATGGCTCGAGTGGGAGACAGGTCTGGGGGTTTTCCAGGATACGCCCGCTCGATTGCGGGGTTTGTTGCGGCTATTGAACACTTAGGTGTCGGTGGGCATGTCGCCTTCGGCGGTGTCCTCGCGCCTGGCTGGGCTGAGTTTTTTCTTTAAGCTGCAAGGGTGGGGGGACGTGACCAAGGAGTTTGTGGTAAGGCAGGCGGTTAAGGGGCTGCGTAGGGGTCGGGTTCCGGTGGATACCCGGAGGCCGGTGTCGGGGGTGCTCCTGGCGCTATTGTGCCACGTGCTCCCGCAGGTGTGCTTTTCAGACTTCGAGGTGCGGCTTTTTCGCTTGGCCTTTTCATTTGCCTTCTTTGGGGCCATGAGGATTGGGGAGTTGGTGTGTCCAAGCAGGGCAACCATTGGGGGAATCCTCTTCTCGGATGTCAGGGTCGGGCCGGGCTGGGTCTCCTTTAAGATTCGCCGCTCCAAGACGGATGTGTTTGGTAAAGGTAAGTGGGTTCGGCTGGCGGCTGGCGGCTGCCCCAGGGTTGGCCACCTGCCCAGTTCTGTCCTTCCGGTGTTTTTGCGAAGTTCGCCCTACACTGGCTGGCCCCCTGCTAGTGCATGAGGATGGGAGCTTCCTCTCCCATTTTCAGTTTGTCAGGGTGTTTCGGCTGGGGTTGGCTACGTTGGGCGTGGAGGGTGCGGAGTTTGGAGGGCACTCCTTCCGAATTGGTGCAGCGACGGAGGCTTCTCGGCTGGGTATGCCGGATCAGGAGGTACAGCGAATAGGGAGGTGGGAATACAGGAGGTTTGTCTCTTATGTGCATCCTGCGGGCCTCCTGAGCTAGACTGTTTTGTTTTCCTCCCTAGGTCTGGTTGATTGGCCACTCCTATATCCACTGGGCGCGACGGAGAGCGGCAGTCCGGCCAGGGGGGGAGTGTCTCGGTCTCACGCCAGTAACTGCGGAGGTACGCTGGTTCGGGGTCAGAGGCATGAGGTGGGTCCGGCTCCTCCCTGACTTGGTCTGGTTTTCCCGCTTGCTTGGGGCTCCGTCGGTTTTGATTATTCATCTGGGGGGTAACGATCTGGGGACCGTGCCCGTGTGGGGCCTTGTGGATATGGTCAGAAGGGACTTGTCCCAGATCTTAATCTTGTTCCCCAACGTCTCCTTGATTTGGTCGGAGGTAGTGGCGAGGAATTTTTGGCGGCAGGCCCACAGCCAGAGTGCGCTGGAATGCAGCCGCAAGAATTTTAATCGGCAGATTGCGATGTTTGTTACGGGGGTTGGGGGAATCTCGATACGGCACCGGGTTTTTGAAAAGGATGCAGCACATTTTTTTCGACCGGATGGGGTGCATCTGACGGAGGTCGGGCTCGACCTGTTTAACTTGGCGCTTCAAGAAGCTCTGGAGCAGGCCATGGCGGGTTTCGGTGGGGGCCCTCACTGATTTTAGGCTTAAAACAGCGGGGCTTGTGGCGGGGCATGTCCTTGCCAAATAAGGGATGGTAGATTAGATGAAAAGGGGGTTAATGGCCGGGTCTCATCCTCCCCCTGTCTCTTATGGTGAACCTGGAGGAGGTACCAGGTTGGATGTGTCCCCACTGGGTTGTAAGTCGACCGGTGGGGAGCATTATGGTTGGGCCCCACCGAGCGGAAAAACGGCTGGTGGGGAGCCCTGAAAAGGAAGATGGTTTTTATTATGCCGAGGGGGGGAGGTGAGAGCCTTGGGAAAGTTAGATTGGCAAGGACGATAGAGACCTCAAGGGGCCGGAAGACTGGGAAGAAAAAATCGTACCCAACTTCCGTGCCTCAAGAGAGACAAGGTCACCTAGACTGGGTGATAGGGGGTAACCCAGGAGTTAAATAACATGAAAAAGAGAGAACCCAAAAGGGTGTCTTACAAGAAGACAACCAAAAGGGTAGGAACCCAGTCCAATCTTAATGTTAGTAAAGTAGCAAAAAACAAAAAAACTTTATTAAAGTCTATTAAAAACTGGGACCGCGGAGTGATGAACAGAGTCCTATAAGGAGAGAGATAATGGAATGGACAGACAGCTTGCAATAAGCCAAAAAAAAGATTGGCAAGGACGGTTTCTTGATTACTGTATGACTGTATAAAAGTGTTTATGTTAATTTATTATGTTATATGTTTAAGGAGTTATACAGTATTTCGTGATGTTAATAAATGCTGTGGCCTGTTTTTCCCAAGAAGTTGTCTGTCGTTATTTGAAGGGGTAAGTTATGGTTTTTATGGGGGGATGAGGGGAATGCTATCCAATGCCCACTACGTACATACAGGGACTGTGCAAAAACAACAATTGTAGCATAATGTTGCAACATAAAAAAAAATTAAAAAAACGTAAGGGGCCTGAATACTTTCTGAATGCACTTAATATATTATAATATTATTCTCTTAAACATCTTTTTTTTTTTTTTACTCAGACTAATAACGCCAGTCTGCTCCTGGCCAATAAATTGAGGCAACAGGTGTGGATTTCCATAATATCCCACTTGCATGATACAGCTAAAGGCAGAATAGTCAATTCAGTAGCTATAGCAACAACATTTGCAAAATATTTTTTATTTGTCAATGTTTAAAAGTCTTGAGCTATGGTACAACACTCACTAAGAAATGTCAGCATTACATTGTTAAAACTTCCATGACCTGGGTTTTATGCTTTAGTGCTAGAATTTTTGTTAAAGCGGCACTGTCATGGCCGAATTCAAAAAATGTTTAACCCCCCTTCAGACTCAACTATATCTAATTGTCCCCTTAGTCACCCTTAAATCCCCATAGGCCCCCCATATAACCTATGTTTTAATCGTTATTTCGTGTCCAGACCTAGGTCCTGGGCATTGCCATCTTTGTGTGGGTAGATGAAGTTCCTGTGGGACATGTCATCTGCCCATACTAGATTGTGCTGTGAAATTCCCTCGAATGCCCAGTTAAACACTTGGGCATTTAAACGGGAATTTCCTCTATTGCTCCCCGACACTTCCTAAGTCCCCCATGTCATCCCTCACTCTGTGTGGGTCAACATGACCCCCATAATAGCATAAGGGAGATTTAAATCTCCTGAATGCCCCTACTCGTTATGCCACGATTCGGGGCATGTCTACTAAACAATGAGCAGCCAGTGGCTGCTCACTGTTGTAAAAAAAAAAAAGCCCCCCCCGCTTCTAACAAATGTGGGGTATCTATTAACTAGCAGGGACGACATAGTGTCCCCCTTGGTAGGGGCTATTAAAGGAGCTTTTAAAGGGGCTATTAAAGACCTATTGTCCTCCCCCGGGCCCCACCCCTGAGTTGCAGGTATGGGCCCTAAATAACAATAAGGGTGGTTACCTATTGTCCTCCCTCCAGGCCCCCACCCATGAGCAGTGTGTGGGGGCCCTAAATAACAATGGGGGGACCTATTGTCCCCCCACCTGCCCCCACTCATGGGAGATGGTTGGGGGCTATAAATGACAATGGGGAGGACCTACTGTACTCACCCTCAGCCCTCACCTCCAGCCCCCACCCACCCCCAGAGGTGACTAGGGGTCCCATAGCCCCTAGTCACCTCCCCACCCAAAAAAGACTAAATAAATTCCTACCTACGCCCCTCACCCTAAAAATACCATTTGATATACAACATTGTAAAAAATCACTAACAAAAATATGAGCCAAGAAGTACACATAAGGTGGTAGGTAGAGACATTAGAGTAGATATAACACCTAGAGGTCTGCAATATCATAAATACCTAACATTTGACCAGGAGGATGTTGAAGTCATGGATGAATGGTCCCAGATGCTAGAATCTTATCCCAGTAATCAGATTCCCGAACCCCGCTCCGGCACGTCGCTTTCTAGGAGAAGGAGAATATCCCCATCTAGAGTTAGGAATAGGAAGACCCGTCAGGACGATATACCTCTTGATTCTGATCGGCCCCAGGTGGTGACCTTTTCCCCATCCCTCTCCTCTCCCTCACACTCCCTCCCTTCCCCCTTTTATTTTCTTATTTTTCCTTCTGGGTATTACCAATACTTCCCTAGTGCATACTCGTGGCTCTGCACTGAACGTCCTTTAGAGGCTACCACTGCCATCAACTGCATAAGTCAATCAGTCGGGAATCATTTACTCAAGGCGATAGGGTATCACACTCTGGGGTTATCTATATCCTTTATTTTCTCCTTTTATATTGTTGTTCATCTCTCTGTTATACAAAAACATATAATCTTGCCGACAGTGAGTTTATTGTACATACTGCCTTTTTGTAGACTTTTTGTTAAACGTTGTGGTCATCTGTGTACTAGCTAGCTGTCAAAATACCAGGTAAGTGCTCTATAAGACCAAATTGTAATTGCAATGTCTTTTGTATTATGATCACTGTCTGCTGGCTTGTTAAAATAAAGAATTAAAAAAAAAAATCAACTAAAGAAAGTTAATATAAACAAAGCTCCAGGGCCTAACGGTATCCATCCACGAGTACTTAAGGAACTAAGTGTAGAAATAAGTGAGCCTCTGTTTTTAATCTTTTAAGATGCTTTCCTTTCAGGAAGTGTTCCGGAGGATTGGAGGAAGGCAGATGTGGTTCCTATATTCAAAAAAGGATTCAAAATTCCTGCCTGGAAATTATAAACCTGTGAGCTTAACTTCTGTGGCTGGTAAAATATTTTAAAGGATATTAAGGGATAATATTCAAGAATTCCTTGAGAAGAACATGGTTATCAGCAAAAATCAGCATGGTTTTATGAAGCACAGGTCATGTCAAACTAACCTGATTGCGTTCTACAAAGAAGTAAGTAGAAGTGTATGTTGCAGTGGATGTGATCTATTTGGATTTTGCCAAGGCATTTGATACAGTTCCACACAATAGATTAGTGTTCAAACTCAAGGAAATCGGTCTAGATGAAAATGCGTGTTCTTGGGTGGAACATTGGCTTAAAAATAGAGTACAAAGAGTTGTCATTAATGGTAAATTTTCAAGCTGGACAGAGGTGGCAAGTGGTGTCCCTCAGGGTTCCGTTCTGGGACCCCTTCTATTTAATATGTTTATAAATGATCTTGAAAAAAGCATTGAAAGTCATGTTTCAGTATTTGCAGATGACACAAAGCTCTGTAAAATAATACAATGTGAGCAAGATACTACTTTACTGCAGAGGGATTTAGATAGACTGCGGGACTGAAGAAAGGTTAACAAATTTAAACCTATTTAGTTTAGAAAAACATTGCCTGAGAGGGGATATGATAACATTATACAAATATATTCAGGGCCAATACAAACCATTGTGTGGACTGTACATAGGACACGAGGTCATGCATTTAGACTGGAAGAAAGAAGATTTTGTCTAAGGCAAAGGAAAGGTTTTTTACTGTACGAACAATAAGGATGTGGAATTCTCTGCCTGAATAAGTGGTTTGATCAGAGTCTATACAGATGTTCAAACAGCTACTAGATGCATACTTATTAATAACAGAATATTCAAGGATATACTCTTTCAATGTAGGGTAATAACTGCTTGATCCAAGGATAAATCTGACTGCCAAAATTAGAAGTGCTTCAAACTGGGTTTTGTTGCCTTCTTTTGGATCAACAGCAAAAAACAAATGTGAGGAAGGCTGAACTTGATGGAAGTCTCTTTTCAGCTATGTAACTATGTAACTATATAACTATGTAACATTAATATGCCTGAGCCTTAATATTATTTTTTTTCGGCCAGAAGATTTTGGCTGGCTTTGTGTGACCTTTTTTTGTCGGACATACCTAGTACGTCTGCGGCAAATAGGAGCCCTGGTCTTACCTGGACCAGCGATCAGTGGCGATCATGGTCAAGTCTCCCTGCAGCAGCTACGGCCCTCCAGGGCCATGTGATCACCATGATCACATTGCCGCAATAGGAATCTATGGAGCTGCTAGCAGGGGAACTGTCTGAGCTGTCAGGCAGTCCCCAAGGCTGCTAAAAAGTAAAAAATAAATAAAAATAAAATAAATATATTATACATATATTATATATGTACAATATATTATAAAATAATTAAAGCATTTTAGAATATATTAAACATATATAATGCATATATATGATTTCATTATAAGTGTACTTTGATATATATAATGAAATAATATACATATATATATATATATATATATATATATATATATAATATATTATAAAATGCTTTACTTATATGTTATACATATATGTGTGTGTTTGCGTTTATGTACACACACGTATTATATACACACGTATTATATGCATATGTATATAAAAAACATTTATAACCAAACAAATAAAAGCTCTAATATTGGCCAGCATTTGTGACTAAGTGGCTACTACAAAAGACTGAAAATACCCCATTTTGAATACTCTGGGTTGTCTACATTTGAAAATGATATGCCATGATAGGGTTAATTCATATTCCTGGGCTTCCATATGGTTTCAAAAGGCAGCATAGACCCAGCAAACCAATCTGGCAAACTGAATTGGGCAAGCTCTATATTGACCCTGTAGCTTTCCAAAACACCATAAAACCTGGACATGGGGGTTATTGTTATACTCGGGAGACTTTACTGAACACAAATATGAGTGTTTTTAAAAGTAAAACTTATCACGATGATGATATCACCAGTAAAAGTGCAGTTTTGTTTAAAAAAAAAATGCAAAACCCAAATAAAAATGCTAACTTTGGCCAGCGTTTGAGACTAAGTGGCTATTACAAAAGACTGGACAGCCCCTATTTTGAATACCCTGGGTTGTCTACTTTTTGAAATGGTATGTTATGGTGGGGTTCATTTTCATTTCTGGGCTGCCATACCATCTCAAAGGCAACATTACCAATCTGGCAAATAGCAATTTACAAAAACACAAATTGGTACATCTTATGTTTGACCCTGTAACTTTCCAAACCACCATAAAACCTGTACTTGAGGGGTACTGTTGTATTCATGAGACATTACTCTACACAAAAATGAGTGTTTTAGAGCAGTAAAATGAATTATACCGATAATACCATTGGTGAAATGGCAGTTTATGTGTGAAAAATGCAAAAAAAAAAATATATAAATGCTAATTTTGGCCAGGGTTTGTGACTAAGTGGCTATTAAAATGACTGGACATACCCCATTTTGAACAACGTGGGTTGTCTACTTTTACAAATGGTATGCTATGATGGGGTTAATGTTTATTCCTGGGATGCTATACGGTCTCAAAGGCAACATAGGCCTGGCTGTCATGCCTTAACTATGGTATCCTCTTACTTCCTGGTTCCACGGAGCCTAGCCACACCCCTTTATGACACGGTCTCCTTATTTAATCCGACCGCACCAGCTGATCGACGCTGGATTATTGAACTACGTTCCGTACTCACGAACCGGCTACAACTTCGTTGTGAAAGCCCTCTGTTATCGGACCGGACTGGAAGACTTCAAGTTCCCTTCACCTCTCCTCATCCACGACTAAAGCTGAACTCTCTTCACTCATGATAACCGCCTCTGAGGAGATCTCGGGAACCAGTGTTCTATGTGCCGGAAGCTAAGTAAAACCTCTGTGATAAGCGTTACATCTCAAAGCCGTTATTTCCTGTCTCCAAGGTCCTTCGATAAAACAAACCAGTTACAGCTAACTTCAACTCATACTCTATAAAAGTTAGCTGCATCTGTCTTGCTTCAGTTAAATGCTATGGAACAGCTATTGTAACTTCTTATCACCTAATTCATTAATACTACTAAAAGACTCTTTCTGATTCAGTGTCTGCTAATTACTACCGTTTACTACTTAAAGCTACAGTGCCTGTAATTGTGGACTTCAGTTATCGTTTACTACTTAAGCTACAGTGCCTGTAATTGTGGACTTCAGTTATCGTTTACTACTTAAAGCTACAGTGCCTGTAATTGTGGACTTCAGTTATCGTTTACTACTTAAAGCTACAGTGCCTGTAATTGTGGACTTCAGTTATCGTTTACTACTTAAAGCTACAGTGCCTGTAATTGTGGACTTCAGTTATCGTTTACTACTTAAAGCTACAGTGCCTGTAATTGTGGACTTCAGTTATTGTTTACTAATTAAAGCTACAGTACCTGTAAATTGGACTTAACGTCAATACCTTTTACTTTTTATAATAAATATTCAAAGTATAAGAAATCTGCAGTTGTGTTCCTTCATAACAAATGTTTAGACGTGACAGAATAATCCAGCCCTTGTAATGGATCCAGCAGATTTCGATTCTACGATAACTACGCTGAATCAAAGAGTTGATACACTAGCCCAAGGTGTGCAAGACCTGCAAGTTACTAACGAAAGAATTCTCACTTATGTCAGAGATTTACAAACTCATACTCCTCATACTATTCTGCACTCGGCTAGTGATCCTGCTGTATGTAACCCTGAAAAGTTCTCTGGAGATCGTTCTAAATACAGGGAGTTTCTTAACTCTTGCAAACTATTAATTGCTTTGAAACCTAGATCTTATCCTACAGAAAGAACTAAGGTTTGTTCGGTTATTTCCTTTTTAAGAGGTGAACCTATGTCATGGGCCCATTCCTTTCTGGAAAATGATGACCCCATCTTAGACTCACTGGATGAATTTTTTGAAGCCATGTCTCTTCTCTATGAAGATCCTAACAAACAAGCAACAGCTGATTTAACAATCAGAACTCTACAGCAAAGACATAGACCCGTTGAAGATTACATTGCTGAATTTAAAAGATGGGCAGTAGAAACGCAATGGAATGACATCACATTGCGCAACCAATTTCGAATTGGTTTATCTGAAGCTGTAAAAGATGAACTATCTAGAACAGAACTCCCTACTACTTTGAACGCTCTAATTCACCTATCAATCAGCATTGACAGAAGATTAAGAGAAAGAAAGGCCGAAAAAGCCCTCTTACATTCTAAAGACCGAAAACCTTTCACTCCCTCAAAAGCTCCTGAAAAGACTTCCTTACCAAGCGAACCTATGGAAATAGGGGTAATAAGAAGTCCTCTCACTCCTGAAGAGAAGAACCGAAGACGTTAATTAAACCTATGCATGTATTGTGCTTCTCAAGATCATTTGGTTCCTGATTGTCCCTTATTGAAACGGACAAAGGCCGGTAGGCAAGCCTATGCCTCTGCTATCTTAAGTGCACTCCCTTCTACACCAACCACTCAGTTCACTCCTATATCTCTCATACTACAGTGGGATAAGGTGAGAATTATGACTGAAGCTATCATCGATTCTGGTGCAAATGGAGTATTCATCGATTCAACCTTTGTAACAAAGAATAAAATTCCTTGTGTTCGAAAAAACACTTCTGTTCCTATTAGAGTGATTGACGGCTCCCTTATCTCCTCGGGACCGATTCTTCATGAAACCATCCCTCTAAAGGTAACCACCAATCATATTCATACTGAATTTCTAGTATTTGATGTTATTCCATCACCTCTCTATCCCGTTATAATAGGGATCAACTGGTTAAGGAACCACAACCCTCAAATTTCTTGGTCTCCTTTCTCTCTCACCTTTAACTCCCATTATTGTAAAGAAACATGTTTACAACAAATTCCCATTCTTCAGATCTCCAAAGAACCAACTATACCTTCTTGTTATTCAGACTTTTCAGACGTATTCAGTAAAAAAGAAGCTGAAACGCTCCCACCTCATCGTTCCTACGATTGTCCTATAGACCTCATACCTGGTGCCCCAGTACCTTTTGGGCACATCTACCCTCTCTCTGAGGCTGAATTGCAAATTCTCAAAGAATATCTGGATGAAAACCTACGGAAAGGGTTCATTAGACCCTCTAGTTCACCTGCTGCCTCAAGTATGTTTTTTGTGAGAAACAAAGACTATACGTCCTATCATTGATTACAGAGCTTTAAACAAAATAACAGTTAAAAATCGTTATCCTCTTCCCCTCATCAATGAACTGGTTGAACTATTAAAAACTGCTACCATCTACACTAAGCTTGACCTTCGCGGGGCATATAATCTCATCAGGATAAAGGCTAATGATGAATGGAAAACTGCTTTCCGAACAAGATATGGCCTCTTCGAATATCTGGTGATGCCTTTTGGACTCTGCAACGCCCCTGCAACATTTCAACATTTCATAAATGATATCTTTAGAGACCTATTGGACGTCTGTGTTATCATTTATTTAGATGATATTCTCATATACTCCAACACTCCTGATGAACATAGAAAACATGTCAGATGGGTGTTATCCAGACTCAGAACTCACAAACTATTCGCTAAACCCGAAAAATGTATTTTTCACGTCAATGAAATATGAAATAACCTTCTTAGGTTATGTTATTTCCCCTCATTCAATAAGTATGGATAATTCAAAAGTCGATTGTATCATCAACTGGCCTGTTCCCTCTACAGTAAAAGAATTGCAGCGATTTCTAGGGTTCGCCAACTTCTACAGAAAATTTATTAAAAACTACTCTGAGATAGCTCACCCACTCAATCAACTTAACAGTAAAAAACATCCCTTCAATTGGAACGAGAAGGCTCAAACTGCCTTCAATGAATTAAAGAGAAAGTTTATAACAGCTCCTGTTCTTCAACTTCCAAATCCTTCATATCTTTATGTCCTTGAAACGGATGCTTCGGAAATTGCAATTGGAGCTGTCCTTTCTCAACATAAAACTCCTCAGGAACCTCTTCATCCAGTCGCCTTCTTCTCACGATCATTATCTCCTGCCGAAAAGAATTATCCTATAGGGGAAAAAGAATTATTAAGTATCAAAGTGGCTTTAGAAACCTGGAGACACCTTCTTGAAGGTGCTCAGACCCCTTTAATCGTATATACTGACCATAAAAATCTCGAATATCTTCACTCCAATAAAACACTGTCTGCTCGACAAGTAAGATGGAATCTTTTTTTTTCCCGGTTCAATTTCCAAATCGTCTTTAGACCTGGGTCTAGAAACAAAAAGGCTGATGCCCTTTCCAGGATCCATAAAGACACTATAATTGAACCTCCTCCGCCTACAGTCATTGGAATCTTATCTTCTCTTATTGACGACATTAAAGATCTCAGTGAAGATGCTCTTGAACTTCCTAAATCAATTAAATTATCCAAGAAAAACGGTCTCTACTATTTTAAAGACCGGATTTATGTACCTCCCTCTTTCAGAATTAAAGTACTTGAATTTATTCATGATTCTCCTCTGGCAGGTCATCCAGGTATAAAAAAGACCATTGAATTGTCTAAGAGATACTATTGGTGGCCTCGTCAAGACCAAACTATTGAATCTTATGTCAAATCTTGTTCTATATGTCAAAGATCCAAACATGTCCATCATCAACCATTCGGTCAATTGTTGAATTTACCAATTCCTGAACGACCTTGGCAATCCATTTCTATGGACTTCTTGGTGGAACTACCTCCTTCTCACCATCATACCACCATTTTAGTGGTAGTAGACCGCTTCACGAAAATGTCTCATTTTATTCCTTTAAAGAAGTTACCCTCATCCTCTGAACTTTCAAAAATATTCCTTGACAACATAGTTAAACTTCATGGACTGCCAGACGAAATCATTTCAGACCGAGGAACTCAGTTTACCTCCAAATTCTGGAATGCATTATGTGCTACTCTTCATATCCAACGTAAACTATCATCTGCATATCATCCTCAAACAGATGGACAAACTGAAAGAGTCAACCAATGCTTAGAGCAATATCTACGATGTTATTGTTCTCACTTACAAGACGATTGGATAACATGGTTACCCATGGCAGAATTCGCATACAATAACTCTTTTCATACCAGCAGCAAAATGAATTTTTATCCAATTATGGATTTCATCCCTCCTCATTTCCTGCTCAGACAGTTTCTTCATCTAACCTCTCCGATTCAAATCAAATCTCTCATATGTCCTCTTTATTCAAGAAATTGCATGAAAATCTAGAATTGGCCTCCTCCAATCAAAAGAAGTTTTTTGATACAAAAAGACAACCTTCACCCTCTTATGAAATCGGTGATCTTGTCTGGCTTTCCTCAAAGAACATCTCTACAAACCGTCCATCAAAGAAGTTAAGTTCCCTTTTTCTTAGTCCTTTTCCAATAATATCGGTTATCAACCGTAATGTTGTTAAATTGAAACTTCCACCTACTTTGAAACTACATCCTGTTTTTCATGTGTCCTTGCTAAAACCTCATCATCCTGACCCTTTCCAAAGAAATGTCACTACTTCTCCTGATCCCATATTGGTCCAGGGTGAAGAAGAATACGAAATTCAAAGTATACTGGATTCAAGGATCCATCGTGGCTCTTTACAATACCTCATCAGATGGAAAGGATATGGAATTGATGAAGATACATGGGAAAACTCCTCTGTCGTTCATGCTGACAAATTGATTTCCAAATTTCACAAGCGTTACCCTTCTAAACCAAGTCAATAGCACCCAGAGGTTGCTCATTAAGGAGAGGGTACTGTCATGCCTTAACTATGGTATCCTCTTACTTCCTGGTTCCACGGAGCCTAGCCACACCCCTTTATGACACGGTCTCCTTATTTAATCCGACCGCACCAGCTGATCGACGCTGGATTATTGAACTACGTTCCGTACTCACGAACCGGCTACAACTTCATTGTGAAAGCCCTCTGTTATCGGACCGGACTGGAAGACTTCAAGTTCACTTCACCTCTCCTCATCCACGACTAAAGCTGAACTCTCTTCACTCATGATAACCGCCTCTGAGGAGATCTCAGGAACCAGTGTTCTATGTGCCGGAAGCTAAGTAAAACCTCTGTGATAAGCGTTACATCTCAAAGCCGTTATTTCCTGTCTCCAAGGTCCTTCGATAAAACAAACCAGTTACAGCTAACTTCAACTCATACTCTATATAAGTTAGCTGCATCTGTCTTGCTTCAGTTAAATGCTATGGAACAGCTATTGTAACTTCTTATCACCTAATTCATTAATACTACTAAAAGACTCTTTCTGATTCAGTGTCTGCTAATTACTACCGTTTACTACTTAAAGCTACAGTGCCTGTAATTGTGGACTTCAGTTATCGTTTACTACTTAAGCTACAGGGCCTGTAATTGTGGACTTCAGTTATCGTTTACTACTTAAGCTACATACTTATTAATAACAGAATATTCAAGGATATACTCTTTCAATGTAGGGTAATAACTGCTTGATCCAAGGATAAATCTGACTGCCAAAATTAGAAGTGCTTCAAACTGGGTTTTGTTGCCTTCTTTTGGATCAACAGCAAAAAACAAATGTGAGGAAGGCTGAACTTGATGGAAGTCTCTTTTCAGCTATGTAACTATGTAACTATATAACTATGTAACATTAATATGCCTGAGCCTTAATATTATTTTTTTTCGGCCAGAAGATTTTGGCTGGCTTTGTGTGACCTTTTTTTGTCGGACATACCTAGTACGTCTGCGGCAAATAGGAGCCCTGGTCTTACCTGGACCAGCGATCAGTGGCGATCATGGTCAAGTCTCCCTGCAGCAGCTACGGCCCTCCAGGGCCATGTGATCACCATGATCACATTGCCGCAATAGGAATCTATGGAGCTGCTAGCAGGGGAACTGTCTGAGCTGTCAGGCAGTCCCCAAGGCTGCTAAAAAGTAAAAAATAAATAAAAATAAAATAAATATATTATACATATATTATATATGTACAATATATTATAAAATAATTAAAGCATTTTAGAATATATTAAACATATATAATGCATATATATGATTTCATTATAAGTGTACTTTGATATATATAATGAAATAATATACATATATATATATATATATATATATATATATATATAATATATTATAAAATGCTTTACTTATATGTTATACATATATGTGTGTGTTTGCGTTTATGTACACACACGTATTATATACACACGTATTATATGCATATGTATATAAAAAACATTTATAACCAAACAAATAAAAGCTCTAATATTGGCCAGCATTTGTGACTAAGTGGCTACTACAAAAGACTGAAAATACCCCATTTTGAATACTCTGGGTTGTCTACATTTGAAAATGATATGCCATGATAGGGTTAATTCATATTCCTGGGCTTCCATATGGTTTCAAAAGGCAGCATAGACCCAGCAAACCAATCTGGCAAACTGAATTGGGCAAGCTCTATATTGACCCTGTAGCTTTCCAAAACACCATAAAACCTGGACATGGGGGTTATTGTTATACTCGGGAGACTTTACTGAACACAAATATGAGTGTTTTTAAAAGTAAAACTTATCACGATGATGATATCACCAGTAAAAGTGCAGTTTTGTTTAAAAAAAAAATGCAAAACCCAAATAAAAATGCTAACTTTGGCCAGCGTTTGAGACTAAGTGGCTATTACAAAAGACTGGACAGCCCCTATTTTGAATACCCTGGGTTGTCTACTTTTTGAAATGGTATGTTATGGTGGGGTTCATTTTCATTTCTGGGCTGCCATACCATCTCAAAGGCAACATTACCAATCTGGCAAATAGCAATTTACAAAAACACAAATTGGTACATCTTATGTTTGACCCTGTAACTTTCCAAACCACCATAAAACCTGTACTTGAGGGGTACTGTTGTATTCATGAGACATTACTCTACACAAAAATGAGTGTTTTAGAGCAGTAAAATGAATTATACCGATAATACCATTGGTGAAATGGCAGTTTATGTGTGAAAAATGCAAAAAAAAAAATATATAAATGCTAATTTTGGCCAGGGTTTGTGACTAAGTGGCTATTAAAATGACTGGACATACCCCATTTTGAACAACGTGGGTTGTCTACTTTTACAAATGGTATGCTATGATGGGGTTAATGTTTATTCCTGGGATGCTATACGGTCTCAAAGGCAACATAGGCCTGGCTGTCATGCCTTAACTATGGTATCCTCTTACTTCCTGGTTCCACGGAGCCTAGCCACACCCCTTTATGACACGGTCTCCTTATTTAATCCGACCGCACCAGCTGATCGACGCTGGATTATTGAACTACGTTCCGTACTCACGAACCGGCTACAACTTCGTTGTGAAAGCCCTCTGTTATCGGACCGGACTGGAAGACTTCAAGTTCCCTTCACCTCTCCTCATCCACGACTAAAGCTGAACTCTCTTCACTCATGATAACCGCCTCTGAGGAGATCTCGGGAACCAGTGTTCTATGTGCCGGAAGCTAAGTAAAACCTCTGTGATAAGCGTTACATCTCAAAGCCGTTATTTCCTGTCTCCAAGGTCCTTCGATAAAACAAACCAGTTACAGCTAACTTCAACTCATACTCTATAAAAGTTAGCTGCATCTGTCTTGCTTCAGTTAAATGCTATGGAACAGCTATTGTAACTTCTTATCACCTAATTCATTAATACTACTAAAAGACTCTTTCTGATTCAGTGTCTGCTAATTACTACCGTTTACTACTTAAAGCTACAGTGCCTGTAATTGTGGACTTCAGTTATCGTTTACTACTTAAGCTACAGTGCCTGTAATTGTGGACTTCAGTTATCGTTTACTACTTAAAGCTACAGTGCCTGTAATTGTGGACTTCAGTTATCGTTTACTACTTAAAGCTACAGTGCCTGTAATTGTGGACTTCAGTTATCGTTTACTACTTAAAGCTACAGTGCCTGTAATTGTGGACTTCAGTTATCGTTTACTACTTAAAGCTACAGTGCCTGTAATTGTGGACTTCAGTTATTGTTTACTAATTAAAGCTACAGTACCTGTAAATTGGACTTAACGTCAATACCTTTTACTTTTTATAATAAATATTCAAAGTATAAGAAATCTGCAGTTGTGTTCCTTCATAACAAATGTTTAGACGTGACAGAATAATCCAGCCCTTGTAATGGATCCAGCAGATTTCGATTCTACGATAACTACGCTGAATCAAAGAGTTGATACACTAGCCCAAGGTGTGCAAGACCTGCAAGTTACTAACGAAAGAATTCTCACTTATGTCAGAGATTTACAAACTCATACTCCTCATACTATTCTGCACTCGGCTAGTGATCCTGCTGTATGTAACCCTGAAAAGTTCTCTGGAGATCGTTCTAAATACAGGGAGTTTCTTAACTCTTGCAAACTATTAATTGCTTTGAAACCTAGATCTTATCCTACAGAAAGAACTAAGGTTTGTTCGGTTATTTCCTTTTTAAGAGGTGAACCTATGTCATGGGCCCATTCCTTTCTGGAAAATGATGACCCCATCTTAGACTCACTGGATGAATTTTTTGAAGCCATGTCTCTTCTCTATGAAGATCCTAACAAACAAGCAACAGCTGATTTAACAATCAGAACTCTACAGCAAAGACATAGACCCGTTGAAGATTACATTGCTGAATTTAAAAGATGGGCAGTAGAAACGCAATGGAATGACATCACATTGCGCAACCAATTTCGAATTGGTTTATCTGAAGCTGTAAAAGATGAACTATCTAGAACAGAACTCCCTACTACTTTGAACGCTCTAATTCACCTATCAATCAGCATTGACAGAAGATTAAGAGAAAGAAAGGCCGAAAAAGCCCTCTTACATTCTAAAGACCGAAAACCTTTCACTCCCTCAAAAGCTCCTGAAAAGACTTCCTTACCAAGCGAACCTATGGAAATAGGGGTAATAAGAAGTCCTCTCACTCCTGAAGAGAAGAACCGAAGACGTTAATTAAACCTATGCATGTATTGTGCTTCTCAAGATCATTTGGTTCCTGATTGTCCCTTATTGAAACGGACAAAGGCCGGTAGGCAAGCCTATGCCTCTGCTATCTTAAGTGCACTCCCTTCTACACCAACCACTCAGTTCACTCCTATATCTCTCATACTACAGTGGGATAAGGTGAGAATTATGACTGAAGCTATCATCGATTCTGGTGCAAATGGAGTATTCATCGATTCAACCTTTGTAACAAAGAATAAAATTCCTTGTGTTCGAAAAAACACTTCTGTTCCTATTAGAGTGATTGACGGCTCCCTTATCTCCTCGGGACCGATTCTTCATGAAACCATCCCTCTAAAGGTAACCACCAATCATATTCATACTGAATTTCTAGTATTTGATGTTATTCCATCACCTCTCTATCCCGTTATAATAGGGATCAACTGGTTAAGGAACCACAACCCTCAAATTTCTTGGTCTCCTTTCTCTCTCACCTTTAACTCCCATTATTGTAAAGAAACATGTTTACAACAAATTCCCATTCTTCAGATCTCCAAAGAACCAACTATACCTTCTTGTTATTCAGACTTTTCAGACGTATTCAGTAAAAAAGAAGCTGAAACGCTCCCACCTCATCGTTCCTACGATTGTCCTATAGACCTCATACCTGGTGCCCCAGTACCTTTTGGGCACATCTACCCTCTCTCTGAGGCTGAATTGCAAATTCTCAAAGAATATCTGGATGAAAACCTACGGAAAGGGTTCATTAGACCCTCTAGTTCACCTGCTGCCTCAAGTATGTTTTTTGTGAGAAACAAAGACTATACGTCCTATCATTGATTACAGAGCTTTAAACAAAATAACAGTTAAAAATCGTTATCCTCTTCCCCTCATCAATGAACTGGTTGAACTATTAAAAACTGCTACCATCTACACTAAGCTTGACCTTCGCGGGGCATATAATCTCATCAGGATAAAGGCTAATGATGAATGGAAAACTGCTTTCCGAACAAGATATGGCCTCTTCGAATATCTGGTGATGCCTTTTGGACTCTGCAACGCCCCTGCAACATTTCAACATTTCATAAATGATATCTTTAGAGACCTATTGGACGTCTGTGTTATCATTTATTTAGATGATATTCTCATATACTCCAACACTCCTGATGAACATAGAAAACATGTCAGATGGGTGTTATCCAGACTCAGAACTCACAAACTATTCGCTAAACCCGAAAAATGTATTTTTCACGTCAATGAAATATGAAATAACCTTCTTAGGTTATGTTATTTCCCCTCATTCAATAAGTATGGATAATTCAAAAGTCGATTGTATCATCAACTGGCCTGTTCCCTCTACAGTAAAAGAATTGCAGCGATTTCTAGGGTTCGCCAACTTCTACAGAAAATTTATTAAAAACTACTCTGAGATAGCTCACCCACTCAATCAACTTAACAGTAAAAAACATCCCTTCAATTGGAACGAGAAGGCTCAAACTGCCTTCAATGAATTAAAGAGAAAGTTTATAACAGCTCCTGTTCTTCAACTTCCAAATCCTTCATATCTTTATGTCCTTGAAACGGATGCTTCGGAAATTGCAATTGGAGCTGTCCTTTCTCAACATAAAACTCCTCAGGAACCTCTTCATCCAGTCGCCTTCTTCTCACGATCATTATCTCCTGCCGAAAAGAATTATCCTATAGGGGAAAAAGAATTATTAAGTATCAAAGTGGCTTTAGAAACCTGGAGACACCTTCTTGAAGGTGCTCAGACCCCTTTAATCGTATATACTGACCATAAAAATCTCGAATATCTTCACTCCAATAAAACACTGTCTGCTCGACAAGTAAGATGGAATCTTTTTTTTTCCCGGTTCAATTTCCAAATCGTCTTTAGACCTGGGTCTAGAAACAAAAAGGCTGATGCCCTTTCCAGGATCCATAAAGACACTATAATTGAACCTCCTCCGCCTACAGTCATTGGAATCTTATCTTCTCTTATTGACGACATTAAAGATCTCAGTGAAGATGCTCTTGAACTTCCTAAATCAATTAAATTATCCAAGAAAAACGGTCTCTACTATTTTAAAGACCGGATTTATGTACCTCCCTCTTTCAGAATTAAAGTACTTGAATTTATTCATGATTCTCCTCTGGCAGGTCATCCAGGTATAAAAAAGACCATTGAATTGTCTAAGAGATACTATTGGTGGCCTCGTCAAGACCAAACTATTGAATCTTATGTCAAATCTTGTTCTATATGTCAAAGATCCAAACATGTCCATCATCAACCATTCGGTCAATTGTTGAATTTACCAATTCCTGAACGACCTTGGCAATCCATTTCTATGGACTTCTTGGTGGAACTACCTCCTTCTCACCATCATACCACCATTTTAGTGGTAGTAGACCGCTTCACGAAAATGTCTCATTTTATTCCTTTAAAGAAGTTACCCTCATCCTCTGAACTTTCAAAAATATTCCTTGACAACATAGTTAAACTTCATGGACTGCCAGACGAAATCATTTCAGACCGAGGAACTCAGTTTACCTCCAAATTCTGGAATGCATTATGTGCTACTCTTCATATCCAACGTAAACTATCATCTGCATATCATCCTCAAACAGATGGACAAACTGAAAGAGTCAACCAATGCTTAGAGCAATATCTACGATGTTATTGTTCTCACTTACAAGACGATTGGATAACATGGTTACCCATGGCAGAATTCGCATACAATAACTCTTTTCATACCAGCAGCAAAATGAATTTTTATCCAATTATGGATTTCATCCCTCCTCATTTCCTGCTCAGACAGTTTCTTCATCTAACCTCTCCGATTCAAATCAAATCTCTCATATGTCCTCTTTATTCAAGAAATTGCATGAAAATCTAGAATTGGCCTCCTCCAATCAAAAGAAGTTTTTTGATACAAAAAGACAACCTTCACCCTCTTATGAAATCGGTGATCTTGTCTGGCTTTCCTCAAAGAACATCTCTACAAACCGTCCATCAAAGAAGTTAAGTTCCCTTTTTCTTAGTCCTTTTCCAATAATATCGGTTATCAACCGTAATGTTGTTAAATTGAAACTTCCACCTACTTTGAAACTACATCCTGTTTTTCATGTGTCCTTGCTAAAACCTCATCATCCTGACCCTTTCCAAAGAAATGTCACTACTTCTCCTGATCCCATATTGGTCCAGGGTGAAGAAGAATACGAAATTCAAAGTATACTGGATTCAAGGATCCATCGTGGCTCTTTACAATACCTCATCAGATGGAAAGGATATGGAATTGATGAAGATACATGGGAAAACTCCTCTGTCGTTCATGCTGACAAATTGATTTCCAAATTTCACAAGCGTTACCCTTCTAAACCAAGTCAATAGCACCCAGAGGTTGCTCATTAAGGAGAGGGTACTGTCATGCCTTAACTATGGTATCCTCTTACTTCCTGGTTCCACGGAGCCTAGCCACACCCCTTTATGACACGGTCTCCTTATTTAATCCGACCGCACCAGCTGATCGACGCTGGATTATTGAACTACGTTCCGTACTCACGAACCGGCTACAACTTCATTGTGAAAGCCCTCTGTTATCGGACCGGACTGGAAGACTTCAAGTTCACTTCACCTCTCCTCATCCACGACTAAAGCTGAACTCTCTTCACTCATGATAACCGCCTCTGAGGAGATCTCAGGAACCAGTGTTCTATGTGCCGGAAGCTAAGTAAAACCTCTGTGATAAGCGTTACATCTCAAAGCCGTTATTTCCTGTCTCCAAGGTCCTTCGATAAAACAAACCAGTTACAGCTAACTTCAACTCATACTCTATATAAGTTAGCTGCATCTGTCTTGCTTCAGTTAAATGCTATGGAACAGCTATTGTAACTTCTTATCACCTAATTCATTAATACTACTAAAAGACTCTTTCTGATTCAGTGTCTGCTAATTACTACCGTTTACTACTTAAAGCTACAGTGCCTGTAATTGTGGACTTCAGTTATCGTTTACTACTTAAGCTACAGGGCCTGTAATTGTGGACTTCAGTTATCGTTTACTACTTAAGCTACAGTGCCTGTAATTGTGGACTTCAGTTATCGTTTACTACTTAAAGCTACAGTGCCTGTAATTGTGGACTTCAGTTATCGTTTACTACTTAAAGCTACAGTGCCTGTAATTGTGGACTTCAGTTATCGTTTACTACTTAAAGCTACAGTGCCTGTAATTGTGGACTTCAGTTATCGTTTACTACTTAAAGCTACAGTGCCTGTAATTGTGGACTTCAGTTATCGTTTACTACTTAAAGCTACAGTGCCTGTAATTGTGGACTTCAGTTATCGTTTACTAATTAAAGCTACAGTACCTGTAAATTGGACTTAACGTCAATACCTTTTACTTTTTATAATAAATATTCAAACTATAAGAAATCTGCAGTTGTGTTCCTTCATAACAAATGTTTAGACGTGACACTGGCAAACCAATCTGGCAAATTTCAATGTGCAAACATGGAAAAAGGGAAAGCCCTACATTTGACCCCTGTAAGTTGGCAAAAATCCATAAAACCTGTACATTGGGAGATGTTGCTGAACACATCTTGGGGTGTTCTTTGTCAGTAACCCATAACAGGAACTGATAATCCTTGCCTAAAGTACAATGTGAGAGAAAAATAACACAAAAAAATGACTACCCAAAAGTTTCACATAGACTGGCGGTAGAATTAGTGCATGGAAAGTGTTAAATACCACCATTTGAAATACCCTAGGGTGTCTACTTTTCAAAAATATATGGTTTTATGGGGCTAAATTACATTGTCCGGCTTCACAAATGTCCCAAATTTTACATGGGTGCATGATGACCAGCTGTGAAAATTCCAAGTTGGAAAACTGGAATGTGCACCCTGCAAATAAGGTATTTTAGCCCCCCAGACAACACAACACACCTATACATGGGTGATATCACTGTACTTAGGAAATGTCGCTGAACCCATATTGGGATGTTCTTTGGCAGTAACCCTTAAAGTTCTCAGTACATGTATTCTTAAACTGCTATGTGTGTCAAAAAAAATCACCAATACATTTTTTTTTTTTGGCATAGATTGGTAGTAAAATGGTTGCATGAAAAGAGCATTAAATGAGTCAAAATACCCCAACTTTAATACCTTAGGTTGTCTACTTCTAAAAAAATATATACATGTAAAGGGTTATTCTGGGATTCCTGACAGATATCAGTGTTACAATGTAACTTGTGTTAATTTTGAAAAAAAAATGGTTTGGAAATAGCAAAGTTCTACTTGTACTTATTGCCCTATAACTTGCAAAAAAAGCTAAGAACATGTTAACATAGTTAGAAACTATTTATCATGGGTGTTTTTTCGCGGTTGTAGATGCATAAAAGATTTTGGGGGTCAAAGTTAGAAAAAGTGTATTAAAAAAATCATATTTTATAATTTTTGTATAGTAAATTATATGATATGATGAAAATAATCTTATATTTAGAAAGACCATGTAATGGCGAGAAAAACGGTAAATAATATGTGTGGGTACAACAAGAGGAAAATTACAGCTAAACGCAAACACCACAGAAAGGTAAAAACAGACCTGGTACCAAACGGTAAGAAAATTTAAATGCGGTCTGGTCACTAAGGGGTTAAACATCCTACAAAGTTTAGAAACTATAAGTTGGCAGCCCAATTACCTTCTAGTTATGGCAGACGTAAGTTTGCTATACACTACTATAAATATACACGAAAGAGGATGTGAGGCAACTATTTTCTTTCTTTTAGAGTCTAAAAAATATCCAAAACCACAAGTAGATTTTCTTATGCAAGGATGACTACTTCCTCCAGATATGCGGAAGTACAATGGGGACTAGGTTTGCACCCAGTGATGCCAACTTGTTTATGGCATTTTGGGAACATTCCTTTATCCACCATCCAACAACTGGAGTGCAAACCTAATCTCCTACCATTGATACATAGATGACATTTTCTTTATCTGGAAGAGAGAAAAGGAGGAGTTGGAATTCTTTTTAGCTTTTATTTATTATTCTTTATTTTTGTTGTGCAAAATGATTACAAACAGGCCTGCAGTGCCACGACAGCATTCATAGGTATATCGAAGCATTGAGTGTCTTGGCATAAGATAGAAATGCATCATTTTTAAATAAGAAAACAAGATAATAGAAGTCATGCCAAAAGATGAGTAGGTATTAGAGTAATACAGGGTTATATAACTTGGCATGTTTAGAGGTCAACATGGGGGAGTAATAGTAGAATAGCAGCATGCTGATATATTAATGTGTGAGCGTGAGATTGTGGGTAAACGGTGATGGGTTCAGGCTATATGCACATTGCTTAAAGTTAGGGAGCATGCTGTTAGACATAAGTGGTGTGATAGGGCAATGATTGCACTGTTGGCCACTCAGAAAGCAAACTTAGAACGTAGGAGACATGAACCTAAAACATTCAGTTCAAGTGCGCCTAGGGTCTGGAGAAAGCGTGGTGTCCAGTCCTTAATGCTGTTAGAGTGCTCAGCCTATTCCCACCAACCAATGTTGCCTATTCAGGGGGTGTCTGGTGTACCAGGCCACTGGAGCATTGCCCCACCGGCCCAAGTCTCTAGTTGCAGTACTCCACAAGTCCCAGTTCTCACCACACTCTAGAGCACCATTACAGCAGTCCCATGGCAGCATGCTGTTAAAGCTCGGGGGTTCCTTGCTATGTTCCTTGTTATCTTCGCGCTGGGTGGGTGGTGACCTCCCATGGCAGAGAGAAGTTTGGAGGGGTTAGTCCCGTGGTGGGCTGCTGCTTGGGGTGTGGACGGCACTTCGCTGGTCCAATACTTCGGTGTTTTTGTTGGGTTGTCCACCTCCTCCTTCCCACCATTCCTACCCCTTCAGGGCCTCGTTTGGGAGCTGCAGGCTGCTGCTCGGTATCTCATGTGGCTTTAACCAGTGAAGCCACCTCCTTGGTACCCCCGTGGTGAGAAAACTTGGCCAGAAGTATGCGAACAGGCGGTCCAGCCGATCAACGAGTGAGGGCAGTGAGGAGCTGGGTGTGGAGTGGCACATGGCATCTGCCATGATGATTGTGCTGGTTCAGTGGTGCAGGTAAGACAGCGTTGGTGCTCTGTATCTGCCCCGCAGACCGAGGTTGCCAGGATATCCCTCACCACCGGGGGGAGGGGAGAGTAGGTTTGGGATACCGCTGGGTGAGTTTGCTACAGTCAGCTAAGTGACCGTCCACCTTCCTCATGCTGTCAGTGTATGCCTCTTGTAGGCCTCAGGTCTGTCCCCGGGAAAATGCCGCTGACTAAGTTTCCTATAGTTTGTTGCCGCCGTGAGAGTCCCCTGTCTATGGGGCTTATGGGCAAGCCGTTTTTGGGCTATTTTCCTCTATTTTGGCTGGAATTGAGCTTTTTGGCATGGAGCACACTTGATGTGCGACCGGTCAGCTTGAATGCTAAGCTCTGTCCCTCCCACCCCCCTTTAGCCTTTTTAAATTCCACTAATTGGGGAATTGTTTTAACTACCAATTTTAGTGATTCCTCTGTCAACTGTGTGTATGTCTGTATTTGCATTGATAAAGGAAAAATTAAAACAAATCTTAAATCTGTCTATGTAAACAATTACATATATCTCATATAATAACTGCCATTTTTCCCGTGGCTGAGGAATGTCCCGAAATCCCAATTTCTCAGAATGAGAAGAATTTGTTTCGGATCTCGACACTTTCCACATCCAGGCCAACAAAATTAAAGAACAGTTTATAGAAAAAGGTTACAACATAAACAAATTAGAAACCACCAATGAAGAAGTCAGCACTTTGGATTGACCATCCTTACTTCAATATAAACCAAAGGCAAAAAATGATAATATAGATATCCCCTTTATTTGTATTTTTAACAGTAACAATAAACAAGTTAAAATAATTATAACAACATGTTGGCCAATATTAGGAAATGACCCTGCACTTTATAAGAATATTCCCCAATACAGTAACCAAAAAAAAATCTATAGGGGAGCTTCCAACTTTCAAAAGTTCAAAAGTTTATGAAACCAGGGGACTGCACTCACCTGAGTCTGAAAAAAAAGTTTAGTCAGAAACCATATCAGAAAAGATCTACCTAGTCCTTTCCTCCAAAAAAGTTTTTTTGGACTGCGGATTATGTCTGGCTTGTCGCAACACAAAAGCAACATCCTGAGACATCCGAATTGCTAGCATATAAATCGGTAGATAAAACCTTGGAAGAAAAGGATTATACTTCTACACGGGACCCCGCACTCGCATTAAACAGCTGAAGTACCACAGCCAGGTATACAGGCCTGAACCAAATGAACACTTACCCTTAGTATAAACTGTGCACCTAGGGTCTGGGGAAAAGTCATCAAGAACAACAAAACCAACTAGACAAAATGTATAAACAAATAATGATACGAAATGATTGATTCCATGTTACGGATTTCAATATGATATGACTGCAAGTTTGTAATGTTACCTGTTGAAACCCATTGAAACTATGTATGGATATGATTTTGTTTGTATGCAACAATGTGCAACAAAAACTGAAAACCAATAAAAATGATTAAATTAAAAATAAATAGTGAAAAAAAGACACAGAAAGACTTTGAGGACCCACGTGATAAAAAAGAAAAAAATATAAAATGAAAGAGATGAGCACTTGCTTTTCAAAGAATGTCATATATCTTCTTACCTGTACCTGTCATTTATGCTATATGAGGTTGGGGGTCCCTGCAGTAATAATAATAATAATAATAGTGTGGTGGCATGATGTTGGGCGTCCATGCAGTAATAATAATAATAATAATAGTGTGGTGGGATGATGTTGGGCGTCCATGCAGTAATAATAATAATAATAGTGTGGTGGGATAATGTTGGGCGTCCATGCAGTAATAATAATAATAATAGTGTGGTGGGATGATGTTGGGCGTCCATGCAGTAATAATAATAATAATAGTGTGGTGGGATGATGTTGGGCGTCCATGCAGTAATAATAATAATAATAGTGTGGTGGGATGATGTTCGGCGTCCATGCAGTAATAATAATAATAGTGTGGTAGGATGAGGTTGGGATCTCTGCAATAATAATAATAATAATAGTGTGGTGGGATGATATTGGGGGTCCATGCAGTAATATTATTATTAATACTGAGATTAGGTTGGTGGCCTCTGCAGTAATAATAATATTAATAATTGGTGAGATTAGGCTGGTGCTCCTTGTAATAATAGTATTATTATTATTATTATTAATAATAATAATAATAATAATAATAATGTGGTGGGTCCCAGCAGTAAAATTATTTTTATTATTAGGACTGAAATGATGCTGGCGGGCCCTGCAATAATAATAATTACTGTGTGGGAGTCCATGCAGTAATAATTATAATATGGTGGTTCCCTGCAGTAGTAATATTATGATTAATAATAGTGGGATGAGGCTGGGGGTCTCTGCACTAATAATAATAATAATAATAATAATAATATTGTGGTAGGGGAGTGTCCCTATAATAAAAATGTTGATGAGGCTGGGGGGTCCCTGCAGTAATAACAATAACAGTGTGGTATGGGGGTGTCCCAATAATAATGATAATAGTAACAGTGTGGTATGGGGTGTCCCAATAATAATAACAATGACAGTAGTAGAGGGAGTACATATAATAATATGATAACAGTGTGGTAGGAGGGTGTGGGGGTGTCCATATAATCATATTATTGAGGCTGGTGCATCTAATAATAATACTAATGGTATTAATAGTGTATTAGGGGGTGTCACTATAATAATTGTAATAAAAGGGGGTTGTCCCTATAATAATGGCAGTGATAATGTATTAGGTGGTGTCCTAATAATAATAATAACAATAATAATCAACGTGTAGTGGGGGTGTCCCAATAATAATAACAATGGTAGTAATAGTGTATTAGGCATGTGTCCGTATAAAAAAAAAAAATGATGATAATAATAATAATAATAAGAAGAAGAATCTGATAACAGATTGATATAACAGATAGATTGATGTATACTTTTTTCTTTTCTTGTCACACTAGGTAAATATCTTGAACATACCTATTGTGTCCATGATTTATACTAATTATTAATATACTTCCCCCCTCCCCTTTTTTTAACAACATGACAATAAAAGTGAAGTTTCAGACATATTAATATCTCATCATTATCTTGTTTGGTCAGGGATTCCTCTTTAAAAATATATTTAGTTTATGTCCCCCATCCCTTCTTACCTTTGTCTGGGAGTGGGGACCTTGTTGGCAGCCCTGGTGGTCCAGAAGGAAATCCCTGGTGGTCTGGTGAGGAGTGAACTCTACCCTGCAGTTTCTGAGGTAGAGTTCACTCTCGCGAGATTGGAGCGTTGCCAAAGTAACCGCGCAACGCTCCAATCTTTCAAGTTACTGGAGGATGATCTCCCCTGGGTTCTCTCTCCCTCCCTCCCCAGCCGCATCTCAGTTGCTCTGGGCCAGTGGGGAGATAGTTTGTCTCCCAACTGGCCTATGAAGGCACACAGCAGAGCCGGCGCTTTGATAGCGTGGACTCTGTATGGGCCGGCAAGGGAGATACACTGATCTCCACTGTCTACCTCAGTCCATGGCCATCGCGGCCCACCCGCCCGGTATGCCGATGGCCAGTCTAGGCCTGAACCTGACATTTGACACCAAGCTGAAAGTTTGGAGCCAATTATATAATAGGCTGCAAAAAAGGTGAGCAATTCTATGTATTAGTTGGGATACAGACACACCAATTATATATTGATTGCACCCAGATTGCTGTTTCTTTTCTATTTCATAAACGCATCTTATATGAAGAAAATCTCCTAACCAGTGGGTTTCAGAAGAAGGTAGATGTTGCCACAGATTTAAAGGCACAGAGGCCGATTTGTTTAGAGCCTATATTAACAAAAGGCTCTAACAAATGTGAGTTAGATGCACATCTACTTTCCATTGTATCTGTAATTTTACTTGTTGAGACATTGTATACGGTATACACTATATTGCATTATTTGTTTCTATTTTATGTATATGAAACAAACCCTAAAACTTTGAGGGGTAAGTAATGTATACAACCTCTTTAGCACTGCACTTGCACTTAGTTGTTTAGGAGGTGGGGTATATCACCTAAACCACAAGTTTTAGTCTTGTTTTCTGTTCTTTGTTTTGTGGATTTTTTTGGGATATGCAGAGTGTTATACAGCTGCTTTACACATATTTTATCCTTATTTTCTATTCTCTAAGCACCTTATTTTACACACTAAGCTTAACTTGTTTGTGTGCACTTTTTAGCTCGTCTTCCACATGATTAATATTCTGAGGAAAAAAAGAATCAATGAGAGAGAAACTATATCTGTATGAATATTCTTAAGCTTCAGCCATAAACCTCACAATGCCATATTTTTCGTAAATGTTAAATTGTCTATCTTAGCAGTTTTTCAGGCTTGCACTTTGTTTTGCAAATGCCAAAATGAGTAATCCATACATACATGGAGTTGAAAGGAAGGAGATCACCATGCCCTGGATGAGCTGGCCTACTTGACTCGCTGGTATGCATTCACACATGGACGCAGCCCCTTTCGGGGCAGGCCTGCTTAATTTAGGCAAAGTCAGTGATGCAAATAGCATAAATGGCCCATCCCCGTTTACCTCTCTCAACAGCATTCCACTTCACAGGATGCAGATTTTGGTAATTATGAGGCACAAGACGCCATTGATTCAGCCCGGATTCAGAAGACAATTGTTAGGTGGCAGCTTTTTGGTCAGAGCTGTTATAGGAGCTATTATTAAAGTGTCTTTTAAAGCATTTTTGATAACAGTTTGAGTACCTATTTATTTATAGGCAATGGCCTATAAAAATGGTGAATAGCTTTTGAGTGTTCATTGGAAATCTGGCGGCTTATTTTATTTAAACATTATAGCCCAGAAAGGAGGTTTAAATTGTTCCTACACATTTTATAATTATTTTCTTGAACACTGGAGATATTGTTATAACCTTTACCGAACTTGGCAAATTTGGATCATATCGGTAGGTAGATGTGGAAATATTATTTGGAAATAATATTAGCATAATTATATTAATCATGTTAAATTATGGATTTTGCTTTATTTTCTTTGATGCATACCAAGTAATAGGATGCTCTTGGATCCAGTATAGAGAAACCAGTAGTCTGAGGGGTGATCCCAAGGGAGTAAATATTTAGGTCACATTTATCTTGCAATACATAGATTTATCCTTCACTATTTGTAACTAAATCTTTAAAGTCAGCAGGTAAGCTCCTGGCTGCTTCCTCATCTTTAATCACTTCAGACTAGAGAATACATCTACTGGTGCTTTTTTTTTTTCAGCTGACCACATAATCTTTAGTTCTAAATTCTATAGCATAATTAGCTGCAAAACAATTACCTTGTATGATGCTCAGGAAAGATTTAGCTGCAAATGTTGTTGTAGTTGTGCATTCAATATACAAATACTCTTTTAAAGGTAGCCTCATTGTTGTAAATTATTGTCTAGTAGGTTTCCAACAGAGGATTAAAGCTTTATTGGATAGGTGAGGAACAAAAGCAAGGCAAGAAAGATAGAATAGAGATTAAATGCCAATTAAAATTGGATGGAAACTTGCTTCAACAAGTACCAGCTATTTATTATTTCACCTCCATAAAATCAGGTAGTGGGTAAACTGACTCAATGTCTTTTGAGAATAGTTTCTGAGGTTATTACAAGATTAGAAGTGAAAATAACAGCCTGGGTCTATAGTGGCAAATTAGAAGCTCTGCCAATAGTGTCCGAAAGAAAATTGGTCCATACAGTGTTTCAGTTTCAGCATCCCTGAGGTTCCTGATACCAACCAGAGGCAGACTGGGCCAGGGGCAGGGAAACAAATGTCCCTGTGCCTCTCGGTATGCCCCCAAAAATGGTCGTACCGAGCCCCCTCCCCCCACGCACAATAAAAGCAGTAGCTCATATTATTAGGATTGGTATTTATATTGCACCAATTTATTCTGCAGCACTTTACAATATTCTTAATGGGGTAGATTTACAAATAAGTGAGACACTTACAAAATGATACAGGAACAATAGGTAGATGAGGACCCTGCTCAAACGAGCTTACAGTCTAGAGGTAGGGTAATGTATTGGGATGGCATGGTCAGGAATGTGAGTGAGTGGGTCCTGAGTTAGAGCAACCATGCATGCTGTATGTGAGAGGCTGTTGGATGTATCAGAGCTTCGGCAGGCAAGTTACTGGTACTTGCTGGGCTGCGGCTGTCCCCGGGTTTTGTGTAAACTGCCTAAAAATGGCTAAAGCCAATCCGGGCCGGGATGCAAAAGGAACCAGTGTTTCAGGCGAAGCCCCGCCGACCTCATTATTCTCATTGGGAGATATGTGAGCAAGCAGAACCCCTGGCCAGCCTTAAGGGGCCCAAGGCAGGTAAACCAGACTGAACATTAAGGTGATTACACTGACCAGGTGGCTATCATTCAAGTTAGTTGTCATTGAATGTGTGTATGAGTGGATTAATCTTTGTGTATGGATCAGTCAGTGTGTGTTTTAGACTGTGTGTCAGTGAGTGTGTGTGTGTGGGGAGGGGTTAGTTTGTGTATGTGTGGATCAGTCTGTGTGTCAACAATGGATCAGTGTGTTGTGTGTGTATATATACACATATGTGCTGTGGCACTCCTTATATTTCACAACCAAAACAATACAATTATAGATACTCAATGATTTAGGTGATGAGCCCCAGCTCCGAAATGCTAAAGTTAAATTCCAGCGCTATACATTTTAACAACGGAATACAAAAGCTTGCCCCTAAATATAGAAATGGAAAAGCCGAGAATCATATATATGAAAAAAAGAAGCAAAAAAAGAAACAATAGTGCAAATATTGTTATACTTTGCATAAAATGTAATAGCATAAAGATGATATATGCTAACAATTTTTGAGCCTTTTAAACAATATGACTCTGAATGTAAGGCCCTCTTCTGAAAACTAGTCTTATATGGGCTCCAAGTAAAGGTGAGCATATTTACCTTTCTAAATGTAATTAAATGTTACATATAGCAATATTGCATTAGATTGCTTTCCTTTTTTCAACTGTTTAGTGTATGTACTTAATCCGACTCGTTAGCAGAAGAGGTCTTGTTGCTGCCAAAAGGACACAGAGGTCCTTACATTCAGAGTCATATCGTACATAAGGCTCAATAAATTGTGAGCATATATCATCTCTATGCTATTATTTTTCATGCAAAGTACAACAATATTTGCACTATTGTTTCATTTTTTTCTCCTTTTTTTCATATATGTGATTATCGGCTTCACCATTCCTATATTTTGCTTTTGTATTCTGTTGTTAAGTTTTATAGAGGTGCACTTGCACATAAGTCTTTGGGAGGTGGGGCTCATCATCTAAACACTGAGTATCTATATGTTAAATTTTTTTCTTACTATTATATCTGTCACATTATGAGTGCATTGCAGGGTTGGCAGTTTTTCCAAGGCTGCTTTTTTTTCCCTAGTCGAACCGTGTTTGTAGGGCAATGCCTAACAGCAGTTGCCCTGAGCAGCTCCATCTTGCCTCGGCAGCTGAGTTGGGGGTGCTGAGGTGCTACACCATGGGCCTTTGGGTTGTTCTAGGCCCATAGGGGCCAAATGTTGTCAGACAGCCTCTTATCCCATATAAACATTTTTGTTTTGATTTTGCCAACGGTCAGCCATCATATTTTTTTTACCATCAAACCACTGTCTTATTTGCCAAGTCCATCCTGGATAATGTCAACTAGGATCTCAGTTCTTTTTTTTACTTTTTAACTACTTTCCTACTGGCTAGTTATTCAGCATTTCATCTGCTCTTCACCAGATGCATTCACCTATAAAATAATATGCATGAAATTTTGTTTTATCACATCAATAGCAGTGCTCAAATTTTTCTACTTCAATGGAGGTGATTGCAAGCAATAAATTGCAGTAGGTTGTTTAACACATGCAAAAGACCAGTTTTGCGATGACACTAGAACTGCAAAACAACTTAATTTGTAGCACTTTGAATGTTTTATCACATCCAGCAGAACTGGGCTAAAATTACTAACACTTTTAATCCTGAAACTAGATTTAAGATACTAATTCACATGGTTAGACAACTGTGCAAATCTTCATTCTGACAGAAGATTGGAAAACTCACATTGGATACAGTTACAGCCATGTAACACACACAAGGTGGTGAGATAAAAGCAAAAAAACAGCAATGAGGTAAATCAAACACATCACTAACTGATGATTAAAATACATTATAAATACCTATGTATTACAGTTACATAGCCTATATGCACACATTCTTCAAGCTAGATTGCAGGCCTTGGGAGTTGAGGTCATTGGAAGTAGAGGGTATAAAAGCTATCACATTTAGGGCAGATATGACACATTTTTCTTCATATATACACATTGACACAAACACATATTCACTGATATAAAATGCCCGTATGCAATGTACAGCCAGCTCACAGAGAAGCTGAAGACATCAGAGAGTTTGGGGCACCTGAGTTTAGCTTTGGTAAGTATAAATCTTCATCTCATGTTGGGCACTGCTGAAGAACAGTCCCAGCCTCTGAAATATCAAAACCTGAAGGCTGGATAGGGCCAGACTCCTCCATACGAGTCAGAAGCACATTAATATTTTAACAGCATGAGTGCATAAGTGAATGAACGGAGTGTTACTGAACAAACAGCTGTTCAAGTCAGAGTTACTGTAGGCAGAGGCATAACTATAAACCACGGGGTCCTGGTGTAAAAATTGTCCTCCCCCCCCCCTGTGTTTCATCCACCGCCCCACAGCCCCTCCATGTGTCTCATTCTCCCCCTACAGACATCCATGTTTCTCATTACCTCCTCCCAGCCCCTCCATGTGTCTCATTCTCCCCCTACAGACCATCCATGTTTCTCATTACCTCCTCCCAGCACCTCCATGTGTCTCATTCCCCCTAAGCCCCTCTACATCTTTCAATTTCCCCCCAAGCACCTCCATATGTCTAATCCCACCATGTGTCTCATTCCACCCCACAGACCTTCCATGTCTCTCATCCACCCAAATCCCCTCCATGTGTCTCATTCTGTCCCCAGCACCCCCATGTGTCTCATTCCCACCCAGCCACTCAATGCGTCTCATCCCCCCAGCCCTTCCTCATGTCTCGTTTCCCCAGCACCTTCATGTGGCTCACCCCCTCCATGTATCTCATTCCATGCGGTTGTATGCGGCCAGGTCCCCTATAGTAAAGCGCCAGGTAGTAGTTGCGATTCGTATGACCGTGGTAGGTATGCCACTGACTGTATGGCTTGATGTGAGTGATTTAGGGATGGTAAAAACAAGATAAAATCTATACACCCCTGTGGGGAAGCATAAACAAAAGGGTGGTATAGCACAATAAAATATGTAGAGGATACAACCTGCAATAAACAGGGTAGAGTATAATGGAGATCTGGAAATATAAAATCACATATAGTGAAGTATTTAAAGCTCGGGAGTATCTTTGGATGGTGAAAACTCCTTCCAGCTAGGCGAATCCTCAAAAGGATAAAAAAGAGAAACTGCAGATAGTATAATACTATTAAAATGTAACAAAGATGTATTCACTGATTGCACTTACATCAACGATGAAATCAACTCGCATAACTCCACTAACAAGTTGATCAAAGTGATCTTCCAATGAGGAAATACGATATGGCAATCAAATATAATAAAATGAAAACAGGAAAACAAATAAAACAAATATAAATGGACACAATAAATAAAAATGTCTAGACTAGGTTTTATGTAATTGACTATTTATAATGCTACAGAGTTTAAGGTTTGTATTTAAGGTATTCAAGATTTTTTGTACAGTTTTCATTTCCTTCTATGTAAATTAGTAAAATGAAATAAAGTCTGCTTTCTGAAATAAAATTATTTTATTCTGTGTTGTTTTTTCTCTGGGCTAGAACGTTTTATTGGGTTAGTTTATTCTAATTGTAAATGAAGCACCAGAGTCTTTTGGGAACTTATTTTCTTCCTATTTTCTTTATGCTCTCTCGCCCAAGAAGATCAGGGAGATGTGTTGGTCCAATTAAATGAGCATGTTTTAAGAAGGGAAAAAGGCTGTAAAGTCTTTAGGGTGACTATACAGACTCTGTGTACTGCATTAGAGATCAGTTGCTCATGTTTGCAATTCTAGCATCACTTATCTCAAAATAATCAAATGCACACACGAATAATAAGATGCATATATATTTTTCCTTTTCTGAGGCAGGTGTCATTACAGAGAATTCATGATATAAAATTGTTATAGTCTTCTTGTGTAAAATGGTATATTCTGGTAAATCTCTTTGTGAATTTAAAGTGTAAGTATAATAGCTTATACATATAAATATGGCTCATGAAATGGAAGAAATATTTTTTGAGATTTAGGTCTGTAATTGTTTTTGTTTTGCAGTTTCTATTTAAAGGTACATTCTATGCAGCATGATCGCTACAACCCTTTATTCCTTTTTTTTTTTTTTAAATTCCTTTTTAAGCCTTTATTTAGACATGCCACATACAATAACAATAAAAATTTGTAAATGTTATACATTGTTCAGATACAATTAATATTGTAAAAATTGCAAGATCATTAGTATATCAAATCACTCACATCAGCCTCAATAGTCACTTCATTTGGGGGCTAGGGACTGTAGTGGCGATAGGGACTATATTTAGGGGTTGGGACTGTAATGTTGAATAGGGGCTGTAGTGGGGGAAGAAAGGCTATGTTTAGGGGTAGAGACTGTTGTGTGGATAGAAGCTATATTTGAGGTAGGGACTGTAGCGTGAGATAGGGGCTGCAATTGGATTTAAACATGGAGCGTAATTCCTTTGTTTGATTTTTGAAATCCTCAAGTTCAGTGCAATTTCTCCTGAGTCTTAGGTACTGCCCTGTGGGTGTAGCGGAGAGCTAGTATAATCCACAGTATCTCCGCTGGGTAACAGGAACAACATAAATAATCCAGGCAAATAAATACAGCAGACAATAATCCCGGTAGCGTTGCAAGAATCCTTCCTTCCCAAGAACTAGACGACACATAGGTGGGGAGTCAGCTGAGGTCTTTATTCACAGTTCCAGTATTTATGCAAGTCCCCATGCAAGGGGTTTCCATACTGACATCACAGGGGCATTCTGCACATTTCTCCCATCAGGCACTGCTGGACGAGAGGGATACTCCCACTAAAATATACAGTTAAGTGGATTATCCCTCTGTGATGCAGAACCGGCATTTTATACTAAAATACATAGCTTTTATAATATTCCTCACATTTAAACGAATGGACGTTTGGTAGATAGCTTGGGTCTGAGCGCACCTTACGTGAAAGTACCGCTCAGATCCCAGCATAAATAACCGAACGCCGCAAGAAACAAGTATTACATTCAAGTTACCTTCAAACTACCGATTGACTTTAGGGAACCACTTTACCGAAGGACCGGGGCTCCCGAACGGCTTGGAAGTCCAGCGGTATTCGTGCCGTTGAGTAGCCTATTTTAATTCCAGGCACTCGACGACAAAATACCGCTGGGCTAACAAAGGATCCAAGATGGCCGACCACCGCGTGGTCGGTAGCCGAACGGCGGCCACCCTGAATCCCTCTAATTACTGATTGCAACAATGTTGCAATCCCTAATGGGAGTCACACGACCTCCTGTGTGTGGTCTTCCTTCGGTAGTTTGTTCGTTTCACGAACAGTGTTGAAATTCACTGTTCGTGAAACAATTGTATGAATGCTGGCGGTTTTTCATGCCGCCAGCATACGAATGCTATTGTTCGCATGGAACCTATACAGCATACATATACTTGGTTCTTAAAGGTATATTTACATCTTTATGAAAACACAATAAACAGTGGCTAATCCGCCACAGTGGGAATGCCCCTTTTTTCCTGGGTTGGAAACATCCCCATTTCAGCAAGCTGTTTGTTATTATTTTCCCATTTGGCTCAGGAATCAGTGTTAGATCAAGGAAATTAAGAGACGGATTCCCCACCACTGCAGTAAACCTCAGATTTAATTCATTGATATTTAGTTGCTGTACATACATGAGGAAGTCCTCACTACAGCCTGTCAAGATAATGAAGATGTTGTCAATGTATCTCTTCCATAAATGGATACATTGAATGAAATTATTCGAGGGGGCAGAAAACACAATTTTTTCCTCCCACCAACCAAGGGGCAGGTTGGCGTATGAGGGCACACAAGACGGCCCCATTGCTGTTCCCTGCACATGGTGGTAGTAAACTCTGTCAAATATGAAGTAATTATGGGTCAAGACGAATTGTAAAAGTTCAATAATAAAATAGCAATGTTTTTCAAGGTCTGGTCTCATCTTCATCGGAAAATGTTTGATGTCTTTTAGACCCACGTACAAGCTACAAAGTATGGAATTCTCTGGCATCCTTACACTTGTCAGTTCTGCTAGGGTTTGTTTCGCATCTAGATAAGAAAATTCTCTAACCTTGTCGGTGGGTCCAAAACTTAGAACCCCTCTCCACTGGTAGAAATACACCTAAATGGACATTCCAGAGGTGTCCTGGGGCTTAACCCCTTGTTTAGAGAACAAAAAAATTGAAGAAATACTTAGACTATCTGGATAAAATACCCAGATGTCAAAAGTATGTGCTGGAATTGTAGAATTAAGATTTTCCAAATTAATTCAATAGGATAGGCTGAAATGGTAATATAGCAAAGATTACCAAAATTGGTGGTCAAAAAACCCGAATTGGGTATAAATACTAGCCTTAATGGCACACCTCTAAATATCCTAGTAATTTGTAACTGATTAGCTACAGATAATAGACTTTAATCATGATAGGTCAATTCTGATAGCTACAGAAAATAAATTAACTTAGCTTGAGTCCGCTAAGTATAATATGTAACTAGGATCACTGGTCACTTAGATTGGAAATGATAGTTGTTAGATTGCTAGGACACCTAACAGAGAATATTACTCATACAAATATACATTCAACTTTTAATCACTTGACATATTTATTTAAACAGCAAATAAGAGCTGGGTGGGAAGTTGCTTCACTTGAAAAATATCTCAATAAAGAGCTAATCCCAATGGGACTCAGAACATTCCTGGACCCCATATAGAGGAAACTGAGTTTATCAAGGAGTGGGAGGAAGCAGCAGGTATCTGTTCCCGTAAATTTATGGACATCCTATGTAGATGTGAAAAACAAAGACTTGAAAAAATCAATAAAGAGGTTGATGAGGAAGTAGATAAAATTCAAATTTATAAAAAAGAAACTAATTTTGAACAACTTGAAATTAAACTTAAAAACCAACTTGACAGATTCCAAACCTCCATCAAAACACGTAAACACTCAAAATTCCTGAGAGACTCTAAAGATTTCCAGACGGGGAACATTTACCAAAAATTTAAACGTAATAGAAGAGTTGACTTTGATCAATTCTCTACGTCGGAATACGACACTAGTGGTTCTGAATCAGAACCAATCTTAGAAGGTCCTTCCACCTCCACTGACCCAAACCCCAAAAGTATCTTGAAAAAGGGAATTAATTTTTTAGCAAGGGCAAATCTAGAGGAGAGGCCCCAAAGAAATACAAGAAGCAGATCAACACAAAGGTACAAACATAGAAAAGCGTACTAACTAAAGAAAGTCTGATTATTAACCTATCCTCTCACCAACTCACTACTCTCGAAACCCAGATTCTTAAAAGAGGATTGTCCTTTGTCCCTACACCTAAATTTGATAGATTTTGTTGGACAAAGGACATTCACCTATTTGCTAGAAAACTAGCTCTCCATAAATTTCACTGTATTCAAAAGACAAAACGAGCAAGTAGACTAGGTCTAGAAATTCAAGATATGAACTTACTGGACAACCTAGTTGATCTACTTAACAGTAATGACCCTCTTGTGACACAGACGGTTCCTTTCACAAACTTGAAACCTAAAAGCAAGCTTACCCCATACATCCCAGAGTTTAAATATATAGATCTCTTTGTAGAACTAACTTGCAAGGAAATTTGGGGGAGGACATTCAATCCAGGATTAACTATGTGCAAATGGTACATAGAATACCTACAAAGTTCTAACCTCAGATCCAACTAACAAGTTTCTACTTGAATTAAAAAAGATTCTAGACCTAGCTCTCCAATCAAAATTAATAACTGCTGATGAATACAAATTCATGTGGAATAAAAAACCTACAATAGCGACCTTTTATTCACTGCCCAAAAATCCACAAACAACAGGCAGTACTATCGGGGAAACCGATAGTCTCTGGCAGGAATAATCTTTCACAAAACTGTAGTGTCTATGTGGAACGTATCTTACGGGATCTTGTTAAGACTCTTCCTTCCTACCTTAGAGACACTAAACAGACCCTTAATGTTTTGAACAACATGCCACTACCTCCTGATGCGAAACTATGTAGTCTAGATGTGGAAGGACTATCTAGTTCCATCCCCCATAGTATAGGCATCAAGAATGTACAATGGTTCCTTCAAACTACAGATACGTCACTCAACAACCACAATGACTTTGTGTTGCAACTTCTACGGTTTATCCTCACACATAATAATTTTTTGTTTGAGGGGACCTACTACCACCAGGTGAGAGGGACAGCTATGGGGACAACTTGTGCTCCCTCATATGCGAACCTCCACCTGGGATGGTGGGAACAAAACATTGTCTTCAGCTCAAAGTTCTCCGAATACCATAATTATATTAAATTATGGAAACGTTACATTGATGACGTAGTGATTGTATGGGCTGGATTGGTTGAACTATTTAATAGTTTCATTGAAGCTCTAAATACTAACGACATCAACCTCAGACTAACTCACGAGGTCAGTATCTTCGAATTAGAAGAAATTGCTCCACATTAGAAGAGTTTAAGCTTAAAGCTCAAACACTTAGGATGCAATTCAAAATGAAAGGATATTCTAATAGATGACTCAAGAAAGCGTATCAGAGGGCACTCCTAACTGAAAGAGAGTCCCTCCTCACTGAGAATTCTAACAAAGATATGACACAAAATCTCATTAGGTGCATTGGCACCTTTGACTCAGGATGGGATCCTGTAAAACAAACTCTTGAAAAATAGTCAATCATTTGCACTCTGTGTCGCGGACGTCAACTGGCAAGCTATTAAGCCCGCTATGTTGATTCCTCTATCTATAATGGCTGTAGAATTGGTCTAAATAAAGTGTGGATTTAGTGGAATGGGTGCTCGGCAACTTTCTGAATTGGTCCGACAACTTAAGTTCCAATCACTACCGGCTTCACTTTCTAGTCACAACATTGTAATGATTTGACAGCGACACTTTACAAAGTGTTTATTAATACCTATAAAACTACAGTATGCCAACTACTTACACAGTTCTTGGCATCCTGTTAGGTTTAACGACTATGATTTAGTTATGCCACTTCAGCGGCACACTATCTTTATCATCTATTGTGAGAAGTTCGGCATATTTTGCTCTTTGTATGACACCATTCCATTATGTATTGCCTTTTAGAATAATAGTAACAAATTCGTCACATTTGTGATAGTGGAATTTAACAGTATATTCCTATGGATGACGTTTTCGGCATGGCAATAGTTAATAGACTTAACCGCTGACGTCAAACGGCAAGTGAACGGATTGGTTTATTTCGAAGAGCTCATTAGCATATTTAGGGATCAGCATTTTGGCACCCAATTGAGTTCGTCGTGCTTGCTACCGATTGGTTCAACTTCAACCAGCAGCTACTTGTACACATATAAATGGAGACCGGAGGTCAGTCTCCCTTTTGCCCCTGACGAAGGTGCATTACTGTAAGCACCGAAACACGCGTCGGGTTCCTTCGTTCTTTCACTTTACTTTTTCACTAGGGCACTGTCACTATGTGCAGGTAACCAACAACCTAAGTATGGTTCTGCACATTAGTTTATTATAATTTTCACCTTTATTTTCACCTCTTCACACTGGTTAATACTTATTTGGATGGGTAGTTTTTTTACAAGACCTACACCTATATATCTGCAACTATGTCACCTTTCATTCAGTAATTGTGGGTAGTTACACCGTGAGTTTGAGGAATCTTTGATTCTATCAAGGTGTTCTAACCCTAAGATATGGTGATTTATGCAGGACTGTTCGTGGAAAGTCTGTTACACTACCTAATATAGTTGTATATTCTGATTGTAAGATTATGTAGGCTTTGTTTGATACTTCTATAAGTGTCACATATGGCCGTTTAGCAATCTAACAACTATCATTTCCAATCTAAGTGACCAGTGATCCTAGTTACATATTATACTTAGCGGACTCAAGCTAAGTTAATTTATTTTCTGTAGCTATCAGAATTGACCTATCATGATTAAAGTCTATTATCTGTAGCTAATCAGTTACAAATTACTAGGATATTTAGAGGTGTGCCATTAAGGCTAGTATTTATACCCAATTCGTGTTTTTTGACCACCAATTTTGGTTATCTTTGCTATATTACCATTTCATCCTATCCTATTGAATTAATTTGGAAAATCTTAATTCTACAATTCCAGCACATACTTTTGACATCTGGGTATTTTATCCAGATAGTCTAAGTATTTATTCAATTTTTTTGTTTCGTATCTCTTAGGTAAGATGGTAGATTAACTACCAAAGGTCTCAGGATCTGGTCTAAATAGATGCTTACATTTTGTGTCATGTTCCCATTCCCCGAGACTATCGGTCTCCCCGTTAAGGCTGGATTTAAAAAAAAATCTATTTTAGGTAGACTGTAAAATGTGGATAGACGTGGGTGTATGTTGAGCATAAAGTCATATTCATTTTTAGAAATTAAGTTTTCACTCAATCCTTTTTGCAGGATTTTTTTTAACTTCTCCCGAAAGGCGGTTGTGGGGTTAGACTTTAGGATAGTGTAGGTAGTTCTATCAGTAAGATTTTTTTTGGTCATTTCAACATATTGTGTTGTATCTAAGATCACAATATTGCCCCCCTTATCAGAGGGTTTAATTGTTATGTCCGCTCTCTCTTGCAGTTC
Source organism: Pelobates fuscus (assembly GCF_036172605.1). Classification (NCBI taxonomy): domain Eukaryota; kingdom Metazoa; phylum Chordata; class Amphibia; order Anura; family Pelobatidae; genus Pelobates; species Pelobates fuscus. Next base: position 296,101,659 of record NC_086318.1, read on the forward strand.
TTTAAGCACTCTGATTTCACTCCTTTTTAGATAAGAGTTAGGTTTAAACAGGGGCGGACTGAGCACTCGGGCATATCGGTCATGGACCGAGGGCCCGAGGCTCTGGGGGGCCTGCCCGTGGTGCAGAATGTAATAGAAGCTGGGGAGTTCGGCAAGCTCCCCAGCCAGCCTGCACTCAGTAAGGGGCCGCATGAACTTCTGCGGGGCTCTGCTGTTAGAGAAGCTTCCCCCCATGGTCGGCCGTGCTATACTCACAGTTTGTAGCACACTGAGAGACAGCCCAGGGGCCTTATCAAAGACCCTCCAGGCTGCCTCTCACTGTGACTGTCTTGGCTGGAAGAAAAAAGGAGTAGAGCCTCTGCCCTGAGTTGAGCCCTCCATGCAGGCTGCCTGTAACTGATCAGAGCAGCCCCCGCGGAGCTGCTTTATCAGTGTTTCTGGCAGCCTGCCTGCAGTTCCATGTCCGGCCAGGGAGGGAGCTCTTCTAGAAACTCACATGGCAAGATGGAGGTTGGACTCTCTGCACCACCATGGGTAAGGATTACCCCCTTCCTGGACAAAGGTAAGGTTTAGGTTTATCACTCCCTACACAAACCACAACCCCTTTCACTCCCTATCACTCCCTACACACACTACAACCCCTATCACCCCATACACATCCTACAACCCCTATCACTCCCTACACACACCACAACCCCTATCACTCCCTACACACACTACAACCCCTATCACCCCCATACACATCCTACAACCCCTATCACTCCCATACACATCCTACAACCCCTATCACTCCCTACACACACCACAACCCCTATCACTCCCTACACACACCACAACTCTATAACTCCCTACACACACTACAACCCCTATCACCCCATACACATCCTACAACCCCTATCACTCCCTACACACACTACAACCCCTATCACCCCATACACATCCTACAACCCCTATCACCCCATTCACAACCTACAACCCCTATTACCCACTACAACCCCTATTACCCACTACAACCCCTATCACCCCATACACATCCTACAACCCCTATCACCCCATACACATCCTACAACCCCTATTACCCACTACAACCCCTATCACCCCATATAGATCCTACAACCCCTATCACCCCATACACATCCTACAACCCCTATCACCCCATACACATCTACAACCCCTATCACCCCATACACATCCTACAACCCCTATTACCCACTACAACCCTTATCACCCCATACACATCCTACAACCCCTATTACCCCATACACATCCTACAACCCCTATTACCCACTACAACCCATATAACCCCATACACATCCTACAACCCCTATTACCCACTACAACCCCTATTACCCCATACACATCCTACAACCCCTATTACCCACTACAACCCCTATCACCCCATACACATCCTACAACCCCTGTTACCCACTACAACCCCTATCACCCCTTACACATCCTACAACCCCTATTACCCACTACAACCCTATTACCCCCTACATATTCTACACCTGTCACCCACTTCAGCCTCTATTCCTCCCTTGCACCCTCAATAGCTTATATTACCTCCTGCTTCCCTCTATTACCCCTTCCCCACTACAGCACTTATAACAACTACATGCCCCTGTGTTCACACACACGGATGTTCCACACATGCAAACCTGAGTTCACACACAAACTACATCCAAATATGGCTTTGCATGCAGACCCTCAATATAAATATGTCCCTGCACACACACACTGATATCATGGAGTATTCCTGACCATATAGTGTAAAAAAAGAAACACCATTTAGGTTACCGGCATCCCCTTGCCCCTCCTACAAAAGGTAATAAACTTCCCTTTATTTCAGGGCCACACGGGTCCGCCGGAGCTGGCTCAGCCCATGCTCTGGCCCATTGACTGAGATAATCAGAATTATGAGACACTGAACATCAGTGCTGCACATTGTCTATCACTGACCCGAGAAGCACCTCTAGTGGCCGTCTGAGTGACTGCCACGAGAGGTGTCCCTATGCAGCAATGTAAACACTGCCCTTTTCTGAAAAGGCAGGGTTTACATTAAAATGCCTGTAAGGACTGGCTATACATACCAGTACAACTCCATTAATCTGAAGTTGTTCTGGTGACTATGGTGTCCCTTTAAGGTGGCTCGTAACTTTTAACACATGGTTAGTACTTCAAGACCCAAAATTTGGATGCCTGCATTGCTCATATAAACACATTGCCATGATTCACATACACACTTAAAGGACCACTATAGGCACGAAGACCACTTCAGCTCAGTGAAGTGGTCTGGGTGCCAGGTCCATCTAGGGTTATCCCTGCAGCCTCTAGTGGCTGTCTCATTGACATCCGCTAGAGGTGATTCCACACTTCTCACTGTGAAAATCACAGTGAGAAGACGCTGCCGTCCATTGGAAAGCATTGAGAAATGCTTTCCTATGGACTGAATGCGCGCGCGGCTCTTGCTGCACATGAGCATTCAGCGCTGACGTCAGAAGAGGGAGGAGAGTTTAACCCCTTCCTCACTCTTCACCCCAGTGAGAGTGGGACCCAGAGGGTGCGGAGCACACAAAGACCCTATAGTGCCAGGAAAATTAGTTTGTTTTCCTGGCACTCTAGTGGTCCTATAAATACTAGGCACTAGACACAAACATACATATATTCACTTAAACCAAGGCTCACAGTGAATATACACACAAAACATACATTCACTTTACATGTACATATATAACCAAATACACCGTACATACACCATCTTATATACCAGCATATTATTATTATTGCCTTTTTATAGCGGCAACAGATTCCGTAGCGCATATATATTGGTCTGCCGGGGGCCCAGGTCCTAATTTTGCCCGGGGGCCCAGGCCACTGTCAGTCCGTCCCTGGGTTTAAATGTTAATTTTGAGGTAGAGATAGTATCAATTTCTGTGCAAACCAATTCAACAAAAGTTTCCACATACTTAGAATCCCCTAGTCGTGGACTGTATTCACTCTTTTTTCTTAACTTAGCAAGAGGACCTACTGCACCCCCCTCATTGTCATTTTCCTCTAGTAAATCAGCCAGCATGAGTGTCAATTGGTAATCCCTAGGTTCAAGACCTAAGGCTTTTGCTTTTTTCTCATGTGCTAGAGCATGGGTCTTGTGCAATATTAGTTTCCATGCAAATAGACCCAGTTGAACTTGTCAAAACATGAAGTCGGAATAAATGTTAGTCCTATCTTGAGGACTTCAAGTTCCAACTGGGTCAAGGATTGGTGGGATAAATTGATGACTTGGTTATTAGCTATTGACGGTTCCTTCGGTTGTATTGTTTCCTGGGCCTTGATCTGAGGTGGTCTGCACACCATAGTTGAAAGCTTTGATTACCATTACATTCTGATCCTATAGTGTTAAGAATCTATTATGTATAATCCACAATCATCATAGTCGCTGTACAATGAAGTACAGAGATCACAATGAAGTCATTATGGTAAAGCTTATTTAGACATTATCACTAGGATTATTTGGCATTAGTTCATCATTGAATTTTAATATACATAAAGGACGTTCAAGCTCTGTTCTCTCCTCATGTCTACATTGACGTATGGTCCACATCAAGATCAATGGACATGATGACAAAGAGTTAATACTTTCAATGAGGAGTGGGTAATGCCTCCACTCTATTACATGATTTGGACTTTGACCCCAATAAATTTAGACCAGGCAAGCACGGTGCTTAAAACATGCATGTGATTATATAGCTCCGCCCCCTTGCCTGTCGAATAGATAGAAACATTGGAAGATGTTAATGAGAGTCACACCCCCCTTCCCCGCCTACCGCAATGTAGGTCCTCCCTATTGACACGTGGATATGACAAAAAATGACAGCATACATAGGAACACGCCGCCAATGGACTCCAGCCAATGGGAGTGAGTTGGGTATGGACGGCACTCTGAGTATGAACGATAAGTCATAGTCCCGCCAACACCATTTACCGGATGAGGATTATTACTTTAATGAGCGCATGTGACTCAGAAGGGGTTGAAGAGATTGTGATTGGTTCCTAGCCCATTATAAGTTTGATCATCTCCAGAGATAAGGTTACCCCCTGACAAAGGTGTCGTTGTCAGCACTGAAACGCGCATGATTTTTTTTTGTCTTCTCAATTTGAGCACTTTTTAGCACTATGCACTTCCAAGCACTTTAGTTTAAGGTTTTGGCATTTTAGTCTTGGTAGGAATTGGGGGGAGGACATATCAATACTGTGGGTTAGCTTTCTTGCTTAGAACACCCACGAAGGTGTTGTTTTGGAGTTAGCCCTATTAGGATTTGCCACTACTACAACATAGAACACCCACAGAGGTGTTTTCCTAGGAGCTGCAGACTATTCAACTATCAATAGATAGATATGAGCTGTATTTAGACCACTGTAGCTTTAATATCTAGGAAGTAGCATTTATACTTAAGAGTGAGATAGATAAGAATTTTTATATCTCATCTAGATTTATGCTATCCCTATATATATATCTGTCCTCTACATTCTTTTTGTGAAGTTTTCCTCTCAGTGCACTACTTAACCCTACTTAACGCCAGATGCGACTAAGGTACTGGTCCATTCCACTGTCTTTTCTTGCCTTGACTACTGTTATCCGCTTCTCAGTGGTCTTACGTGCTCCCAACTTGCGCCGTTACAGTCCATGAATGCGGCAGCGAGGCTCAGACTTCCTGTCTGCCCGCACCTCCCATGCCTCACCCTTCTGTCAGTCCCTACATTGGCTTCCTATAAAATATAGAGCTCAATTTAAAATTCTGGTTCTTGCTTTCAAATCGCTACATAATGCTGCTCCCACCTATCTATACTCCCTTATACACAAGTATGTCCCGTCTAGGCCCTTACGATCTGCTGAAGACTTAAGTCTATCTTCTGTCCGTGCTCCCACCTCTGTTGCTCGCCTTCAAAATTTCTCAAGGGCTGCACCGTTCCTGTGAAACTCGCTTCCCTCCTCCGTTAGATGCTCACCCAGTCTCCACTCCTTCAAAAAATCATTAAAAACCCACTTCTTCGTAAAAGTGTATCAATTAAACTGTTAATAGCTCCTGACTGATTCCTCTTCTGCAACTGTCACTAGTCTAATACTATCCTTACCTTTTTGTGTCATTTTACCCCACTTCCTCTAGCATGTAAGCTCATTGAGCAGGGCCCTCAACCCCTCTGTTCCTGTGTGTGCAACTTGTCTGGTTCCAACTACATGTCTGTTCGTCCACCCATTGTAAAGCGTTGCGGAATTTGATGTCGCTATATAAATAACATAATAATAATAATAATAATAGTGAATAATTTCCCTGTGATATTTTGTTCCTGGCTAAGAAGTAACAATTGGTTGCATTGATAAGTATCCATATGATATGCATTTATCAGGATAGCAATTAGGGGCTATTTACCCACATACTAAGAGGCAATTGCTTACCACTAGTGATGTCGCAAACCTAAAATTTTCTGTTCGCGAATGGTGAACGCGAACTTCCGCAAATGTTCGTGAACGGGCGAACCCGGCGAACCGCCATGGACTTCAATAGGCAGGCGAATGTTAAAACTCACAGGGACTCTTTCTGGCCACAATAGTGATGGAAAAGTTATTTCAAGGGGACTAACACCTGGACTGTGGCATGCCGGAGGGGGATCCATGGCAAAACTCCCATGGAAAATTACATAGTTGATGCAGAGTCTGGTTTTAATCCATAAACGGTATAAATCACCTAACATTCCTAAATTGTTTGGAATAACGTGCTTTAAAACATCAGGTATGATGTTGTACCGATCAGGTAGTGTAAGGGTTACGCCCGCTTCACAGACCAAACTCCCCGTTTAACGCACCGCAAACAACCGCAAACAGTCCATTTGCACAACCGCAAACTCCCCATTTGCACAAGGTTGGATACCAAGCTAGCCATGTCCCGTTCCTTGTCCTCACTGATGTCATTGAAGGTCTCTTCCTCCACCCAGCCACGTACAACACCAAGGGTCCCCGAAAGGTGACAACAAGCCCCCTGTATTTTTTTTTTTTTTAAATGTACACTACTGTTACACCAGATATGAGTTGCATTGGTGTGACACTGTGCCCTGGCAGGCCCTGAAACGCACACGTGTGAAGGAATCTGACTGCTATTATTTCACAGTCAAATTTCTAGGTTTTTTTTAAATGCACACTACTGTTACACAAGATATGAGTTGCACTGGTGTGACACTGTGCCCTGGCAAGCCCTGAAATGCACACGTGTGAAGGAAACTGACTGCTATTATATTACAGTCAAAAAAGTTTTGGTTTTTTTTAAATGCAAGCTTTTGTGACACCAGATATGAGTGGTGGCACTGGGACCACCTTAAAAATATTGGATATCGCTAAAAATCATGATCACTATATACCTTCTCTACAAACCTCTAAAACAAACCAAACTACTCATGCATCCGCTATATCACTTTATCCCACCTAGAACTAGTGCCCAGTTAAAATACTTGACTCTTACTTACCCACACTCAGTCATGCCACACACATTTCACCACTACTCTCACTGAATCCCTCTGACTATGGCTAAATTCATCTTCTACATCAGAACACTACTCCTAAGATTGGGTTGTATCCATGTCTCGGGTCTTTCATTTAGAATAGGGGCAGCTTCGGTCTCCTTCAACACTGACACTCCAGTGCATATTATTAAAAGATTGGGCAGATGGAAATCCTCAGTCTACAACCGATATATTCCTCATCCCGAGAAAGAAATGAGGAAAGCTCTTAAAAGTTTTGGCTTTGTAAATTTGATGCAATAAGTGTGTTTTTCTTTAATACCTTTTCACCCTCTTTGCATGAACCCGATTTACATATATTACTAATATGTTTCTGAACATATATATTATATTATTCACTCACTCACTCACTGTCACGTTCCGTTCCTGGCTGCGGATCATTCTGGTAATGGCTTCTGATATCCAGTACTCCTTTTGCTATTCTTGTTTAATATTTCTTGGTTTTTAGTTTTCTATTCTGTGTCTGGTTTTCTTTATGCTGGGATTTCTGGGTTCATTCCTATAGTTCGTCCCTAGATTTCCCAGTCTCCAGGTTTCCTTTAAATGTTTGTTTTATTTGCCACACCCTTATGTTTCCAGCTTTCATTATGTGTTAGAGTTCCTGCAGGCAGCGGCTCAAAGCTTCTGTCCTTTCTTGCAGGTAAGTGCTATATATGTGTTCTTAATCTGTGGTTGTTTTAGCATACATTAGGCAGTGTAGGACCTGCCAGATATGGGGTACATTGGCGTTGTTGGCAGGCTTATGCAATGTATGATCATATAGTGTGACTAAACCCCCATGATTTCCATATGTAGTACTTAGTTATTTCTCCTCTTGTTTTGCCTATGTTATCTTGTTGTGTCTTAGTTTGTATATACCTGTCCATGTTCAGTCCTGTCCAGTCATGCCCATGTTTAGTTAATGTTCCCTTATGTATTGTGTCATGTTCTGGGTTTAGCTTCCTATCCTTCTCTGGTTCTGGGTTCTACTAGTTATGTCTTGTTTTCATGTTTGGTGCCTGTTCTAGCTTTGTCTTGTTTCTAGTACTGGATACACCCTTGCTGCAGAGCCTCCCTATTCAGCTCCTGGGAGGTCTGCTTATTTCCTAGCTCCTAGTTCCTAGTTCCTTGGATCCGCAGAAGCTGAATCAGGGTTCTGGTTGTGGCTGCACAAACGCTGGTGCTCAACACCAGGGGGCGTGCGGTTACCCTGCACCAGACCCTGCTAATCCACCTCCACGCTGAAGACTCCCACTTCATCAGGCATTATGGGTCCCGGTCCATGCGCTGCCACCTGGACACTGTGTCTAGGTTCCGGGCACCGGACCGCCACCCTGACACTCACTCTCTGGGCCGGCCTAAGACATCATGCTGCCTAGGTCCAACGATAAATGACTATGGGGATAATGTATAATAAACACAGGTTACTGGCTATGGGGGGGGGGTAATGTATAATAAACACAGGTTAATGGCTATGGGAGGGATAATGTATAATAAACACAGGTTACTGGCTATGGGAGGATAATGTATAATAAGCACAGGTTACTGGCTATGGGGGGAGATAATGTATAATAAACACAGGTTACTGGCTATGGGAGGATAATATATAATAAACACAGGTTACTGGCTATGGGAGCATAATGTATAATAAACACAGGTTACCGGCTATGGGGGAGATAATGTATAATAAGCACAGGTTACTGGCTATGGGAGGATAATGTATAATAAACACAGGTTTATGGCTATGGGGGGATAATGTATAATAAACACAGGTTACTGGCTATGGGGGGGATAATGTATAATAAACACAGGTTACTGGCTATGGGGGGGATAATGTATAATAAACATAGGTTACTGGCTATGGGGGATAATGTATAATAAACACAGGTTACTGGCTATGGGGGATAATGTATAATAAACACAGGTTACTGGCTATGGAGGATAATGTATAATAAACACAAACACATAAAAAAAATACAAAAAAAATAAATACAAAATCATACAAAAAAAATGAATGCAGCTTCAGAATTAATCTAAATTGTATGCTGTCTAGGAGGTGGGAGGGTCTGGGATGGAGGGTCTGCTGCTGATTGGCTGGAGTGTGTCTGCTGACTGTGAGGTACAGGGTAAAAGTTTACTCAATGATGACGAATAAGGGGTGGACCGAACATCGCATATGTTCGCCATCCGTGGCGAACGCGAACACGCTATGTTCGCCAGGAACTATTCGCCAGCGAACCGTTCGGGACATCACTACTTACCACTCTCATTAGGGAATCTTAGAACTATTGTATCGAGTTTTATTTTTATGGACTACATTGTTCTCAACTAGTTCCCTGGAGGATTTGTGGTTGTTCATCCTACCAAGTTATTGTAGATACATTGGTTATCTCTTTTATTATTTACTTATTTATTTAATTTACCAGTCTGGAATCCCTCACTCTTGCTGGGTTTGTGATTCACTCCTTTTACATATATTTGTATTATTGTATACAACTTTACAATCTCTGAAGATACAATGCAAGTTTTTGATTCATTCATAGCATTTTACACTTTCATCACACCATTTTACTTATAAATGTTAATCTCATTCATGTGTAAAATTCATAATACCCGCAGAGAAACAACAGTAACATAGAACCAAAAATTAAATAAAAAGAAAAAGTTAATAATTAACTCAATGTTGTATTCTAAGCTGTAGATTAATATCTTGCTAATTTAATACTTCAATTAATCTAATTCTTACTCTTTAACTAACTCGATAGTGAAAAATCCTAGTTCATGAATTGTGGATATCTATCAAAACCAAAATGAAAAGGAAAGACTCATACTTAAACCTAGTTCAGTTGTGGTGCTTGTAAGTTCCTTCATAGTGCCTCATTAACAATATCTAACTTTTAATGTTGATAACCCCAATTTATTTGTAATTATAATCCCAATTTGAGTTCTCCAAACCTTAGTAGGTACTCCCCCCTACTTCCCTTTCCCAGAGTTCCAATAAGTAATCCAGGGTTCCCATATTTTTAGGTATCTTAGTTTTTTTTTATTATCTGCTCCCTAATGTAATTCTTCAATCACTCTTGTGTTCTCGACTCTGTCTACCCATTGAGCCATAGTCGGTAGAATTGTCTTTTTTCCAAAGGGTAGGTATTAAGGCATTCACTTCATTTAGAAGGAATCATAAACGTTTCTGCATATTAATATCTAAGACCGAGCTTGGCAAACCCAACAGTATCTGAGTGGGTGATGAAGTAAAATATAAGGGTAACACCTGTTTTATATAGTCAATAACCTGTTGCCAGTATACTTGAATTTTTGGGCAGTACCACCAAATATGTTCATAGGTGCGTGTTTCCTATCCACACCTCCAACACTCCTTATCTAAATTTGGAAAATATATATTGAGTTATGCCGGTGTTTTATACCATGGTCTTTTGTAAAATGTTTCCCTTTTAGCTTAAATTACTGAATTTTGCAGTACTCTTTGAAAAATAAAAGACCAGTCTTTAATTGTAATTTGTATATGAAGGGCTGCTGCCCACTTTTTCTGAAAATACCTTAATTATTCTTAAGTTACCCCTTTCTGTATCCCCTGTTTTCCAGAGCTGCATAACAGTTCAAATGCTGAAAGTTCTCTAGGTTTCAATTTTATTAAAACTTTCTTCTTTAGGAAGCTAGAAAGCTGTGAATCCTTAAGGAGATCCATTAAAGTTGGGATTCTAATGGATCAAAACAGGCCATAAAGCGTTGGAATTGAATTCTCCTCTAATATAGTATATAAGGTTTGTTGGGATGACCCATAAAATCTAGATAAAATAGTAGCTCCTTTGCTATTCAAAAAAATCAGGATTGCCCATGATTGGATATAGAGGCGATAAACCTAGCTGCCATAAATCTTTATATCTCATCCATAAAACTAAGATGTTAGATATTATAGGGTATAATGATGGGTTTAATCTTTACATATGACATGTAACCCATGGCAATGATTGGAGCGGTACGTCTGTGAAGCTCTGCTCCAATAGGTACCATGGTCATTGTTGTTTAACGTTAGTCCATTCTCTAATTCTAGTGATTGCTGCGGCGTAATAATATTGGGCAGTCCAATCCACCCACATCTCTATGACCAGTTAGGATATTGTATGCCAGCTGGAGTTGTTTATAATTCCAAATAAAGGAACAATGATTCTCCTTAGATTTATAAATATGCATCGGGGTATAGCTATCGGAAGTGTTTGAAACAAGAATAACATTCTAGGCAGTATCATCATTTTAATTATATTTATACACCCCATCATAGTAAATAAATCTACTCAGATCACCTTTAATTTCTGCTAAAATTGGCAAATAATTAGCTTTGATGATGTTATTAATCAATGATGTTAAAATGATCCCCAAGTATCTAAGTCCTCCCTGAGCCCACTTAAAGTTAAATAAAAAAAAATATCACTTTTTGACATTTTAGAGATCCCAACCCCCAGCATTTCACATTTAGATATATTTACTTTAAAGTTAGAGACCTCTCCCTACATATTTAATTCAATATTCACCTAAACCAAGGAGCTTATTGTTAAAGGACCACTATAGTGCAAGGAAAACAAACAGCAGAGCTTCTGGGCAGTATATTTCAAGTGTGCAGGGCCCCCTGCAGAATACAGGTAGCAGGGGCTGCACCATTCCTCAGGACCTCCAGTCAACGTGGTCTCCCCCATCCATGGCCACAGGTGAGATGCAGGGAGTGGGGAATAAAACAATACAATTAATGGAAGGAAAAAAAAATGTCCCCCTACATTTTGCAGCCCCATACGTTTACACACACTATACACTAACATTTACACACACTATTCACTAACATTTACACACACTATTCACTAACAGTTACACACACTATACACTAACATTTATACAAACTATACACTAACATATACACACACTATTCACTAAAATTTACACACACTACATCTTTACACAAACACACACTCTGAAGTCACTACAAACATACACACACACACACACTCTGCAGTCACTACACACACTACATCCTTACACACACACTCTGCAGTCACTACACACACTACATCCTTACACACACACTCTGCAGTCACTACACACACTACTTCCTAACACACACACACACACTCTGCAGTACCTACACAAACACAGACACACACTTTGCAGTCACTACACACACTACATCCACTACACAAACACAGTCTGCAGTCACTATACACACATTAAATACTTACACAAACACACACTATGTAGTCACTATACACACACTACATCAACTACACAAAGACCCACTCTGCATTCACTATACACACACTACATTCACTAAACACTACATCCACTACACACACTCTGTATTCACTACACACACTACATCCACTACACAAACACACTCTGCATTCACTATACACATCACATTTAATACACACAAACACTACATCCACTACACAAACACACACACACACTCTGCATTCACTATAAACACACACTACATCCACTACACAAACACACACTCTGCATCTTATATACTCCTCATACATTACACAAATGTACAATCTGCATCCACTATACACACTGCATCCGTTAAACACACACCGCATTCACTTTACACACAAACTCTGCATCCACTACACACATTCTACATCCACTATACGCACATCAAAATCAGTAAAGACACTGCATCCATGTGGGCGGACTCGGGTGCAGGCACTGAGGGGGCCAGACCTAGAGCTGTGTCAGGGGCCCCAAAATTTCTGATGGCAGCCCTGGCCTGCAGAGACAGTCTACAGACCAGGTAAATGAGGAATGGGGGGGCAACCTACAGATCAGGTAAGTGAAGGATGGGGGGGGGGGGGGCTACAGGAAGGGTCAGCCAGGAGCAGGAAGGTAAAATAGGAAAAGGAGCAGAAATGAGCAGGAAGGGGCAGCAAGGAGCAGAAAGAATCAGAAGGAGCACAAAGGTAAAGAAGGAGAAGAAGCAGACAGGAACAGAAAGGGTCTACAAGGAGCAGCAAGGAGCTGAAAGGGACAGCAAGGAGCTAGAAGGGCCAGCAAGGAGCAGAAAGAATCAGAAGTAGCACAAAGGTACAGTAGGAGAAGGAGCAGAAAGGGCCAGCAAGGAGCTGGAGAGGGCAGCAAGGAGCAGGAAGGGGCAGAAGGAGTGCAAATGTAAAGTAGGAGAAGGAGCAGAAAGGAATAGAAATTAGCAGGAAGGGTCAGCAAGGAGCACAAAGCATCTGCAAGGAGCAGGAACGGTCAGCAAGGAGCAGAAAGGGACAGAAGGAGCACAAAGGTAAAGTAGGAGAAGGAGAAGAAAGGAACAGAAAGGGTCTACAAGGGACAAACGGGATCAGCAAGGAGCTGGAAAGGGCAGCAAGGAGCAGGAAGGGACAGAAGGAGCACAAATGTAAAGGAGAAAAAAGAATCAGAAGGAGCACAGTGGTAAAGTAGGAGAAGGAGCAGAAAGGAACAGCAAGGAGCAGAAAGGGCAGCAAGAAGCAGGGAGGTAAAGTAGGTGAAGGAGCAGGAAGGGGCAGCAAAGAGCAAAAAGGGTCTGCAAGGAGCTGGAAGGGGCAGAAGGAGCACAAAGGTAAAGTAGAAGAAGTAGCAGAAATAGTCTGCTAGGAACAGAGAGGGATCAGAAAGAGAAAGGAGCAGAAGGGCACAAAAGGAGCAGAAAGGTAAAGGAGCAGGAGGTGCCAAGGAGGAGAGAAGACAGTGTCAGAAGAAAAAGAAGACTGTGTCAAATGAAGGAGAAGAAAAGAAGATTTGAGCAGTAAAGACAAGTGAAGTGATTCCTCCACTTCATTCTGGATGCCACATCATAAGGCTTTGGTACCTGGGCCTGGCAGGGAAACTTTGGACATTCTCATCTCCCCAGGTAAAAAAAATATCAATGTTAATGTGTTCACTTTTATTAATTGTCTGGAGAGCTACTGGGTAGGGGTGCCGCTGAATGGCTAGAACGGTCAGCAGGCACTCTAAGCCAATCAGTAGCTCCCCAATAATTTTTTAAAAAATTGGAAATTAGCTATTGGCTTAGAGCAAGGCTTCCCAAACTTTTCTGGGCCAAGACCTACTTTTCAAAACGGTAATTTTTCGAGACCCACTTGCTTTTAATGCATATTTTAAAAAGTGAACACAATGGGAGTCAGCTTTAGAGGCATACAATTGGCACACCGTAGCAATCTGCTTTAGATGCACACAATTGGGACACCATGCTAATTACTTTTAGAGGCATAAAATTGGCATACCATGGCAAACAGCTTTAGAGGCATAAAATTGGCACTCCATCCATAACAAAGCTTTAGATGCATACAATTGTCACACCGTGGCAATCGGTTTTAGAGGCATACAGTTGGCACAACGTGGCATTCTACTTTAGAGGCATACAACTGGCAAACTATAGCAATTCGCTTTAGATGCATACAACTGGCACACCATGGCAATCCGGTTTAGATGCATTTTATTTCCATTGGAAGAGTGATTTGAATCAAACCTGGGTCCCAGGCATAGTTCAGCTCTAGTTTGGTGAGAACATTCCTGGCAGTTCATATAGAGATACAAAACTCATTTAAATTTAAAGGGACACTATAGGCACTATATAGCATTGTATAATGCTTTTCTATGCAGGAAGTGCTATTGGGAGCGCGGCCATTGCTGCGCATGCACATTAGGTTTCCCCCGCAGGTTGACGTCAGCGGGGAGGAGCAGAGGTGAAGCCTATGCCAGTGCTGAGGGACATCGGTGCTGGACTAAGTGACAGAAAGGTTTTTAACCCCTTCTGCACAACGGGGGGGGGGGGGGGGGGGGCTTGACATAGGGGAGCACTATAGGGAGCTAAAGTGCCAGGAAAACAACTTTTTTTTTTTCTGGCACTATAGTTTCCCTTTAAGTTAAAATCTAGCATTTCTTTTGCACTAACGGAGTTATATCCATGTTTTCCTAGATGTATATGTAAATCCCTACTCTGTAGTGTATAGCATTCATAAGATACATTAATACATTGTTTAATTATTCAGTGCAGTATCCATGGCTATTTAATCTTGCCTTTGCAAGATATGAAGTCTACATAATGAAAGTCAGGAGTTTTCATGCACCAACGTTATGAAGAATGATTTGTGTCCAAGCAAACAAGATGGAACTTGTAACCCTATGCTGTCTTAACATCACTTAATAATATTAGTATGTAACCATGGCTAATCATGGTGTTTTGTAGTCTTCCATTAAAAGCACATACCCACGCACTTGGTGATGGAAAAGCAGGGTACACCAATTCATTGCAAGTTTGTTTTCATGTTTAAATATGTATGAGCACCACATTGTTTTCCAATAAAGGCCTCGATTTAATATTTTTGGATATGCTTTTCAAAAAATCACAATATGTTATATATTTTCAAATGGTTTATCTACATTAAATCGCCACTCGAGGGACACTATAGGCACCCAGGCCACTTCATTTTATTGAAGTGTTCTCTGTGCAGTGGCCCTGTCCTTTAGCCCCAGACAGCCCCTAGAGACACTTACTTTCATGTAAATGAGAAACATTTTTAACCTTTTATTTGCTGGGGGAGGGGGGAAGAGGGGCACTAGGGCAGATTTTCACGTTGATCCAAACAAATTAAATTGAGGTCAAAGTTAGCATAAGCAAGACTAACATAGCATATAATAAAAACCCAACACATGCAGAACAGTTACTTTATTCAGACACTATCTCAATTATTCACTAAAGTGAGAAGGCCAAAGTAGCTGAATTGAAAGCACTGTTTAAACAGAACAGTGAGTAAGCGCTAGATAATGACGGTAGGCAGCAACTCTATAAGGGAATCCCTCAAAGACCCTTAAAAGTAACACAATAAAAAGAGTCCTTTCCCCATATTGACAACGCCGTATTGGCGAAACGTGTTTATGGTTATAATATTGTGTATTTTTAATATTAAAGTATATTTTGTTACTTTTAATTGTATTTTTAATGCACATTTATCTACTTTTTACCTGGCATTTTAACATCACTCCGGACTCTAAGCAATCCTAGGTGGGGATAATACCACCAGCGCTATCAATAGGGAGCAGATGATCTGCTCCCCCCTTGTGAGTACCCATTTTATTCCTTAATTTTATATAATAGCTTTTTATCCAGTGTACACTATTGGTTGTTTCTCTCTATCCGAGTGTTTATCGTATTAAGGACGGAGGGAACTCACCACAGACGAAGGACACCTACTGCATATCCCATAAGCGGGGATCAAACCGCTGCACGCCCTTCACACCAGAGCAGGGTTTAGCTCTTTTAAATGTGAGTTTGCATTCAAGAGTTTTACATTTTTATTTCCTCATATTTTAACTTACTACACTATCCGGCTTCCTGTATATACCCTTTGTCTCTTACATATGAGTGGATTCATAAGGAAGAATCAAACAAGGAAAACTGTTCCGGACCGAATACTACCGTATTAGACGACTGCACCAGACACTTTTAGATAAGACTTTCTCTCTTTTTATCCATTTACTTTATTTGGACTATTTATTTTACTCTTACCAGGCGCAGCCCTTATTTTTATCTCTTTTGAAAGCACTGTTTGGCTATTTTGTCCTTATTTAAAATTTCCTTTGAATTCACTTTGAATTCTCACTTTAGTGAATAATTAGGATAGTGTCTAAATTAAGTAATTTAATATAAGTAACTGTATCTGTTCTGCATGTGTTGGGTTTTTGTGATATGCTATGTTAGTCTTGCTTATGCTAACCTTGACCTCAATTTAATTTGTTTATGAGTATTTTCAACTGTGTTGTGTTGATATAAACATACATTTCTAGGAGGCAATAATAATTTTAACACTAGAAGAAAAAGTGAATTACTACTTTTTGCCACATGATGGCACTGAAGACCACTTTGTGCAATCCTGTATAAGAAATACAGGTTTAGCACAAAAAGGGTAAATAACAATCTCAGTCCCTGAAAATTCACATGCCAGATATCTTTATTATTATTTATTATTATTGCCATTTATATAGCGCCAACAGATTCCGTAGCGCTTTACAATATTATGAGAGGGGATTTAACTATAAATAGGACAATTACAAATAAACTTACAGGAACAATAGGTTGAAGAGGACCCTGCTCAATCGAGCTTACATTCTATAGGAGGTGGGGTGTAAAACACATTAGGACAGGAATTTACAATCAAATAAGGTGGGCTGCCCTTTAGGAGAGGGCAAGAGACAGGTATGTGAGGTAGGGGTTAGTCTTGGAGGCCATAAGCTTTCCTAAAGAGATGGGTTTTAAGGCACTTCTTAAAAGATGCAAGACTAGGGGAGAGTCTGATGGCGGTAGGCAGGCTATTCCATAGGAAGGGAGCTGCCCGCGAGAAGTCCTGCAAGCGCGAGTTGGCCGTACGGGTGCGGACAACGGACAGGAGGTGGTCACGGGCAGAGCGGAGAGACCGAGAAGGGACATACCTATGGATCTGTGAGGAGATATAAGAGGGGCTAGAGTTGTTCAGTGCTTTAGAGTGTGAGTTAGTACCTTGAATTTACTCCTATAGCATACAGGAAGCCAATGTAAGGACTGGCAGAGGGGTGAGGTGTGAGAGAAACGACTAGAGAGGAAAATCAGTCTAGCAGCAGCGTTCATTACGGACTGTAGGGGTGCAGTACGGCTTTTGGGAAGACCAATCAGGAGAGGGTTACAGTAATCCATGCGGGAAATTACTAGAGCATGGACAAGCTCCTTGGTAGTATCTGGTGCAAGAAAGGGGCGGATGCGGGCTATGTTTTTAAGATGGAATCTACAGGATTTGGCAACATGCTGAATGTGAGGCTCAAAGGTGAGACCAGAGTCAAGTATGACGCCAAGACAGCGCTCTTGCAAGGATGGACTGATGTTGGTACCACAAACTTGAAGGGAGAGCGAAAGAGGAGGATCAGTATTAGGAGGAGGAAAGACAAGGAGCTCAGTTTTTGAGAGATTGAGTTTCAGAAAGCGGGAGGACATCCACTCAGAGATGGAAGAAAGGCAAGCAGTGACACGTTGCAGGACGGCAGGGGAGAGGTCCGGGGAGGAGAGATATAGCTGGGTGTCATCAGCGTACAGGGGGTAGCGGAATCCAAAAGAGGTAATAAGTTTGCCAAGAGAGGCAGTATAAAGAGAAAATACAAGGGGACCAAGGACAGAGCCTTGGGATTAGAAAAAGAGACACTGAATGAGCGTTGGGAGAGATAAGAGGAAAACCACGAGAGGACAGAGTCACAGAGACCACGCGATTGAAGAGTTTGAAGAAGGAGAGCATGATCAACGGTGTCAAAGGCCGCTGAGAGGTCGAGAAGAATTAGTATGGAGTAGTGGCCTTTGGATTTAGCTGCGATAAGGTCGTTAGTAACTTTGATAAGGGCAGTCTCTGTAGAGTGGAGAGGGCGGAAGCCAGATTGAAGGGGGTCAAGGAGAGAGTTGGAATTGAGGAAATGAGAGACACGGGTCTAGATGAATTGCCCTGCTATCAGATATAATATGTGTGGTATCCCATCAGAAGTCAAGTCCAGTGAATTCACAACAATCAACAACTGCAGAAAGCTGAATGTTCATGTCTTCAAATTATACACATGACTCATTTTAACCGCTGAGCAATCCGCTCAATTGCTCCATGTGATTGATAATATTACAGCTCTACATGATATTATAATGGATGACTGAACAAGCTCACTGGTTCTTGTTTTAGTTTTCATATAGGAAGAAATGTCACTTTGTTTAATAACTGAAACACAGGAATTCTGCTGTTTTTACAACTCATTTTTTTAGTTTAGAAATGCATGAGATCCCTTTAGATTTAATATGTATACAAAGTAATACAAAACGTATAAAGTACAATAAGTTAATGCATTTAGATATATAAGTGCATTGCGTTTCTATGTCACAACATGACTGGATGTTATATCAGCTGGTTAAAAACCAGTATATCACTTCAACCCTCAAATGGGAGCAATAATAGACAAAAGGTTCCTACCTCACTTATAAATAAATATAAACTTTATTAGTAGACACATCTGTATACAAACATTAACAAAAATCATTAAAAATCAAAGTGTAGACTGGTAGAACTGCAGCTAAATGTATAGTGATATCAATATTGAATGTAACCCCTAAATTAGTTTTTTTTTTTTTTTTTTGCTAGTGTATGAATCTCCTCAAGGCAATAATGGTGAGCCTTCCAATACTCTAAATTCCAAAAAAGATTTCCCATTTCAACTTGATCCCCTAAATGGAGAGGTGCAGGGTGTCTACAACAGGGAACAGGGAAAACATTGCATAAACTATATGTCCATTATGGCATGCACGTATCCTGCAGGAGATTGCCACAACCTTTTTAATTCACAGTATCAGTGACTGGATTAGATACGTTGACTTTTTTTTACTGCACCAAACTAGAATTGCTTACCCAATTAAATATCTTAGCATTGCCTAATATATATATATATGTTGCTTCAATAGCTGATCTTTCTTAGTAACACAATAGGATAAATAACCTAGTTGTTCTTTGAAACAATGTGTCCATAACATTAACAATGTAGGACTGAGAGGAGTTGGGAGCACACAGCGATTATGCAATCTTTTGTTAGTTGAATCCAAGGCTGGCCCTAGGGTCAATGACACCTGGGTGCAAGAATATTTTTGGCACACCGCCGGGGTCAACAGTAGAAGAGCTATTGAGCTGTAATTGGGGGATATGAGCTGAAATTAATTAAATGATAGAGGCTGTAGTGGGAGTTAAGGGCTACATTTGGGGGTTGGGACATTTAGTGTAAGGTGTTGTACAGGGGTTGGGAGCTGTAGAAGGGGAGTTTAGGGATGTAGTGGGGGATATGGGCTGCAACTGGGGGGATAGGGACTGCATTTGAGGGGAGTAGGGGCTGTAGTGAGGGATATGAGCTTTAATTGGAGGGTAGTTACTGTAGTGGGGGATAGGTGCTTAAGTGGGAAAAAGGGACCATCTTAGGGGCTGTAGGATGGATAGAGGCTGCATTGGGGAAATACGGGCTACAGTAGTTATAGGGGCTGCAATTAGGAATCAGGGGCTTGGGTAGGGAGTTAGGAGCTGTAGATGGGGGGTGGGGGGTTAGGGCTGTAGTAGAGGCTAGGGACTGTAAGATGAAGATTGGGGCTGTAGTAGGGATTAAGGGGATGTAGTTGGGGGTATCAGGTGGGTGAGCTACTCCAGCCGGTCCTGAAATTCCAGCACATATGGGATGATGGGGGTCCCTTCCTGCTCCCCTTCCCCATCCCAGTACCAAACATCAGTTAGAAGTGAGAGAACCTTGTCGATTCCTGGGGCACCTCCCCATAGGCGAACAGGAGATGTGGCAGTAATTGTTCTCAATCCTTGCAAGTCTCTGCAAAGTTATAAGGGGAGCATCTGCTTTAACGTGCCAATGAAGTGCTCGCACAGGCCATTGGTATGTGGGTGGTATGGGGAGCTCAGGATGGGTTTAATGGCGCACAACTTCCACAGTTGGTGGGTCATTTCGGCAGTAAACTGGGTGCCCTGGTCCGAGACGATCACCCAGGGAAAACCCATCCGGGAGAACACTCACATCAGGGCTTTAGCTACAGTCTCTGCCTGAATACTATTCAGGGTGACAGCCTCGGGTTACCGAGTACCATAGTCCACAATGGTCAGGATGTATTTCTTCCCAGAGCGACTAAGCTTAGCCTGGGGACTTATGATGTCGACAGCTACCCTGCCGAAGGGGTCCTCAATAATGGGTAGGGGCTGGAGTTTGGCCTTGTGCCTGTCGCCCCGCTTCCCCACTCTCTGACAGACATCGCAAGAATGGCAGTATTGCCGGAAGTCATTGGAGATGCCTGGCAAGAAGAAGCTTTGGGTGAGTCGATGCTTCCTACGACTCCCAAATGCCCTGCCAGGGAAATGTCATGAGCTATCTTCAGTAGCTCCCTTCAGTATTTCTTGGGCACTACCAGCTGCTTGGTGGTAGTATCGGCAGTTCTCTTGCTTACTTTTACCGCTAAGTGATTTAAAACCTGTCCCCTATAGGTTTTGAGGGTAGAATTGGAGACCAATTCCCTCCCGAATTCAGCAGTGACATCCCATGGAAAGGGGACCGGGAGGCAGGGAGATTCATGGGAGACTGGGTCAATAGGATGAGCATGGAGGGCCGGGGACAGGGGGATGAGTGTGAGCTGTTCTGGGTGATGCGGGCTTGCTTCCGGGTCATCACTGGCACCGGAACGTCGGGGTGTACATACGAGGAGGTGAGGTGGCCCAGGTTGTTGCCAAGGAGCACCTCCACTTGTAGCTCAGTCATGAGCCCTTCTTCTACTTCTACTGCGCCCCAGCGGAGAAAAACGTGGGCAGTGGGTAGGCGGTAGACAGCTACCCGGACTGCAACGGTCCTCTCGGTCTTCTCTGCCTCGAGGATGAGCCAGTGTTCTACCAGGGTCAGGGTGGCTCCAGTGTCCGGCAGGTCCTGTATGGGGCCCCCATTCAACCAGACCAACTGGTTATCGGTTGCGGCTTGGAGACTGTCCGCTTCATGCAGGATCGCCCAGGCTTCTTATGAGTGGCCTGGGGGGTACATGGGGATGGCCTGGTAACAGTGGGCGTGTAAAGAGCATGTCAAAACATATCACAAAAAAAAAACATAACAAAACAATTGTAAACCCCACACTCCTACTCTATATACTCTTGAGGTAAAAATACAAGGACAAACTTACTAAGACATACACAGACAAGACAAAACCAAACAAGATGGCTGAAATTATTTTCCAAATTTCTCACACGCGAGTGAGGCCTGGAGATAATACAGTCTGAAGTATACCTTTCATTCAAGTCGAAAGAGAGCAAAAGAGGGAGAAAGAAATAACACTACCCAACCATAATCACCTTTTACAAATTCTCTATTAGGCTTAACCATAAGGACAGCACGTCATCTGAAACTTTAATTATACCTTTTTCCATTCTTAGTTGAAATTTAAGGTGTTCTTTAACCAAAGCCCAAATTGGAGTGATGACTAATTTCCAGTATCTAGCTATCATAATTTTTGCAGCTAGTAGTATGTGAGTAACCAAGGGAGTATAATTCCCAAAAATATGCTTAACATTAAGCTGTAGTGGAAATAGGTCAGAACCGTAAAGAAAGAGTTTACCGGTGGATGCTTGAATTTTACATCTAACCATGTTCCAAAACAGCTGAATAGGGGGGGGGGGCATTCCCACCAGACATGTACAAAATCACCCTTTTAGTCCCCACATCTCAAGCATCTATGTTCTTGGTTTGGATAGAATTTAGACAATCTATTTGGGACCAAATACCACATTTTTAAAAGCTTATATTGCCACTCCAATAGATTGAGACAATGGACGTTTTCATATACCACCTTCCAGGAGTGTCTCCATTCATCACAACTAATTTGAGTATTTAAAACTATATCCCATTTCTTAAGTATGGGCTCCATAGGTATATCTGGACCGTTATTAAGCAGTTCCAGACAGCCAGCAACTATCCTTGTTGGAGTAGCTTTTCCTAATAGCCTTTCCAACAAACTTAGTTTGTTTGATTTTCCAACTACTAAGTACTTACTCAAGAAGCATTTTATTCTGAGGTAATTAAAATCTTCTTTGTTGTCTAGCTTATATTCAGCACGCAACAAGTGAAAATCCTTCAAGTTATTATCATTCATTAAATGATAGATAATAAATAAAAGCTGCCACACACAGCTTTTATGCATACCCCGTGTAAGGGCTGGAACACACACATGTTTGAAGACACATCTACAATCCTCCCCCTCCCTGAGGTCCCAGTGCGGGAAGGGACCCCCAAAGCCAGCCACTAAATCCCCACACTCACCGTCAGGGGTGTTGTTTCCAAGAGCCTCCATGCCTGGGAGTCTAGGCGCAGGAAAAAGAGACCGTCCCTTTGTTTCCCAGACACGGAAAAGCTCGCCCACGGGAAAAGAGCTGGTCTCTTTGTCCCTCGAGCTCATGAGAGCCCGCCAAAACTTGCCAGTGCCCCAGAAGGGCCCACACTAATCTCATGGATCCTTGCCTTGGTCCCTCGACAAACTAGTCTCCGTTTGCGAGGTCCGGGTGTGAAACCCAGGCAAGGGAAGTGTCCTTTCGGGGTACGAATGCTCCCCCTTGATGGTGTTCGTCTGTATGAATGGCGGCCACCCAGGGAAGCACTCATTAATTGTTTCCCTTGTGATTTGCGGTTTCGAAACGTATGTTATGAGGTGATTGGGAGGTGTGAACATTCTATACTAACAGTTTAAATGAGGTATTATGGCGGTCCCCGATCGGGAGGTGAATGAATCCCCTACATGGGAGATCGGCAAGGGACAGCCAGTAAATGCTGATTTTATTCACAGGTGAAGTGACAATTGACCAACAGAGAAAAAAAAAAGGAGAAGCAGTAACCATAATCTATATATTTAGAAGCAGGATTCTTCAAGACACTTTGACTTCAACTATTAAGGGAGACAGACCAGCAGTGATTGTGTGTTTTACCATTACTTTGCCTGGCTGCGAGTGGGAGACCTGGAGCCTATGTCATTGATTCTAGTGTGAGGCTATGAGACTATATACTCCAACAGGATTTATTTCCTTGTAATGTTGCTGCTCTGTGTTCTGTAAAATAATATTTCACTGCTAGAATGGCCTGGTAATAGCCCAGACTTTAATCCAATAGAAAACCTGTAGAGTCAATTAAAGAAATGCGTTAGTCAGAACTGCATCCAAGGAATAAAAAGACAATTGATAAAAGCAATCATGCAATCTAGGTTTACAGTATAACACCTGATGAACTAAAATACTTGGTTCACTCCATAACACATCATTGCCAGGCTGTAAGTGCAGCAAATGTTTCCTGACTCAGTTATGAAATACACTTTTACAATGGTTTACTTTGCTTTATCATGGTTTCCTAACTTCTTGTAATAGGACATTTTTGATTAAAGCGTTACTGATGTTACGAGGTCATCAAACCTTAGATATGCACATTTACTAAAAGGTTTCCACTGTTCTGGGCACCAGTGTATGTAATGATCTAATATTGACAACTCAAAATTGGCATTGCAAAAAATGGCATACCTGGAGGTTTCCCTGAATCTTTTTCCATGGATGGCATTTGGCTAAGCCGAACCATCACATGGATGAGCATTTGAGATGCGCAACAAAATTAAAATTTTGGCCAAACAAAACAATTGCGCCATGAACAAGTCTAGTAACAATATCATTACTTACAACATATAGAATAGTTCTGTGTCATAGCTAGACAGCTGATGGAGCCATAAAATACTGCTATTAGAAGTACTATTTAGTTTGTTTCCCGTTCGTTCAATGAATCTATGATTCTCTCTGTTTCAATTGCAGTTTTTCCATTCTGTTGTCTGTATCTAATGCTTGTCTTCATCAGTAACATGTTAATGCTTCTGAATCCTGGAAATGATCTATTAGCAAGTATAACATACAGGTTAAAGGCCCAAAACATGGTAAAATAGAGTTATGCTAATGAGAAACCAGGTTAAATCCAAAGAAAAATTACAAAGATAAGGAGCTGTACAATGCAACCAGTTGTTGAACATGAATAGAGAAAAAAAGGCAGGTGGCACAATTATGACATTTGCAATAACGATGTGAAAAGAAAATATCAGCTGTGCAATTTCAAACTTGAAATGCGTAGGATTAGCTATACAAAAACAAGCCTGATAAATATGTCTGCAAGAAGATATTAATTCTAATAAATTACATACCATGCATATATTTTCTGAATATGTGTCACAATAGCTGTCCCTCGCTGCTTCGTGTGATCACAGATATTTTGTATTTTCTGAGCTCTGATGCACACACATTTATCCCTAACTTCTGATGCCTTATTTTGACATCATATATAATGTGGACCCCTCCCCTTAGTCTCCTTTTATTGTGTCAGCCCATGTGTCACTTTTTGATAATGTGTACAGGCTTGTGACATCACGGTCCTCTGTGACCAATCACTACCCAGTATAGGGTATATATACTTCCTGGTTGTCCTTGTTTCCTTGCCCTGTTTTTTTTGTTACCTGAGAGTGTGTTTATAATAGTGTATTGGATTTCCTGTGTTCTGATCTCTGCTTGTTTGACTATTCTTGCCCTGTTATCCTGATCTTGGCCTGGCTATCAATTCCGTGTATTTCTGTAAACCTAACCTCTGCTTGTCTCTCGTTTATTCCGTCCACTCTAAGGACCGGTACGTGTTACCTTTATGTTTACGTGTTATCCCTGACAGTATGTGATAATCACTCTCCTTGAAAATAATAAGAGTGGGCAGAAATCACTCCAATAGCTGCAATTCTGGTCATTCTCGGCACGGACAGAGACATTAAATATTTTTTTCATTTTTCAATATTATAGTTTTTGCATTCTTTAGAAACACATCAAAAAGAGGGTCAACTTCAGCCTGTAGTTAACTTAGAAAAATGGTGTATGTGATTAAACAAGGTTATGCATTTTAATTCTTTTTTTTTCTTTGTGATCTTTACATACTTCAGTTCTTTTTTCATGCATATATTGAAAGCTTTGTTCACCTCTAAATATTCAGTTTTGTATAATAATAAAGTGTTGTGGAACACATAGTGCTATGTAAATGCTGATAATGATAACAAAGTTGAATCGTGAAAACGTTTGTTACTTTGTAATAGATAATGTACTGCACATATTTCAAAATACATATTGAAAGGCAATTGTTGCTTGAGCCATATATATCTATCTCCATTATGTATGTTGTGAAATGGTTCTTTCAGAATAATAGTGTCAAACAGCTAGTGTAATGAATGTAATCTCACAGTAGAGGCGTTCAAGGTTAGATGCAAGTCGTGCAGAAATGCACAAGGCAACTCATGATGAGGACATATCTAACTCCCTTAAAAAAAAATGCCAGTAACAATAACTGTTTTTTTTTCTTTTTTTATACCACAATATAGATAGCAGTGAATAGCAGTTCCCAAGGAAAATCTGAAGATCTGTATGCATTCCCAGGCTTTTTTCTTGCTTTTAAAAGCTTACAACAAGGAGTCTGTTGGTGCTCTTGTCTGGCTTAGCCATGGTCTGATGATGATGTAATGACCATGGCTCGCAGTGACTGGCTGAAGCCAAACTGGTCATGTTCTGTCCCAGACATGGAGCATCAATCAGCTTACAAGTAAATCACATCTTAGCCCAAGCTGTCCTTACAAAGACAGCAATGGCAGGGATGCATTCACTATGCACAAAGCATCAATGAAGCATGAAATGTAAAGGAGTCCTTTTCATGGATGGATGTTTTGCAGCGAAGCTAGTGTTAAAAATGTGTATGTCTTTTATTTGCGACTCTGTGAAGCTACAGTCGGGGTAACCTTAGGTTATTTGATTGTTGCAGAAATATAATTCATACTATTGATTATTTTAGTGTCCTGTTAAATAGATGGTTATTTATATAGTTCCAAATGCAACTATTATGCTCCACAAATTTTTTTTCATTGCAAGTGTTAACATTTCTTAACATTTTATTCTTAAATAAAAATAAATTATATATATATATACATATTTATATATATATATATATACATATTTATATATATATATATATATATATATATATATTGTTTTTTTTTTTATTTAGATGTCATGACTGTATAAAATAGTATATACGTCTTACTTTCCTGCACACAGCTACAAAGTATACAGCCAACCCATATTGATGTCTCAAAAGATCCCAGGCACAGGTAGTTTTAATAAATCTTAAATCAAACCAAATGCAATTACACAATGCAATACTACATATTGTATTATATTATTCTTGAGAAGTTTACTCAAGAATGGATAATTGTCTCATTTCAGTTGAAATGGTTTTATGGGAGTGGAACCAGCTAACCTCTTGTGTCCTTTATTTAAACATCAGTGACACAAGGTAACTTTACTGGAATGCCCTGGCTGGAATATAGATGGGTTAGGTCAGACCATGTTGCTTGGGATTTGGCACATTTAGGATTCTGTCTCACGCAACCTGTTACACTAAGGCCTGCAAGACTGAGATTAAGGGATAATTGTGCCCGCTTGTTATGTTTCTTCCATGCTAAACCTGCAAAGACCTAATTCTAATCTCTCCATTTATATCTCATTCTTGTTTTCTTGCTTATATATTGGTTCTTGAGAACCTTGTGTGCTGCATCCTTCTGTCTTTGTATGTTCAGTATTGTCTCAAGATTGGTTTTCGCTTCTAGCACTCCTTGTTGCACTTTGCATTGCTATATGTATCTTTCCCGCATGGTCCAGGCAAATCTCGAGATATTGCAGACAGCAAATAAAGCAGTTATACATTTACGGCAAGTGGCAACGTTTCGGCATCCATAAAATCAAGTAGAACATGAGAAATTATTACTTTCTTGCTGCTTTATGATAAAAACATGTGTGTTTACACTGTGAGGTCCTCAGTTATAGCTTCTCTAATTTTATTTAGGGATCATATGATAATAAATTGCTCTGATGTAGTTCCCACTTGTTGAGTATCCTGAATTAAATGTTAGAATTTTCTGTTGGTGTAGAGTTTCTTATTTAATATATTCCAAGTCAAAACTAAACTCAGTCTCCATTCATGTTGTTACCTTGAGTTTTACCCTTGTATCCTATTTTGAAGCATAACTTTATATGTATACAAATCCATAGAACTTAATTAAAACAGATAACATGTATTCTATATATTGTATTATATTATTCTTGAGAAGTTTACTCCGAATGGATAATTGTCTAATTTCAGTTGAAAAGGTTTTATGGGAGTGGAACTACCTAACCTCTTGTGTCCTTTATTTAAACATTAGTGACACATGGTAACTTTACTTTGATGTCCTGGCTGGAATATAGAGTTTGGCAGATTCCATAGCAAACTGGTTGTCACCCAGTTCACCTCTGTCTCCTCTCATTATGGAATTAAAAAAGCAACAGATGGGTTAGGTCAGACCATGTTGTTTGGGATTTGGCACATTTAGTAATCTATGATAATAAATTGCTCTGATGTAGTTCCCACTTGTTGGGTATCTTGAATGAAATTTTAGAATTTTCTGTTGGTGTAGAGTTTCTTATTTAATATATTCCAAGTCAAAATTAAACCCAGTCTCCATTCATGTTGTTACCTTGAGTTTTACCCTTTTATCCTATTAAAAACATTACTTTATATGTATACAAATCCTTAGAACTTAATACAAAATGCTTT
This sequence comes from Pelobates fuscus, assembly GCF_036172605.1. Taxonomy (NCBI): domain Eukaryota; kingdom Metazoa; phylum Chordata; class Amphibia; order Anura; family Pelobatidae; genus Pelobates; species Pelobates fuscus. The sequence goes on from NC_086318.1 coordinate 296,129,451, forward strand.
ACATTCCATAAAATAAATGCTAATAACTATGAAAAGCTTTTATGTATTTATCATGCATTCACTACTAAGACACATTGTCCATGATCTCTGACATTAAGTGGATACTCAAATATTTTTGTAAGTATTATAAATATAAAATAAATAGAATAACACTGTTTAATATTTTCTTTTACAATTGTTTAGAAGCCAAAATACTTTCTTGAAGGATATAATGCATTTGTCCTACCAAAATAGCCACCAATAAAAGTGGTGCAAACGTAAAATAAGTGGAGTCCCACATGAAATGTGCATAGTCTAACAAGTTTTCATGGTGGCTGTCCCACTTTTAGTACTTTAAGATTTTTTTTATAACAGAACACCTTACCTTCTAGCTTCAGATGTCCACACAATGGGACACTGGTGGCAAGAGGGTAAATGAAGAGGGCCAATGATGCAATCGCTTTACTAACTCTGTCCAAATGGGTGCAGACCACTCCTCTAAGTGGACAGATCCACACGTTACTGGCAGATCAGTAGCAATCATGCAAGGCCAGCCTGCTGAGAGCAGACCTTTCAGGGAGCAATTTCAGTGCTCTCTGCATGGTTCTAGCAAGTGCGTCTAATGATGTGCTCACACTATTATTGTTGGAGACAGATCCCTGGTGTCCTCAAAAGCGACAGGACCTGAATATCAGGACTGTGCCTCCAAAATTGGAACTGATGGGAGGCACTTTGATAATTAAACCCCCTTGTCTCTCCAAAAATTAGAACATTCCAAACTGAAACAGGGTCCTTAAAGACTAGATTGCAACCCATTAAGTTTTATTATTAATATTATTTATAAAGCGCCAACAAATTCTGCAGTGCTGTAAAATGCGTGGACTAACAGGCACATATTTATAACCAGATGATTTGGACACACAGGGACAGAGGGATTGAGGACCTTGCTCAATGAGCTTACCTGCTAGAGTAAGTGTGGTATAGTGACACAGAAGGTAAGGGTAGGGTAGAAAAGTAGATTGCTTGAATAGTATTCACCATCAATTAGGACATAGAGAGGGAAAGCTGTTGACGGTTTAATTGATATGCTTTCCTGAAGAAGCAAGTTTTCAACGATTTTTTGAAGGACTGGAAACTGGCTGTTAGAGAGGGGAAGGGTGTTCCATAGGAATTATGTTATGAGATCTTTAGGCAGTTAACAACATTTCAACTATATTACTTTTTTTTTTTTTATTGGGGCGGGGAGAGGGGGGGTTCAAATCTTAACACAAAGGTCTGATACAGGATATATATGAATGAAAAAAAAATATTATTTGATAAATTTGTCCAAATTCTAAATGCAATGTTGATAAATATCACTACAGCTAAAAAAAATGATAACACAATTATCAGTATGATCTACTGTTTTGCTCAAGATGGAAAGGTAAATGCAGATTGGCAAACCTTAATAAATTACCCTGTGGCTATGTTTGTAACTGGTGAATTACAATATATAATCAACCATACCATCATTGTGTATGATTGATTATATTGATCAATTATATCGATATATATATATATATATGTATATATATATATATATATATATATATATATATAAAGAGAAAAATAATCTTGCACTCCACTCACAAAGTATAAATGCCCGGTGCTTGTCCAGCAAAATACAGAAAATCCAAATAAGATAGCACTCCCAGGACTTGTAAATCAGAAGATAAAACTTAACTTTTAATTCTCTTGAAAAAATCGACGTTTCAGTCTGTTAACCACAGACTTTCATCAGGACTAATGTACAAACTATAAAAACACATATATATACAAATATACATATTAGCAATCAACTTACCCACCACCGAGATAATTGCATCTCCCTGTCAGCTCGGTCCGGGTTTCCCGCGGGTTCTGCCGACGTCAGTGCGTGCGTCAAAAAAATGACGTCATAACGTGGCGCCGGCGTCATTACCGCTGCACGTGACCACCCGACCGGTAGCATCATGGGGAGGCTGTTGCCATGGTAAAGAAATCCATGGCAACAACTAAAAACAAAGAAACGCAAGACTAAGGAGGCAGTAGAAATAAAGTTAAATAGCATTGCATATAAACCCACATTGTAACATCCATCCCTATAAACTAAGGAGATTAGAAATTTGGACATAATTACTGCGTTATTACAAAAACCGCTTATCCTAAACATATCACTTAAGGGCCAGCACACATGAGTGCCAAAGTATATGGGGAATCCACTCATCAATGAAAAATGCAATGAAAAAATAAAATGAAGAAATAAAGAAAATAAATATGTCCTAGGGCAGGGGTAGGCAACCTTTTAGCAGCACTGTGCCGATACAGGATTGTGATGTCCCGTAGCGTGCCGGTCCTATTTCTATTTTAATCGAGGGGTGTATGCTGCCGTATTCTGCTTGTGTTATTTTTACTGTAATTGCTTTGTATCGTTGTATTTGTGCGTATAAGCAGGGCCATCTTTAATAGTGACTGGACTCTGGGCAAAGCATTTGCTTGGGGCCCCCTGGACCCTGTCCCCCCTCCTCAGGCATGCAATCACGTCCTCCATCTCAACACAGTGGCGGACCTAAAGTAGAGAGGTGCAAGAATTTTTGGGGGTCTCCCTGTTGCACGGGTGATTAAAAGGTAGATCCCCATCTGTCTTGCAACTCCAGAAATGCATTGACAGCTGGGGCTCTACCATTTACCCATGTTTTCAGGTCTGTATTTAGCACTAAGCAGTTTTTGTGTGTTTGAATGTTAACAGGTTTTTGTATGGAATATGTTTGTATGTGGTGTTGGCGTGATTGCAAGCATGTATTTGTGTAGTGTTGGTTTTTGAATGCAGGGGTGTATTTACATATAATTTTGGTGTATAACACAGACATGTGTTTGTACGTAGTGTTGAAATTTGAATGCAGGGGTGTATTTGTGTGTAGTGTTAGTGTGTGAATGCTGAGATGTATGCACATACACACACACACACACACACACACACACAGATCTATACACACTGAAATACACACAGACATACTGACACACACACACACAGACATGCTGACATACAAACATACTGACACACACACACACACAGATATACTGACACACACAAAGACATACTGACACACAAAGACATACTGACACACACACACTGACAGACATACTGACACAGCTATACACTTTAAAACCCACCCTCCAGTTTCCTACCTTTCCTGCTTGTGGCTGAAGGTGTGGGAGTTGGAGTCTAGAGCTCTCGGCCAGCCCTCCTCCAATCAGCCTACTCTTCTTTCCCGCGCGCTCCTCTCTTTGTGGGAGGAAATTATGCGCGGTCGTCACTTCCGCCCAGCCTGCTGCCGAAAAGCAAGGGGCTGCTCGCGCTGTTAAAGCGCCTCAGCGTGCGACAGGGCCCCTGCTGACAAAAGCCCACCGGGTGGTCCTTTGCGCATGGGCAACGCGGTGGGCCTCCTTTGTGTGCGGATTACCGCCCAGAGGGTAAGAAATAGTTGAGGCCAGCAGGGCTCACGATGCAGCTGGCCAGTTTGCCCCGCGTTAAAGACGGCCCTGTGTATACGAGCTATTATATTGTATATGTTCATGAGTAGTTTATGGTATTGTGTTTGATACATATGAATGTCGGCTGTGTATGGGGGGCGCTTGTGGAATTGTGTATGTGTGTGGATGGATATGTCACAGTGTGTGTGTTGGTAGTGTGTTTGGGGTATTGCATGTGGGGTTGTGTGCATGTATATGGATTGTTAGTGGTGTTTCATTTGTGCGGATTGTGTGCATGTTTGTGTGTGGGCTGTCCGTATTATTTGTATGAGGGGAGGGTTATTCTGCATTTCTGTGTATATCTAGCAGTATGGGTGGCTTCCAGTGGGGACTAGGCCGGCCACGGGAATGTCAAGGATAGGAGCTGCAACAGCAACTGCGAGCTGCTCTACTACAGTGTGGATTTCTATTCAGAAGTGCTGGGAGGAAGTGATCTGAGATTACTTCCTCTACGTGCTGCAATGCATAAATTGAGGATTGTCCTTCACTTCCTTTTCGGATTAGCAGATATCTGAAATTTTACTGGGACTCCTGATAGGTCAGAGCCTGTTTGGCTCTAGCAGCCTTGAGTGCCGTGCAAAGACACCTCGAGTGCCGTGCATGGCACTAGTGCCGTAGGTTGCCTACCCCTGTCCTAGGGAATAGTATACAAGTAGGAGCAAATATACAAGTAGGAGCAAGTATACAAGTAGGAGCAAGTATACAGCCACCCATCCCGTCCCTCAGGCATGCAACTACCCTATCCGACAACTTAAAGCAAGAAAGCAAGACCTAGCAAGGATAATTTAAACTTAATTTATCGTTATCTATGAGGTGTCAAGGGAAAGTACCTATCCCACCGGGTGGGCAATTTAAGCCCATATACATCTCATCCAGTCACCAAGGTATACCTAATCATCAGTTTTAAGGTTATCATATACTCATATTAAGAGACAATAATGGATACAACAGAGGATAACACATGTGGTGACTCCACCAAAAAGTGGATACCCATGCCATCGCTGTATCTATACTATTAACCACCGAGACAGAGTAAGAAAAAGAATAACCATCCTCAAAACTGAATATACAGAGAGGTGGCCTAACCCCAAGGGTGAGCCCCCATCTCCTATGTCAGTATCCGTCAGGTTATATATATTCCAAGATCACAAAAAAACAGATAATGAATATTTTTCGTTTAGTCCATGAGGATGAACCGTTTGTAGTGTCCTTATCCAGAACAGTTCTCGTTGTAGGAGCATCTTTTTGCGGTCACCACCTCTCCTAGGCATAGGGACGTGGTCGATAGCCATTAACTTCATAGATGGCAAAGTATGACCTAGTTCACGGAAGTGCTTCGCTACCGGTAACTCCGACTTCTGGTCCCTATATGCTGTTCTAATGCTGGACCTATGGTTCCGGATACATTCCCTCAATGGTAAATCCATTTTCCCAATATACGTTAAGCCACAAGGGCACGTCAGCTTGTAAATCACGAAGTCACTGGTGCACGTTAATCGGTGTTGGATGCTGTAACTAGTTCCTGTATGAGGATGTGTGAATGTCTTGCCAGGAATCATGTGTCCACACGTCACACATCCTAGACAGCGATAGCATCCCAGATTCTGTGGAGTGCTTCCCTTGGTGTAGCAGTGTGATGGATCGGTGTTAACTAGCAAATCTCTCAGATTTTTGTTCCTCTTGTAGCAGAACATGGGAGGATTCTGAAATATTGGAGGTAATGTCACATCATTCTTGAGTACTCTCCAATTTTCCTCAACAATTTGTCTAAATTTAAGGGATGAAGTAGTAAATGTGGTTGGAAAAATCAGTCTGTCGCTCTGTGTCTTTGGAGCAGGAGTATCAATTATGGCCAATCCTCGATCAAGTGCTTTCTGTAAGACTTGGCGCGTATATCCTCGTTGTCGAAATTTCTCCCACATCATATCCAACTGTTCTTGGGCTCTTTTTGGATCAGAGTTGTTCCTCAGGACACGTAGGAATTGCGAGTAGGGCAGTGAATTTTTCAAAGGACCAGGGTGAAAGCTTCTGGCCTGAAGTATTGAATTACGGTCCGTCGGCTTCGAATACAAAGTATAGGCCAAGCTCATCCCCTCACGCAGTACTCTGATGTCCAGAAAGTCCACAGATGTTTCATTCATCACCGCCGTCAATTTGATATTATCAGTACTTGAATTGATGGATCGGACCATCTCCTCTGCTTCAGATAGGGACCCAGTAACCAACATAAAGATATTATTGATATATCTTACATACTTTAGAATGCTGTCTTTGTAGGGTTCCAGAATGTATCTGGTTTCAAAACCAAACATATAGCCATTGGCATACATGGGCGCCATGGCTGCCCCATGGATGTCCCAGCAATTTGTCTATACCATTCCATCTCAAACCTGAAATAGTTCTGGGAAAGGACTATCTCCAAGAGCTCCAATGCGAATTCTATAGGGGGTCCTGTATAATGCCTAGATTGCGATAGTATCACTCTCATTGCATCTATTCCGTCTTGATGGGGTATCACGGTGTACAGGCTTGACACATCACACGTCAATAGGACTACTGGTCCAGAGGGTAATGTCGTCTCAGAAAGTATTTTCACAAAGCTCGGAGTGTCCTTTATACAGGTTGGGAGGTGTTCAATTGGTTTTTTGAATAAAAAATCCAGCCATTTGGCTAAAGGTTCCAGGACGCCCCCAATTGCCGAAACAATGGGTGGCTGTATACTTGCTCCTACTTGTATACTTGCTCCTACTTGTATACTTGCTCCTACTTGTATATTTGCTCCTACTTGTATACTATTCCCTAGGACATATTTATTTTCTTTATTTCTTCATTTTATTTTTTCATTGATGAGTGGATTCCCCATATACTTTGGCACTCATGTGTGCTGGCCCTTAAGTGATATGTTTAGGATAAGCGGTTTTTGTAATAACGCAGTAATTATGTCCAAATTTCTAATCTCCTTAGTTTATAGGGATGGATGTTACAATGTGGGTTTATATGCAATGCTATTTAACTTTATTTCTACTGCCTCCTTAGTCTTTCGTGTCTTTGTTTTTAGTTGTTGCCATGGATTTCTTTACCATGGCAACAGCCTCCCCATGATTCTACCGGTCGGGTGGTCACGTGCAGCGGTAATGACGCCGGCGCCACGTTATGACGTCATTTTTTTGACGCACGCACTGACGTCGGCAGAACCCGCGGGAAACCCGGACCGAGCTGACAGGGAGATGCAATTATCTCGGTGGTGGGTAAGTTGATTGCTAATATGTATATTTGTATATATATGTGTTTTTATAGTTTGTACATTAGTCCTGATGAAAGTCTGTGGTTAACAGACTGAAACGTCGATTTTTTCAAGAGAATTAAAAGTTAAGTTTTATCTTCTGATTTACAAGTCCTGGGAGTGCTATCTTATTTGGATTTTCTATATATATATATATATATATATATATATATATATATATATATATATATATATATATATATATATATATATATATATATATATATATATATATATATATATATATATATATATATATATATATATATATATATATATATATATATATATATATATATATATACACACCCAATTCTTTAACAAGAGGCTTTGGATGAGTTGCAGTTACAACTGGGTGCTGGGTAGCTCTGTATCTCACATGATTTCTCAGTTCCTTGGTGCTCTTTATGACCTTGTCCCCTGCTTTACCATCAAGGACCTCAAATCTCACCAGTCTCATATATATATATATATTAAGTTTACCTCTCAAATTAGTACTTTTTACTAAAACAAATTTTGTTTTTACTTGTTGGTACTAAGAAGGAAAGTCTGGCCAGGCCCATGAAATTAAAATAACAGTGATTTGATTTTATTCTATATACCAGCCACAAACAAATTTGAAAATCTTCTTTGAATGTGTTTTCTTGCAATTCTTGCATCTTCTTTGGTAGACATAGAGCAGCTGCGCTACAACCATTTTCTACTTGTTGGATTTAGAGGATTTAGAAACAAAAGATTATAAATCCACAGTGACCTTGTTTTGAGGACAACTAGCAAATTTGAAAACTATGTTGCTTTGTCAATTGGGAAGTATCAACATGTACTGCAGGAAATTAGATTGTGTTATTGCTTAATCTGGTCATTATTATTATACATTCAGAAATACACCCATTGCGTAAAGAGAAGTAATATTAGTAAAGATTTTGAATAAAAGTCATACATAATGACATAAAATCAAGCAATTCTGTGTCTAAAGTGTTGCAACGGTGCATGTTAAAGCATATGTGCTAATTTTACAGTAATTAGCCATTAGCCAAGTACGTATTACAGATGAGTGTCTTTATTAGCACAGTCTCATCAGCAAGTGAGGGATATACAAATTAATATCCTGTTTATAACTCCTATCATAAAAAAATATGTTATTTATTCAAAACATGTAAGACATATAAGACACACAATGAGAATATATAAGGTATGGAGGTATGGCCAATTAGTTATTGGATATTTATAAACCCTTATAAACCCTTACATTGAACTATGGAAGTTTACCAGTTGTACATGTGTAGCAATGTTCTAGAGCAGGAATAAATGTATAAGGCCACTTTATACATCTGCCTACAAACAAGGGGCATTTGTATGGTCCACTCTCTGGTCAACCCTATTTGAAGAATAAATAGAGGGTCATAAACTGGTAACATGCCTAGGGCATTGTGGGATCCTTCTCTGCTTAGGTCTGACAATTCATTTTCAGAGATTACCACTGCTTTAAATCTGTTCCCAAAGGAACACTACACTATAACGTAGGGAATTCAAACATGTTTCCCAAATGCTATAGTGTTACCCTACCTATTTAGGTGTTGCCCCCTCTGCCTGAGGGTTTAAAAGATACGTTTTACTTACCTTACATGCAGCATTGTGCTGACCTTGTGCTGCGCTGTGCTGCGGTCTCTCCTTCCTCCTTGGCTGAGATCATCAAGCTCGTTACTCTCAGCTAATCCAATGCTGTGACCAATTAGGAGACTAGGACACATGCACGTCAAGACGATATAATGTGTTAATCAAATACTCTCTAGGAGAAGGATGTCATTGAATAACTGAGTCTTAGTTATTGCTCTTAATGTCCGTTTAAACAGTTCCCAGCTCCCAACGATGTAGAAAAAAATAAAACATTTTTAGAAATACAAAATAATATGAGCATAGTAGTAAATAACACAAAAATGTATATCTCTGTCACAAATCCACAAATTATGTAAGGTTTATGAACTCTGAGGTTTGCATTTTCAATGTGTTATTCCGAACAGAAATTGGAGAAAAACTTTGTACATTTTAGATTAATTTGGTCACATTTTAGGAATGGACATATTTATACAAAAAACTGCTTGAGGTGGGCATTGTGTGTTAAATGTCCTTAAGTGTAGCCGTATGAAACAACAAGAATGAGACAAAAGTAAAAACTTGGGGCGGAGCTTAGTGCCTGAGCTGAATGGACGCCTTCCACCACAGCTCCAGACACTTGGTGAACTATTCACTTAAATCCACGCCACCACAAAGCCATCGGGACATCTCCCAGCTCACAACATTGACAGCAGAGGGTGAGCTTCACACACATGCTGTTCATGTACCCCAAAACAGGCAAAAAAGCTTGATGTGTTCAGCCTCACAGGCAATCCTGCAGGATAGATGAGCTGTAGAGCTCTGCGTGCCTGCCTGACGACTCCGCTCTCTACCCAATAACAGCATGGGACAAGGATCCCAAAAGCCACAGGCGGGCCCCAGCAAAACTTCCCTGGATATCTGGGGCAATGTTACAGTGCCCAGCTGCATCCAAGATGGCGACCTGGTCAGATAGTGGGACGAACAGGGCAGACTCCCATACAGACACAACACATGCAAGGGACACAACCTCCCCCACGACACTGATAGAAGAAATGGCAGAGAGAGACCACCTAGCCCCTGCCACTAAACAAGACATTGCTAACGTACTGAGAGAGCTCAGACAGATGTCAGCAGCAGATCTGGACATAGTCCAAACTGAGGTACAGCTAGTGACAGCGCGCACACAATCCACTGAAGAGGAGGTCATATACCTTAAGCAAGAGGTACATGGGCTGAAAGAACAAATGCCAAGCCTGCAACACTCACACACATCTCTGACAAAGCGAGTAGATATTGCCAAATATCGCGACAGATGCGCCTACATCCAAGGCGTCCCAGGCCCAGACTAATTGCCACACTACCTGCGGCGCTTCACAGAAACAATCCTACCTTACTCTCAAGCAAAAAAGCTCATATTCTTCCAAGATCTAACTAGGAATACACTGCAATGGAGGACATCTCGTGAAGAAGTTACAGGCCAGTTGCAAGAGGCCGGGTGGAATACTGCTGGACTTTACCAAGATTCTGTATGGCTACTACTGCAGAGGGTAGAGTGCTGAGACTCACCTCCCTCACAGATGCAACCTTCCTCCAAACATTGGGGATCACTCAAAACACAGCCACGTTGAGTGCCTCCCTCGCCAACAATGCCTGGGACTCTGCACGAGTGGAGCATTTCCGACCTGGAGGAATGGAGAAGTCAGGAGCGGCAACCTGAGCTACCCGAAGGGCAGCACATTATGTTCACATGTGTTATTCATATGTTTTCTTGTTGATACACCCACTTTGTTTAACCTCACACCTGCTTTACACCGTATAGGTTGTGGTCAGTTTTTGCCTAACCAGACCTGACCTGACAAGCAGTCAAAGTTAGTGGGATCACTTTGACCCGGGATGGCTCAATTAGCAAAGACAGAACCCTAGGTTCGTAAACAAACCTTCTACTCACCCTTCCCCCTCCCCCCCATGGTAAGGGTCTTTAACTCAACCAGCCACATAGTCTGCAGATACCTGTCACCATAACAGGGGTACCACTCCTCATAGCACCCATCAACTAGCGCGCACGCAAACCACAATTTCCTTGCCTTATAGACGGCTTACAGACTCGACAGACCTGAAGGTTATGAGTAGCACGTTTATTTCTACCTTTATGTTATGCCAGTATCTCCAACAAAAGGGTATCTGCACCGGACACAACGTGTCATTAATATAAATCTTATCAACAAGCACCATCTGACCCACAAACATAATAAAAAGAGGTTTTCACTACCGAATGCTATGTACCGTTGCTAATGTAAATCATACTATTGTTATCACCGCATTCAATCTGACTATTTTAAACCTATGTTATGTTATTACCTCAATAAAACAAAGATTGACAAAAAAAAAAAAAAACTGATATTGTAGTTCAGGTATTCTGGGGGCGAAAGATAAAGAGGTGCATGTACTCTATTTGGAGCTATGATCTTAAGAGGTACAATGCCTTGTGAATTGGGGTACACGTCTTGCTATGGGCTGGATGCTTTGTGATATGTAAAATATACCAAAAAAAGGAGAAGCCAATATGGTGCTGCATATTGAGATGGTACGTACTGGATTATTAATTAATAGATTCAAAATCACATGCTATTGATCCCCAAAATGGCTCTTTTTGATCAGCATGTAGTGGTATAATCCCAATCTGGAATATATGGGAAAGTGATGTCCTCACCTTTGATATATAAATTACAAGAACAAAAACATATCATACACACTGTGGTAAGAACAAATACTTATAACTGGACAGGTACTTAACCCCTTAAGGACAGATGACGGATATATTCCGTCATGATTCCCTTTTATTCCAGAAGTTGTGTCCGTAACCCCTTAGTGACCAGGCCATTTTTCAATTGTATTACCGTTAAGGACCAGGGCTCTTTTTACATTTCTGCAGTGGTTGTGTTTAGATGTAATTTGCCTCTTACACATTTACTGTACCCATACATATTATATACCATTTTTCTCGCTATTAAATGTTCATTCTAAAGATACCATCATTTTCATCATATCATATAATGTACTAGAATAAAAAAAGTAAAATATGATAAAAAAACAAACAAAAAAAAACACAGCTGGCCATCATGCACCCATGTCCCAGTTGGAACATGTCTGAAGCCGACCAATGTAATTCACCTCAGTCAAACTGTATGTTTTTGAAAAGTACACACCCTAGGGCATTTCACATGGTGGCATTTGAACACTTTACATGCACTAATTCTACCAACAGTCTCTGTCAAACGTTTTTGTGGTGTTATTTTTCACTCACACATTCTACTTTGTGCATAGATTCTAAGCTCCTGTTAGGTGTTACTGCCAAAGGACACCACAATATGTACTTGGCATCATCTCCCGAGTACAGCGATAACACTCATGCATACGTTTGTCGGGTTCACTGGGGGGGTGCAAAGCAAAATGTCTGATATGCGTTTTTCAAATTTTATATATCTTGTTTGCCTATCTTGTTTTGAGGGCCTTATCAGATATCCCAATGTATTTTCTTGCCATGAGCGTGCATATATTTGAAAAGTTTACACCCCACAGTAGTTGAAGAACGTGTGTGGAGGTAACTGTTCAATCCTCAATTTTACACACGCACACCGCTATTTGACTGTGATTTAGGAGAGCCCGCTGTTGGTTATTGCAAGAACACACCCCGGGTTGTTTTCTGCGAGGCCTCCTAAGGACACCCATGCCCCCCCCATGCATAGGTCTGCCAGGATTTGGGGAAGGTACGGTAACAATTGAATGACTTGCCATTTGAGTTGAAATTGAGAGTATGTCTTCTGATAGGCCTATCTTTAGCTTGGGGCTTAACACATACCCCAGTTTTATATATCGCCACAAAAGGGTACATACTTGAAACGTAGACACCCCGAGGTATTGCATGTATGTGGAGTGCTTTGATGCAACTTTTTTTAGCCAGAAAAAAGATAAAACAAGTTGAAGAACGTGTGTGGAGGTAACTGTTCAATCCTCAATTTTACACACGCACACCGCTATTTGACTGTGATTTAGGAGAGCCCGCTGTTGGTTATTGCAAGAAAACACCCCGGGTTGTTTTCTGCGAGGCCTCCTAAGGACACCCATGCCCCCCCCCATGCATAGGTCTGCCAGGATTTGGGGAAGGTACGGTAACAATTGAATGACTTGCCATTTGAGTTGAAATTGAGAGTATGTCTTCTGATAGGCCTATCTTTAGCTTGGGGCTTAACACATACCCCAGTTTTATATATCGCCACAAAAGGGTACATACTTGAAACGTAGACATGCACACCGCTTTTTGACTGTGGAACACACCCCGGGTTTATCACGATTCCGGGAACCTAACACGCTAACAGACACACACACACACACACAGAAAAGGTGCCGTACCGGACCTTAGAGTGGCCGGGCTAAGCACACACAGAATAGTCAGGAGACAAGCCGAGTCAGGGGAACCAGAAAACAGAATAACGAGAAACAAGCCGAGGTCAAAGGGTAGGAGAAAGTCACAAAGTCAGCTTAACAAGCCAGAGAGTACGTAACCACAAATCACAAGTTCAGAATCAATACTATACAGCAAAGACCACAACAGGGCAGGGAGGAACAGGAAAGGTGAGTATAAATACCCTAGGTTAAATTCTGATTGGATAACTTCCAATCAGAATTAACAATCACATGTGGGAGATATCTAAGCCTCCCACTGTGATTGTGGTACTGTTGCTTTAACGCCGGGTCACTCACGTGACCCCGGCGTTTGCATAAATCAACGACCTTTCAGCGTGCAGCGTTATACATGCTGCCGCTGGGAGGCGTGACGGATGCGAGCGGCGGAGAGGAGACGCCGCTCGCCGACAGGTAGGAGGAGGGGAGACCACGGGCGGCGATGGACTGAGGGTGAGTGCTGCGAGTTGCGAGCAGCCTCCCCTACTAGCCGCCCGCGGACCCCTTACAGGGTTGTTTTCTGCGAGGCCTCCTAAGGACACCCATGCCCCCCATGCACGGGGTAAATGTAACAACCCCCCCCCAAAGAAAAAGACACCAAAAAAAAAAATAACTGAACGGCAAAAAATAAATTAAAAACGGGCCAGCGTGTGGTATCGTTTGAAACAGTCTCCAATGCAGAGTCCAGGCTGCCCAGGGCAATCAGGACAGTAATATACACTGTCTTTTCTCTGCCCCCTCTTAGAACAGACCCTGCATCTTTTTTGGGGACTCTGTTTTGCCGCAGTAGGGGGGATTTTAAAAATAAAATGTGTAGCCCTAACTCTGCTCTCTCCCATCACTGCCCGGGGAGCAGGTGCATCACGGTACAAAATCCCCGAAAAGATCTGGAGCTGAAACTGTAAAAATCTTAGTTGCGTCCCGGGGTTTGCTTTTTTGAACAACAAGAAAGCGTTGTGGGTTGCAATCTGCATTAGGTAGATTGCAACCTTTTTGTACCAGGCCCTTGTCTTTCGTATAACTAGGTAGGGCTGCAGCAGCTGATCTGCCAGATCAACCCCACCCATATGACGGTTATAGGCCTTGATGCACACTGGCTTCCTCTTTCTCTCAGCTCTGCCACGTACAGGGACCTCCACAGTCCCCTCAGTGTGGATGGTGGTAAGAAGGTACACATCCTTCTTGTCTCTGTACTTAACTGCCAACAGCTCCTCTTGGCGCAGAGCTGAGGTCTCCCCCCTCCGTAGCCGGGTGCGTGCAAGTTGTCCTGGGAAACCTGTGCTGTTCTTTTTAATTGTGCCGCAAGCTACTGTATCAAAACAGTACAGTAGCTTGAACAAAGGGACACTTGTATAAAAATTGTCAGTATACAAGTGGTACCCTTTGTTCATCAGGGGGAATATCAGGTCCCAGACAATCTTGCCACTGGTTCCCATATGTTCTGGGCAACCTGGAGGGTCAAGGTGGCTATCCTTTCCCTCGTACACCCGGAAGGCCTGAGTATACCCAGTCTCGCTATCACAGAGCTTATACATCTTTACACCATACCTAGAGCGCTTGGAAGGAACATACTGCTTGAATCCCAGCCTTCCCTTATACTTCATCAGGGATTCATCCACGCATATATTCCTTCCAGGTGTATAAGCCTCTGCAAACCTGGCAGCAAAGTGGGTAATCAGGGGGCGGATTTTATACAGCCTGTCAAACTGGGGATGCTCCCTAGGGGGACACAGGCTGTTGTCGCTGAAGTGCATGAAATGCAGAATCATTTCATACCTCTTCCTCGACATACATTGGGAGTAAATGGGGGTAGAGCAGATGGGGCTACTGCTCCAGTAGGAGCGGATGGAGGGCTTCTTTATGATGCCCATCAGCATAGTCAATGCCCAGAATCTTTTAAATTCTGGCACATCGATGGGGGCCCATTGCTGCTTTGCCAAAAAAGAGTCTGTTTTTTTAGCTCGGAATTGATGGGCATATAAATTAGTTTGGGCAACAATGTTCCCCAATACATCATCGCCCAGAAACACCTCCATAAACTGCTGAGGGCTAAATCCTGTGACATCCAAATTAATGCCAGGATTTGCAGTAAAGGATGGGATGTCTGGCCTCTGGTTATGAGGCACTACCCACTCCTCAGCAGTTCTGCCAGCTGGAGCAGCACGTCTCCTTCTGGCAGGGGGACTAGCAGGCACAGATACAACATCACCAGATACATCACTAGCAGTAGACACTGTATCGAGTGATGATGTATCTGAGCACCTGGCAGGGTCAAAATCAGGGTCAGAGTCTGACATAGACGCGTCAGACTCTAGCGCAAGGGTTGCATATGACTGCTCAGCGCGGGTTGTCTTCCGTGACCCGTGTGCCATGATCACAATTGCTTTACTTAGTGACCTGTCACAAAAAAAAAAAAAAAATAACCCCTGAAAAAATGAACAGACAGCAAAATAAGTGATGCTGTGCAAGAGCCTGTGATCTGTATAGTGATCACTGGCAGGGCAGGGGTTAATCGTTCTGAAAAGAGCTTTTGGGTCTCAAAAAAGATCACAAAAAAATGAACCCCTAAAAAATAAGGCACAAACAGCAGAAAAGATCTGCTGTGCAAGAGCCAGTGATTATAGTGATCACTGGCAAGACAGGGGTTAATGGCTCTGAAAAGAGCCTTTGGGTCTCAAGATTTTACAAATCCCTACCTATAAATACCTAAATCTCTCTAGCTAAACCACAGATCTCTCTCTCTCTCTCTCTCTCTCTCTCACACTAAAACACAAGTGAAGAGAGGGAGGCAGATCCACACTAATCAGAGCTCAAAATAGGTGCAGACGTACCAGGTACGTCCAAGGTCATTATGGACTGTTTTCTGCCAGACGTACCTGATACGTCCGCAGTCGGGAAGGGGTTAAGGGGTTAAAATATATGGACCAAAACTTTTTGCTCAATCCACAAGACTTAGGTGGCATTTTACTCATGAAGGAAGCAGTATTCAGAGTTCAATGAGTGAAAATGAAGGTTTATGAGGATTATAAATATATAATATATATTTATAAAGAAGAAAACACAGAAATAAAACCATAAAATAACCATAACTAGCAGTTCATACTAACATACTTCACCTTTTTGCTTTCTTTTTTCAATGGGTTTTAAAGCTTAGTGAAAGGTAAAAAGGTGAAACTATAGGCTCCAGGAGAGACCCTGGGTTGGGTTTTTCTGCTTTTTAGCCCCATTTCACCAGCACACTCCTCGGTGCTTGGCCACTTATTTTATAGGGAAACAATGGTCACTAAAACAACTTTAGCTTCATGAAGCAGTTTTGGTGTATAGATTTTGCCCATGCAGTCTCACTGCTGAATTCTCTGCCACTTAGGAGTTAAATTACACTTTATTATGCAGCTCTTTGCACATTTCCCTGCACGTGACTTACAAATAGTGATGTACCGAACTGTCCGCCGGCGAACAGTTCCCGGCGAACTTGGCATGTTCGCGTTCGCCGCGGCGGGTGGACACATGCGCAGTTCGATCCGCCCCCTATTCGTCATCATTGGGCAAACTTTGACCCTGTGCCTCTCGGTCAGCAGACACATTCCAGCCAATCAGCAGCACTCCCTCCCTTCCACACCCTCCAACCTCCCTCCCAGCATCCATTTTCGATTCATTCGGAAGATGCATGCTTAGTGAGAGGAGGGAAAGTTTAGCTGCTGCTGATTAGATAGGGAAATTGAGAGCTAGGCTAGGGTATTCAGTGTCCACTACAATCCTGAAGGACTCATCTGATCTCTGCTGTAAGGACAGCACCCCAAAAAGCCCTTTTTAGGGCTATAACATCAGGCTGCTTTTTTTTTTTTTTTTTCCTGTGTAATGTAATTGCAGGTGCCTGTCTGCCAGCTTCTGTGTGAGGTTCACATTGGATACTGTGCCTATTTGCCCAGTGCCACCACTCATATCTGTTTTAACAATAGGTTAAGCTTTACATTTAAAATAAATATTTTTTTTCACTGTAATAGAAGAGCAGTTGCCTGCCTGCCAGCTTCTGTGTGAGGTTGGATGCCTTGCCCATTTGCACAGTCAGTGCCACCACTCATATCTGTTTTAACAATTGGTTAAGCTTTAGATTTAAAAGAAATAATTTTTTTCACTGTAATAGAAGAGCAGCTGCCTGCCTGCCAGCTTCTGTGTGAGGTTGGATGCCTTGCCCTTTTGCACAGTCAGTGCCACCACTCATATCTGTTTTAACAATTGGTTAAGCTTTAGATTTAAAATAAATATTTTTTTTTCACTGTATGGACATATTTATACAAAAAACTGCTTGAGGTGGGCATTGTGTGTTAAATGTCCTTAAGTGTAGCCGTATGAAACAACAAGAATGAGACAAAAGTAAAAACTTGGGGCGGAGCTTAGTGCCTGAGCTGAATGGACGCCTTCCACCACAGCTCCAGACACTTGGTGAACTATTCACTTAAATCCACGCCACCACAAAGCCATCGGGACATCTCCCAGCTCACAACATTGACAGCAGAGGGTGAGCTTCACACACATGCTGTTCATGTACCCCAAAACAGGCAAAAAAGCTTGATGTGTTCAGCCTCACAGGCTATCCTGCAGGATAGATGAGCTGTAGAGCTCTGCGTGCCTGCCTGACGACTCCGCTCTCTACCCAATAACAGCATGGGACAAGGATCCCAAAAGCCACAGGCGGGCCCCAGCAAAACTTCCCTGGATATCTGGGGCAATGTTACAGTGCCCAGCTGCATCCAAGATGGCGACCTGGTCAGATAGTGGGACGAACAGGGCAGACTCCCATACAGACACAACACATGCAAGGGACACAACCTCCCCCACGACACTGATAGAAGAAATGGCAGAGAGAGACCACCTAGCCCCTGCCACTAAACAAGACATTGCTAACGTACTGAGAGAGCTCAGACAGATGTCAGCAGCAGATCTGGACATAGTCCAAACTGAGGTACAGCTAGTGACAGCGCGCACACAATCCACTGAAGAGGAGGTCATATACCTTAAGCAAGAGGTACATGGGCTGAAAGAACAAATGCCAAGCCTGCAACACTCACACACATCTCTGACAAAGCGAGTAGATATTGCCAAATATCGCGACAGATGCGCCTACATCCAAGGCGTCCCAGGCCCAGACTAATTGCCACACTACCTGCGGCGCTTCACAGAAACAATCCTACCTTACTCTCAAGCAAAAAAGCTCATATTCTTCCAAGATCTAACTAGGAATACACTGCAATGGAGGACATCTCGTGAAGAAGTTACAGGCCAGTTGCAAGAGGCCGGGTGGAATACTGCTGGACTTTACCAAGATTCTGTATGGCTACTACTGCAGAGGGTAGAGTGCTGAGACTCACCTCCCTCACAGATGCAACCTTCCTCCAAACATTGGGGATCACTCAAAACACAGCCACGTTGAGTGCCTCCCTCGCCAACAATGCCTGGGACCCTGCACGAGTGGAGCATTTCCGACCTGGAGGAAGGGAGAAGTCAGGAGCGGCAACCTGAGCTACCCGAAGAGCAGCACATTATGTTCACATGTGTTATTCATATGTTTTCTTGTTGATACACCCACTTTGTTTAACCTCACACCTGCTTTACACCGTATAGGTTGTGGTCAGTTTTTGCCTAACCAGACCTGACCTGACAAGCAGTCAAAGTTAGTGGGATCACTTTGACCCGGGATGGCTCAATTAGCAAAGACAGAACCCTAGGTTCGTAAACAAACCTTCTACTCACCCTTCCCCCTCCCCCCCATGGTAAGGGTCTTTAACTCAACCAGCCACATAGTCTGCAGATACCTGTCACCATAACAGGGGTACCACTCCTCATAGCACCCATCAACTAGCGCGCACGCAAACCACAATTTCCTTGCCTTATAGACGGCTTACAGACTCGACAGACCTGAAGGTTATGAGTAGCACGTTTATTTCTACCTTTATGTTATGCCAGTATCTCCAACAAAAGGGTATCTGCACCGGACACAACGTGTCATTAATATAAATCTTATCAACAAGCACCATCTGACCCACAAACATAATAAAAAGAGGTTTTCACTACCGAATGCTATGTACCGTTGCTAATGTAAATCACACTATTGTTATCACCGCATTCAATCTGACTATTTTAAACCTATGTTATGTTATTACCTCAATAAAACAAAGATTGACAAAAAAAACAACAAAAAAACAAAAAAAAATGATATTGTAGTTCAGGTATTCTGGGGGCGAAAGATAAAGAGGTGCATGTACTCTATTTGGAGCTATGATCTTAAGAGGTACAATGCCTTGTGAATTGGGGTACACGTCTTGCTATGGGCTGGATGCTTTGTGATATGTAAAATATACCAAAAAAAGGAGAAGCCAATATGGTGCTGCATATTGAGATGATACGTACTGGATTATTAATTAATAGATTCAAAATCACATGCTATTGATCCCCAAAATGGCTCTTTTTGATCAGCATGTAGTGGTATGATCCCAATCTGGAATATATGGGAAAGTGATGTCCTCACCTTTGATATATAAATTACAAGAACAAAAACATATCATACACACTGTGGTAAGAACAAATACTTATAACTGGAGAGGTACTTAAAATATATGGACCAAAACTTTTTGCTCAATCCACAAGACTTAGTTGGCATTTTACTCATGAAGGAAGCAGTATTCAGAGTTCAATGAGTGAAAATGAAGGTTTATGAGGATTATAAATATATAATATATATTTATAAAGAAGAAAACACAGAAATAAAACCATAAAATAACTCTAGCAGTTCATACTAACATACTTCACCTTTTTGCTTTCTTTTTTCAATGGGTTTTAAAGCTTAGTGAAAGGTAAAAAGGTGAAACTATAAGCTCCAGGAGAGACCCTGGGTTGGGTTTTTCTGCTTTTTAGCCCCATTTCACCAGCACACTCCTCGGTGCTTGGCCACTTATTTTATAGGGAAACAATGGTCACTAAAACAACTTTAGCTTCATGAAGCAGTTTTGGTGTATAGATTTTGCCCATGCAGTCTCACTGCTGAATTCTCTGCCACTTAGGAGTTAAATTACACTTTTTTATGCAGCTCTTTGCACACTTCCGTGCACGTGACTTACAAATAGTGATGTACCGAACTGTCAGCCGGCGAACAGTTCCCGGCGAACTTGGCATGTTCGCGTTCGCCGCGGCGGGCGGACACATGCGCAGTTCGATCCGCCCCCTATTCGTCATCATTGGGCAAACTTTGACCCTGTGCCTCTCGGTCAGCAGACACATTCCAGCCAATCAGCAGCACTCCCTCCCTTCCACACCCTCCAACCTCCCTCCCAGCATCCATTTTCGATTCATTCGGAAGATGCATGCTTAGTGAGAGGAGGGAAAGTTTAGCTGCTGCTGATAGGGAAATTGAGAGCTAGGCTAGGGTATTCAGTGTCCACTACAATCCTGAAGGACTCATCTGATCTCTGCTGTAAGGACAGCACCCCAAAAAGCCCTTTTTAGGGCTATAACATCAGGCTGCTTTTTTTTTTTTCCTGTGTAATGTAATTGCAGGTGCCTGCCTGCCAGCTTCTGTGTGAGGTTCACATTGGATACTGTGCCTATTTGCCCAGTGCCACCACTCATATCTGTTTTAACAATTGGTTAAGCTTTAGATTTTAAATAAATACTTTTTTTCACTGTAATAGAAGAGCAGTTGCCTGCCTGCCAGCTTCTGTGTCATGTTGGATGCCTTGCCCATTTGCACAGTCAGTGCCACCACTCATATCTGTTTTAGCAATAGCTTAAGCTTTAGATTTTAAAGAAATCATTTTTTTCACTGTAATAGAAGATCAGTTAGTTGTCTGCAAGCGTCTGGGTGTCAGGCCTACTTCAGCGTGTGCTCTGCAGACCTGTGCCAGCGTGCTTTGACAGTTGCCACTCATATATGGTGTCTCTTTAGCGTGCTTTTACAAAGAAAAAAGGTTTCCAGTGTAAGCTAATAGCAGACAGTCAGTGTCCTTCAAGCGGCTCTGTCAGGCCTTCCTTCAGCGTGTGCCCTGCACAACCCTGCCAGCGTGCCTTGACAGTTGCCACTCATATCTTGTGTCTCTATAGCGTGCTTTTACAACCAAAATTTTGTTTCCACTGTAATAGAAGAGCAGTTGCCTGCCTGCCAGCTTCTGTGTGAGGTTCACATTGGATACTGTGTCCACTAGCCCAGTGCCACCACTCATATCTGTTTTAACAATTGGTTAAGCTTTAGATTTAAAATAAATATTTTTTTTTTCACTGTAATAGAAGAGCAGTTAGTTGTTTGCAAGCGTCTGTGTTTCAGGCCTACTTCAGCGTGTGCTCTGCAGACCTGTGCCAGCGTGCTTTGACAGTTGCCACTCATATCTGGTGTCTCTTTAGCGTGCTTTTACAAAGAAAAAAGGTTTCCAGTGTAAGCTAATAGCAGACAGTCAGTGTCCTTCAAGCGGCTCTGTCAGGCCTTCCTTCAGCGTGTGCCCTGCACAACCCTGCCAGCGTGCTTTGACAGTTGCCACTCATATCTTGTGTCTCTATAGCGTGCTTTTACAACCAAAATTTTGTTTCCACTGTAATAGAAGAGCAGTTGCCTGCCTGCCAGCTTCTGTGTGAGGTTCACATTGGATACTGTGCCTATTTGCCCAGTGCCACCACTCATATCTGTTTTAACAATAGGTTAAGCTTTACATTTAAAATAAATATATTTTTTTCACTGTAATAGAAGAGCAGTTGCCTGCCTGCCAGCTTCTGTGTGAGGTTCACATTGGATACTGTGCCCACTAGCCCAGTGCCACCACTCATATCTGTTTTAACAATTGGTTAAGCTTTAGATTTAAAATAAATATTTTTTTTTCACTGTAATAGAAGATCAGTTAGTTGTCTGCAAGCGTCTGGGTGTCAGGCCTACTTCAGCGTGTGCTCTGTAGACCTGTTCCAGCGTGCTTTGACAGTTGCCAATCATATTTGGTGTCTCTATAGCGTGCTTTTAAAACCAAAATTTGTTTTTCACTGTTATAGATTGAATAGCAGTTACTTGTCTTCAAGCGGGTGTCTCAGGCCTACAGTGTGTGCTCTGCAGAACTGTTCCAGTGCACATTGCCAATCATATCTGGTGTCTCTATAGCGTGCTTTTAAAACCAAAATTAGTTTTTCACTGTTATAGATTGAATAGCAGTTACTTGTCTTCAAGCGGGTGTCTCAGGCCTACAGTGTGCTCTGCAGAACTGTTACAGTTCACATTGCCAATCATATCTGGTCTCACAGTAGCTTGCACGCATAGTACCACTAATCCCCCAAAAAATGACAGGCAGAGGCAGGCCACCCCGCAGGGGCCGTCGTGGTCGTGGTGCTGTGATTCCCTTTTGCCCTAGAATAATGCCCAGTTTTCAGAAGCCACGTACCCTGAACTTGAAAAGTGACTGGCTAACACAGGACACCCAATCTTGTACAGCCTCCGCTCGGAACCTTGACGCACCATCCTCCTCCAGCTTAGCTTCATGCACCTCTCAAGATCGCACTCACCCGCCTGCCGCCACCACCAAAACTAGCACCACAGCCGTTTGAAGAAATGAGTGATGCGCAATCATTATTGCTAGAGGATGTAGATAACAGGGATATGTCTCAGGCAGGCAGCATTAAACACATGGAGGTACGGTGTGATGATGATGATGTTGTACCCGCTGCTGCTTCCTTTTCTGAGTTGTCAGATACAAGCGAAGCG
The DNA here is from genome assembly GCF_036172605.1 of Pelobates fuscus. Lineage (NCBI taxonomy): Eukaryota > Metazoa > Chordata > Amphibia > Anura > Pelobatidae > Pelobates > Pelobates fuscus. The sequence goes on from NC_086318.1 coordinate 296,152,049, forward strand.
GTTGATGATGACGATGCGTCCATGGATGTCACGTGGACGCCCGCTAGAAGAGAAGAAGAACAGGGCGAAAGTTCAGATGGGGAGACAGAGAGGAGGAGGAGGATACGAGTTGGAAGCAGGGGGGGTCGTCGCAAGGAGCTAGTGGCACAGTCAGACAGCATGCATCGGCACCCGGGGTCAGCCCGACAGCACGCCAATCAACGCATGCTGTGTCCACCACCAGAATGCCGTCATTGCAGAGCTCAGCAGTGTGGCATTTTTTTTGTGTGTCTGCCTCGGACAACAGCGATGCCATTTGCAACCTGTGCCAAAGGAAACTGAGTCGTGGGAGGTCCAACACCCACCTAGGTACAACTGCTTTGCGTAGGCACATGATCTCACATCACAAACGCCTATGGGATCAACACATGAGTACAAGCAGCACGCCTACTCTAAGCCGCCATCCTCCTCCTGGTCCAGCATCTTCAGCCACGTCAACCACTGCTGTCCTTCTTGCCCCCTCTCAACCATCCGCCACTCCGTCTCCCGCCTTGAGCAGTTCCCGCTCATCTGCCCACAGTCATGTGTTTCTGTCAAGGACATGTTTGAGCGTAAGAAGCCAATGTCACAAAGTCACCCCCTTGCCCAGCGTCTGACAGCTGGCTTGTCCGAACTATTAGCCCGCCAGCTTTTACCATACAATCTGGTTGAGTCTGAGGCGTTCAAAAAATTTGTAGCTATTGGGACACCGCAGTGGAAGGTACCCGGCCGGAATTTCTTTTCACAAAAGGCAATCCCCAACTTGTACTCGATTGTGCAAAAGGAAGTCATGGCATGTCTGGCACACAGTGTTGGGGCAAGGGTCCATCTGACCACTGATACCTGGTCTGCAAAGCATGGTCAGGGCAGGTATATCACCTACACTGCGCATTGGCTAAACCTGCTGACGGCTGACAAGCAAGGAATGCGTGGCATTGCAGAGGAGTTGGTGACACCGCCACGACTTGCAGGCAGTCCTGCTGCCACCTCCTCTACTCCTCCTACCCCATCCTCTTCCATAACCTCCTCGGCTGAGTCCTCTTGTGCCGCTGCTTCTTGCTCCACATCAACGGCACCCCCCCAGCTCCCCAGGTACTATTCCACATCCCGGATACGGCAGTGTCACGCCGTCTTGGGTTTGACTTGCTTGAAAGCAGAGAGTCACACCGGACAAGCACTCCTGTCCGCCCTGAACGCACAGGTGGAAAAGTGGCTGACTCCGCAGCAACTGGATATCGGCAAAGTGGTGTGTGACAACGGAAAAAATTTGATAGCGGCATTGAAGTTGGGCAAGTTGACACATGTGCCGTGCATGGCACATGTGTGTAATCTGATCGTACAACGCTTTGTGCATAAGTACACAGGCTTACAGGACGTCCTGAAGCAGGCCAGGAAGGTGTGTGGCCATTTCAGGCGTTCCTACACGGCCATGGCTCACTTTGCCGATATCCAGCGGCGAAACAACATGCCAGTGAGGCGCTTGATTTGCGACAGCCCTACACGTTGGAATTCAACACTCCTAATGTTCGACCGCCTGCTCCAACAAGAAAAAGCTGTTAATGAATATTTGTATGACCGGGGTGCTAGGACAGCCTCTGGGGAGCTGGGAATTTTTTGCCACGTTACTGGACGCTCATGCGCAATGCCTGTAGGCTCATGCGTCCTTTTGAGGAGGTGACAAACCTAGTCAGTCGCAGTTGTGTGTGTGCGTGTGTATGGCTGTCTGCCTGTGTGTGTGTGTGTGTGACAGGGTGAAGATTTCTTGCACATGGGTGTGACAGGGTGAAGATTTCTTGCACAGGGCGCCCAAAGGCCTAAGGCTGGCCCTGCGCATGGGTCAGTGGCTCTGCACCAGACTTCCCTCCAATTGATCAAAGTTAAAGGATTTCAAGTGGACTGATTACAATTACAGGGCCTCTAAAGAGTCCTGTATTGTTATTTGTCGTCACTACCTTCCCGCGTCGGGAGTGGGTCATTTGCGCCCCTGCTGCCTTCCTTGCATGTGGTAGCTGTTTGTCAGGGATTTGTCAATCCATATCTGCCAAGTGACCCTATGTAGGGGTAACAGTCTCTATTCTGCTCTGTGTCAGTGTGTATCATGGTCTCTGTGGACGGTGAACAGTCTCTATTCTGCTCTGTGTCAGTGTGTATCATGGTCGCTGTGGACAGGGAACAGTCTCTATTCTGCTCTGTGTCAGTGTGTATCAGGGGTTTTGAGGACAGGTGGCAATCCATATCTGCCAAGTGACCCTATGTATATCTGCTGTCAGTACACAGGAAAAGTTTAAATATTTCTTGTTCTACGTTCTCTGCAACTCCACGCACCGACTCATCCAATACGTGAAGATCTGGGCTTTCTCTGACTCTCCTCAGTAGTGTATCAAACAGTCTGCACTGTGGTAACACGGACATCTTCAGGACATAACTCAACTATTTGCAGATAGGCAGTCTGCAGCTTCTCTTTCACCTGTTCTCTTCTTTCTCTTATGCGTATTCTTGTCTATATGCAGGTGGTCTCTTGCCTTTCTTTTAACCAATTCGTTCCTTCCATATGGTTTCAAAAGATCTCTGGCATCATTACTTTCAACGCAAATAACGTCATCATAGTTAGTCTCCTCATTATTCACCGGGAAGAGAGTGTTTGCACTGACTACCCACAGCATGCTCTTGCCATTGCCTACTCCACCTTCAACGACAGGGTGCAAGTCCCAAGGAGAAGGATCATTCACTTTATTATCTGTCTTTATTTCACAAGTAGTGCCTGGAACATCCTCATGGGTCACAAGATGTAAATCTGGACTAATGTCAACCCCAGGGTCTGGAAAATCATCAATTTGAAATTTTTCGAATAATCCCAGTGGGCTGCCACATTCTTCCTCCTCTGATGGTATTAAAGTTTGCAGAGATTCACTATGGGGTGGTGTCAAGCATTTTGGAGAACAATTAAGCATCTCCATCCCAATACGTTTCAGATGTCCTATCAGCTCTTCCACCCTATGCGATACTATGGGCAGGCTACCCGTGACGTCATTACTCACGGCCCTATTTCACGCGGACACTCTGTGTCAGTGTGTATCATGGTGTCTGTGGACAGGGAACAGTCTCTATTCTGCTCTGTGTCAGTGTGTATCATGGTCTCTGTGGACAGGGAACAGTCTCTATTCTGCTCTGTGTCAGTGTGTATCAGGGGTTTTGAGGACAGGTGTCAATCCATATCTGCCAAGTGACCCTATGTAGGGGGAACAGTCCCTATTCTGCTCTGTGTCAGTGTGTATCATGGTCTCTGTGGACGGTGAACAGTCTCTATTCTGCTCTGTGTCAGTGTGTATCATGGTCTCTGTGGACAGGGAACAGTCTCTATTCTGCTCTGTGTCAGTGTGTATCAGGGGTTTTGAGGACAGGTGTCAATCCATATCTGCCAAGTGACCCTATGTAGGAGGAACAGTCCCTATTCTGCTCTGTGTCAGTGTGTATCAGGGATCATTAGGATAGGTGTCAATCCATATCTGCCAAGTGACCCTATGTAGGGGGAACAGTCTCTATTCTGCTCTGTGTCAGTCTGTATCAGGGGTTTTGAGGACAGGTGTCAATCCATATCTGCCAAGTGACCCTATGTAGGGGGAACAGTCCCTATTCTGCTCTGTGTCAGTCTGTATCAGGGGTTTTGAGGACAGGTGTCAATCCATATCTGCCAAGTGACCCTATGTAGGGGGAACAGTCCCTATTCTGCTCTGTGTCAGTGTGTATCGGGGATCATTAGGATAGGTGTCAATCCATATCTGCCAAGTGACCCTATGTAGGGGGAACAGTCCCTATTCTGCTCTGTGTCAGTGTGTATCAGGGGTTTTGAGGACAGGTGTCAATCCATATCTGCCAAGTGACCCTATGTAGGGGGAACAGTCCCTATTCTGCTCTGTGTCAGTGTGTATCATGGTCTCTGTGGACGGTGAACAGTCTCTATTCTGCTCTGTGTCAGTGTGTATCATGGTCTCTGTGGACAGGGAACAGTCTCTATTCTGCTCTGTGTCAGTGTGTATCAGGGATCATTAGGATAGGTGTCAATCCATATCTGCCAAGTGACCCTATGTAGGGGGAACAGTCCCTATTCTGCTCTGTGTCAGTGTGTATCAGGGGTTTTGAGGACAGGTGTCAATCCATATCTGCCAAGTGACCCTATGTAGGAGGAACAGTCCCTATTCTGCTCTGTGTCAGTGTGTATCAGGGATCATTAGGATAGGTGTCAATCCATATCTGCCAAGTGACCCTATGTAGGGGGAACAGTCTCTATTCTGCTCTGTGTCAGTGTGTATCAGGGGTTTTGAGGACAGGTGTCAATCCATATCTGCCAAGTGACCCTATGTAGGGGGAACAGTCCCTATTCTGCTCTGTGTCAGTGTGTATCAGGGGTTTTGAGGACAGGTGTCAATCCATATCTGCCAATTGACCCTATGTAGGGGGAACAGTCCCTATTCTGCTCTGTGTCAGTGTGTATCAGGGGTTTTGAGGACAGGTGTCAATCCATATCTGCCAAGTGACCCTATGTAGGGGGAACAGTCTCTATTCTGCTCTGTGTCAGTGTGTATCAGGGATCAGTAGGATAGGTGTCAATCCATATCTGCCAAGTGACCCTATGTAGGGGGAACAGTCTCTATTCTGCTCTGTGTCAGTGTGTATCAGGGGTTTTGAGGACAGGTGTCAATCCATATCTGCCAAGTGACCCTATGTAGGAGGAACAGTCCCTATTCTGCTCTGTGTCAGTGTGTATCAGGGATCATTAGGATAGGTGTCAATCCATATCTGCCAAGTGACCCTATGTAGGGGGAACAGTCTCTATTCTGCTCTGTGTCAGTCTGTATCAGGGGTTTTGAGGACAGGTGTCAATCCATATCTGCCAAGTGACCCTATGTAGGGGGAACAGTCCCTATTCTGCTCTGTGTCAGTCTGTATCAGGGGTTTTGAGGACAGGTGTCAATCCATATCTGCCAAGTGACCCTATGTAGGGGGAACAGTCCCTATTCTGCTCTGTGTCAGTGTGTATCGGGGATCATTAGGATAGGTGTCAATCCATATCTGCCAAGTGACCCTATGTAGGGGGAACAGTCCCTATTCTGCTCTGTGTCAGTGTGTATCAGGGGTTTTGAGGACAGGTGTCAATCCATATCTGCCAAGTGACCCTATGTAGGGGGAACAGTCCCTATTCTGCTCTGTGTCAGTGTGTATCATGGTCTCTGTGGACGGTGAACAGTCTCTATTCTGCTCTGTGTCAGTGTGTATCATGGTCTCTGTGGACAGGGAACAGTCTCTATTCTGCTCTGTGTCAGTGTGTATCAGGGATCATTAGGATAGGTGTCAATCCATATCTGCCAAGTGACCCTATGTAGGGGGAACAGTCCCTATTCTGCTCTGTGTCAGTGTGTATGAGGGGTTTTGAGGACAGGTGTCAATCCATATCTGCCAAGTGACCCTATGTAGGAGGAACAGTCCCTATTCTGCTCTGTGTCAGTGTGTATCAGGGATCATTAGGATAGGTGTCAATCCATATCTGCCAAGTGACCCTATGTAGGGGGAACAGTCTCTATTCTGCTCTGTGTCAGTGTGTATCAGGGGTTTTGAGGACAGGTGTCAATCCATATCTGCCAAGTGACCCTATGTAGGGGGAACAGTCCCTATTCTGCTCTGTGTCAGTGTGTATCAGGGATCATTAGGATAGGTGTCAATCCATATCTGCCAAGTGACCCTATGTAGGGGGAACAGTCCCTATTCTGCTCTGTGTCAGTGTGTATCAGGGGTTTTGAGGACAGGTGTCAATCCATATCTGCCAAGTGACCCTATGTAGGGGGAACAGTCTCTATTCTGTTCTGTGTCAGTGTGTATCATGGTCTCTGTGGACGGTGAACAGTCTCTATTCTGCTCTGTGTCAGTGTGTATCATGGTCTCTGTGGACAGGGAACAGTCTCTATTCTGCTCTGTGTCAGTGTGTATCAGGGATCATTAGGATAGGTGTCAATCCATATCTGCCAAGTGACCCTATGTAGGGGGAACAGTCCCTATTCTGCTCTGTGTCAGTGTGTATCAGGGGTTTTGAGGACAGGTGTCAATCCATATCTGCCAATTGACCCTATGTAGGGGGAACAGTCCCTATTCTGCTCTGTGTCAGTGTGTATCAGGGGTTTTGAGGACAGGTGTCAATCCATATCTGCCAAGTGACCCTATGTAGGGGGAACAGTCTCTATTCTGCTCTGTGTCAGTGTGTATCAGGGATCAGTAGGATAGGTGTCAATCCATATCTGCCAAGTGACCCTATGTAGGGGGAACAGTCTCTATTCTGCTCTGTGTCAGTGTGTATCAGGGGTTTTGAGGACAGGTGTCAATCCATATCTGCCAAGTGACCCTATGTAGGGGGAACAGTCTCTATTCTGTTCTGTGTCAGTGTGTATCAGGGATCATTAGGATAGGTGTCAATCCATATCTGCCAAGTGACCCTATGTAGGGGGAACAGTCCCTATTCTGCTCTGTGTCAGTGTGTATCAGGGGTTTTGAGGACAGGTGTCAATCCATATCTGCCAAGTGACCCTATGTAGGGGTAACAGTCCCTATTCTGCTCTGTGTCAGTGTGTATCATGGTCTCTGTGGACAGGGAACAGTCTCTATTCTGCTCTGTGTCAGTGTGTATCAGGGGTTTTGAGGACAGGTGTCAATCCATATCTGCCAAGTGACCCTATGTAGGGGGAACAGTCCCTATTCTGCTCTGTGTCAGTGTGTATCAGGGGTTTTGAGGACAGGTGTCAATCCATATCTGCCAAGTGACCCTATGTAGGGGGAACAGTCTCTATTCTGCTCTGTGTCAGTGTGTATCAGGGCTGGGCTTTGTCGACAGGTGTCAATGTTAGGTGATTTCTGCCCTTTATGGATTAAAAGCAGACTCTGCATCAACTGTGCAATTTTCCATGGGAGTTTTGCCATGGATCCCCCTCCGGCATGCCACAGTCCAGGTGTTAGTCCCCTTGAAACAACTTTTCCATCACTATTGTGGCCAGAAAGAGTCCCTGTTGGTTTTAAAATTCGCCTGCCCATTGAAGTCAATGGCGGTTCACGCGGTTCGCGCGGTTCGCCGGTTCGCGAACATTTGCGGAAGTTCGCGTTCGCCGTTCGCGAACCGAAAATTTCGGGTTCGCGACAACACTACTTACAAAATCTTTATTGGACATTTTGTTTAGTTTAGAATTTCTCCTGCACTTTTAATAGATTTCTAGACCCTGCACAATCCTACTGTATATAATTAAAGATTAATTTACAGAGCAGGAGATGAATCTTTTAAAGTAAGTTACATCTAATTGAAAATAAAATGTAAAAACATTTACACCCAAGCTGCTTCATTAAGCTAATGTTGTTTTGGTGACTATAGTGTTCCTTTAAGTCTATGTTTTTCCAAAAAGTCAGTTACTTTACCTTGAGTTTTTAAAGTCCCTATAACGTTTGCTATATCACACGTTAGTTGCTAACATTTAAAGGGCTTTTACTTAGTTTTCATACTAACAAAAATTATGTAAAACTCTTTGATTGTAAAGCGTTACCTGTTTAAATGTTTTACACCTCCATAAATTGGGTATTTATACCATTCAGTCCGCTTTGGAAAATTTAATAGGATTACTTTGTAAAGCTTTAGAATGTAACATTAGCTAATTCATAAGTCAAGTCATAAATAAATATTAGACAACACACCGTTTTGTCAGGGCTTTTGAAAGGATTGACTTATTTAAAAGGATCCATGTTCCTAGATTTAACGGATCACATATACAAATGACCAATTAAATTGCTTGACATTTTATTCTAAATACAAGGGGCTATGTAGTCCCTACAGTGAGCATATATGACACAATAAGAGTGACTATTTATTTTTATTTTTTTTGTTTCACACTTCAAAATCGACACCCATCCTTTGCATTAAAACGATTGGATGATGTAATTTAATTTCATTTATCAGGCTCATAATGCCTGATAACTGGCCCCATTAGATTTGACAACTAAACGTTGTTGATAATTTTTTTTATTTTTTTTACTATTAGTTAAAATAGGGATAAGGGGCTTTTAACTTTTGTATTCTCTCATTGTCAATAATTATTACATGTAGGTTACATTACATTGCAGGGCTTATTTCTCCTCTAGTGGCTTTCATACAGACATACACTAGAGACGCTTTAGGGGCACTAACAAGAAAAACTAGGTCACATGGTGCAGAAGCCACCATAGGAAATAATTGATTCCTGGCTTTCCTATGGGGCAGTTTGCATGCACTCATGACGCTAACTCGCAATGTGTATCATGTCCCTAATGCTACTCTTTGAGGAGCATTGGATTGGTCATCAGCAGAAGAAGCCAAAAAGGTGAGTAAAGCTATAATTTTCTCAATGTTTTACTGTACATGGGGAGGACAACACATAAAAATACATAGGAACTTGAACTCTAAAGTGTAAGGAATATAGATTTGTATTGCTAATGCTTTAGGGTTCCTTTAAATGTGTGGCACCAGTAGATATAGCCTGAAAAGTGTTAGTCCAAGCATCCTAACAAATTTAGGGATATGAAGTTGTCATGCTTCTTGGAGTCTGTATGTGCAGTGTTTTGAAATTTGGCCCCTTTGCTACCAGAGGTGTGACTACACTTCTGAAAGTGTCATTAGGGCATCGTTAGCCAACCCAGAACAAGATTTCATTGCTGGCTTATATGAATATATGAACAGTAGTCACCTGATTATTTCAGCCAATGAAGTGGAGAGTGACAGACCTGCAAAAGCTGGGTGCATGTCACTGGCCAGAGAGGACAATCAGCGCCCGGTGGGGACCCAGGTAAGATGGCAAACAATTGTAAAATTATTTGGTCAGGGTACAAATGGGGTCAGGGTACAAAAGAAGGCAGAAATGATTATCTTGGATTGCTGTATATTTCGTGCAGAGAGAACGTGCCTGCCTTTCGGTTCTGGACTGCTCTGGATGGGATCAGTCTGATATGCTTCGGAAAATGTTCTCTCTATAGCGGCACAAGTGAGCAAAAATTATTTTGAGACCTGAGCAGGGATTTATGGAAGAGCAAGCTACTGAGTTTCTCTACGCTTTTGTCCATTCTCAGAGTTCTCATATTTATTGTTTTGTTATAATGCATTAACTTGTCTCTTCCAAAGTTAAAAGGACAATTCAGACGTGGACGCTGTGCTTACTGTGCCTAGAGGGGTATCAGCTACACCTCCCTGACGAGGCCCAAAGAAGGCCAAAACGATCATCTGTTTCTCTTGTGCAGAAAGAGCTTGCCTGTTTTTTAGTTATGGACTGTCCTTGCGAATGGGATCAGTCTGATATCTTTTGGAAAATGTGCTCTCTGTAATGGCACAAGTGAGTAAAACTATTTTGAGAACTAAGGGTTTAATTTCACTTTTCTTACAGTAGTGTTTTTGTTACAGTGTGTTTATTATTTATATTTGTCATTATTGTTAATCTAAAAAAATGCATTCATATTAATTTACCAACCCTTATCCCAATTCCATTTACTTAGTTAGTGTAGTTAATTATTTGTGTAGTTAATTATTTGTAATTATTGTCCACATTTCAATTTTTTTTTTTTGCATTTAACTAACTTAGCTATCTTTTTAGTTAAGATCTAAATGCATGCCCTACTTATAGGGTCATTAACGTGTTAGTGTTACTGAGAAGATTACTGTATTTGTAAAGATTTGTTAAATTGGATACAGGTTGTCCATTCTAGCCTGATGTAGTAGGTGGTCTTGGGTGGGCTGTTAAATATAAAGCCATGCATGCTATCATATGTTATATATATAATTGCTTTTGTCTTGCACAGCCACATTACAGGGCTGCTGTTTACCCCATGTGTCCCCATTAAAGGTTAAAGGGACTCTCCAGGCAGCAGTTTTTACTTACCTAGTTCCAGCGCCGGGAGCCTCGCGAAGCCGCGCCCCCTATTTCGTCAAAATGATGAAATAGGCGGGCGCGAGCAGGGAGCAATCAGACGCTTCCATTTGGAAGCGCCATTGCTCCCTTGTGCGCATGCATGGCTTCGCCACACATGCGCACATACTTCAGAGGGCGGCATTCATGCGCGCAGTGTGCGCGGCCGCGAGCTGAGCTGACTGACAGTTCAGCTCGCGGTCTTTGCCCGTCCCCCTCCTCTGCTGACAGGCTGGAGAGAGAAGGCGTGCACACAGTGCCCTCTCTCTCCTGCACACGTCAGACGTATTTTAATACGTCTGACGTGTACAGGGCCTTTTTAGGGGCCCTACATGATAGGAAGTCCCTCTGGTGGCCATCTGAGTGATTCCTATCAATCAATGTAAACACTGTATTTTCTCTGAAAATACAGTGTTTACATTAGATTGCCTGCAGGGAGCTATAGATCATACCTGAACAACTACATTAAGCTGTAGTTGTTCAGGTGACTATAGTGTACCTTTACTAAGTATGTAGGGGTTTAGAAAAATACCCCTCTCTGACTCGTTAGAGATTTTTACTTGAAGCTGGAATAAGCAAAGTGAATTATTAATGTAGGACCCGTTGACGTGGTTGATGAGCTTACACTCAAGTGGATTTTGGAGTGATACATAAAAAGTAATTTAAACGTGCATAGGGATTTTGAGTAGTGTGCAAGTAACTTTTTTCTTTGGTTTTAATTGTATGTGTATGGGCTGATGTGTACTCTACTCATAGTCAGGTGTTTGAGCAAGGGACTTAATTTTGTGTGTATATATATATACTTATATTTATATATAAACAATTATTATATATTTGAAAGCACAAAAGAAGAGCTGCACATTTAAGGGGTTACATACAGTGCAAAATATACTTAAACATACCAAACATACCAAAGAGAAAAGGAAACTCTAATTGTGAACTTAAGAGGACACTATAGGAACCAAAAAACATTTAGCATTAGGAAGCAGTTTTGGTGTATAGGCCATGCCCCTGCAGTCTCATTACTCAATACTCTGCCATTTAGGAGTAAAATAACTTTGTCTACAAAGCCCTGGTCACATCTCACAGCGTGTGACTTGCGCAGCTTTCCTAGACACTTCTTGAAAAGGGAGATCAAATGCGCAAACTTCTTTTATTGCACAGTTTGTTTCATTTAGAATTTCGTATCTCCCACTCTGTTAAAAGCCTTCTAAACCCAGCAGGAGCCTCCTGTGTGCGATTGAAGTTTAATTTCCAGAGCAGGAGATACAAGCTTTTACAACAAGTTAACATATGACTGAAAATGAAAAAAAAAATTAAAACAGGGGAGGCGTGGCAAGTGCAGCATAAACAGAAACCAGGGGGGCGGGGCCTCAATGCCATGCCTGCAAGACATGTCCTAAAAGAGCTCTGGGCATTTCCACAAATACTATTTGGGGGGTGGGCTATTACTGGACCTATCAGAACTAAAACAATTAACTGGGCATCTCTAGATTGGGTGAGCTGCCCAGTCTAAAAGCTCCTCTACTATGCCTATGGCTCTCAGCACCAAAGAGAGGACACTGGACACTGCATGGCCCATAAAATGGCAGACACCAGCTGCTCTTTCAACCCCTGATGTGAGGAGCTGTACATGATGGGCAAGGTCTTTGACTTCTGGCAGAAGCAGGTTTCTCACATGTGAACCACAGCACCAGATGTCCACACACATCAGGACCCAATGCCTGAGACAAAGCGGAGGGACAAGGAATCAACTACTGATGGATACATCTTGAGCAAAATTGCAGAAACACCAAACCATGTTAAGGCAGCATTAATCGGGCCCAACCTATTATCAGGCCTGCGCATACAGGGGCCATAGTCTCAGTCACCGGAGGGGCAATTGAAGCTACTGTTCGTCTCTCCCGCAGGTTTCAGTCAGACATCACCTCGGTCTTCATTCAAGCTATTATATCTGATTACTATTTTAACAAAGAGAGAGACATGAGAAGATATCGGACTCAGACTCTTGTTTGCATGCTCACCTCCATCCAGATGCCTCCAAAGCGCCTAATCTTATTTTAGTTTGTGTTGTTAAGCCTACTTTGTTGAATTTTATGTTGATTCTCTTTTGTGAAATTTGCAATCTGCGAATGACATGTCTGCGAATGACATGTTTAAGCCTACAATTCTCATATTTATTTATAAAATATTTTACCAGGATGGCAGCCTTGATACATTATTATTCAGAGCCTGCCCCAGAGACCTAGCATTGAACAGTTTAATTACGTAGAAAATAAGACAATGTCTAATCTGTGTACAAAAACATTTGACTTTATCTCTTTTTATTGTACTCACTTGTATACATGAAGAAAGTCATTTGTTTATCATTTATGTCTCAATAAAAATTTGATTTACAAAAAATAAACAGAAACAAATGTGATTTAACTCCTAAATGACAGAGAATTGAGCAGTGCCTCTGCAGGGGCAAGATCTATACACCAAAACTGCTTCTTAGAGCAATATTTGTTTTGATGCTTATAGTGTCCCTTTAACCCCTTAAGGACACATGACATGTGTGACATGTCATGATTCCCTTTTATTCCAGAAGTTTGGTCCTTAAGGGGTTAAAAGCTATAATTTTTTGCACTTTCATACAAAGTGCAATTTTGTTCGTCATCTAAAAAAATAGTTGATTTTGGATTTATCCATGTGGCATCTAGGTTGAGACAAATTTCATCCATGCAATAATTTCAGGAAAAACAGTTCAAATTAACCAAAAGAGTGCAAATATTAGCTAATCAGTGTACTTTACAATATAAATGTTATATATATATATATGTATATATATATATACTTTTCAGTACACTGATGCATTTTCGGCACAGTTGGTTAATGCCTTTGTTGGTCACTGTGAATAAAATCAACATTTAGTAGTTGTCCCTTAACCATTAATCGTCTTTTTTCCCATCAATAATCTTCTTCCCTGGTGCTATGTAGGAAACTGAATTTCATATTTTTATTTTTTTTAAAAAGGGTTTCATAAATTTTTGTTTGTTTCGTGATTCATCCATATAGCATTTCGCAGCTCAGTTTTTCTGATGGCGCATGGTTCATGATTTAAGAGAAACCGAATGCACAAGTCTACCCCAAACGCCCAACTTTTCTATAGCTTAAGAAACAAAGTGTAATTAAAATGTAAATACCTTTGTTGAGAATATTTCCAGAGAATTAATTTAAAAAATCACTTGTATGATTAGGTATATCAATTTAATTTAAACATACATATTATATATCACACCTTTCTAAAACAACTGTTTCTAAACTGGTACATGGTTTCAGAACTTTGACAAATGCTTAAACCTAATAAAAAAAAAATGGTAATTTTGTTCCAGGCTAACACATTTAAATCCTTTTGGAATGATAGATTACGCTTTGAATCCGGAAATCTCCGTTATCAGGACTTTTTAGAAATAATAAACCCACTGTGCATTGCAACATGAACAGCATTTTGGGAGAGCTTGATTTCCTTGCTATGGAAGCATTCCACCATGTGTGTACAACTGCCTTTTCCCAAGTATTCTTTGAGAACAATGGCTCCCTTTCAAGATGGATGGGGGAAGTCATGCATGCCAAGAGGTCAGGCAGCAAGATTTGTAACATGTTCACTCTAGGCTGTGGGAATTTCATTTTACGCTCAACCTTCTCACAGAAGCACACAAATTAGCTTCAAACCCAGCAACAGATACCCAGTCAAACATACTTGCATCATCTCCTGGCCCATTTCGCTGATCTATTAAATAGGAAGCCTATTGCCTTATAACATGCCTTTACAAAGACAGTCACCTCATTTTCATGCTGACAGAGTGGTGTGAGGTTACTCTAGTTCATTTTCTCCTTTAAAGGCGGTGCTGAGCGTGAGAAGGATTGATTTTGATTAACTGAGAGCTTTTGAATGTAATCCAGTTGTTGTTTTCCCGTTGACTAAAATAAACGAAAATGAGATGCATCACTCTCTCTAGTGATCCCAGTTTTCAGTAGATTGTGGTATTCAAAAAATATTATGCACCTGTGATTTATGAGACAAAATATATTACACACCAATCATCTCTATAATTAAATGCATCATGCACTAATTCTTATTTAGGAACATGCTGTCTTAATTTCCCTCTTTAATATAATAATTCCTTTACTAAAACTGTTGCCTCTCCAAGCGTTGTATCTCTTAAAAACCCTTCGAAATTCAACAATATAATATTGCATACTAACTACTATTACATTTCTGCTTAAAGGGACAAAAAAAAAGCCTAACCATAACTATTTCTGTGAAATGAAAACTGAAAACCAACTCAAAGAGCAAACAATTGGTATATACAGTTGCAAGAAAAAGTATGTGAACCCTTTGGAATGATATGGATTTATGCACAAATTGGTCATAAAATGTGATCTGATCATCATCTAAGTCCCAACAATAGACAATCACAGTCTGCTTAAACTAATAACACACAAAGAATGTTGCCATGTTTTTATTGAACACACCATGTAAACATTCACAGTGCAGGTGGAAAAAGTATGTGAACCCTTGGATTTAATAATGGTTGAACCTCCTTTGGCAGCAATAACTTCAACCAAATGTTTCCTGTAGTTGCAGATCAGACGTGCACAACGGTCAGGAGTAATTCTTGACCATTCCTCTTTACAGAACTGTTTCAGTTCAGCAATATTCTTGGGATGTCTGGTGTGAATCGCTTTCTTGAGGTCATTCCACAGCATCTCAGTCGGCTTGAGGTCAGGACTCTGACTGGACCACTTCAGAAGGCGTATTTTCTTCTGTTTAAGCCATTCTGTTGTTGATTTACTTCTATGCTTTGGGTCATTGTCCTGTTGCAACACCCATCTTCTGTTGAGCTTCAGCTGGTAGACAGATGGCCTTAAGTTCTCCTGCAAAATGTCTTGATAAACTTGGGAATTCATTTTTCCTTCGATGATAGCAATCCGTCCAGGCCCTGACGCAGCAAAGCAGCCCTAAACCATGATGCCCCCACCACCATACTTCACAGTTTTGATGAGGTTTTGATGTTGGTGTGCTGTGCCTCTTTTTCACCACACATAGTGTTGTGTGTTTCTTCCAAACAACTCAACTTTGGTTTCATCTGTTCACAGAATATTTTGCCAGTACTGCTGTGGAACATCCAGGTGCTCTTGTGCAAACTGTAAACGTGCAGCAATGCTTTGTTTGGACAGCAGTGGCTTCCTCTGTGGTATCCTCCCATGAAATCCATTCTTGTTTAGTGTTTTACGTATTGTAGATTTGCTAACAGGGATGTTAGCATTTGCCAGTGCCTTTGTAAGTCTTTAGCTGACACTCTAGGATTCTTCTTCACCTCATTGAGCAGTCTGCGCTGTGCTCTTGCAGTCATCTTTACAGGACAGCCACTCCTAGGGAGAGTAGCAGCAGTGCTGAACTTTCTCCATTTATAGACAATTTGTATAACCGTGGACTGATGAACAGCAAGGCTATTGGAGATACTTTTATAACCCTTTCCAGCTTTATGCAAGTCAACAATTCTTAATTCTTTTGTGCGAGGCATCATTCACATCAGGCAATGCTTATTGTGAAAAGCAAGCCAAGAACTGGTGTGTTTTTTACAGGGCAGGACAGCTGTAATCAACACCTCCAATCTCATCTCATTGATTGGACTCCAGTTGGCTGACATCTCACTCCAAATAGCTCTTGGAGATGTCATTAGTCTAGGGGTTCACATACTTTTCCCACCTGCACTGTGAATGTTTACATGGTGTGTTCAATAAAACATGGCAACATTTCATTCTTTGTGTGTTATTAGTTTAAGCAGACTGTGATTGTCTATTGTTGTGACTTAGATGATGATCAGATCACATTTTATGACCAATTTGTGCAGAAATCCATATCATTCCAAAGGGTTCACATATTTTGTCTTGCAACTGTATATTTAAGTTGATTGTGAAGATGGTTCATTGGCAATTATTTTTGCAAATCCTTTATGGAAATTATTTTTTTTCTGGAAAGAAAGGGCAATATCATTTTAGGCCTCATCTCACACATACTAAGTGGAGCTCTGCATTTAACATCCTGCAGAAAATCCAACAACCCTACCACTTCCCGCCCACCCAGGTTACCCCTAAATATATGGCATGCTCCTCCAGCTGTTTGAGATTCTCCCTCAATTACCTCTCCATTTCCTTTATATTTTACCAATAGCTGCTTCTCTCTGTTAACTCTTTTAGCCATCACCTCCAAATTTCCCCTGCTACCTTGTCTCAAATACCCATTTTATCCTTTAGATTGTAAGCTCACAGGCTATCTAGCTAAGCACTTTGTATAAAAGAGCTCCAGACTCTTGTATGTGTCTGTGTATATTGTACATTCTACACTAACTGTACAGCACCGTGGAATCTGTTGGTGCCTTATAAATACCAGTAATAAATACATAAATATGTTACTCTTCAGACAGCTATTGCATTCTAACTTTTTTTTTCACCCTAAAGGACCACTAAATGAGAAGCATTGGGTTAGACCAAGTCATAGAAGACATCAGCAAGCATGCTAACAACTTCAGAAGTGGAGCAGCTGCAGTGGAGGAGTTTAATTTTAACTACCAAAGGGGGATGACCATTGCCCACAGCAATAGAAAGGAATCTACAGAAAAAAATATTAATTTCAGGACTTTAGGATCCTATTAAACTGTTAAAATGTTGCTCAAATTCTTAGTCATAAAACTTAAATAAATTAACTAAAAAAGACAGCACCGGAAGTGGTAAGTATAATGCCTGGAAAGATCTCTTTCTTGTAATGCTATTTTTGGAGTCCAAAAAACTAATTTTAAAAGGAAAAATATGTTATTGCAGAAAAATGTATAAACAGCAATAATAATAAATTGCGCACACACAGTGGTGGAACTACTGTGGCCACAAGGGTCACAGCTGCGACCGAGTCAGTCACTCCAAGGAGCCCAGCCACCCTGTCGATCCCAACTGAACAGTGAGGAGTTTACCCCGCCCGTCCAGACTCCTGATAAAGTTGGAAAAGTGTCCTCTGGAGTGGGTGGGGTCTCGTGCCCCTGGTAGCTGCTCTTGGGCCTGCAGGGCAAAAATCTGTCCAGGTTCTGGCTCCATTTCCTGCACCGTGAGCTGGTGTTCAGTTGGTGCATCACCATGTGCTTTAGGTCCATTTTCTTCCTGCCGGACTTCTCGAAGCTGATGAGCAGCGTGTTCTTCCAGCAGCCTCTCAGTCCGGTCCCAGTGGGATTGGAGAAAGGAAAAGAGAACAGCGGGCGGCTGGCAAGGATACAAGAGGAGCACCTGAGGACATCGACTGGGGAGAATCTGCCCCCAGAGAATTCATTTCCCCCATGGTGATGGTGGGAAGGAGCCCAAGAATCTTGATGTCAAGCAGAAGGGGAGAGAAGAGTGCTAGCTGCATTTGTATAACGTTTTTGAATGTGTGTGTGTGTGTGTGTGTGAGAGAGAGAGTATGGGTGTGTCAAATCAGTATAAGTGCCTGTCAGTGTGTGTATCTGTCTGTCAGTGAGTGTGTGTCTGTAGTGAGTGTGGTGGTCAGTGAGTGTGTTTGTCAGTGTGTCAGATCCATAAGAGTGTGTTTCAGTGAGTGTGTGTGCCTGTCAATCAAGTGTAACTGCAGCTTTTGTGGCATAAAACACACAGTTAACTAGTCCTTCAGCTGATCTTATTAGGTGCTTGATATATATATAAGCCTTCTGTTGTCCACTGCCTAAACCTCAATGCATTTTATTACATTTAGTTACTTCCTCAGGATATAAGTAATGAATGATCAGGAACAATACATAGTATTTACACCCTGCAAATTTTATAACATGACAGGAGGCTTCGTATTTGCTTAAATCTCTCTTTACTAGAACTCCACAGCAGCACAGAACAACCAATCAGAAAAAAGTTAGGTACTATAAAACTCCCCTCCCTATGGATAATTTCTTCTTTCTTTGCTGCTCCGCAGACAGTACAGGTCAGAGTACCACTGCCTACTGCTAATATTAGTGGGTGGTGTATGATTTTAATTATATTTTCAGTGTTTTACTTATTTTATTATTTGGGGACTTGTTTGTGTGTTTCACTTTATTCACCTCTGCCTATTGCTCTGGGGTTTGTGGGAAGTTTATGTTTCGATGGTTATCTATTCATCTCCCCTGGGGATTCTTTCCCCTCTCTGTCACCTTAAATCTCCCTTCTCTGTCCCTCCTGTGACTTCATTCCTCCGGTCGCGGGGTGCTGTGTTTTACTCACACCTCCCGACCGGAGGCTTTACACGTGGCTGCCTGCCGCGGCCTGCTTTATCCGTGGACCGCATGTCCGCCGGGGGAGTAGGGAGCATTAACGCTGCCCCACCTCCTGTGGTTACTTCTCCTCCGGTCGCGGGTGCTATGATACCGCCGACCGGAGTCTCGGCACGTGGCTGCCTACCGCTGCCAGCGCAATCCGCGGACCGCATGTGTCCGCCGGGGGAGGTGAGAACAATTACGCCCGCTCGCCCCCCCCGAACCCCCTCCTCACCTCACTTCACTGTCAGAGGTGCACCGGGAAGCCGTTAGAGGCAGAGGCAGGCTTCCCCTCCAGGGAGCCGGCTAGTACCTTTGATTCCCACCAGTGACAGGTCTGTCTGGTTAAACAGTCACATAGTTTAGATTCTGCAGTATTTTTATATGTTGTTGTCTTTAGAGATAGTTTACATGGATTGATTTTTAGTAATTTATAATATACTGTGTTTATACTGTACCCTATTAATGTCTGCACCAGCTTTATTTTATGTTTCCAAATGACACAGTCCTTAATTTACCACTGGCATTTTTATTTTGTGATTTGTTTTAGGATCAAGTCACATGTTAAATTATGTATCCATGCTGGTGCTGGTTAAATTACTTGATGTCATACATTATGCACTTTAAGTCATATGGAGAAGCATTGTTCCCACTTCTTTCAAGTACTTCTCTGGTGTGAAGGCATACTTGCTTCCATATAAAGTAGTGATTCATAATTTTAAAGGACGTGGGCTGTGCATATACTGTTCCTGCCTTCAGATTAACTCTGTTGGTTTCTATATTTGGTTGTGCAAGGGTGGACAGTTGTAGTTGTCCCACACAGGGTGCTACACCGTACTTCATGCACTTGCTTCCAGTGGGAGCCTGTACCCTGCATGCACCATAACTACTGTATCAGAGGCCTACATCTGCCCCATTTTCACATGGTGCCCCAGGACCTATTATGACACAGATTTGGAGCGCTTCCTTAACAAGGACCCCTGCCGCTGAATGATACACCACCGATAGGTGGCTTGGCCAGCTCTGTCTGCGCCATTTTTACTGGCCTGCTATGTCTGTGCCCATTACAACGGCCTGCTATGTCTGTGCCCATTGAAATGGCCTGCTATGTCTGTGCCCATTAAAACGGCCTGCTATGTCTGTGCCCATTAAAATGGCCTGCTATGTCTGTGCCCATCAATATGGCCTGCTATGTCTGTGCCCATTAAAACGGCCTGCTATGTCTGTGCCCATTAAAACGGCCTGCTATGTCTGTGCCCATTAAAATGGCCTGCTATGTCTGTGCCCATTAATATGGCCTGCTATGTCTGTGCCCATTACAACGGCCTGCTATGTCTGTGCCTATTGAAATGACCTGCTTTGTCTGTGCCCATTAAAACGGCCTGCTATGTCTGTGCCCATTAAAACGGCCTGCTATGTCTGTGCCCATTAAAATGGCCTGCTATGTCTGTGCCCATTAATATGGCCTGCTATGTCTGTGCCCATTACAACGGCCTGCTATGTCTGTGCCCATTGAAATGACCTGCTATGTCTGTGCCCATTAACATGGCCTGCTAGGTCTGTGCCCATTAACATGGCCTGCTTTGTCTGTGCCCCATTGGCCTGCTATGTCTGTGCCCCATTTATTGGCCTGCTATGTCTGTGCCTATTTGAATGGCCTGCTATGTCTGTGCCTATTTACTCGGCCAACGATTCTGTGTCCATTCGTTTGGCCTGCTGGGCCTCTGCCCTTCTGACGGGCCTTCTCTATTGGTGCCGAACCCCCTTTGGCTGCAAGCCTGGGAGAATATCACTGAGGAAAACCCAGTACCCACCAGTGACATGGAGATGGGCAGGTGTCCAGGCAAGCACCACTACAATACTATCCAAGAGGACACCAGTATACGGCCATCTGAGTTTGGTGGGAAGGGTGAAGGCCCTAAACCTCATGCCTGAAGGGCAAGGTTTCTTATGAAGACCCCGGGCACACATCCACGGTTTACACCAGACCGGCGACGGCACATCTCCAAGGAGACCTTCACACAGGCAAGGACCGGTATTCAGACACCTACAGGAGGACGCGGTGTTTCCTTGTCTTTAACAAATAACTCTCTATCTACCTCCCGGTACCCATTTAGATATCGGTAGTTATTCCTGCGTAGGTTAACGCCTGGCCCTGTTCAGTGGGGTTTACTTGTCTTGACTTCCGGCCTGCTATTTGCCTTCTATCCGGGATAGAATTTACATATTCACTCTTATCTAGGTTTATTATTTTTGTTTTCGTGCCTTCTTTTTCCTTTCGCTTGGGTCGTCAAGAGGCCTGACTTGACCTGATTGCAGAGAACGCCTCCAGCTTTCCTCATGCTACCAACGGTCATCCTGGACCCCGCGCGCATGGGATCCGGGCGGTCAGTTGGTAGTTTTCCATCATTGTTTTCGAAGGTTGCCCTCAGCCATATACTGATATTAGTAATTGGTGTACCCTGCAGTTGGTCTCCCTGAGTCTCTAAGGGACTCTGGTTTGGTTCAGAGGAGGGTGCGGCCCTCCATCACCTCGATCCGAGAATATTTGGTTTTCAGGAACAGAGTGTGAACCCATCTCATATACAGAACTGGACACTGATTTGTTATTAGAGGGCACAGCCCTCCCTCAACCTCAACCGGATACTGGGCTGGATACAAAGGATATGTTTGGAGTGCCACATTCTCATAGAGAGAACCGGTCCCAGATGTAGACTCTGCTGTTTGGTTATTAACAGGTGCGGCCCGCTCAGGCTATCAGCCGGACGCTACCACGTAATTCGATCACATTATTAGAGAGCGCGGCTCTCTCATACACTCAACGCTCTACGATGCCGTCCATCTGTTCTTTACACAGGCTTGTACCTATGCAAGACTTTGAGGACTGCATACAGGGGCGTCCCTCCTGCATTCAATTAGATATGACGTCTGTGCCACTGATTTCGTTCTAGAGGCCTGCCGGGTCATGCAAGATATACATATTTAGACTGAATCCCATAATTGTATCTCCTGTAATGGATCTGCTGGATCTGAACCACTGTACCACTCGCAGGAAATACTCAGAGGTATGACGGGGGGAGACTCCCACTTATTTACACACAATCCTGGAAATGGTACCACTAACGGATGAGCCTCAGGTATTGCGAGAGTGCAGGTTTTGGTATATTCTGCATCATATAAACGGAGAATTGCTTTCTGTTTCGGATATCCAGGTCATTGCGAACAAACTGCGCAGTCAGTTTCTCCCATATCAAGATGACATGAGATATGGAGACCTTCATGGAGCAAACAGGCACTGCCTTGCTCGGGTAACAAGACAAGGGAAGACCTACTACCCGGTCTGAAGGTAAACCGTACGCATGGATCGCATGGTAAGACCGGAAACCCCGGTTGTCTTCAGTCCCCCGGTCATTACGATCTTGGGATAAGATGGCAGGACTGCACCATCCCGTCGGAGCACTTACCTGGTGATCAGGGTTCGGAGATGGGGGACCCTCCATCTATACTCTATATGTCCCTCACGGGAACCTTTTGTTTTGGAGTCGCGCTACCCACTTTTTCAACTACCATCAAAGAGACCTACGAGACTCTATGGAGGTGCTTGGTGTGCCCCGACTCCTACACGGACATCAATATCGGGTCACGTCATACCGCTGGAGTACAGCTCAGGATGGTAGCAGACTCAGATGGGGCTGCCGACATTCTGTAGCAGGACACCACATGTTTCAGACGGCTGATGCTAGACCCTTCTTTTTTCGCTGTGTCTGCTCTCTGGTGTCACCTGTCTTGGACGGAGGGACTTGCCTGCGCATTGGAGAACGATATGTGTTCGCGGGACTCCAAGCTAAGAAGGGAGGTATCCCTCTATAGGGAGACTTTGAATTCAATTATCAAACTCACATTCCTGGGTCCCTTGACCTAGGGTCTACTCTGGGAAGTTACGTGTCTGGACAGTCAGGGGTACAGGAACCTAAGGGTCTCACTGTATTTTACCCTATCTTGTAGGGGCGTGTATACCAGGAACCCCTACACAAATTTTGACAGGACAGGCATGGATCAAGATCGTACTACGGTAATCAGAGTATTTCACTTGCTCACTACAGCACGTGAGGACTCTTCGTGGTTTACAGGTCCCAATCACCATTGGATCTGTACATCTTTCGCTCTTAGATGATGACATCTCTGGATGGAACTCTACACTCAGGTTTACGCTTCCCATCCCTTTGTAATTTTCTGGGATTCACTATTCCCAGAATACTCCATACAATTTCAGTTCGGAACCCTGAATAGACGTCCTTTTGGAGTCTTTTCTCTACCGCAGCCGGGGATTGCAAAGTCCATTTGGAATATTGGATTCACTTCGGATACGGCTAGTTTGACCACACTTTTGCCTGCATTATACATTCATTCTCGGATGAGACATCTCACCGGGTAGACCAGGAGGGAACAAAATATTCTACTTGGTTCTATTGCGATATTGGTGGTGGACTTAGGCGCATTCCATGAGATTGGAGATCTCCCTGCAAGGCCACATCGCCGGATGACCCTGGCTCGATCGGAGGTACCACCTTACGGATCGAGTGTTGAGACATGGTGGCAGTTTCTTCTCGCGGCCCTAAGTCCGCAAATGACCTTCGATATTTTACAGCTACAGGAAACTGGCTGATAGGTCAGCTTGCCAGCTCATGGACCGACTGCTAGGAAACAGGTTGCAACACCATGTACAATGGATCTATCAGCGGATGGCATCTTCATTGATCCGTCTTCTGTCGTTTATAGCAGTTGGTAAGTTCAAATAGGATTACTCTGATATCTCCTGACATAGGTACCAGCGACACAAACAGCGTTGGATTGGTGAACTGAGCGTTGAAACAGCAAATACGAAGCCTCCTGTCATGTTATAAAATTGTAGATTATTCTAGCTTTAGTGTACCTATAATCTTAATTTTATTAATGACAGGAGGTGAGTATTTCCCACCCATTCTTATCCCTCCTTTGTTTAATTTTATAGTTTAGATTAATCAGGTACGTATGCAACTCTGCTTGTTGTCTCTGCTACCTGTCGCTTGTTTTCTTATGTCTGTTTTTCCTAAGTAGGGTTGGGATATCTACATATTAAGGTAAATTTGGTTGCTACATTGGGTACCTACATGGTTATTCAGAGTACATTTCATTGGATAATTAACCTGTTCGATTCTGTTTTCCATCGACGTTATCTGGTTTGGTAGTTCTCGGCTGGTGGACATCGTTGTATTCGTTGTATCTAGGACTTCATTTCTTCCCCATTATGTTTTCTGCCTTTTATTCTGTTTTTTTGTCGCAGCTTGAAAGAGGAAATGATGCATGGGAGGGGAGTTTTATAGTACCTAACTTTTTTCCGATTGGTTGTTTTTCTGTGCTGCTGTGGAGTTCTAGTAAAGAGAGACTTAAGCAAATACTCGCCTCTTGTCATTAATACAATTAAGATTATAGGTACACTAAAGCTAGCATAATCTACAATTATCTGAAACTTTAGATTTTTATGTAGCACCACCCCTTAATTAGCTTATAATCACATCCTATTGGTTAAAATGAATAAAATATGGCAGTGCATGCCCCCCTATAATGCACATTTCAGGTGTAACCTATAATAAATAGGGAGACAATTCTCAACATGGCCGTGCATTCTTTTGTAAAACGTAAATTTACACTGTAATCAGTTATGAATATAGGTGAAAAATTTACAGATATGACCCAAGCTGTAATTAACGCTGTAGTGTCCCTTTAAGTACTAATGTTGTTATAACATGTTACATATCTGTTATTTAACCCCTTAAGGACACATGACATGTGTGACATGTCATGATTCCTTTTTATTCCAGAAGTTTGGTCCTTAAGGGGTTAAGGATCTTTTTTCAAAATGGAATAACCCACTCCAATGCTGCTGTTCTGTGTAGAGTCAAGTTAAAAAAGAGGAACATTCTATTTCCATGCATACGATGTACAGGCACAAGATTGTGCTGAGGGCATAGTGTAGTAATTGGTTCTTAAAGGATTCCACTACTTCTATTAAATTCATAAGATAGCAAGCAGTGATGTGCAAGTTAAGTACAATACATTTAAAATTAACAGGAAATGGAGAAGGTAGCATCTAGTCATTACATTCGGGCATTACTGGTAATCTCATGTTATTACATAACAGCATTACTGGCACATCTTCTGTCATAAAGGAGTAAACAGAACACAACATAGAATTATTTAGAGCCAGGAAGAAAATTCTCTCAACAGATACATCGGCTTAAGCAAATTCACAATGTTTGCCTTTGATAAGCAGGAACAAGTCCTTGTATAGAGTGTACTACAGTTACCTCTGTTTTATTCCTTCCCACTCACAGTGTTCTGCATGTTACAAAGATGCTTGCTACCCCACTTTATCAGGAGTGGGTTGCACATATTTCTTTTGTTCATTCTTCGTAACTGCAAATTTTCTTCTGATTGCGACTCATTGAAGAGTTGAATACTTTAATTGAATTGCCAATTTACCCATTGTTCGGGTTCTGTTCCCATCCAGAGTAAATAAAATACCAATAATAGTTGAAGTGGGCTGTAACACGACCTTTGTTTTGCATGGTCCCCATTCCAGAATTAGGAGAAAAATTAATACTGTGCATAACTATATTTATGATAAGAATATAAGCTTTGGGTTGAAAGCTATGTTTAAAATAATTCTACATTGCGAAGAGTACCTGCAGCAATACAGTATGAAGTCTAAAACATAATGTCTGCCTGTGTTCACTTGCTTGTGAAGTTGGGAATCAGGCCCAGACTGGCAAAATGGGCGAATGCCTAATGAGCCGTGATGGCCAAAGGGCAAAGGCCGACCATGGAGATGAAAGGATCTCTCCAGCTAATGCCTAGTGAGCGCAGCACAAACAAGAAACTAATTCCCCACATGGGTAGATGGGAAGATCAGAGAGTCAGGTCTCACTTCCAGCTGGGGTTATATTCTTGTAAACTCCAGTCACTGAAACTGTTACATAGCTTATAGTTCCATAGTTCTATAGGCTGAAAAGAAACATGTGCCCATCAAGTTCAGCCTTCCTCACATTTGTTTTTTGCTGTTGATCCAAAAGAAGGCAAAAAAAAAAAAAAAACAGTTTGACGCACTTCTAATTTTGCAACAAGCTAGGAAAAAAATTCCCTCTTGACCCCATAATGGCAGTCAGATTTATCTTTGGATCATGAAGCCATTACTCCACAGTTTTTAAAATTATATAATTGATTATTCTGTTTTTGCAAGTATGCATCTAGTCACTGTTTAAACATCTGTACAGACTCTGATAAAACCACTTATTCAGGCAGAGAATTCCATCCCTATTATTCTTACAGTAAATAAAACCTTTCCTTTGCCTTAAACTAAATCTTCTTTCTTCCAGTCTAAACGCATGACTTTGTGTCCTATGTAAATGTAACGAAAATATACCCCAACACGCAGGATTCAACTCAACAGAAAACAACACAGAGGGGAGATACGTCTACCGGACCTTAGAATGGCCGGACTCGATGTATATGAGAGGAGTACAGAGTCAGGAGCGATCCGAGGTCAAGGGCACAAAGAGACAGCGTAAACTAAGACTAGCCGGGGTCTGGTACACAGTAAACAGCAAGCCGGTAAACAGAACAGATAAGGATAAAGAGATAACGTAGTCAGAAACAAAGCCAAGGTCAAGTACGAAGGAACACAACTGAACACAACAAGCGCTAAATGGAACTGAAACAGAAACCACGATAGGGCAAGGAACTAAGGGAAAAAGGTGAGTATATATACCTAAACATCTATTTTGATTGGCCCCTATCATATCCACGCCCCCAAAAGGTAAGTGTATGGGGAGTGTGGCATGACAGGGACCAATGGGAGGCCTTTGCCAATTTAGGCTCCCACTGTCCCTTTAAGAGCGCGCCCGATACCCGCGGCGCGCTCTTAGAGTCAGACAGGACACGTGACCGCTTCTCGCGGTCACTGCCCGCCTTCCTGTCACAGACGGCGGATGAGCCGCGCGTGGCTCGTGCAGCAGCAGGACCGCGCGTGGCTTGAACAGAGGACCCCAGCCGGCCCCTGGAAAGGGTAAGTACCGCTACAGTATCCCCCCCTGAGGACACGCCCTCCGGGCGGCGAGGGCCAGGCCTGGCAGGAAAACGAGAATGGAAGGAACATACAAGGCGAGGAGTGTGAACAGCGTCAGCGGAAATCCAACTGTTCTCCTCAGGCCCATAGCCCTTCCAATGCACTAGGTACTGAAGTCGACCTCTAAGGAAACGAGAGTCAAGAACAGCAGAAACTTCAAACTCCTCATGACCCTCCACAGAGACAGGAGGTGGAGGAGGAGTATGCCGGGTATAGCGGTTGCGTACGTAAGGCTTCAACAACGAGATGTGAAAGACATTAGGAATACGCAGATTCTTAGGAAGACCCAAGGCATACGAAACAGGATTAACTTTATGCAAAATACGATAAGGACCAATAAAGCGGGGGGCCAATTTCATAGAAGGCACCCGGAGACGAATATTTCTCGTGGAAAGCAAAACTCTGTCCCCCACTACATAAGAAGGAGCCGCCCTGTGACGCTTGTCAGCCTGCACCTTCTGGCGAGCAGCGGAATCCACCAAAGAACGCTGAACCTGCTCCCAAGTATTACGCAAACCAGCCAAATGCTCATCCAGAACTGGCATGCCCTGTGAGGAGAAAGCAGCCGGAAGAACAACGGGATGCTGGCCATAGACAACGTAAAAAGGACTTTTGCCGGAAGAATCATGAGTAGCGTTATTCCGAGCAAACTCAGCCCAAGGAAGAAGGTCAGCCCAATTTTTCTGATGGTGGGATACGAAACAACGAAGGTACTGCTCCAGAGATAGATTAGCACGTTCAGCAGCTCCATTAGACGGGGGGTGGTAAGCGGAAGAAAATGAGAGAGAAATACCCATTTCCGAACAAAAGGCTTTCCAGAACCTGGAAATAAATTTGCTACCCCTATCGGACACAATAGATACGGGAATGCCATGCAACCGAAACACCTCTCTAGCGAAGATAAATGCCAGTTCCCTAGACGTGGGCAGCTTGCGAAGAGACACAAAGTGAGCCATCTTGGAAAACCGATCTACTATCATTTTATTTATTTATTTATTTATTATTGCTATTTATAAAGTGCACACAGATTCCGCAGCGCTGTACAATTAGTTGAGAAACGTACAATATACACATACAAATACAAGGGGTAAGAGAGCCCTGCCCGTAAGCTGATATCTAGCCATTGGAGCTCTTTTATACAAAGTGCTTGGCTAGATGGCCCGTGAACTTACAATCTAAAGGAAACCATGGGGATTTGAGACAAGAGGTAGCAGGGGAAGTTCGGAGGTGATGGCTGAAAGAGTTAACAGAGAGAAGCTATTGGTAAGATGTTAGGGGAATGAAGAGGTAATTGGGTGAGAATCTCAAGCAGCTGGGGGAGCATGCTATATCTTTAAGGGGATCCTGGGTGGGGTGGGGTGGGGTGGGGTGGGTGGGGGGTGGGGTGGGGTGGGGTGGGTGGGAAGTGGGGAGAAAAAATGCAGTCTTCACTGAGTTGATTGTGAAGTAAGGCCTGAGGAATAGGGATGGAACAGTCATATGAAGGTATTTACGACTGGGGAGGGGAAAAGGAGAGTGGGGGGGGGGGAGGGGGCAGAGTAGGCATGTGTTATAGACTATTGAAAAGTTTAGCAACCAAATTCTATCACCCAAAATATTAATAACTGTCTACATGAAATATTGGTCGGAATCATTAAATGACAGTGGTACACACTGCATGCACATAACATTACAGTGGCAAACTACAGGTATAAATTGTAACAACTCTATAGTAACATATGAGAATATTGTAGCAATCCAGTAATACGGGGGGTGGAGTATCTTCCAAGCTTCAGTCAGTACCTGAGAGTGATGGGTGTTTCTGCAGGATGGTAAATGCAGTCTTCACTGAGTTGATTGTGAAGTAAGGCCTGAGAGTGATGGGTGTTTCTGCAGGATGGTAAATGCAGTGTTCACTGAGTTGATTGTGAAGTAAGGCCTGAGGAATAGGGATGGAACAGTCATATGAAGGTATTTACTACTGGGGAGGGGAAAAGGAGAGTGGGGGGGGGGAGGGGGCAGAGTAGGCATGTGTTATAGACTATTGAAAAGTTTAGCAACCAAATTCTATCACCCAAAATATTAATAACTGTCTACATGAAATATTGGTCGGAATCATTAAATGACAGTGGTACACACTGCATGCACATAACATTACAGTGGCAAACTACAGGTATAAATTGTAACAACTCTATAGTAACATATGAGAATATTGTAGCAATCCAGTAATACGGGGGGGTGGAGTATCTTCCAAGCTTCAGTCAGTACCTGAGAGTGATGGGTGTTTCTGCAGGATGGTAAATGCAGTCTTCACTGAGTTGATTGTGAAGTAAGGCCTGAGAGTGATGGGTGTTTCTGCAGGATGGTAAATGCAGTCTTCACTGAGTTGATTGTGAAGTAAGGCCTGAGAGTGATGGGTGTTTCTGCAGGATGGTAAATGCAGTCTTCCTATCATTAGGATAACTGTGTTACCATTCGAAGGGGGTAATTCAACAATAAAATCCATTGACAGGTTTTGACCAATGTATTAAAATATATACACATATATATAAAATAAAAAGTAATGAATAAAATAATGGAATAAAAATGGATGAAATATCTACAGTGTGGTCAGATTGGGGGTATCCTAGACTATAATGCCGTAGGTAACAACTATGAATAGGTTAACCCCAAAATGACCACAGAAAGAGTAGACAAAAAAATATATATATTAATAAAAAGTGTTTTATAAAAAGTTAAACAAATCAAAGTCTACATTTAAACCTAGGGGGGGTAAAGTCTGTAGGTTAAATACCCACTCCATTTCATTGTTTTCCTAAAATGTTCTTTATATTGCCACCTCTCCAGGGAACTTTACATTTTTTTATTCCTAACCTATTTTTTTTACTTCTTCTGTAATATATCCATTGATAGTTTCCTTCTCTCTACATTAAACAAGAATATTATATAATGTTACATAAATATAGCACTGTCAAATTATGCCACTTCTGTTTATTAAATTAAGTTACTTACATTTTAATTGCATGATTTTGCTATTACATGACGAAAAGTCATGATTTTATTAAAGACACGGAGGCGAGTATTGCATATCCCTTTCTTTACTGTTCACAAATAGCAGCAAAGGAAACAAACAGAATGAAAAAAGAATGAACATGTGATAACATAGGCCCCTCCCCACTCAGGTCCCAGTATAACAGGCAGCACTTCCCTTCCATTTCCCTCTTTCTGCAGATGCGACCAAAGAACAATGTCCATAACTAGAGTAGTGTGAGAATAAAGTCCCAAGGTAATAGCATAAAACCGAAGAAGGTAGAACATCAAAAACTGGGAAGTGTGACCGTAGAATCCATAGGACCGATGGAGAACAGCGGGAGGAGACCAATAAACCGGACCATTGCTAGATGTCTTGCCGGATTAAGCTGTGAAGATATAAAGGACAGGAGCCAACAGGTTAAAGTCGATACTTGCAACTAGTTTCAAGGTTACACCAGTGAGAACAAAGACCCCCGTATGTACAGTCCCGCAAACAATTAATATTAATATATCCAGTATTAATGAAAACAACAAAGTCTAAGGACGGCCCCACTTACCGTATCAAACCATACTATGCGGCGTGTCGTGGTATGAGTAATTTGGGTGGGGAGATATATACTTACCAGCGTGTAAGAACAACAAACAAGGGTGGGACAATACTCGCCTCCGTGTCTTTAATAAAATCATGACTTTTCGTCATGTAATAGCAAAATCATGCAATTTTATAACAAGACACGGAGGCTCATATTGTTATCCATATTGCTGATCCATTACCACAGCGAATGTGTGTGGGGCCGGCCGAAAGTAGAATTCTCGGAAGGTAGACTCCCTAGACCAATCAGCTGTTCTCATAATGTCTTCTAGGCGGGCGCCCGCCGACATCATAGAAGAGGCTGATGCCCCCCGTACTGAATGGGCGCCAAAAACTGTAGTATCAATGCCCGCTAGGGCCAGCAGCCATTTCACCCAGCGTGACAAGGTAGTGCTGGAAACTGGATGAAAAGGAGGACGGAAAGATAAGAACAACTGAGGAGAGACAGTAGAGCGGTGTGGTTCGGTGCGAGATTCATATTCGCGAAGGCAGGTCACTGGGCATAGTGAAGGAGAGGTAGGGAAACTAGGGTATGATACTGTTTTGATGGAAGTCTTAGTGCGCCTGCTGATGTTAAAAGTTACCCCGTCCGGGGTGTATGACTTGGCATCGACGTCCAGTGCACTGACATCCGAGACTCTCTTGCATGAGATGAGACAGAGCAGGCAAACCAATTTGGCGGACAGCTGTTTGAGGGAGAGTCCTGCGTTAGCGGGCCAGGATGAGAGGAGAGCCAATACAACGGAAACATCCCAGGTCATGGAGTAGCGGGGCCTGGGTGGCCTTGAAAATCTAGAACCCTTGACGAGTCGGCACACTAGTGGGTGTTGTCCCGCGGGGCGGCCCTCGAAACCTTGGTGAATCGCTGAGATAGCGGAACGGTAAAGGTTAATAGTCCTGTAAGCCTTACCGGCTTCGAAGAGAGACATCAGGAACTGCAGGATCGTTGTTACAGGGGCCGAAACGGGATCCTCGTTCCGAGCCATGCACCAGCCAGCCCAAGCTCGCCAAGCTGACCCATATGCCCGTCTAGTGCCGGGAGCCCATGCTGCTGCCAATAAATGTCTAGTTGCGTCCGAAACTCCTTGGATTTCCCAGGGTCCCCGGAGATTCGCCATGCCAGAAGTGGGAGAGAGCCCTCTAGCCGGAGGGGATGATAGCGTCCCGTCGGGTCTTGCAGCAGGTCGTGGTGTCCCGGCAGGAGTCGAGGGTAGTCCAACGACATCTCGAGCATTTGGGGAAACCAAGACTGCGTTTCCCAGAATGGGGTAACCATGACTAGTTCCGCCCGGTGTTTGCGGGCCTGCAGGAGTGAGCGAGGGATCATGGAAAACGAGGGGAAGGCATAGAGGAGGCCTCCCTTCCAATCTTGTAGGAAGGCATCCACTGCCTCCGCCATTGGGTCCGGCCTCCAGCTGAAGAAGCGTGGGAGTTGGGCATTGAGCCGGGAGGCGAAAAGGTCTATGGTAAATGGTCCCCAGAGATATGATATATTGGAGAACACCTTCCTGGCTAATCTCCAGTCGCTGGTGTCTGAGAGATAACGTGAACCCCAGTCCGCCTGGACGTTGTGTAGACCAGGTAGGTACTCCGCGTAGACCATCAGGTTCCGTTCCAGGCAGAATTCCCAAAAGTCTTTCGCCAATCTGGCCAGGACCGCCGACTGTGTACCACCCAGGTGGTTGACATATCTCACCGCCGAAACATTGTCCATGCGGAGTCGAATACATGATAGGGCACGGTCCTTGGCGAAGCTGCGGATGGCGAAGGAGCCTGCCAGAAGTTCCAGGGCATTGATGTGTAGTCGGGATTCGGACTCCGACCACCGGCCCCCAGTTGAGATTCCCTCGCAGTGGGCTCCCCAACCGTGTAGACTCGCATCCGAGTCGATCGTGAATTCTGGCATTGAGCCGAAGATGGCTTTGCCATTCCATGCAGACAGGTTGAGAATCCACCATCGCAACTCGTCTTTCGTCTCGTTGTCCAGAGATACCAGATCCGCGTAGGATGCCCCGGCTCTTAGGTGAGCGATCTTTAGGCGCTGTAGCGCTCGGTAATGGAGTGGGCCTGGGAACACGGCCTGGATTGAGGAGGCCAGCAGGCCTATGAGGCGTGCCAGTTGGCGTAAGGTGAGCTGGGGCCGGATAAGGGCCCTGCGTAGCTCTTTGCGGATGGATCGAATTTTGGATACCGGGAGGCTCAGCGTTGCTGCCCCCGAATCCACTTGGAATCCTAGGAATTCCAAGCGGGTGGCGGGGGTCAGGCATGACTTCTCCCAGTTGATTATGAAACCTAAGCGTGACAGGAGGTTTATGGCTAGCCGTAGATGTGTGAGGAGGGTGGAATGCTCCTGAGCCATGAGGAGAATATCGTCTAGGTAGACGATTAGCCGAACTCCTCGACTGCGTAGCCAGGCCATAACAGGCCGTAGAAGCTTTGTGAAACACCACGGGGCTGAGGATAGGCCAAAGGGCAGGCAGGTGAACCGCCATGTTTCGTGCCGCCAGTAAAAGCGTAGGAGGTCCCGAGAGGCCTCCGCTATTGGCACTGTCAGGTACGCGTCTTTTAGGTCTAGTTTTGCTAGCCAGTCTCCGTGGAGGAGGAGATCCCTTAGCAGGTGAATACCCTCCATCTTGAAATGGCGGTACCTGACTACGGCATTGAGGGGGCGCAAATTTATGACTGGCCTCAATTGGCCGCCTTTCTTTTCCACTAGGAAGATATTGCTTATTACGCCCGCAGGGTTGGGGGGTGCTAGTTCTATAGCCCCTTTGAACCGGAGGGTTGAAAGTTCTTTGTCGATCCGACCGCGATCCTGGAGGGAAAAGCGGATCGGTCGAGGAGGGGGAATGTGTATGGGGTGGCAGGTGAGTTCTACATTGAAACCCCGAATAGTGGTCAGTACCCAGGGATCTGAAGTGATTTGTGACCAGGCTGGGAAAAAATGTTGGAGTCTGCCCCCTATGTAACCCGGAAAAGAAATGTGTGGTATGAGGCAACTCACCGTATGGTCGTCTTGAGCTTGGGTTACCCCGAAGGCCTCTGGATCGCCATTGACGTCCGTGGGACGGAAAAAACATGGGGCGGGAGGTCTCTTGGTATTGGTTATGGTGTTGAAAGGAGCCTCTTCCCGTGCCACGGGATTGGGGGTAGCTGCGGCCGGACAGACGGCTCCTGAGTCTGCCGGCCCTGGTAGAGACCCGCCCCTGGAATACTCGCCTCATGGAGGCTTGGGCCTTGTCTAGAGCCGTGAATGCTCCCACAAAGCGCCCTAAATCTTTAATGAAGGAATCTCCGAAGAGGAGCCCTTGAGCGTCTTTGCCCGCTTCTGTAAGGGCGAGGTTGGCCAGTTTGGGCTCAATTTTGAATAATATGGCTTTACGACTTTCTATAGATAGGGAGGTATTTACGCTCCCAGCAATACAAATTGCTCTCTGGACCCAACCTCTAAGGTCTTCAGGGTCGACCATGCGGTTCTCCGCTCTGGCGTCTTCCGCCAAGTCAAATAATTTGGCCAAAGGTCCGAATATGTCCAGGTGCTTGTCCTGGCAGGACTTCAAAGCGGACTCCAGTCCTTTACGGGGATTCCAGCCCATTTTAGTGAGGAACTGAGTCATTTTGGGGTCAACCTCTGGGGTGTCACACACCTTGTTGGGCACCAGAGGCCTAGGACACTCCGCCCTCAATTTGTTGCGGGCCGCCTTGCTTAAGGGTTTTCTGACCCAATTTTCTAGGTATGTGGCAACGTGGTCGGCCGGGAGCCACTCCGCCGACCTCGGATGGTGAAGGTCATCCGGGTCGAAGAGTGGGACCCCCGAAGGATCCACGAGGGAGGGCCCCGCAGCCGCTGGGTTCCTGGTCCCTGACTCGCCTCCGGGCATCTCTGCCTGAGCAGAGGAAAGGAGGTCAAGAGCGCCATTGGCGGAATCCGCATCAGAGTCGGTATCCGACTCGTTCATAGCCTCCTCATTTGACCCGATTTCTGAGTCGGTGTCGCTCTCAATCTGTGCTCTGGCACATTTCCATAGCCGCGCCCGTTCTGCCTGGCGCGGAAAGGCTCTTTTGCGTGGATGGGACACGCTCTCTGGGGCGACCGAAGGTACGCCAGTCATGGTGTTTCTGGAGGCAGAGGAATGTTTGGACTTACGGGCAGCCTTTTTGAAACCCTCTTTAGACACCTCTCCCTGGGGCGTCAAGGGGCCCGAGAGTTGCTCGTCTGAAGGACGGGGCAAGAGGGCCTGTGAAATGGTGTGGGAGAGGGTGAAGGACATAGACTCCATAGCTGCCATAATGGCGTCTGTTACTGAGCGCTGTAGCGCTAGAAACTGTGGCCCACCGGGGTGGGTATTTCCATCCGCCATAGAAGGCGAGATATGTGAGGTGACAGGGGCCTCAGTTCTGATTAGTGGGGTATCCGACTCCCCAGAGTGAGCGGACCCAGCAGATAGTCTGGGTTTAGGCATAATGGGAAACTAGCAGGAGTAATAGGAAAAATAAAGGACGTATGGGTTAGTCACCCAAACAGCTAAGCAAGTAGCAAGGAAAAAACGCTCTCACCAGGGCCCAGACCAGTGACACACTAAGAGGTAGGGACAGGATGTCAGAAAATGGCCGCCGGGAATCTCGCGGGATTCGCGGCACCCGCGAGATACGCGGTAAAACTACCAAACAAGAAGGAGAGAGTGCGCAGAAAGGCGCCCGAGCAGAAGAAACAGACAGGAGACAAGACTACATAAGCAGGGGAGGTCTGGGCCCTGAGGCTAGTGTACAAAGAGACAAATACTAACTTTAGAAATAAAAGACTAAATAAATAACCGAATAAGTAAGTGGATAAATAAATACAAGTAAATAAGAGAAAAATATCAATGAACAAATCAGTATATTAAGAGAATATGAGGAGAAAATATGGCATGTACTTATCTTTGTGTCAGAGCAGCAAAGAAAGAGGGAAATGGAAGGGAAGTGCTGCCTGTTATACTGGGACCTGAGTGGGGAGGGGCCTATGTTATCACATGTTCATTCTTTTTTCATTCTGTTTGTTTCCTTTGCTGCTATTTGTGAACAGTAAAGAAAGGGATATGCAATATGAGCCTCCGTGTCTTGTTATAAAATTATTAATATTTAAAGAAAAAGAAAAACACATGATACATGTTCAAAACAAACCTGGACCACTGCCCTGAAACAAATAATACCAGGGTGAAAAGAGATTTTTTTTTTAGCTTGATTATGAAAAGGCAGAATACCGGTTGACATTAATAGATGTTGAGATAAAGTAATAGTAAATTAGTAATGATATGGCTGTAGAACATTCAAAGGTTTATAGCAGCAATTTTAAAGCATAGCAGTAATGTCGATTTGTGTTGAGCAAACATACAGATTGGCTTTTCAGACTTGGAGTACAATGGGTCAAATGCTTTATCTTACTGTGAGAACAGACAAGTGGAACATGGTCTGCATACAAGAAATGCCCGCTTATTATTATTATTATTATTATTATTATTATTATTATTAAGAAATCTCTGAAAGTGGAACGGTTTACTCATTACTAATTATTTTTGTGTCTATTTAATTATGAAACGTATATTGTAAAGTCATTTTCATTTTTTGTTGTTGCTGTATTGCTCTATTTTAATTTTTTTTAAATCTAGAAAATGTATAGTTATATAAGTTGCAATAAGTAGAATTAACCCCTTCCTACCGTGAGAACAGGCTATGACGTCCTACAAAAAAGAGGGCTTTAACGCCGTTAGAGTGGCATAGCACACACTAATGATCGGGCCCTCCCTGCATCGTCTATAATTACCCTATTCACCGAATCAGATTGGGGGGAGTGCCCAGCCAACTGGACCACCAGATCACCAGGGGTTGTATTTTGCCTCCCTTTCTGTCCAGGAGATAAGCAAGAGGGGAGCAATTGTTATATACAAATATAAAAAGACAAACAGTGTTGGAAAACTGAGTTTAACACAGCCTTCCCGCATACTGTCACTGAACTCTCTTCTTCACCCTTCTGTGGCCAACTCCCAAAACTAATAATACACCTGATAGCTTTGCATACTACTTTACTGACTTGCTCCTCTCTCTCAAACGCACTTGGACCAGGCCTTCTCCCCAGCTACTGAACAAGAAGTAGCTGTGCTTCTCCTTTCCTCTCACCCCACCACTTGCCAGCTTGAT
Source organism: Pelobates fuscus (assembly GCF_036172605.1). NCBI lineage: Eukaryota > Metazoa > Chordata > Amphibia > Anura > Pelobatidae > Pelobates > Pelobates fuscus. The sequence continues at coordinate 296,188,280 of NC_086318.1, forward strand.
CCAATCCCATCTCACCTTTCAGACCACTCTTCCCTTGTCTTGTGCCATCCTTCATGCAGCTCTTCAACTGCTCTCTTTCTTCTGGCGTTGACCCTGCTCCCCTTAAAAATGCTACTGTCGTAACCATTCTAAAAAAGCCATATCCCTGCTTCCTTTTTTTCAAAGCTTATATAAAGACTTGAATTACCCATTTGGCTTACTTCCTCAAATCCAACTTTTTCCTCGAACCTTTTCAATCTGGCTTCCACCCCTTGCACTCTACTCTCACTGTTTTGACTAGGCTTACAAATTATGTAATAGTGGCAACCAAAGGCCACTACTTTATACAAATTCTTCTTGACCTCTCTGCTGCCTTTGATATTGTTGATCCTTCTAAAAACTCTTTAATCCCTTGGTCTTTCTGACACTGTCCTCTCTTCTCATTCACCTCTTATCTCTCACAACGTTCAATAAGTGTCTCATTTTCTAATGATACCTCCTTCCATTGTCCTGTCTTAGTTGGAGTCCCCCAACTGTCTCCTTCTATTTTCTCTTTATATTGCCTCTCTTAGCAAACATATGAATAATTTGGATTCCACTACCACCTGTCCGCCAGTAACACTCAGATATATATCTTCTCCCCAATCTCTGCTTCACTGTCATACAACGTGTCACCTGTTGCCTTTCTTTCATCTCTGACTGGATATCCTTCCACTTTTTGCAATTCAATCTCTCTAAAACTGAGCTTTATGTTTTTCCTTCTTAAAATTCTGATCCTCCTCTTGGCACAAGCATCAACCCGTCCTTGCAAGTTCGCTGTTTGGGGTTATATTTGTTTTTCGCATGTGGCTGCATGTATTGTAGCTCCCTTGCACGCCCTGCTGTGATGCTGGGAGCCGGACCATGACACCACTCGGCCCCAGCATCACTAAACTGCATGCGAAGAGACAGAGCAAGAAGATTAAAGCTCCCTCACCCCATCCATTGCAGACCCAGTGTGTGCCTGTCAGTGAGACATTAGAGGAATACTAATAGTGTAAAATATATTATATGTCATTAACCAAGCATACTAAATATAACATTATTAGTATTCCTCTTTCTCTCTCTTTTAGCTAAATATACATCCAATGAGTAAATGTATTTCATTTTATATATTTATATATTTCATTTCTATAGTATCTACTTTTTGTTCCCTTTTTTATTTAGTGATTTGTTTTATTAGTGCTTTTTATTTTGTCGCAACATGTTGTTTGTACCATCTAAGAGTGTGTGCCTGTCAGTGAGTGGGTGTGTCAGTGTGTATCTGTTAGTGAAAGTGTGTGTTAGCTGAACAGTGTGTGTACCAATGACTGTGTAGCTGTCAGTGAGTGTATGTCATGCATGTATTACTGAGTGGGTTTGTTAAGTCAGTCAAAGTGCGTGTTGGTTTTAAACAGGAAGAGGCAAGGCCTTGACATGGAGGGGTGGGGCAAATTTAGATTAGGTGGGTGCCCAAGTTTAGTCATGCCTAGGGCATAAAACCAAAAAACACCACTGCTTATATGGGATTGGGGTGCTTTTCTGTAGAGAGCTCCCTAATTTTGTACCCTTAAATAGGGATCGTCCTATTTATGAATATCAAATTAGGGTGCTGTTTAGCAGATGGCCCCCTAATATGCTAACCCTATGTGGTTTGCCTCAGAGCTGCCATCAGGGCATGACAACCATGACAACCATGACAGTCATGGGCCCAGCGAGCCTGGAGGGCAGGACTGCTCTGTGAGTTTCGGGCCCACATTCCCTATGTGCACATATATACTGCGATCTTCACTATATATATCTGTACCTGCAGGCCCCTCAGCTCCCTGTTCACTGCAGAGGGGGCCCAGCACACTCAGTATTCACTTCCCAGCAACTCCACTGTCTCTAACTCTCGCGAGCCCCATGGCCGTCAGAGCGTTGCCACGGTTTAACATGAGAGTTAGAGACAGAGGAGTTGCTGAGAAGTAAAGACCGAGGTGCTGGGCTCCCTTTGCAGTGAACAGCGCCTGGCTCCGAGCACCATACCACTAGACCACCAGGGAATGAGATCTCCCCTCGCTCTTGCCACATGTAAGAAGCAGGGAGGAGTGAAAAAAACATTTAAAAGAAATGTTAAAAAAAAACAATATACAAATGCACTCTCCCCACACAATACAACCACTATTTTACACATACCTACACAAACATACACTCTGTATTCATTATACACATACTACATCCACTATACAAACACACACTCTGCATTCACTATACACACTCTGCATTCACTATACAAACACACACACTACATTCAGGGGCGTACCTAGAGCATTTGGCACCCGGGGTGGGTCCTCATTTTGGCACCTCCCCCCCCCGACCCCCCATAAAAAGTGTAAAAAAAAAAAATGCCGTGGGAAAAAAAATTGGGCACGGCCATCTCGGAAGATAACTGGCTCACAGCACTAAACGGACTAACTAAATGGACGAAACGCTATTCACACATAGAGTCCCACAAAAAGCTACTATTCCGATTTTATCTAACACAACATAAACTACACAAAATATATTCAGAGGTATCCCCAAAATGTTGGCGGTGTGGCGTGGAGGAGGGGACGTTACTCCACATTTGGTGGTCATGCTGCGGTGTTCGCCCGCTATGGGAAGATGTGCACACACTGTTAAAACAATTAGGACTAAAATCGTTCACACCCTCAGTCCTAACATGCCTACTCTTGCTGTCAGACACTAATACACACCCGGCCCACCACCAACTCATAGCACTGGTGTCACTGGCAGCTAGAAACCTGATAGCAACTAACTGGAAAAAAACGCTTTGCCCGTCACTAACTCAATTGAAAGATAAGCTACAACAATATTACATATAAGAGAAGATGTCGCTCAGCTTGCCCTCCCAGACCACCAAATTCCAGGCAACTTGGGCAAACTGGGTCTCAATCTCACAGCAAGATAGTAAGTAAACACAAACATCAGGCCCCGACAAAGCCTTTCAGTATACATAATTCCTAGCCCCCCGGTTACTCTGTCACACGGTTCATGTTGTCACTGTTTTTAGTTCCATTTTGTGGATTATAACATGGTATTGTATAGTCGCTAATTATGTAAAGCAACCACTATTTTACAATTTGTGTTAATCTACGCTGTACCAACAAGTCTCTTACTGTGACTGACAGCAAGCTGTGACTTGCGATGCTATTTACATTGTCATTACCAAGTAACTATGTTGTGAATCCTTTTACCTGAAAAAACTCAATAAAATATAAATTGAAAAAAAAAAACACCTGCCAAGTTTTTAATGTATGTACCATTGAGTGTTTGCGTGTTTCAATGTAAGCATGTTTTTGTATGGAGTATGTGTGAGTGAATGTAGGGGTGTGTTTGCATGCAGTGTTGGCATTTTAATGCAGGCATGCCTTTGTGTGTAGTGTTGGGAGATGCAGTGGTGTGATTATATATAATAGTGATGTTTTAATACAAAGGTGTGTTTGGAAGCGGGGCCGGGCCGACCAGACGCCATTACCATGAGCTCCTGCATTATGCCGATAAAAAAGGCAACTAAAATCGCCTCAGACAGCCTAAAAATAAAAAATTTCCATCAGAACTGAACTGAGGATGGCACCAGCTTACCCCCGTTACCCGACGCTCCACGCAAGCCAGGCAAGCAGAGAAGGCCGAGCACGGCCTACATGAGGCCGAGAGTCAGAAACCCAGTGCCCACTGCAGGCAGCACGGCCATGCAGAATAGAGACACAGCAAGGCATCCCGCTGTGAACATCAAGACGGAGGGGGAACCTCGGCCCGGGGCACGTCCCTGCCCCCCCCCCCCTTGGCGGTGGGGGATATCCCGGCCTCCAGGTGGAGGAGCGGGCCGCAGCGGGAGTCCCCGTGCGGTCCGGATACCGACCGCCTGCACTGGCACAGGCTGTATGAAAATCAGCCAGCCAGCAACACTGGATGTAGCCGCGGAGGGGATGAAACATCTACCTGAAGAAGCACCCTGATCAGGCGCAAAGAGATTTGGGCGCACACAGAGATTACCCCATCACTGGCAAGTACTCCACAAAGGCACTATTGCAGAGTCAGAGGAGTGAAGATGGAGAGTGCTAGTCATGGGAGGCCGGTCTGGACCGCCCAAACGGACTTGGGCACAGCTGAGCGCTGGATGGATCCCCTGTGATGACGGCCGGCCCGCTGGAGGAGTGGGTGCCCTAGCCCATGGGTATGTCGGGTCCCCAGAGGGCCATGTCCCTGATGCCGTGAGCCCAGTGGGGCGGGCCTGTGCGACCCCTCCTGCGGACTGGTGGCCGTGGGGGGGTACGAGCCGGCACCAAGCAAGTGGCCCGGCACCGGGAGAGACAGAGGGCAGCATGCACCTCTGAGTCTGGGGCACTGGGTGGTGATGGGGAGGTGCAGGGAGAGAGGGGCCCGTGGACGCTAGGTGGGGGAGTCGTATGGACAGCCCCTGCTCCCGAGTGCCCACAGAGCTATGGAGGGCCCCAGAGACGGACTGGGGTTGTTGCAGGGAAGACAGAGGGAGACCCAGCGGCGTAAGAACTGCAGGGCAGCTGTGCAATGAGCAGCTCCCAGTGAACGGATATTGAGAACAGCCCAGCTCTGTTGCGGTTAAAAGCGTCAAAGTTATTAATATTACAGTTTTACGTTAACTGAACTGTACTGAAAGCAGCATGATATACGTTATATTAGTTTATATAATCTAGTACCAACATCACGTTGCTCGCAACGGTTTCCAAGCATTTACTTTTTAGACCGTTAGCATAAACATGCATGTCTTTAAATAATTCAGGAACTGTTAGATGGCCCATATACGCATGTACATTGCTCCATAACAGATCCTGAATCAGATTAATAACAGACTACGTGATCACAAAATGGCAGCTCACCTAAGAAGAGTTTCTTGATGCATATTAGGATTTTTTTGTCTTTTTTACGCATTTTTAAATTCATGATTGCTGCGAAAATTTTCTCACTCTGTCATATAGATACTGTTTAAGTTGCCTAGTTACCAGCAGAAATTGCACAATTTGTTTTGCTTACAAATGCAAAAATGCTCCTACAGGGGCCAAAGTTTACTGTTAATGGCTTAGTCAATAAGCTTTTTACATCACTGCTTAATTGAAATATATTTGAGTGACCCTTCGCATCAGCTTCAGAATGCATATGCTATACATTGTTGTTCACTAAAATAGCCAGGCGATTGCATTATATGACGTAAACCAATACGCTTCAATCTAAACATAGAAACAACCATGCTCATTGAGGCATATATATAAACTATCAGCTCTGATGATTATGCACTCACTTCGCGGCATGCTTATTTTGCGATTAATTGGCCGCTGTCACAATGTTAATAGATAGGATTTTTTCATCACATCGAGGCGCCTGTCTCATATAATAATATTACCATATATGATTACCGTACCACATGCTGTATTGAATTTCCTTAAATGCTTGTTTATTCTGACCTATATGCCTCTGCGCAGGCAACCATATACTACATCTTTCACCCTGTACTATGCCTGCTCATGCTTTTTTGCGACACCAATAAAAATATTTAAAACAAAGGGGTGTTTGTATGTAGTGTTTACACTGGAATGCAAGGAATGTGTTTGTGTGTAGTGTTGGCAAGATGCTGAGATGTATGCAGATATATACACACACTGACACACATGCAGATACAGACACACAGTCACAAGCAGATACAGAGACACACATATACACACATGCAGCTAAAAATACTCACAAACAGATACTCCTGTTTCCTACCTGCTGGCTGAGGCTGTTGGGAGTTGGGCTCTGGTTCTCTCCCAATCAGTGCTGCCCTTCATCCTGCACGTCTCAGTGTTAGCTGGGAGAATGTGACTGAATTTCACTTCCCCTTAGCGCTGCCATTCCATTATTACAGAAGCCTGTTCGCACCATTAAAGCACCGCAGTGCACAACCGGGCCCCTGGAGCAGTGGTGACTCTAAGAACAATATATAGGGGAGGCACATGAATGGGGGAGGGGGGCGAGCATTAATAATTTTCACAAGGGAATGGAGTAATGTGCTGCCATTGGCTGTCTGACGACAGCATGTTGTGCATGCTGGTATCAGGCAACACATTTTGCATTGAATTCCCATTAGCCACCCAGATTTCTGGGATGGCTGACACCTCTCAACTTTGATCTATCTGGTGTCCTTATGTGGGATTGCCATATTTAAGGACACCAAATAAGGGAGCTGTGACAAATTCCCCTCTCCAAGTGAGTTTGCCACAAGCTCCTGGAGGAGCCGACTTGCCAGCCTCCTGCGCACAGACTATTTGCCCTGCAGGGAAACCTGTAAAAGACTACCAAACTTCACCGACTGCTAGCAATGATTTCCCCGGAACTGTTTTGGGCATGGGGCCATGCTTGCGGTCGGTCAAAACTATGACCCCCCCTGAACCGATCTGGGTGATTTTTGGACATGTTGTTCACCCAGATCGGGGCTATCAGGGGTGTGATGGGGTTTTGTGTGTTTTTAAGGTACTTTTTGGGGTTTCAGAAAAGTTTACGTTTTTTCTGTGCTTGGAGATAATTAGGTTAGATTAGTACAGTTCCTGATTCAATTATCTCCCAAGCACAGAGGAGGGATTCTATTGTTTGTGTATGGGAGTGTCTCACTGTATGACTCTGTTTTTATTGGTTTGTTCACTCTGTGTCCTTGTACCCAACAAGGTCCACCTGTGTGTCGCCCTTGTTGGGAAACTTGCATAAAAGGCCAGTGTGCCTCCATTAAAATTCTATTCCAGCTTACACTCCAAAACTGTGTGTCGTCCTGTTATTGGAGGGAAAGAAGATTTACTCCTGTATCTGCTGTTCCAGCTTGCAGGGGATTCAACAGGGAAAGTCCTTATAAGGACTAGAGCTAATTACCCATTCGACTCCAGGAAGGATATGTAGGTCTTCCTCAAAAGAGATAAAAACAGAGAGACTCCTTTGGTGTAGCATACAATGAACCAGTGATAATATTACTTTAAAAAGCAAATCAGTGCTCACCTTTACCAGAGCCCTTGGTACCTGACTCTTGGTGTAATCGTTTGAGTGTCTATAGAAGGTAGGCACCACCCTTGAAGCAGAAGTTGATGTAGTCGAGTAGGGACTTTTGAAATTAATATTTATTAAAATAAAAAATAAAATAAAATACAGAAAAAAATTATATAGTAACATTAACCCCTTAAGACCGGAGGGCGTACTATTACGTCCTTTTAAAAGCGGCTCTAAACGCCGCCGGACGTAATAGTACGCCCTCCGGTTTTTAGTAACTTACCCGGTCGCTGGCGGTCCCACGCCGGCGATCGCGGTTCGGGGGACTCCCAGGGAGCCCCCCGCGGCACGTCCGCCCTCCAGGAGCCCTCCCGGCCATGTGAGAGTGAGGTCCTTGCGAGGACCTCACAATCACATGGCCGGTATAGCTGCCTGCTGCATTGCCAGCAGGGGGACCAACTGTAATGACAGTTGGTCCCCCTGCTGGCTGAAAATAAAATAAAAATGTTTTAAAACAGTGTAAAAATAAATAAATTATATACTTAGATCATATATATATATTATATATATATGATCTAAGTATATATATACACATATACACACATACACATACACCGTCTAGGTGTATTTTAATATTAATATATATATAATTATATATATATATTAATATCAAATTACACGTAGACTGATACGGATTAAATATATATATAATTATTGTTATATATATATTTATAAATAATATAAAAAAAATTAATATGTAAATACGTAAAAAAATTAAATAAAAAAAATAATTAAAAATAAAATATTAAAAAATATATAGATGTGTTTTATTTCGTTCTAACTGTATTCTGATATTAATATATATATATTTATATCAAAATACACTTATAACGAAATAATATATATATCTATATACATAAATATATACGTATATATCACTATATATATACCTATATATAAATAAAAATATTAAAAAAAAATTATATATATATATACGTATATATACACATATGTATATATATACATATATTAATTCTACACATATATTTATGTAATAATTTTACATAATTAGGTATCCTAATTAATTACAATTAGCGGGACCTGCCTGACCACCCATGCCGAAAGTATAGGGAATTTAATTTGCTAGCACTATATTTAACCCTATAACTTTCCAAGACACCATAAAACCTGTACATGGGGGGTACTGTTTTACTCGGGAGACTTCGCTGAACACAAATATTAGTGTTTCAAAACAGTAAAATGTATTACAACCATGATATCGCCAGTAAAAGTGACGTTTTTTGCATTTTTCACGCACAAACAGCACTTACAGGGACGATATTATTGCTGCAATACTTTTTACTGTTTTGAAACACAAATATTTGTGTTCAGCGAAGTCTCCCGAGTACAACAGTACCCCTCATGTACAGGTTTTATGGTGTTTTCAAAAATTACAGCGTCAAATATAAGGCTTGTGTTTAATTTTTTTCACATTAAAATTCGCCAGATTGCTTACGTTGCCTTTATGACCCTATGGTAGCCCAAGAATGAAAATTACCCCTATGATGGCATACCATTTGCAATAGTAGACAACCAAAGGTATTGCAAATGGGGTATGTCCAGTCTTTTTTAGTAGCCACTTAGTCACAAACACTGGCCAAAATTGGCGTTTTTTGCATTTTTCACACACAAACAAATACAAACGCTAACTTTGGCCAGTGTTTGTGACCAAATGGCTACTAAAAAAGACTGGACATCGCTTATTTGCAATACCTTGGGTCGTCTACTATTGCAAATGGTATGCCATTATGGGTGTAAATTTATTTCCTGGGCTACTATACAGTCTCAAAGGCAACGTAACCAATCTGGCGAATTTCAATTTCAAATGTAACACGCTATATTTGACCCTGTAACTTCCCAAAACACCATAAAACCTGTACATAGGGGGTACTGTTTTACACGTGAGACTTTGCTGAATACAAATATGTGTATTTTATTGCAGTAAAAGCAAACAGTATTATGACATTGACAGTTAAAATGTCATGAAGAACGAAAAAAATAAAAAAAAATCTTATTTTCTCCCATTTTTTTCATATTAAATTATGTTTCATAGCTAAATATTTGATATTAAATGAAAGCCCTGTTTCCCCTGAATAAAATGATATATAATAAGGGGGGGTGCATTTAATATGAAAGAGGTGAATTACGGTTGGACAGACATATAGCGCAAATGCCAGGTTTTGTTTACGTTTTGTTTCGTTCACAACTTGTACATTTGGCTGCGGTGTTAAGGGGATAATATCCCTGAGCGGACTCCTCTCACCGAGAGGCGTTTCTTCCAATGCCTTGGGCTTCTTCACTCGGTATGGTACTTGACGTGTATATTGGTAAGAGGTTGCATTTGGTTAGGTTGGCCTGGCAGTTAGAAACCTTGCTATACGTCCCTATTTCTGTTAGTATAGAGGCTATTGTCGAGGATGGATTTGAAATAGTAAAAAGGAGGTCATCAGCGAAGGCTGTGACTTTGTATTCATGTTGGTTGATTGTGAATCCCTGGATATTTTTGATCCCCTGAAGGAAGGGTTCAAGAACTAATATGAAGAGGATAGGTGAGAGAGGGCATCCCTGGTAATGGTTACAGGGTGAGATAATTGGCCATTGATTTTTAACCGAGCTGTCGGTAGAGAGTATATGGTGTCCAGCCAATCCTGCCATCGTGGGCTGAAACCCAGGTGTTGTATTGTGTGCTTTAGAAGTGCCCAATTGACTCTATCAAATGCTTTTTCAGCATCGATGGCTAGCAGGGTGCTGTGAATTTTGTGTGTATGGGCCCAATGAATGAGGTTGATGATTTTTGTGGTTATTTTTGGCTTCTCTGTTTGGAACGAAGCCTGCCTGGTCTTGATGGATAAGGCCAGGTAGAAGTGGTTTTAGTCTTGTGGCCATGATTTTTGTGAGGATTTTCAAATCCGTATTTATGAGTGAGATTGGCCTATAACTACCACATGATGTGGGGTCCTTTCCCGGTTTGGGAATTTTTTATTTTTTTTTAATTCTTTATTTTTATTGTGCATGGGATTTACAGCAGTGCTTGCATAGCCACAACAGCTTCCACAAGTGCAATAGTATTTGAACATAGGTACGTGAGTATAACTAGCAGGAGAAAAGTATACGGCAGGGTGGGACAGTGTGGTGGATACTATGACAGTGTGTGCCATTGCACACAGTGGATTGAAGGAGGTGCTGCAGGTGCAGGTGAGGTGTTGAGTATATGGTCTTACATGACAGGGGTGGGTGTTATATGTCACGGGTGGGTACAATGGAATTGGGTGTTATATGGAAGAGAGGGTATTATGTCAAGGCGGAGGGGGTATGGCAGGGTGTGTATTATTATAATGTGGGGGTATATGGCAAGGAGGGTATTTTGGCAGTGTGGGTATTATATGACATGTTTAGGGGTATATGCCAGGGTGGGAATTATGACAAGGTATATGGCAGAGAGTGTATATGGCAGAGAGGGCAGGGGTGTTCAAATTTAAAAAACAACTACTGGTCCAGGGACTAAAGCATTTGCCCAATCTACTTGTCTGCTGTGACAATCTACATATCAACTTATTTAAATAAGGTATTTATTGATAGTAATTTAGGAGACAGACCTGGTATAGGGCACATAGTGTGGGGTGATAGGGATGTAGTATGGGTAAGACACATAGTGTGGGGTGTGATAGGGATATAGTGTGTGTAGGGCCCATAGTGTTGGGTGATAGGGATGTAGTATGGGTAGTATGTAGTGTGGGGTGGGATAAGGATGGCAGAGTGAGGGGGTGACAGGTGGCAGAGCGTTGAAGGGAGGGGGTGGCAGAGCATTGGAGAGAGGAAGTGACAGGTGGCAGTGTCACGATTCGGGGAACCAAACATGCTAACACACACACACACACACACATAGAAAAGGTGCCGTACCGGACCTTAGAGTGGCCGGGCTAAGCACACAAAGAATATTCAGGAGACAAGCAGAGTAAGGGGAACCAGAAGACAGAATAACGAGAAACAAGCCGAGGTCAAAGGGTAGGAGAAAGTCACAAAGTCACATAAACAAGCCAGAGAGTATGTAACCAGAAACACAAGTACAGAAGCAATACTAGCAAGCAAAGACCACAACAGGGCAGGGAGGAACAGGAAAGGTAAGTATTTAAACCCTAAGGTTAATTCTGATTGGATAATTTACAATCAGAATTAACAATCACACATGGGAGATATCTAAACCTCCCACTGTGATTGAGGCACTGTGCCTTTAACGCCGGGTCAGGTGACTGACCCCGGCGTGTAATATATTGGGCGGTCTCCCAGCGTGCAGCGTCATGCATGCTGCCGCTGGGGGATGTGGAGGAAGACGTGGGCGGCATTCGAGGCTGGAAGGATGCCGCTCGCCGAACCCACGAGGAGGAGGGGATTTTATTCATTTGTATTCTGGTCCCTGAGGAAGTTCCTTTGCATAGGAACGAAACGCGTAGGACCTCTCTTGTGTTTTTATTTTATTTAATGGGGCTAATATTTATAGCCTTTTTTCTACAATAAATTTGCATATTTATTTTACCTACCTACATTGAAGTCTCATTGCGTCTTTTGGTCCGCTTGGAGTTCCAGTGGAGAGTGGAGGCATTCAGCCGCCCAAGTTTATCGGGGCAGGCACCTTTTCTGGCGCATTATTCACTTTGATCTTGTGAGTGCATTATTGTATCAGCGCATTATTATTTATTTTTGCGGTGTCACACTATTTATCTTTTTCTGTTCCTGTTTTAGATTATGCACAGCCGTATCTCATTTTCCTCTGTGTCTAAGTACTGCTCCCACACCTGATTCAGAAGCGTCTACTTCCATAACAAAGGGAAGAGAAGGATCAGGGTGGTGTAGCACTGGAGCAGAGGCAAATGCCTTCTTGAGAGTTTCGAAGGCCTTAAGGGCTTCAGGAGTCCAAACCCTAGGGTGTAGACCTTTTTTAGTCAGCTTCGTTATAGGGGAGATAAGTGGTGAAAAGTTTTTTATAAATTTCCTATAATAGTTAGCAAATCCTATAAAACGCTGGATAGCCTTAAGTCCTTGGGGAAGTGGCCAGGACATTATGGCCTCCAATTTAGCAGGATCCATACTGAAACCTGGTTCAGAAATGATATATCCCAGGAATTGCACAAAGGTCTGATCGAACAAACATTTTTCTAATTTACAATAAAGTCCGTTCTGTAATAACTTTTTAAGCACCATCCTAACGTGGTTATGATGTGACTTCAAATCAGGAGAATATACAAGTATGTCGTCAAGGTACACCACGGCACAGACATGCAATAGATCCCTAAGGACATCATTTATGAGGTCCTGAAACACAGCAGGAGCATTACACAGTCCAAAAGGCATGACCAGATATCCGTAATGCCCACTACGCGTATTGAACGCTGTCTTCCACTCGTCATTCTCCTTTATACGGACAAGGTTATAAGCCCCCCTGAGGTCTAGTTTAGTGAAGTACTTAGAACCCTTGACACGATCAAACAACTCAGTGATGAGGAGCAGAGGCGGCTCTCTAATTAGGCGGTTTAGGCGGCCGCCTAAGGCCTCGCGCTGGCGGGGGCCTCGCGGCCGCCTAAACCGCCTGTGGGCAGAGTGTGTCAGGTCCTCGGTCTGTGACCGAGGACCTGACACCAGGAGGGGGCCCGGCGGCTTGCCCGGTATGCCGCCGGGTGCGAGGCCCCTCCTGGCTGCCCGGCCACCATCGCAGACACTGGTCTGCAGCTCCGCAGTGTGCAGAGCTGCAGACCATGTGACTCGCGAGAATTGGCCAATCAGAGCGTTGCCGCGGGTTACCACCGGAGCCCACTGGACCACCAGGGAAAGGTAGGCTCTCCCTCCCCATCACCCCCACCACCCTCAGGCTCACCCCCCACCACCATCACCCCCACCACCCTCAGCCTCACCCCCAGCTTCACCACCCACCACCCTCAGCCTCACCCCCCACCACCATCACCCCCACCACCCTCAGCTTCACCCCCCACCACCATCACCCCTCCCCACCCTCAGCCTCACCCCCACCACCCCTCCTCACCATCACCCCCACCACTCTCAGCCTCACTCCCCACCACCATCACCCCTCCCCACCCTCAGCCTCACCCCCACCACCCCTCCTCACCATCACAACCACCACCCTCAGCCTCACCCCCCACCACCATCACCCCTCCCCACCCTCAGCCTCACCCCCACCACCCCTCCTCACCATCACCCCCACCACTCTCAGCCTCACCCCCCACCACCATCACCCACCATCACCCCCTCAGCCTCACCACCATTACCCCCCACCACCCTCACCATCACCCCTCCCAACCATCACCCCTCCCCACCATCACCCCTCCTCACCCCCACCACCCTCAGCTTCACCCCCCACCACCCTCACCCCCCACCACCCTCACCCCCACCACCATCACCCACCATCACCACCCTCAGCCTCACCCCCCACCACCCTCAGCTTCACCCACCACCATCACCCCTCACCACCCTCACCATCACCCCTCCCCACTATCACCCCCCATCACCCCTCCCCACCATCACCCCCCTCAGGCTCACCCCCACCCCCCTCAGCTACACCCACCACCACAGTCACCATCACCCCCCACCACCCTCAGCTTCACCCCCACCACCATCACCCCTCCCCACCCTCAGCCTCACCCACACCACCCTCAGCCTCACCATCCCCCATAACCCCCCACCACCCTCAGCCTCACCTCCCACCACCCACAGCATCACCCCTCACCACCCTCAGCTTCACCACCCACCACCACCCTCAACATCACCACCCTCAGCATCACCCCCCTCAGCATCACCCCCCTCAGCCTCACCCCCCTCAGCCTCACCCCCCACCACCCTCAGCATCACCACCCTCAGCATCACCCCTCACCACCCTCAGCATCGCCCCTCACCACCCTCAGCATCGCCCCTCACCACCCTCAGCATCGCCCCTCACCACCCTCAGCATCGCCCCTCACCACCCTCAGCATTACCCCCCACCACCCTCAGCATCACCACCCTCAGCATAACCCTCCGTCACCACCCTCAGCCTCCCCCACTCACCATCACCCCCTCCTTCTCACATCACCCCCCTCTCACTCTCACATTACCCACTCTCACATTACCCCCCCACTCTCACATTAGCCCCCCCACTCTCACATTAGCCCCCCCACTCTCACATTAGCTCCCCACTCTCACATTAGCCCCCCAGTCTCACATTACCCCCTCTCACTCTCATATTACCCCCTCTCACTCTCATATTACCCCCTCTCACTCTCACATTACCCCCCTCTCACTCTCACATTACCCCCTCTCACTCTCACATCACCCCCCGCTCCCTCTCACATTACCATCACCCCTCTCACATTACCATCACCCCCCGCTCCCTCTCACATTACCATCACCCCCCGCTCCCTCTCACATTACCATTAACCCCCTGCTCCCTTTCACCATCACCCCCGCTCCCTCTCACCATCACACCCCCCGCTCCCTCTCACCATCACACCCCCCGCTCCCTCTCACCATCAGCTACCGCATACACATAGGGTCTCAGACAAAAACGCAAACATGCTCACAGAGACATACATTCGCACACACAAGGATACTCTCTGTCAGACACACTCTCAGGCACATACACAGGTAGACAGTGCATCAATGTGTATATGTGACACTTTTTTGTTAGTGGGGCCTCATGTTTGCGTTTCGCCTAAGGCCTCATAAAGTCTAGAGCCGCCTCTGATGAGGAGGATAGGGTAGGCGTTTTTAATCGTTATATTGTTCAGACCCCTGTAGTCTATACATGGCCTTAGGTCACTCTCCGTTTTGGCAACGAAAAAGAAACCAGCCCCAGCAGGAGAGGAGGACCTTCTGAAAAAAACTTTACTTAAGGCATCCTGTATGTACTCCTCCATGACTTGGTTCTCTTTTTCAGAAAGAGGATATACCTTACCCCTAGGTGGCATAGTACCAGGTAAGAGGTTTATGGCACAATCATATTCACGGTGCGGGGGCAGTTTATCTGCCTCCTTTTTTTCAAACACCTTTGCTAGGTCTGCATACACAGGAGGGACAGAAACAGAAAGTGGTTTGGCTGTGGGCATATTAAGCAAGCTAACAGGACAAACACGAGTCATACAATCTCTTTGACACGACTTCCCCCAGGAGAGAATCTCCAAACAACCCTAATCAATCATTGGGTTGTGTTTAACCAACCAGGGGAAGCCCAAAACGATAGAGGCTGTAGGTGAGTCGATTATTTGAAAGGACAATCTTTCCTTGTGCAAGGCACCTACAGACATAACCAGTTCTTGGGTCTCATGGGTCACCAGAGGTTTCTCCAGTGGTCTACCGTCTATGGCCTCCACGGCCAAGGGAGTGACTTTTTGGATCAGAGTCACAGATGCGGTTTTAGCAAATCTCTCATCCATAAGATTGTCAGCAGCCCCTGAATCTATCAAGGCTTTGGTAATCACAGTATTATTTCCAACAAAAAGGATAACCGGTCTAGTGATGGGGACGGTCTAGTGATGGGGACGTGAGGGGAAAACGACATAACACCCGAGGCCGACCCCTCTATAGGCCTTAGGTGCTGAAGTTTTCCCTGCAAATCAGGGCAGGTCCTTAGAAGATGTCCCCTTTTCCCACAGTAAAGGCATAACCCTTCCCTTCTTCGATATGAATTTTCAACCTCAGTTAACCCAGTAGCACCCAATTGCATGGGTTCAGGGGGAGATGGCTAGAAGGGGGTAATGCTAGTAGCATGGTATCGAGTAAAGCAGGTAACATCTGTGTATACATACGCCTCTGACTACGTCTGTCTCTAATACGATTATCAATATGGATGATATAATCAATAAGATCATCCAGAAGGACAGGCAATTCCCTAGACACTATTTCGTCCAGGATGTAAGCGGCCAAACCCTCATGAAAAGGCTGTTACGAGAGCGTCATTATTCCAAACCACTGCAGCTGCTATAGTGCGGAATTCAATAGCGTAATCCGCTACCGATCTGTTCCCTTGTTGAACCCTAAGCAGAGCTTTGCCAGCAGAAGCAACCCGACCGGGTAGATCGAAAGTACGTTTAAAGGCTGTCAAAAACTCAGCAAAGGATGTAGGGGACGTATTTTCCCATATGGGATTAGCCCATGCTAAAGCTTTCCCGGATAGATGGTAATAAGAAAAGCAATCTTGGCTCTATCAGTGGGATAGGAATGAGGATTCACTACTAAATGGATATCAATCTGGTTGAGAAAACCACGACATAATGACGGATCACCACTATAACGCTGTGGTGGCGTAATTTGCACTACATGAGCAGGAGCGGGAACCGACTCAGGAACAGGGTCTGGCATTGTAGCAACTGCTACTTGGACACCAGGCTGCAAGTGAGCGGTACGATCCAGTATGATTTGTAAAGCCTGAGCAAAATGGCCCATACGGTGGTCCAAACCATCCATTCTGGCTTCCTGATGAACCAATAACTGTGGAATGTTCGCAGGTTCCATTTTGGCCCTGTTGTAATGTCACGATTCGGGGAACCAAACACGCTAACACACATACACACACACACACACACATAGAAAAGGTGCCGTACCGGACCTTAGAGTGGCCGGGCTAAGCACACAAAGAATATTCAAGAGACAAGCTGAGTAAGGGGAACCAGAAGACAGAATAACGAGAAACAAGCCGAGGTCAAAGGGTAGGAGAAAGTCACAAAGTCACATAAACAAGCCAGAGAGTACGTAACCAGAAACACAAGTACAGAAGCAAACTAGCAAGCAAAGACCACAACAGGGCAGGGAGGAACAGGAAAGGTAAGTATTTAAACCCTAAGGTTAATTCTGATTGGATAATTTCCAATCAGAATTAACAATCACAAGTGGGAGATATCTAAACCTCCCACTGTGATTGAGGCACTGTGCCTTTAACGCCGGATCAGGTGACTGACCCCGGCGTGTAATATATATATATATATATATATATATATATATATATATATATATTAAAAATATATATAAAATATATGGTAAAGAGTCCACTTAACGCGTTTCGCCCGTCCACACGGCTTTTTCAAATGTAAGTACATTTCCACAAAATATATTAAAAATATATATAAAATATATGGTAAAGAGTCCACTTAACGCGTTTCGCCCGTCCACAGGGCTTTGAAAAAACATATGTCATGACATGTGAAACTGAATATTTGAAATATGCATTTTTAAAGCATTACCCTCAAATTATATTACGAGACAAGTATTTTTAATATATAGTTTTAATAAAAAGTTGTTTCATACTGGCCCACAGTAAAGATACTGTGATATATCAATTTGGTAGTGTACAAAGATCAGGGGCATGTCAATTCATTGTCACAGATGGGAGAGAAATTTTCAGTCACAGAATTTTTCCATCCGTCTTGGAAATTGAATAACCAGCGTGGGCAGGAAGATTCTATGCCTTCTCGTACTGACGAACAGACACAATGTCACCGAAAGTAAGAGTCTGAGAAAAGAACAATAGTTATTGTTAGAAAGAAAAATCACAAGTAGAAACCTTATGGAATAATATGATGTATTGGTGGCAATTATTGTGTTAGATATCTTTAAAACGTACAATATATAATTTAATAAATGTATTTTTCTATGTAGAAGTTTTATAATTGATACTTGATGTTGTGTCTGTAATTTGGCACACAAACAACTCTGTTTGTAATCTGGTTACAAACATCTATCCCACTGAAATGCATTGGTTATCTCAGCCACTTGCTGATCTCTGCAGATATAATTGCAGAAGAACAAGTAAAATTCAGAAATAATCATAAATGTAAAAAGTGTAAAAAAAAAAAAGGGAATTAGCTTTACTCCCTCACTGGTCTTGCTGTTGGGAGGCTCATCATTGGAAGGCTAGTGCATATGCATGGCAAATTATTTTCTTGTAGCAGCATTTGGGAACCTGACTCAATTCTCACAGGGGGAATGTCTCTTGTAGCTTTTAGTTAGACAGTCACTAGAGGTGTGTTTAACCCTCCATTGCAGTCAGAAGAAACAGGTGGTACAGGCACTCATTTAATTTCAGCACCTTTATTGGTCATGAACAGACATTGCAACATTTTGGCCCACAACAGGGCTTTTGTCAAGCTTGACAAACGCTCTATTGTGGGCCGTAAAATTGCAATGTCTGTTCATGTCCAGTAAAGCTGCTTGAATTGCTAGAGTGCCTGGACCACCTTTTACTTTTGACTACATGACATTGAGGAATTGCCAGCCCTTGTTCAAGAGCCCCCTAATACTGTTTATATGAGTGCGGCTTCCTTTTCTAGTGTAACCCTGCATTGTAAACATTACAGCTTCTACAAAATTGCAATGTTTTACATGCAGTGTTTAAACATTAACATTGCACCCTGTCATCATTTTTATGGCAAAGTCTATTTAAAGCTGAATTGACAAATGTGAGATTTTTGAACAACCGAATGGCTAGCTAAATATTCCTATGGCTTGTACTTCGTATTTATTTATTTTTAAGTCTCACTTGTTACGTTTTGTTAATTTAAATGTTATGCCAAACACACCAGGCACCGCATGTAAATTAATGGACCCCTATAGTGCCATATCCATGAGCACACCCATTCCATAATGGATGGCAAAGTTACCCAGAATTCAGAAGTGCAGTAGAGATAAGTGTGTGTTTTACTTGCCTCCTTTGACTTACTCACCACACCAAATTATTTACTAGGTGTAGGGAACAACAAATTTTCACTCTCAGAGAAGCAACGGTTCTGATTTAAGGATAGTACTTACGTTATAAGAAAAATTCCAAATAACTATACCCTTTAACACTTACCATAACCATTTTTCCATCTTTCATTTCCCTGACAAACTTTGTCTCTTTGCCATCCCATTTCTGAACATGCACCAACTTGTCCCCGTCAAGGGATACAGTAGACTGTTAATAAAGACAAGACAGAATTAAAAAATGGTTATATTATTGACCTCAATTTACTTAGTAAATCAACCCCCTTAATAATCGGTTAACATTAAATGATGAAAAAAACAGAGCATTCAAATAATAAATAGTATGTAGTAAAATGGATGCTATCATTTGCGATCATTGTTTTTCTAGCAAAATTCAAGATCATGGAACCCAAAGAAATATTATTTATTAAAAAAAAAAAAAAAGTGTAATTTTATCAGTGTCTTCAAAAGCACAACCCCTGCTAACAATGAGAAAAACAATATATGGTCCTCGCTATTTTTGCACAGAAAGTTGACAATACTAAGTAACTATGCAATGGCGTATCCCTCCTGTCCATTCGAATTGCTATGAGATTGCTTGCTAATATACCATAAAGGAGTCTTCTAGATTTCTTTTTCACTATGAGTATTCCCCACGATCACCATGATCTCTTAATTTAGAAATAGAGGCCTTTAAATATACAAAAAAAACCCAGGTCTCATAGTAAGCTAGGTGGCAGGAGATACCATCATTTGGCTAACCTCTCACTTTATATGAAGTGGAATATGAAGACCATGATGGACTGCTGCTTGCCTAGTTTCTGACCATTTCTGTGTCCATATTGAGGCAGTGCATTTATACACAGGGGTTTTAAACCCCAGGTACATTTAGTGTATCACCCTTCCACATTTAATAGGTAGAGTTTTTATATGTCCCTTTTCTAGAGGAAAGAATGAGAGGGATCCCAGTTTTTCTAGCACACAGTGGCAACTCACCCACAACACCTTTTAAAAACGTAATAACTCTAACATTGTTAACAATGTCAACATATCCTCCTTATTTGTCAATTCAAATAGGCACCCAGAAAAATAACATGTTGGATTGTAACTCACTGATAAAAAAAATATATATATATATAATAAGAATAATAGAAAAAAAATAAGTGCGTGTGTCTATAGATTTAAGTATGAAGATGTATGAGTCAGTGTATATTTATGAGTGTGTGAGTGTAGATGGGTGTGTGTATGAATGTGTGTATCTTTGTCCATGGGTGCCATATAAGCTTTTTTTTTTTTTTTCTCAATGTATATTTTATAGTAATGTAAACATTTTCTCTTCACTGAAATATGTGATGTAAGTTTTTTACCAATAATAATAATAATAATAATAAAAAAAACATGTTTCAAGCAAGGTTGTCCCTAGATTTCAAAAACGTTCTACTTTATGGTATGCATACTCCAAATCCTACATCTGATTTTTTAGAAATCACTGAAGCATTAAGAAGTGAGAACAGTTCTAGGGAAAAGTGCAAAAATATGGACCAGAAATTAGATAAATTAATTTGCTTTCCATGGGAAATGACGTTTCCCTAGAATTGTGCATAACATGATTGCAAAAAGACTGAAAACCAATGCTGTGGATGATATGAAATCTGGTAAGCAAAATCTTCAATAAACTTTTAATACTTTTCATACACAAATCAATATTGTTGAGATATAAATGACAAAAGTAAGATACTTCAATATTAGGCATGATTTTGAATTGAATTCACAAATTAACACAAGTCAGTAGATTTCTGTCTGGTTACAGTCCACAAAATTCTGATTGTAGGATCCTTTAAGCCTTATCCAACCTAATCCAAAGTCCACTTAAAACAAGGTTCACCTTAATCCTAACTATAAGACCCCTTAACCTAGGCCTCCCAACCATAACATTAAACATATATCTTTTTGATCCTGAAAACTACATTTAAAATATCTCTTTTATGACAAGCTCTACAATGACACCAAGGCTTCCCTTTGGGTAGAGTGAGTAGAGTACCAGTACTTGACCCAAGCTGAGGGCCAAAATTAATTCCTTTCAAGTATAACATTAAACATACATCTTCTTAATTCTGTCAACTATATTTAAAATGGTTTAGCTATGATAAGCTCTGCAATAACAGCAGGGCTTCCTTTTGGTTAGGGTGAGTGGGGTACCAGTAGTTGAGATTGTGATGACAACAGCAATTGAGTGTCTATCACCGTATTGTCTATGGGAACTAGAGAGTGCATTGAATGCTGTCATCTAATCAACGAAAGACAGCATTGCATGCTGCACTATGGTCAGCGCTACTGCTTGATAAAATGTAAACAGTTAGCAGGTGTAATGAGGTCATAGGCCAGATCCAGGTGCCTGTTTGATGTGCTGTGAGCAAAAAAGGGGATTGTGAGGAAGACTGTGTTCCTGAGTTATGTGTATGTGTGTGTTCATCTGTGGATTGCTGCTAGCGTGTGACTTTTTGTGTACTTGTGCATGCTTTCACAAGTGATGATGTGTCTTGTGTGTGACTTCATGAGTGCTAGTGCTTGCTTCTATGAGTGCTATTGTGTGTCTATGTGTGCATGCTAGGATGCACCTGTGTACTAGGGTGTGTCTATGTACTAGGATATGTCTTTATATGTGTGCACCCATGTGCTATGGTGTGTCTATGTACTAGGATTTGTCTTTATACTTGTGCACCCATGTGCTAGGGTGTGTCTATGTACATGTGCTCTATCGCAGTGTTGCCAAACGATGCAAATCATTTTGAAGATCCCTATCACAATTTACTGCTCCCTTAAAAACAATTTCAGTATGTTTTTACAGTTGACTGTCAGATGAACCAGCAATAAAATAGTATTTGTCATTCTTCACAAGGAGCTAGTACTGTAATTTTACCAGCTTTCCTGACACACTCACTTACAGCATCTATGTGCATATGTCATTACCAAGTTAATGATGATGTTTATATATCATAGTGATAAGCCACACAAAGATTAGAGGTTTTAGTCCATTTAACCTCTAAATAGCAACCACCAATTAACTCAGCTATATCGAACTACTGTTAAAAACAGATTATCAGTTTACAAATAAATCATATCAGCCTTGGGTGGACTTCACAGTTGATTGTTTCAGGGTAGAATTGACATCAAGGATTCCCAGAGGATCCAATTCTTTTTACCATGCAAGTTGTTATAAGACAATGACATATAGACATCGGCCAACCACATCCCATCCCTCATTGTATATGATCTGTTGTCTGTTTGTCAGTCTATCCATATATCTTAAGTCTAGGAGAGAGAGTCTAGATCATCTATAATCTGTCTAAAAATGCTTATTAATTCAAGGAACATATTAAAAGAGAATATTGCTTCCATCACTGTACATCTTCTGTTCTCATTCTATCTATTTATTTATCTACCTATCTATTTTACAATAATACCTATTATTAAAGAATGTTTCTTTTCTGCACTGATTTGAGCATTGCCATCTTTTTACTGCCTGCATTCCAGTGAAGTAATCACTGCAAATTTGGCACTCAATGGATGAATACGCTTAATACATTATGTAATTAGTTCTCAACTAATTTCCAGAATGACTTGCGCTGCCTCACTTGTCACTTGGCCATCTACTCTACATACTCACTTATAGACATGCTTAACCCCTAAAATCCCAAACAGCATTCATTGTTAAAGTAAAAGAGTTCTTTACATTGATTATTCTGTTCACTGTGATAAATAGTGAGAAAGTTTCAGTTTGCTTTTATCACTGATTGCACCTTATTTAGCACTTTACTCTAAAATATCACCGCTTCTCTTAGTACATATGGCCCAACTGATTCTCATGTTCTCTATTGTGCAGTTACAAAAAAAATGAGAATAAAAATGTAATTGTTACTCTCTTTTTGTTGTAATGCTAATGGATAATACCCACTGAAATCACCATTGTGCATGCAATACAAGCACTGTACCTGCTAAAAGCAATAACTGGCTTAGATAGCTATATATTATATTAACATAACACTCACCTTGCAGTTTCTGTCGTCTGCTGTGGCTTCATCAAATTCTTCTCCCAACTTGAAGCTGATCTCTGTATTTTTGAATGTGCTCTGGGTTCTAATGACCACCTTATCGCCCTCTTTGCTGATGATAACCGTAGGCTTTGTCACATTCCCAACTTGTCTGGTGGCAAAGCCAACTCCTGCAGATAAAAAAATACATTTATTATTTTTAACTCCAAATAATATGTTTTCATGTTTAACAGCCACCAACTAGCATCGTAAGCCAAATATTAGACAATAAGTCTGCAGACTGGCATCTGACGTGAGAATTTACTTTAGTCTCAAAGTGCCTTAAAAAAAATAACTACGTCTATAATGATATTGCGTAGACTTTGCTTTAAAAATCCCTCTAATCATTTCCCTTGTAAAGATGCTCATACACAGCATGTGTATCAAACTATTTTGGTTTCAGATTCTGCTGACTGATAGGTTGCTGCAGCCTAAACAATATCTTATCATCTAGCATGGGTGATGTGATCAACACAAATCTGCTGCTTAAGGGATGTGACACATACCCAAAGCTTTCATGTACTCATCAAAGTTCTCGCTGTCTACCAGCTTCCAGGTGGCACAGAAAGCATCTACCATTTTTTATCAGAGGTTCTAAAGCACAGTGCAAAAATCTGAGCTTGTAGTGGTTTTATCCTGTCTTAGGGATGTGCTGGCCAGATTTAGACGGGAGCTCTACTTATTGGGAGGCTTGTAACTGGTGATATGGGCTGGACGAGTCCTAGGAGAAAAGAAATCGACCCTATTCAACCTCACACACCAATGAGATGCTAAGAGGCGGGCTGTGTATAATACCCACAACTCAGACAAAGAGCCAGGAAAGTGAATGCTTAGCCCAGTGCACTTGAACTGATTTTCTAAAGGGTCAGATTTAAAAAAAAAAAAAAAAAAATCCAAAAAGACATCAACCATGTGTGTAAATGCAAAATTAAAAAAAATTACTTTTTTATGTAAAAAAAAAAGGAAAACAAATATTATGTGAAGTAGGTATATTCTTTATATTGAAGCACTTAGTGCAAAGAATATAAATATTTTGCATAATTATTAAGTCACTGTAACACACTCAGAAAGGCTTGAATTTACTTGCAGGCTGTAAACGAATGCATCATCTTTATTATTTTGTAAACCACACAGAAAAGGTATTCCATGTTGTCTTTCCCATTCCTTCTATAATGCATACATCATATAGATATTGAAAACCAGTGGTTGATAAAAACAATCATTTACACCGTAAAGATTTATCCTTTCAGTCCCGGACCTAGATGTCTGACATGTTCAACTCATACTCATTTAATTCCTCATGAGAGCCCTTCTTCAATTTTTTGTTTTCATTGCTTCCTAATGAACTTTATTGCAGCCCATATACACATTTTAAGATGCAGTATTTTTATATTTATCCATGGATGCATGCAGTTATTCTCAATGCACATCTGCATGCAAAAAGAATAAAAATAAATATGAATTATTATATTTTTTTTAATTTTTAATTTTATTTTTTTAATCTATATAAACAAAAGAAAAAGTAAATGAAAAGAAGCAACAAAGTGAAAACTGAAAATACCCTGCTTTATCATGTAATTAAATTGCACTATGATTCATTCCTTTTCAATTCAGTAGATGAAGGTTTTTTTTTTTTGTATTTGCATACTACGCTACCGTTCCCATGCTGACAAAGTGACATGAGGTAACTGCAGTTCATTCTCCTCTTTAGCATCAGGAGCATGGATGGTGATTAAATAAGAGGACTGTAGCTGGCTTTTGAGCATAATCCAATTGTTGCAATGGCTTTGCCAAACAATGAGCTGCTTTATTCTCATGGCAATCATTCTTGCAGGCGCAACATGTACACACTAGACTGCAAGACATTTAAACAGTAGACTTTATTTTAAGCAATATTTACACATTTGTCATCTTTAAATACTAATTGAACAGAATAATAAACTAAAATAGCATTCTTGCAAACGTACAAATCTGCTTTCTTTGTATTTCAAAATTATTAAATAATTTGTAAGTGTAAAATATAAAGTGCAGAAATATCCTTAATTTAATGAATTTTGTTACACTGGATCTGCAGAGCTGAGGAAAACACCCTTATAAAAGTCTTGATAAATATAGTTTACTTCTAAGTAATCAGTAAAGAGCCATGCAGATGAGCACATAATCTAAAGAAAGCGTTATCAAGGCAAATGTGGTATTTTAAGTGCAACATGGTAAAATTCTATTGGTTTTCATAGTGATCGCACTTTGACCCAGAATAGCACCTGTTTTGCCTTCATATATTTAGTCCTGATATATCACCGCGCCTATTGTGTAGCCATCACTATTACTATTATCAAACCTTGTTTCTCACCTTCATCAATGCTAGTTTGACATGAAGTACCAACATGATTACATTACAAAGAGAATCTATGTGCATATGAGGAACACAAAAACCTGGGGAGTTTGTACAATTCAATTGGTTGGTCAAGGCAGGCAGCAAGATTAGAAATATAATATATAATCCAAAATGTTGGACCAGTAAAGCATGGCTGGGTACTGTTCACAAGTTGAACGCAATGACCCAAGGGAGTTAAAAAGTCAAGTGAAGAGAGGAATGTGACTCAATAAGTTATAGCAGGGAACAGATTTAGTTAGAAATGCTACATTGATTAAAACTGTTTTGCATTAGCTCACTATTTTCAGTTCAAAATGAGATGTCAACAATCAAAATGGTACCAATAAGGGCGTAAATGTTCTGTCATGGACAACATGAGAAGAAGCAACTACTTACTAGTAGCTGTAAACCGTACAGAGTAGGTGGAAGGGAGGGTTTAGCTGGTGTTAGGCTCTGCACATGATATATGCAGTTAAATTATTACTTTAGCCCACAGTGCTCACCATTCACATATATTTTGTAGATAATATGAAACAATAAGTAGGTTAAATGTGTTCATTTTAGGTGCCAACCTCATGCCAGGAATTTGCAGTTTAGTTACATTATATATATTTAGTAGTTATATAGGTTGAAACAAAGACTCCATTTGATCAAATTCAGACTTCACACATCGTTGTTTTCGTTGTTTGCACAAATCAAGTAATAAAACAAATTATGCAAAAATTAGGAAAAAATCCTTTTTGACTCCAAAATACCAGTTGGATTTCTGCTTAAATCCTATCGATTCATATTTTTATTGCTGCAATATAGGAAGTGCATTAAAATTTCACCAGGATTCCACTCCCAAGAAGAAGAGCAGGGGAATAGTTAGAAATTATTCATCTGATATATCAAGCGTGGGAAGAGAAATTCCAATAACTAATCCCCTCCTTAGAAACAGTGAGGACTAGAAAGAGGTCCATTCTGTTTTATGATGAATTATAGCTATTATTCAAATTCATGAAACCTGCATAATTCCAGTGAAACTCTAGTTTTCAAGAGACTTTCAAGAGACTTTCAAGAGACTTTCAAGAGACTCTATCAATTGTTCTTCCATAACTCCTTCCACCTATTCTAGTGTTAGGAAGGGTTTTAGACTCCAAGTATCAAGAAATTAGGCATTTAGCTGTGACGAGGCCAGGGTTCAATACAGACTTCTTATACACGAGATGGGAAATTGGTATGATTGGTAAAGTATCAAGAGGGGATAGCTAAGTCAACCCACATGTTTTCTTTATGGTTACAAGAAGCCCATTCTTAAAAATAAAAGATCTAATGCATTCACATTTCATCCATACATGTAAAAAAATATCTCTGTTTGAATGACACATTCAGCAATCATCTGACAGGAGGAGTTTCTCAGATGGTATGGTCTGGTCAAATGTTAAAGAAACACTATAGCATTAGGAATACATATATCTATTTCTAATGCTAAATTGTCCTAGTCACCGTTTAGGAGAACAGGCCTGCACACATTGACAAAAGAGGTACTTTATTGACCCTTTCTCCCTTACAG
Source organism: Pelobates fuscus (assembly GCF_036172605.1). Classification (NCBI taxonomy): domain Eukaryota; kingdom Metazoa; phylum Chordata; class Amphibia; order Anura; family Pelobatidae; genus Pelobates; species Pelobates fuscus. The sequence continues at coordinate 296,215,104 of NC_086318.1, forward strand.
TGACTGGTTTTGTCTGGGAACTTCCTGCTCTTTGGCTGAGATCATTAAGATCGATGATCTCAGCCCATCCAATGTTTTCCCTTAGGAAAGCTTTGGTAGGCTAGTGTGCATGCAAAGCAAAGCACCGCACTGCACCAATAAGATTCTGTTTAATCATCTTTTATTCTGCTATTTTACTGAAGTGCCTCTTGTGGCTGTTCCTACAGAACGGCAATGTTTTCAGCTGCAGGGTGAAATGGGGGTGCATGGTACCCAGATCACTTCAAAGAGATGAAGTGGTCTGGGTGCATATATGTCAAGGACAGACACCCTAACTCGCAAACAGTAAGGCAAGTAGAACCCTATACACTGAAAAGACATATTACTGAACTTTAGAATGGCTGGGTTTAATTTATATAGGAGGTATAAGATAGAGAGTAGTCGGAGACAGACAGATAAACAAGTATAACAGAGCCAAGGGTCGGGGATTCCAGAATACAGAATAAACAATAAAACAAGATAAGTCAGGTACCAGAAATACTAAGGATAAAGGAATGCACTCTCTGGCTAACGATAACCATGACAAGGCAATGAAGAAAGGTCGCAAGGACTTTAAATAGACTTCTGTAGTCTCTGACTGGCCTGCCTCACAAACAACATCAAAATAAACGCGACCTGCTCTATGTGAGCAATGAGTAGGGCCCACACAAGATGAGGGGCGCGACTTGAATAAAGCAAGAGAGAGGCAGAGCGCTGCGCGTCATTGCTGACATCAGGACAATATCTGTTGTTATTGCATTCAGCATGCTGGTCAAAGGGAATCAATGTACCAAATACTGAAGTGATATAAAACACACAATCTCATAGGGCAATATAGCTCGTATACTGAGTTAACATTGAAGTAAAGCAAAAACTAATAAGTATCACACTCACATTTTCTAGAGCCTGTATATAACACTGATTCAGGTATGTACACTTAAGTGGGATATGCAGGATGATCTCCCAAGGTTTATTGATAGCAGCTTTCACCCTCAGGGGTAGATGATTAGAAAAATTCAACAGATGTAAAATCAAGCATCATATTTTATTATACAACAAATGTAAAAAATATTCCATTCCATTTAGCTTAGTGCCATAAAAGTCTACAGTGATTTTTTTGTTATGAAGACCCCTATAGTCAATGGATTGACATAGATCCCCCTCCTTCTCTGATACAAACAAAAACAGTTCACACATGAATGCCTAAGTATCTTGTCTAATGATTCTAGAATTTACTCCTCCATAATTGGATCCTGAGACAAGTTGTTATGGTACTTTTCAGTAAACCAAAATGTTTAAGTGTCTATCTGTTCCTGTCAAAATTAAAGAGAATTGAATTGCGTATATACGCTGAAGTAATTCAGTCTGACACACGGAGTTCAGGTTAAAATAACTTCGAGGAAATTTATTGGCAAGTCCAGAATCAGAGGGCGCGCAGGCCCTTTTAAGAGACATTTTCGTCATCATTGATTATCAAGATATCAGTGAATAAACATCATTAATTGGATTAATTGTTAAGTGTCTGGATTAGTGTCCACCTATCAATATAATTAATTGGATCAAAAACTAAGTGGTTAGTTCCGTGTCCACCCACCAAGAGGTGGTACTTTTTTGGACACGGGTGGGGGACAAGGGGTCTTGAGCGTCATTTTACTCGGTCGGTGATGTCAAATCTCGTGGTTAGGTGCAAGGTCTCTTATGAATAGAACATTTCATTACTACTGTGTTCTCATGGCCTTTAAATTATACTATGTTGCGAGTTAGGGGAAATTCAGCAGTTCCTGGGTTAGTCATATCCTTATGGAGAATACAGTCTTTGTCTATTGTTGTTAGATGTGCTGAGAAATTCTGTCATGTAATGTAGTTTTCATATGGAGAAGTCAGGTTATGGGGACAAAATGGAGGATTTGTCACAGCATCAGGTTAAAATGGAGTTAGTGCAATAATTCAATACAAGTACAATAAAGATTTTTTAATAATTCTACATCAGTCCCCCCTATGAAATGTTAAATTCTAAGAGATAAAAACTTTATTTTGTTAGTATCAGAAGACGTGTTAGCCCAAAGGCACAGAAACCCCGTGGCCGCTAGCTAGGTGTTAATGCAAAGTGCAAGTCTGTCCCTAATTCTGACCCTAACAGGCTAACTCATCTGTCAGTATGGCTCTCGAACACTTCACACCCATGGGTGTCCCATGGCGGCTAACCCACCACTTCTCCACACGGGGCCTTTACCATTCACCAACAGATGCTGTCCCTAAGGTGGTCCCTTCCTAGAACTCTCGCACTTTATCATCAAAAGGGATAGATTGCAGCGGCAAACAGGGTGAGTTGAGATCCTGGAAGTCTTGGTCATCAACTTCAAGATGTGTGAAAGTGGGTGCCGCTTGGTCAACAGTCTTCGTGAGGGCTTTTCTCAGACAAGGGAAGACACAACAAAAGAGAAGAGCAAAGATAAAAAGAAAAATTAGAATTGCAATACCAATATGCATTAAAGCCTTTTGCCATCCTGTCATCCAACCAAACCATCTGTCCCAGGGATCTTTTATCCCAGAATTTCTTTTTAACTCTTCAGAGAGGTTATTTAATTTGTCTATGGCTAAAGTTACTTTACCATTAGGGCCTGTGTTTTCTGGGATGTAGGTACAACATGTCATGGTGTCGGGCAAAATTTTACATACCCCTCCTTTTTCGGCTAGGATCATATCTAGGGCTATTCTATTCTGGAAGGCCATTTGGGATGTGGCCTGTAACTGTTCGGCTAATCCCTGGAGGGCGTCTCTGGTGTAATTAACAAAACGCTGTTGATTGTAATAAATATAATTTATCCAGTTTAAATTCTTGTTTGCGGTAACTATGGTAAAAATTGATTCAAATCCTGCAGCAACCTCATCTCTTGCTTTAAACTCATTGGGTACCCCCCTAGGCACCCCAATGGCATCAATGTAAATGTGAGGGTCAAAACTTCCTTTTACTGGGGCTTCACGCTTAACCTTAGTGTGGCTGGGCTCATGGGTGTTGGGGTGTGTGTCAGAGATAATGTGTATAGGCATAATGACCTTAGTCAAAGTACATTCCCCCCACCACTCTGTGTCCATTCTGGATCTTAGCTGTAAATCCCCACACAACCAGTAAATATCTCCTAATGACCTAGTGTGGTGCTGCAGTAAACGTACAGGAACAGTTCTATATGTAGCACAATATCCTTCGGGAAAGTTACCTACAAATTTACCAATCCCGTCGTGCATGGCATAGCAAGTGTAATTACCTTTATATATTGTAATACCATTAGGAGGTCTGACATTTTTGGCTAGAAGAGGATACTCCGCTTTCCATGCTTGACATAGAGACCTGTTGAAATCATATTGGTAGGCAAAAAGACTTAAAACACAATTTTCTGCATCTACTGGTAAGATTAAAGGTACAGTGCCCAGATGAGGCCGGGCACCACCACACACATAGCATGCGGTTCTGTTATGCTTGTTGGCATTATATTTCATGCATTCTAACCATAGGTTAACATCATTAAAGCCTGTTTCAGCGGCCATGGTATCTTCAAAGGTGGGGTTAGCAATGGCCATCATGTCCTTAAAGGACTGGATGTGTGGTTTTAATGGATTTATGACCATGTGAGTAGCTCCTCGCCACTCAGGGGAATTACACATATCTTTAAGGTAGAAATGCCCTAATTTAGTGTAAGAACCCTTTTTCCAATACATCCCCATTACATATCGGTCTGCATCCGTTGGGCTTGGATGCTCAATGTTAAGAATTAATTTCATTGGTGTGCCCCCCCCAGGCTTTCTCAGAGTCATTCTTTGAAGGAGGGACCTACCATGATCATCTACTTTAGATAAGGCACTTTTTGGCTTGTAACCCCAGGAAGGCCCGGCATTCCATCCCGCCGCCCCCCAACGGCCACAATTGTGCCCCCATTGTTTGTCAACTACACAAACATATGGGTCTTTTGCATGAGGGATATCTCTATAGATATTCTGGATTTGTGGTGTAGAGAATGGGCATTCTACGATGTCACAATAATCAAAGGTATAGGTAGCCACACGGGTACATGATGAATTATACCAGAAGGTGTACCCACTAACATCTTTAGTGATGGCTACTTGCTGGGCCTTAATTAAACTAATTAAGGAGACAATGTACCAGAGGTACATGGTTGTGCGGTATCTGCTTCCTCTGGGGCAGGAGACTTTTTGCAGTGGGAAGCGTGGATCCAATGTGGCCTACCGGCCACTTTGACGGAGGTTGCGGTGATCAGGAGAACTTGGAATGGCCCGTCAAATCTTGGTTCCAGGGTACTTTTCCGCACAAACTTCTTGACCAGAACCCAATCTCCGGGAAGCAGGTTATGGGTGCCTGTGTCCAAATCAGGATCTGGAATTGAAGAGAAAACTTGGGCATGTATTTTGTTCAAGACACTTGCAAGTTCAGTTACATAGTCTACTAAAACATCAGATTGGAGCTGTAACTGTTGTGGATAATAACAACCTAGTCTGGGTGCTGTCCCAAATAGAATTTCATATGGGGATAACGAGTGCTTCCCTCTAGGTGTGTGTCTAACGCTGAATAAAGCTATTGGCAGGCTTTCTGGCCAGGGCATCTTTGTTTCTTGTGACATTTTTAACATTCTGGCTTTTAGAGTGCCATTCATGCGCTCTACTTTACCACTACTTTGTGGGTGGTAAGGGGTATGAAAGGCTAGGGTCACCCCTAGAGCGGTCCAAATTTCTTTAGTTATTGTTGCAGTAAAGGCTGGGCCCTGATCACTTTCAATGACTTCTGGAAGTCCAAATCTACATACAATGTCTGTCAGTAGACGTTTTGCGGTTAATTTTGCAGTGATGTTGGCCACTGGGTAGGCTTCTGGCCAGCCTGAGAACATGTCCACTATTACTAGTGCATATTCATGAGGCCCACTCTTGGGCATTTGAATGTGGTCAATTTGAATTCTCTGGAATGGGTACATGGGTTTCGCTAGGTGCTTTGCAGGTACCCTGATTGGTCTTCCTGGATTGCATTTTGCACAAATGACACAGGCCTTACAGAAATTGTTGATCAAAGTTGTGATTCCAGGTGCTTCATAATACTTTTGAATGAGGGCGGCCATTAGGTCTTTTGACAGATGTGCGGGCCCATGTGCCCATTGGACAACTGCTGGAAATAAATTCTTCGGAAGGCAAAATTTAGAGTTGTTATAGTAAATTCTGTCTTTTAGGATAGCTCCTTTCTTTTTCCATTTCTGGATTTCTTCAGGGGTAATTGCAGCTTGTTGTTCTCGCAAAATTCTTAGGTCAGTAGGAAGAGTTTGCAAGGTAAGGATAGGAACAACTTCTTCTTGACCGGACACTTCTTCATCCACTTCCTGCAAATCTCTGGCCGCTTGCTTAGCAGCCTGATCAGCTAAATGGTTGCCCTTAGCTTCATCCGAATCCAATTTCCCATGTGCCTTTACCTTCAAAACGGCCACTTCTTCAGGGAGTAGGAGGGCATCCATTAGTTCCTTGATTGCAGAGCTGTGTTTGACTGGTGTACCGGCAGTGGTAAGAAATCCTCTTGTCTTCCAAATGAGGCCGAAGTCATGTGCCACACCCAGGGCATATCTTGAATCTGTATAGATGTTGGCACGTTTTCCCTCGGAAATCTTGCATGCTGAAGTCAGGGCTTGCAATTCAGCTTCTTGCGCAGACATTGCTGGCGGTAAAGGTGATGACTTGAGAACTTCCTCTGTTGTGGTTACGGCATATCCTGTGTGGTATTTTCCTTCTTCATCAGCATACCTTGAACCATCCACAAACAGAGTAAAATCCGGATCCGGTAATGGATTCTCATGCACGGTTGGTAAGTGCACTGTTTCCATTTTCATCTGTTCGAAACAGTCATGAGGAGTTTCTGGGTTATAATCATTTGTTATAACTAGGTCTTTAAATTCTTTTTCTAGGAAATGGCGTGGCCATGCTTCAAGAAGGTCAGTTGTTGGGTATTTGGCAATGCCATTTTCCTGTAGTTGTGATTCATCCATGGTGGCCCATAATTTTGCCATGGGCCCAAGGTCATTCCATGATCTTGTCTTCAATTTGGTAACAGGAATATGTGGAATAGCAGTATCCCAATGTCGGTATAGGTAATTGAGTTCTGGAGGCAATTGGATCAGGACCACGCTGTTGCCTTCCGAGTCACAATAGAAATCTTGGGCAGTGAGCTTTACTTCAAACCAGTGGTAGAGCTCATCTTCATAGCAAGGTTCAGGAGTAATGTCTGGCTTGTACCACATGGTACAGAAGGCATAATCCGGACCTTCACACAGAGGTGTCTTGTCTTTGTGAAAAGTTAAATGTGGATGCATTTTCTTGATACATCCACAGAGAAGGTAGATGTAGGTTTCATCTGTGACAAACCCATAGTAGATACCCCCCTCAGGGAGTGGAAGAAGAGTGGATGGGTTAAGAACTTGACATCTTTGTATAGAAATGTTGTCAGGCAGAAGAAGATGACATTGCAGACGTAGGTGTCTAGCGGGAGACACGTGCTTGAGCTGGACTTGGTTGATAATGGCAGAGATGTCATGAGGGGCCAAAACAACCAAAGGGTGGCCAAGGACCAGGTCTGAGGTTCTTTCAATGAGTTCTCTTGCAGCAAAAACAGCCCTAAGGCAGGAAGGGGTCCCTCTAGCCACAATGTCCAGTTGGCATGAAAAGTATCCAATAGGCCTCTGGCGGCCTTTTAAGTCATTAGTTTGGGTAAGAACTCCTGTGGCATGGCCTAGTCTTTCAGAGACAAATAATTTGAAAGGTTTGGTGTAGTCTGGTAGGCCCAAGGCAGGAGCAGAAACAATGGCTCGTTTGAGAGATTTGAAATTGTCCAAAGCTTCGTTGGTCAGGCCGAATGGGTCTGACTTGAGTGCATCATAGAGAGGTTGCATAAGCAGAGAGGCTTCTGGGATCCATGCTCTGCAATAGGAAATGAGGCCTAAAAAGGCATGAAGAGATTTTGAAGTCCTTGGGGGTGGAATGTCCAGAATTGCTCTGACTCGGTCCCGAGTGAGATGTCTGGTACCTTGAGATAGGCAATGTCCAAGGAAAATCACTGAAGGTTGACAGAACTGCATTTTGAGAAGTGAAGCTTTGCATCCTTGTTCTGCCAAATAGCAAAGCAGACTAATTGAACTCTTTTCAGTAGTGGGTATATCATCTCCACAGAGCAGTAAATCATCCACATACTGGAGTAGAACAACTTCTGGGTGTTCAGCTTGCCATGGGTCCAGGATGGTACACATGGCCTTTGCAAATTGACTTGGAGAATTTTGAGCCCCTTGGGGCATGACAGTCCAGGTATACTGTTGCATTTCATGGGTGAAAGCAAACAGGTATTGACAGGATGGATCCAGTGGAACACTGAAAAAAGCATTAGCTAGGTCAATGACTGTAAAGTACTTTGCAGAAGGTGGGACGCCAGAGAGCAGAGTGTGGGGGTTTGGTACAAGAGGGGTGTCCAGGACAGTTGCTTCATTGACAGCACGGAGATCCTGAACCATCCTGTACTTCACTGGCTCACCTTTTAGAGTCTTTTTCTTTACAGGAAATAATGGAGTGTTACATTCTGATTTACACTTTACTAGAGCACCCTTTTCCAGGAGTGCTTTGATGTGAACAGAAATGGCTGCAGCCTGTGCTGATTTTAGAGGATATTGTGGCTTCCTTGGTAACTTAGCTCCTGGAATAAGCTTAACCACCACAGGTGGGACATTTAGGTGACCTATATCCTCTGGGCCCGAGGACCATAACTTAGCAGGCACCTGAGTTTTTAACTCATCTGGGAAATTGGACCTAGGTTCTGCTGCTTCCTTATTGGGTTTGTCTAATTGCAGCATCAAAGGTATGGAGCACAGGGCTGAAGTGTCAGAAACAGATAGAGGTGTAAACATCTCTACCTGTCCATCTGGAGTGAAGGTTATAGATGCCTGCAGGCGTGAGAGGACATCAGCGCCTAACAGGTTAATTGGGCATGTGGAGGAAACTACAAAACGAGCAAGTAAGCTTGTGCCAACCCGCAGAGGGGTTGTTAGGGGACTGTGTCTCGGTTGGCCATCCACTCCAACACAGGAGACATCAATACTTGACAAGAAAGATGGGTCTGGCAGGTCTTGTTCTCTAAGAACACTTCGGGCTGCGCCTGTGTCAATAAGAAATGTGGTAGGTTGGCCTTCAATGGGTAAAGTCACTGTGGCAAGTGCCCCCCCCCCCTTTATCCCCTGTAGACACTGCCATGACAGGGGTTAATGACACAGGTTTGCCAATTTCCTAATCATCATCTGGTTCCTCAACAATTGGAACCGTTTTCTCGGCCCTAGGGGCTGGGGCAGGCTTGGGAAACTTTTTGGGCTCCCCTGTGGGAAACTTTCTGGGCTCCCCCGGTTCCCTTTTGGGTTCTGGACAGTCACTCCTGTAGTGTCCCTTAGCCCCACAATTAAAACATGTTACATCCTCTAACTTGACACCCTTGGTGCCAGGGGTGATGGGGGCGGCACGGGCCACCATGAGAGGAGCTGGATTGGGTCTTCTGGGGGTTTGGGCAGATTCTAAACCTCTAGCAACTAGGAGTAACGTATCTAGGGGAACAACCTTATATTCAGGGCGTGCAGCAATGATTCCCTTGCGTATGGAGTCCTTAACACCTTGAACAAACGCACCTGATAACATTTGTGAATGAATTTTATCAGTGAGATCAAATCCCAAATCTGTAAACATTTGATATAGTCTTGCATGAAACCTTTCCACTGATTCTCCTTTGTCTTGCACAACATCAGTAAGGCCAGCAGCTTGATCAGCAAGTTTATCTTTAGCCCAATCTTTTAATTGATTGCAAAAAGTTACTCCGGAGGGGTAATCAACATCACTTGTAAGTAAATCTGTACTGAGGTGGCGGGCCATGCTGGGCCAATATGCATCCCCTGCTTTAATAGCACAAATGCTCAGTAGGTCACGCCAGGCGGCGGAATAAGTCTTTTGTATCTGAACAATCCCTCGGTAAAAAGGCATAGGCTGTTTCTCTGGGTCAGGGAGAGATTTCATTAAAGCACTAGCTTGTGTGGGATTGAAAGCAACATATTTAGGAGGGGCCCGCTCTCCCCGACCCTTATGGCCGAAGGGATCTTCAATAGAACGGTGGGCTGAGACTCTTGCAGCCTCTAATGAGTCCTGGGACAGCCTGTCATCCCTGTCATCCTCTTCCTCATCTAATTCTATGATCTGGGCCCTTCTGCGTGAGGGGATCACCTGAGGTGACAGGGCCGGGGGATGAGAGGGAGTCCCGGAGGCGGGAGACACCATTGGGTCATAATCATGGGACCGGTAATCACCGGGAAGCACCGGCATCAGGGGTGCTGAATGACTGGGGGCCGCCATATTGGAGGCGGGGAAGGAAGTTGCATTGGGGTTAAGGGAAGAGTTGGCGGCCATGTTGGATGTGGGCACATCCGGGGCAGACGGTATCGGACTGGGCATGACCGGAACCTGGGGAGTGACTTGGGGAAAGGGGTATGGATAGGGCATGGACATGGGGTATGGGAAGGGGTATGGCCAAGCCATCTGGGTGGGGGTTGGGGCGGAACCTGGAGTGGGCAGGAAGGTTGGTTAGGGGTTGGCAAAGGGGGCGGGAACTTGGGTTGTGGTAGGGACGGACAAGGGAGAGGATGGAGAAGAATCAGTAGAGGCGGGTGAAGAAGGAGGAGCCGGAGTGGGATCAGCAAGATTGACAGTGCCAGGAGAGGAAGGGTTAGCTAACTGGGCAGATGCAGATGGGAGGGTAGGATTATCAACGGAGAGAAAGTGCGGGGAAGGGATGGCAGATGAAATGTTAGGATTAGACACAGAAGGTTGCTTACGGATGGATGAGGGTGATGGGAGTGTTAGAGAAGGAGAAGGGGAAAAGTAGGATCCATCAGAATTTAGGACCGGACAAACGGGAGAGGTGACGGGATGGGAGCTGGGAGGATTGGGAGTGGGATACCTAGTCAGCTGGCAATCTCCCATTGCTGACTGAACCTTGGGGATAGACATTCCCTGGGCGCCATTTTGGGGCGCTGGCTGAGGACAGGCCCCAGCAACACAATTATTATGGTACACAAACATTTTCACACCCTTGTGAATTATTTCTTCCTCAATCCAACCTTCTTGCTGAATAGCCTTCGCTACTCTGTACCATGCTTCAGCTGTTTTTAATAAATCATTATTTGCAAGCTTGCCTCTCTTTTCCATCAATAATCTACGCCAACTTTCTGGTTGCAATCTGCCACATGTCGGCACAGCAATTTTACATACTTTTGCAATCTTTTCAACACCTTTAACCATCTCCTCACCCTCTCTGTCATCAACTAAATCACATGCTAACCAGCCCTTACTGGGCTTACTTAAATCCTGCCCCATAATCCCTTTTCCCCTACACCAGCGTCCCAGATATAGGGAAAGACAAGGAAAATTGAACCGGAACGTCTACAATGCTTGACTGCCACCTGAGAATCGTGGGTCCTTCTCAAGTGCGTCTTCCCAAAACGTAGACTAGTCACTGAATCCGCCTACCCGGGGTGGTAGACACGGATTGGAGCGAGGTGAGAAGTGTGTGACCAATCACTTCTCTATTAAGAGGAATGGGAGTGGATAGTATAATAGTACAGGAAGTGTAGAAAAGGTAAAGGGTAAGGAAAGAAAAATCCTCAGAGACAGACACAAGAGTTTAAATGACTCCACATTAAACAAACAACAGTACAGTTGAAATACAGTGCATGCATCACAGTTCAAATGAAATCAACAGTAATCCCTTTCCTTTAATCATGTGCTTACTCCAAAGTCACCTTTCTCAACCCCGTAGTGTCCCCGCTCGGAGAATGACTTCACAAAGTCTCACTACCAGCGGCCAAGGATAACAGCTAACACCGGTCCGAAATCCTTTCTAGCCTCCCTTGTTACAGCAGTCCACTTAAAGTGGCCGCGCCACCCTCACTCCCGTAGTGCCCCTATAAAACCCACTTTATAAGTCCCACTACCACGTGATGCGAAAAACAAGCAATGCCTGCCTGAATCCCCCCAGGAAACAGAGTCCCCTGCCACAGGGCTAAGTCTCCTACCACAATTAAATAATCAGTGGACGTCCCCAACTCAACTAGAGCTGGATGGTCCGGGTCAGGACTTCCCCAACTCAACTAGAGCTGGATGGTCCGGGTCAGGACTTCCCCAACTCAACTAGAGCTGGATGGTCCGGGTCAGGACTTCCCCAACTCAACTAGAGCTGGATGGTCCGAAAGCGCACAGTGAAGCTAGCTAGGCTATCAAAGTGACACAAAATTGGATCACAGGAAGCTATGATTCTACACAGATCCCACAGTTCCACAAACTTCTTTTTCCTTACAGCCACAGCCACGAGGCTCCTAAAAGAAGTAAACAGGCAAAGAAGACCCCCAGGAAACTTCCACAGGTCAACCCCCCTTTTTCCCTACAGCCACAAACACGTGGCTCCTAAAAGGAGTAAAACAGGCAACAGGACTCCAGGCAAATCCCCCGGGTCCACCCCCCCCTTTATCCCAAAAAGGGGTAAAACAGACAAACACAGGACCCTCAGGCAAACTACCACGGGTCCACCCCCCCCTTATCCCAAAAAGGGGAAACAAATAAACATTCAGCCCGGGCAACCAAACTAGACACACCCAGGCAACAGATAGACTAAATGCAGGTAACAAATGGGTAATAAGACTCCGGGCAAGATATTACCTGTCTTTGATGTCCTCCCGGGAAGCAGTCACAGACACGTGGACGGGTCAATCAAAGGGGCCGGAACATACCGGTGGCTCTGCAGAAGTCTCTACCGTGTACCTGGAGGTGATCAATCTCCTTTCCTTCCCCCTGGATTCCTCCGTCCACCCTTGTCTTCCTTAGGACGGCTCACCGGCCAGACATAGCCCGGGGTCCCTGTTCGGGCGCCAAAGTTGTTATGGTACTTTTCAGTAAACCAAAATGTTTAAGTGTCTATCTGTTCCTGTCCAAATTAAAGAGAATTGAATTGCGTATATACGCTGAAGTAATTCAGTCTGACACACGGAGTTCAGGTTAAAATAACTTCGAGGAAATTTATTGGCAAGTCCAGAATCAGAGGGCGCGCAGGCCCTTTTAAGAGACATTTTCGTCATCATTGATTATCAAGATATCAGTGAATAAACATCATTAATTGGATTAATTGTTAAGTGTCTGGATTAGTGTCCACCTATCAATATAATTAATTGGATCAAAAACTAAGTGGTTAGTTCCGTGTCCACCCACCAAGAGGTGGTACTTTTTTGGACACGGGTGGGGGACAAGGGGTCTTGAGCGTCATTTTACTCGGTCGGTGATGTCAAATCTCGTGGTTAGGTGCAAGGTCTCTTATGAATAGAACATTTCATTACTACTGTGTTCTCATGGCCTTTAAATTATACTATGTTGCGAGTTAGGGGAAATTCAGCAGTTCCTGGGTTAGTCATATCCTTATGGAGAATACAGTCTTTGTCTATTGTTGTTAGATGTGCTGAGAAATTCTGTCATGTAATGTAGTTTTCATATGGAGAAGTCAGGTTATGGGGACAAAATGGAGGATTTGTCACAGCATCAGGTTAAAATGGAGTTAGTGCAATAATTCAATACAAGTACAATAAAGATTTTTTAATAATTCTACATCATCTTGTCTAATGATTCTAGAATTTACTCCTCCATAATTGGATCCTGAGACAAAGGGCATATTAGACAAAGTATAGACAATACTTTTAGTAGGCATCGTGCCAGGTAGAAGGTCAATAGGACATATGAGGTATCAGCTTCTACTTTATCAAAAACAGTACTGAGATTTTGGTATTGTTTTGGTACAACTATGCAGAAAGGTAATGCAGTAGAAACATTTAAGGAGCAAAGAGATTTGACAGGCTTCAAACAAGACTGATTGCAAGACAGACTAAGAGGCTAATTGTTTATCCTTGCAATCAAGGTGTGGATTGTGTTTGTGTAACCAAGGAAATCCCCAAACCCCTATTTTGCCTGATATACAGATGTAATCAAAATTTTAATTGAATTTGAGGAAACGACTTAAAGCATTCATTTTGTTCAGCTATTTCAATTGCTTTTGCTTGATTTGTTCAACAGTTGAAAGTCTGTAATTTTTGACAATACACCTGATTATATTTATGGGGGTTTAATATTTTGATTACAACTGTAAGAGACCAACAGATAGGGCAATATTCTTTGTATCATGAATAAGCTGGCGAGTGATTAATGGTCTACCTTGAGTGGCAGAGAAAAAGATGTTGCATAACTAAGGTCTATGAAGTTGTCAATAAGGGACATTGTATAAAATACAATGGGACCCCATTCCAGAGATGCAAGAAGGAGGAGCCTACAAGATGAGTGTTTAGGGGACAATGGCATCATACCTAAGGCCGCTAGAGGCGCTTCCGCACTTCTCATTGTGAAAATCACAGTGAGAAGACGCTGACCTGACTGATATAATGCCTGCGCGACTTTTGCCATGCATGCGCATTCGGCGGAAGAGGGAGGAGAGTCCCCAGCGCCGAGGGAGCCCGGCGCCAGAGGCGGCTCTCTAATTAGGCGGTTTAGGCGGCCGCCTAAGGCCTCGCGCTGGCTGGGGCCTCGCGGCCGCCTAAACCGCCTGTTGGCAGAGTGTGTCAGGTCCTCGGTCAGTGACCGAAGACCTGACACCAGGAGGGGGCCCGGCGGCTTGCCCAGTATGCCGCCAGGTGCGAGGCCCCTCCTTGCTGCCAGGCCGGCCACCGCAGACACTGGTCTGCAGCTCCGCAGTGTGCAGAGCTGCAGACCATGTGACTCGCGAGAATTGGCCAATCAGAGCGTTGCCGCGGGTTACCACGGCAACGCTCTGAATTTCGCAAGATTACACGGTCTGCAGCTCTGTGGAGCTGCAGACCGGGAGCAGGGGCCACCGGACCACGAGGGAGCCCACTGGACCACCAGGGAAAGGTAGGCTCACCCACCACCATCACCCCCACCACCCTTAGCTTCACCCCCCACCACCATCACCCCCAACACCCTCAGCCTCACCACCACCACCATCACCCCCACCACCCTCAGCTTCACCCCCCCACCACCACCATCACCCCCACCACCCTCAGCTTCACCCCCCACCACCACCATCACCCCCAACACCCTCAGCCTCACCCCCACCACCATCACCCCCACCACCCTCAGCTTCACCCCCCCACCACCACCATCACCCCCCACCACCCTCAGCTTCACCCCCCACCACCACCATCACCCCCCACCAACCTCAGCTTCAACCCCCACCACCATCACCCCCACCACCCTCAGCCTCACCCCCACCACCCCACCCTCAGCCTCACCACCACCATCACCCTCACCACCCTCAGCCTCACCATCACCCCCCACCAACCTCAGCTTCAACCCCCACCACCATCACCCCCACCACCCTCAGCCTCACCCCCACCACCCCACCCTCAGCCTCACCACCACCATCACCCTCACCACCCTCAGCCTCACCCCCACCACCATCACCCCCACCACCCTCAGCTTCACCCCCCACCACCATCAGCCTCACCCCCACCCTCACCATCACCCCCCACCACCCTCAGCCTCACCCCCCACCACCATCACCCCCACCACCCTCAGCTTCACCCCCCACCACCATCAGCCTCACCCCCACCCTCACCATCACCCCCACCACCCTCAGCCTCACCCCCCACCACCATCACCCCCCACCACCCTCAGCTTCACCCCCCACCACCATCAACCCCACCACCCTCAGCCTCACCCCCACCACCATCACCCCCACCACCCTCAGGTACACCCACCACCACCATCAGCTTCACCCCCCCACCACCATCACCCCCACCAACCTCAGCCTCATTCCCCACCACCATCACCCACCATCACCACCCTCAGCCTCACCCCCACCACCCTCAGCCTCACCCCACCACCATCACCCCACCCTCAGCCTCACCCCCACCACCATCTCCCCACCCTCAGCCTCACCCCCCACCACCCTCAGCCTCACCACCCACCACCATCACCCCCACCACCCTCACCATCACCCCTCACTACCATCACCCCCACCACCCTCAGCCTCACCCCCACCACCCTCAGCTACACCCACCACCACCATCAGCTTCACCCCCCCACCACCGTCACCATCACCCCCCACCAACCTCAGCCTCATTCCCCACCACCATCATCCACCAACACCACCCTCAGCCTCACCCCCCACCACCCTCAGCTTAACCCCCACCACCATCACCCCTCACCACCCTCACCATCACCCCTCCCCACCATCACCCCCACCACCCTCAGCCTCACCCCCACCACCCTCAGCTACACCCACCACCACCGTCACCATCACCCCACCCTCAGCTTCACCCCCCACCACCCTCAGCTTCACCCCCCACCACCCTCAGCTTCACCCCTGCCCACCCTCAGCTTCACCCCTGCCCACCCTCAGCTTCACCCCTGCCCACCCTCAGCCTCACCCCCACCACCCTCACCATTACCCCACCACCCTCAGCCTCACCCCCCACCACCCTCAGCCTCACCCCACCCTCAGCTTCACCACCCCTCAGCATCACTCCCCCCACCACCTTCAGCATCACCCCCTCAGCATCACCCCCCACCACCCTCAGCATCACCACCCTCAGCATCACCCCTCACCACCCTCAGCATTACCCCCCACTACCCTCAGCATCACCACCCTCAGCATAACCCTCCGTCACCACCCTCAGCTTCCCCCCACTCACCATCACCCCCTCCTTCTCACATCACCCCCTTCTCACTCTCACATTACCCCCTCTCACTCTCACATTACCCCCCCACTCTCACATTACCCCCCCCCACTCTCACATTACGCGCCCCACTCTCACATTACCCCCCTCTCACTCTCACATTACCCCCCTCTCACTCTCACATTACCCCCCTCTCACTCTCACATTACCCCCTCTCACTCTCACATTACCCCCTCTCACTCTCACATTAACCCCCTCACTCTCACATTAACCCCCTCACTCTCACATTACCCCCTCTCACTCTCACATTACTATCACCCCCTGCTCCCTCTCACATTACCATCAACCCCCCGCTCCCTTTCACCATCACCGTCCACTCCCTCTCACCATCACACCCCCCGCTCCCTCTCACCATCAGCTACCCCATACACATAGGGTCTCAGACAAAAACACAAACATGCTCACAGAGACATACATTCGCACACACAAGGATACTCTCTGTCAGACACACTCTCAGGCACATACACAGGTAGACAGTGCGTCAATGTGTATATGTGACACTTTTTTGTTAGTGGGGCCTCATGTTTGCGTTTCGCCTAAGGCCTCATAAAGTCTAGAGCCGCCTCTGCCCGGCGCTGGAGAAAGGTAAGCGTTTAACCCCTTCCTCACCCTTCAGCCCGGCGGGAGGGGGGCCATGAGGGTGGGGGGGGGACCCTAAAGAGCCAGGAAACTAGTTTGTTTATAGTGGTCCTTTAATATATGATTAATATTTGTACAATATCCAAAAATACATAATATGTAAAAAAGTATATCACAACTATTAAAATATTACAAAATATTACAAAAAATATTCCTGAAAGCTTGACAAAGCTCTTTTTCTGGTCGTGTAAATTTAAGTATGGTATATGGAGGATTTCCATCGCCCCAGTCTCTTGATGATGTGGACCGTGCTGGAGGCTGAAGAGACGGCTCCTATACAAAAGGAGTGCCCAGAGAATGAAGTTGGATTGAAACCCAGTTTAGATAATAGTGTTCTGACGTGAGACATGAATTTAGCAGTGGTAAGCGGGTGCCCTTGAATTGATAAGAGCGTAGAGTCTGGTAAGTGTGCATGAAGGGTTGACCGTAGGTGGTCTAGCGCCTTGACCGGACACCAGGCATTATCAGTAGGGAAGAGAGAAATTACAGTGGGGTGTAGTGAATGGTTGCTTTTAGTTGATGGGATCGAAAGTAGATAGTGATCCTCCACCTTTGTAAGGTGCGATGTTTTTAGGCTGTGCGTGATATCCCCTTGACGAACAACAGTGAACTCTCTAGGTCTGAGAAAACCTTACCGCTTTGATCACCAGATTTGTGTCGGAATCAAACGGGGATTCGTCAAGGAGATTGTTAAGTGATCTGAAGATAGGCCCATCTATAGGTAGTCTTGTGATAGTGAGAGGAGCTGAAACCTTTAACATACCTTTCAATACCTTTTTAATGGGATATGATGACAAGAAGGGGTTGTTGTTAGGGAAATTTGTGAGGCTATGGTGCTGCACCCCGGTGAGATAAAGTTTTATGGTGTTGTGGGAAAGTTTAAGATGTGGCAAAAAGAGGCAAAAGCCACCATGGTTTGTATAGAAAGGTCGCCTTGTAAACCGAATTCTGCAGTGAATTTGTTAAATATGGTAAGTGCCATATTATAAGTGTTAGGTGATAGTGCTTGGTGAGTGAGAGTCCTAGCGTGATGCATTAGTGTGCTCAATCCAGGATTAGTTTGTGAAACCGTGGTGTCCTGGATGGCTGGTGGTGAGCCGTAGGGAGTGCCTGAGAGAATACCTAGAATTGAGAGCGAGAAAGAGCTGCAGTGTTGTGGATACCCGGGATGTGACAACAAACTAAGTGAAACTGACCGGTTGCTCCTAGCCAGGTCAGCTTGCGAATCAGCCGCATGATGGTCAGGGATAATGAGCGCCCCTTGTTAATGATTTTGCAAGATGCCGAGTTTTCAGAGTAGCATTTTACTGCCTTGCCGGACCAGAGATGACCCCAGTTGTGTGCGGCCGCCACAATGGGATAGATTTCAAATAGGGCTGAGGTCTCCCTGAATCCTAGCAGTCATCTGTCTCAGCGGGCCAGTGACCCCTAAACCAGTGGTTCCCAAAGATGGCTTCGAAACCAGTGTTGGCTGCAACATCTGTGTGAATGATGGGTGAAGAAGTGGAGAGAGGGGGGATACACATGGAGATACCGTTCCAATCTGCCAAAAACTTCCTCCACATAGCTAAGTCAGCCTTGGCGTGGGGGTCCAATGAAACTGGGCAAGAGTCCGGTACCCCGTGGAGCAGGCAAAGAAGCCTGGATATAAAAGACCTTCCTGCGGGATGATGCGCATGGTGAAGTTCAGGGATCCCAGAAAGGACTGGAGTTCCTTCCTGGTGCAAACATCATTCCGCAGAAACATGTCTATCTCCCCTCTCAAGCGGGTCAGTTTGTCATGGGGAAGGCTAGCTCTGAGGGTAATGGAATCTAGCTCTATCCCCAAAAAGGTTAATTTAGTTGTGGGGCCAATTGTTCTAGATGGGGACAAAGGTACTCCAAGTGTGAAAAAAAGTACTGTACTGCGGCTGATAGCGGTGGGTGTTTGTGCCCCTGGCTCTATCAGTAGGAAGTCGTATAGGTAGTGAATAACGGAGTGACACCTGAGGACGTTCAGAAGCAGCCAGCATAGTGTCTCAGCGAAGATATCGAAAAGTTTGGGGCTGCTTCGAGAACCGAAAATGAGTCGTGTGGAGAAGTAGTACTTTCCTCGCCATTTAACACCGTGCAAGTGCCAGAGTGAGGGGTGCATGGGTAGTAACTTAAACGCGTTTGTGATGTCTGTTTTGCTGAGCCAGGGGCGATTACCAGAACAGATGATGGTCTGTAAAGCCTCGTCAATAGTTACGTACAGGAGTGAGAATTATCTGCTGGAATGAGTGCGTTTATGCTGGGAACAAAAGAGGAGTGCGGTGCCGATAAATCGATAATTAGACGTTTTTTACTAGAATATTTGTAAACTGCGACACCGATTGGGTTACTGCGCCAGGAGGAAAAAGGTGAGGAGGTGAAAGGCCCGATCATGAAACCATTGGTAATTTCTGAGGAAAGGAGAGTGTCTGTGGAGACTGGGTCTAGACGTGCTGATAGGAGATTAGGACATTCAAGTGTACCTGAGGGGATGGCTACTATACCCGTGAGAAACCCCTGTGTGAACCCTGTGGTCAGATATTCCACCAGGTGCCTGCTAGGGTGTGACCTTAAGTAAATAAACAGGTAGTCAACATTAATGTCAGTTAGTCATTTGTTAGGGGACAACCTGTCCGGACACATGTTCTCGGTATGTGCCCTGAAGCAAATGGAGCAGATGTGCAATACTCTACATGCAATGAAACTGCAGGAGCCTGCGTTGAAATTATTGCACACTTGCGCCTTGCCTAAAAAGGAGATGGGCCTACCCAGCTTGTCACGTAGACCACCCGCTGGTTTGTTGTGAGGGGTGAAAGAGGGATGAGGGGTGGGAGTGGAGGTGGTGGGATCTGCTTCAGAGGGACATAAGTCCGCCATGTGGGATGTGGAATTACATATGGCACAAGACGGGGGCCTGAGACCAGCGAAGTGGCGACAGAATAGTTCTGTATCCATCTGACACCAGTTAATTCTAACGTTGAACTGTTTCAGATGGGTCGCCGCCTTTGCTGATACTGACTTATGATAGTCGTAGAAAGAAGAGCCACCGTACTTGATGCCTAGATCCACCACCTGGTGAAGGTAGAGGTCTAACTCCTCTCTTCTGTGGGGATACACCGTGCAGATGATGTCACGGTATATCCCGAAAGCTATCACGAACTGGGGAGACACCAGACACACGTCCTTCCCGTCTAGGATTTCTTTCCTGATAGAGTCTGGGACGGAGTGAGCTGGTGACTCAAAAGGAGCTATAGCTGTGACTGGTGTTGGCGAGGGGAGTATGGGGGGGCATGTTGGTACAGCGGGTACAGCCGGGGTGGAGACTGGGAGGCCCGGGGTATTACCTTGGGAGGCGATGGCGCTCTCCACCTTAGATAGCCTGCTATTAAGGGTCTGTAGGTTGGCCAAGATTGCTGCCAGGGTATCCTGGGTGGCCGTGCCAGTGCTTGGTGGCTGTGCTTGAGAGCTAGTGCTTGACCTAGGCTCAGGGGCTTGGTAGGTAAGCAACCAGTAAAGTTCTGCCTTTCTAGCTGTGGCTGGAAAGGGGATTCCCCTGAGCCTAAGCTCGGCCGTAATTTTAGGAATAGTCCATGCTCTCAAGGACGTGGGAGTTGAAAGGGTGAGAGATTCGCCTGGAGACTCTGGTCTGGTTGGCGTAAACTGTATCTCTTCTAGCAGTTCTTGGATGGGGATTGGTTCTTGGGACATTCTAAAAGAAATGATTTTGTGAATGAGGTATTAGAAGGGGAGTAAGGAAACGTTGGGGGGTATATGAGGGATGGTATTTATTGAAAGAACTGGACTGTAATGCTAGTGCCGAAGCGAAAAACTTATCTGTGAGATTTTTGGTAGGTGAGGCCCTGCTAATGCCAAGTGGCAGTTAGAGGCTCTACCTATGATTTGGCTTAGGAAATTGAGGCCACAGACGTGGTGGCAGGGTGTTGGCCTCTCGGTGACTGTAAAGAGAATTCAAAATGTGTGGCCGTGAAAGGTGAGGCCCTGACTAAAGTTCTGTAGTAGGGCGGGCGAGGCGTATAACTATGATTTGGGCGTGGGGCCATACCTCCGTGTTGAGGTGGGAGATGGCCTCGCGGGACCGGATTTCCTAATAGGGTGAGCTAAGGGGGTAGCCTAGACCCAGTAGCCAGTTCAATTGTATACTTAAGGTTGACTGGGACATTTTGGTGTAATGTGTGGATACTAACCTTGAAAGGTTGTAAATTATAACTGGAACCTTCTAGTATTTTTTAATGTGGCGAGTCTTGTCTGCTGCTGTTCTTGAAGAAGAAGCCTGAGGATTAAGACAGATGTTGATGTATTTATGCGTATCGTGGTGACGTATGGTTTGTAGTGAGGGTTGGCTGTGAGATCCTGAATTGAGGGATCTGAAAGGTTTAGTATAGGATTGGGACGAGTTTGCGTTAAAGAGAAAGGCTGATTGAGGCCTTGGGGTAGTGATTGCCGTACGTGAGTAAGGACGTAAGTACCTGGTGGTATGCCTGAGTACCGGATCAGGTAGGTTGGATGTTTTCCTTGGCCTGATGGCAGTATGACTGTAGGGCTGGGTAGAGAAATTGTAAAGAATTAACATACCGTGGGCGTAAGACCGTGAGTCAATCGGAATGAAACCAAGAACACGTAAGGTCTTGTATAGAAAGGTCTTGAAAGAGTGGGGAACTATACCTTGAATGAAGTACGAAACTTGTGATGAGCGTAACTGGTTTAATGTGTAGAAACCGGTGGAGGCCTAGAATAATACTGGAGCTAAGGATTAACCAATGAATATTTAAATAGTTAACAACAGATGTGACAGTATGTAATAAATACCAACATGTCTTGCTGTGACAAGTCTAGATAGCTTAATTGTTATTTGAGGCCTAGACCTGGATGAAACCAAAGTGAGAAAAGTACTATACCTGTTCCTGTAACAAAAAGAACTTGAAATAGCAACTTTTGAGCAGGAATGCAAGAAACCAATGCAATCTGTAAAGCCAAAGACATGTGACAGAGGCAAGAATAAATGACAGCGTGATTTTAAGGAGAATATGTAGTACAGATGTGGATTTGACGGAATTACCCTAGGAGATCATGTTTAATAATTAATATCTGTATGTAGGGGTTTGAATAGGGTTGGTGTATAGTTAGAAAAACCTGTTCTTTATATTGGTGACTAGTGATGTCGCGAACCGCCATAGACTTCAATAGGCAGGCGAATTTTAAAACCCACAGGGATCTAGGGGTCACCAAACCCCTAGTCACCCCCTCCCCCCCCCCAACAAAAATGGTCCCCCTACCTACCCCCTCACCCTAAAAATAATGAGGGGGGGAGTCAATAAAGCTAAAAACCCCCAAAAAGGCCAAATAAAAAGCCAAGAAAACCGTCACACTTTAAAAAAAAAAAAAAGAAAAAAATTAGCGCAAAAAAAATTAATCCTTCTTCACCCTTCGAGGACACGCCACGTACTGAGCCACGCCCTGCAATTAGGCTTAGAACACTCTGATTGGTTGGTTTAAGCCAATCAGAGTGCTCTGTGTCATTTTACACAGCGTGGGAAAATTCCAAAGAAATTTCCCATGCTGTGTAAAATGACACAGAGCACTCTGATTGGGTGGATTTCAAGCCACCCAATCAGAGTGCTTTTTGTCATTTTACACAGCGTGGAAAAGTTCTGTGGAATTTTCCCACGCTGTGTAATTTGACTCATAACA
This sequence comes from Pelobates fuscus, assembly GCF_036172605.1. NCBI lineage: Eukaryota > Metazoa > Chordata > Amphibia > Anura > Pelobatidae > Pelobates > Pelobates fuscus. The sequence goes on from NC_086318.1 coordinate 296,237,333, forward strand.
CTAACACTGATTGGTGGATTAAGTAACCAAGTGCGTCCCCCCTATTGGTATTTAGGGCCCCCACCCGCCGCTCAGGGGTGGGGGCCGGGGGGGAGGACAAAAGGTGTGTCCCCACTATTGGTATTTAGGGCACTCACCCGCCGCTCAGGGGTGGGGGCCGGGGGGGAGGACAATAGGTCCCCCCTATTGGTATATAGGGCCCCCACCTGCCGCTCAGGGGTGGGGGCCGGGGGGGAGGGCAACTGGTCCGCCCTATTGGTGTTTAGGGCCCCCACCTGCCACTCAGGGGTGGGGGCCAGGGGGAGGACAATAGGTCCCCACCCTATTGGTATTTAGGGCCCCCACCCACGCGCTCAGGGGTGGGGGCCGGGGAGGGAGGACAATAGGTCCCCCCTATTGGTATTTAGGGCCCCCACGCGCGCTCAGACGTGGGGGCTGGGGGGAGGACAATAGGTCCCCCCATTGGTATTTAGGGCCCCCACCCACCGCTCAGTGGTGGGAGCCGGGGTGAGGACAATAGGTCCCCCCTATTGGTATTTAGGGCCCCCACCCGCCGCTCAGGGGTGGTGGCCGGGGGGAGGACAATAGGTCCCCCCCTATTGGTATTTAGGGCCCCCACCCGCCACTCAGGGGTGGGTGCCGGGGTGGAGGACAATAGGTCCCCCCCTATTGGTATTTAGGGCCCCCACCCACCGCTCAGGGGTGGGGGTAAGAGGGAGGACAATAAGTCCTCCCCATTTTTTTTACTTTAGGGCCCCCACCCGCTCAGGGAGGGGGGACCCTTTTTTCACACAGGCTGCTCACTGTTTAATAGACATGCCCCTACTCGCGGTATTGTGAGTAGGGGCACAATGTACTAATACTAAGTAATTTTTATTTAGTATTAGTAAATTTGGCTGAAAGACTACAAAAAAAATAGGGGGCGGACCAAACATCGCATATGTTTGCCATCTGTGGCGAACGCGAAGACGCTATGTTCGCCCGGAACTATTCGCAGGCGAACCGTTCGGGACATCACTATTGGTGACATGAGAGGTCTATAAGAATTAATAAAATTAATATTAAAATGTAGGTTACTAGTTAATTGGTGTAGGAAAAAAGAACCAAATCTTATAAATAATTGTTGAGATTTTAAATGTTTTAGATATATCAAACCGGCCAACATAGTATAAGAAAAAGACTGGTAGTTAGACCGGATTGAATAACCAATACTGACATGTAGGTATCAGCAGTTAGCTGACCGAACAGGGAATATGTGTTTACATTTAAAATTTGTGTAAATGAAATTCATGAATTTATTTAGCATGGTTTAAAATAATTAACCGTAATAGGGATTTGTACCATGCGTTCGTTTAAACTGTACGAATAGATCAGTACTGAATGGGAAAATAGCGAGGGGTGAATAGGATGATCGTCTAACATTAAGGATGCACGAACTTGTAAGTAGGTGAGTACGCGGTCCGTGCGTATGACCGAACAGTAACACAGAAATACAACGATTAATATGAGCGTTATACTTATACATAGTTCGGCAGTTTTTCCGTACGAATACGTGAATGATGCATAAGTGTAACGGGCGTTCGTCTGTTTTGGCGCGAACGCTGAATACCTTAAGGACCAAACTTCTGGAATAAAAGGGAATCATGACATGTCACACATGTCATGTGTCCTTAAGGGGTTAAAGAAGATAGAGGGAGCCTACGCCTATGTTTTTAGGCCCGAATGGAGGGAAATAGACGAACGCTATTTCCTTCACTTAGCTTACGTGAGCGTGCCTGTCTCGTGACCGGAAGCCAGGTACCGCGACCGGGAGGAAAAACCGCGCGGCGGGGCCTCAGAACGGACGGAGGATTGCTCTGGACCTCTTGCTGCAGGAGACTGAAGCTGTTCTGGCGGGAAGCTCGGACCGGAAGTGCTGGTTGCTATGGGGATAGACAATCAGCTGAACGGCAGAGGTGAGTAGGGGCTGGGAGTTTAAGTAGGGGACTTACTCCTCCCACAAATTCAGGCCTAATGGCCTTTCTACATATACATTATCTCACAAAAGTGAGAACACCTCTCACATTTTTGTAAATATTGTACTATATATTTTCATGTGAAAACACTGAAGACATGACACTCTGCTACAATGTAAAGTAGTAAGTGTTCAGCCTGTATAACAGTGTAAATTTGCTGCCCCCTCAAAATAAATCAACATACAGCCATTAATGTCTAAACTGTTGGCAACAAAAGTGAGTACACCCATAAGTGGAAATGTCTAAATTGGGCCCAATTAGCAGGGCCGGACTGGGAATGAAAAGCAGCCCTGGAAAAAAATTCCATACCAGCCCCGTAATGCATCGCGCCAGCATAGTGCACAGATATGGAAGTGGGAAAAAAACTGAAAACTAGCACTCAAACATGAAAGAAATCGTTTGTGCATGGAGGGGTGCTGTGTGCGTGAAGGGGTGCTATGTGCGTGAAGGGGTGCTGTGTGCGTAAATAGGTGCTGTGTGCGTGAAGGGGTGCTGTGTGCGTGAAGGGGTGCTTTTTATGTGTGGAGGGGTTCTGCGTGCATGAAGGAGCTCTGTGTGCGTGAAGGTGTGAAGGTGTTCTGTGTGTGGGGGGGTTCTGTGTGTGTGGAGGGGTGCTGTTGGTGGGGGGGAGGAGTGTAGTGTGTGTATGGGGGGGTTAAAGCATTGATATATTTATATAAAAAAAAACTTTTTTTAATCCCCTCCCCCTTTACCTTTGGTCAGGGCCCAGGGGAGAGGGGGAACTTTTCAATCCCTGGTGGTCCAGTGGTGGTGCGTGCTGTTCAGCCTGCAGCTCCTCTGGCTGCAGGCTGACTTCTCTCTTCTCCCGCGAGAACGGCAGGCAGGTCGGAGCGTTGCCATGGTAACGCACGGCAACGCTCCAACCTGCCTGCTCGTGGGAGGAGCGTTCTCGCTTGCAGGTTCCTGTCAGACCGGGTAGGGGAACAGAAGCTCCCCTACCCAGTGGCATACACATGACCTATGGGGCCCCGGTGCGAAAATTGATCCCTGGGCCCCCCCCCCCGCACGCTTAGTCTGCGCAGGCCGGGGCCGCAACACATGGCGGCGGGCACCTGGTCGCAGTGGTTGCGACCCCTGCGACCGCGGTATGTACACCAGTGCATGCAGATGCACACACACTTAACCCCTTAAGGACCAAACTTCTGTAATAAAAGGGAATCATGACATGTCCTTAAGGGGTTAAAGGACCACTACAGACACCCAGATCACATCAGCTCAATGAAGTGGTATGGGTGTCAGGTCCCTCTAGTTTTAACCCTGCAGCTAAAAGCATAGCAGTTTCAGAGAAACTGCTATGTTTCACTGAGGGTTAATCCAGCCTCTAGCGGCTGTCTCACTGACAGCCGCTAGAGGAGCTTCCGCGATTCTAAGACACTGAACGTCCATAGGAAAGCATTGAGTAATGCTTTCCTATGGGCGGTTTGAATGTGCGCACGGCTCTTGCCGTGCATGCGCATTCTGAGCTGAGCGGCGGAGGGATCCCCAGCGCCAAGGGAGTCCGGCGCTGGAGAAAGGTAAGTGCTGAAGACACACACTCTCACGAACAGACGCATACACACTAGCTAACAGACACACACATTTACTGACAGAGACACACTCAGCGACAGACATACATACACACTCACTTACAAAACATACACTCTCACTGACAAACACACACTCACTAACAGACATCAAACAGACTCACTAACACAAACACACTCAGTAACAGACTCACTGACACTCACTAGCAGACACACACTCACTGACACTAACACTAACACTCATAGTAACACTCACGGTAACACTAACACACACAGTAACACACACACTAACACTCACAGTAACACTAACACACTAACATTCACAGTAACACTAACACACTAACACTCACAGTAACACTAACACACACACTAACACTCACAGTAACACTAACACACACTAACACTCACAGTAATGCTAACACACACACACTAACACTCACAGTAACACTAACACACACACACTAACACTCACAGTAACACTAACACACACACACTAACACTCACAGTAACGCTAACACTCACACTCACAGTAACACTAACACACACACACACACAAACACATTTTTTTTTTAAATTTAATCCCCCCAGCCTCCTTACCTTTTGGAGTGCTGAGGGGATTCCCTGGGGTCCAGTGGTGCTGCTGGGCTCCAGGGGGGCCGGTCACCTGGCGGGCAGGCAGGCTGGCCGGTGCGTGAGGGAGCACTCTCCCCTGAGTGGTTCCTCTTCAGCTCCGTCAGGCGCCACGTACTGATACCGGCGCCGGAAGATGACGTCATCTTCCGGCTCTGGTATCATTGCGGTGCGCGAGGGAGCTGAAGAGGAAGCACTCAGGGGAGAGTGCTCCCTCGCGCACCGGCCGCCGGGTGTAAGCAGGGCTAGCCTCGGGGGGCACCCCAGGAGAAGAGGCTGGCCCAGTGCCACTGCCCCTACCCGGTCTGCGAGCCCGGCCACGCTACATTCTGTGACCGGCAGGAGGGGAGCGCATGCCCTCCTGCCGGTCACCCTGTAATTGCGGCACGAGCTGGTGCACACTAGGCGGCCGCGCACCGGCCACCTAGTGTGCCGGCCCACCGGGAAATTTCCCGGTGTCCCGGTGGGCCAGTCCGGCCCTGCCAATTAGCCATTTTTGATCCCCATTGTCATGTGACTCGTTAGTGTTATAAGGTCTCAGGTGTGAATGGAGAGCAGGTGTGTTAAATTTGGTGTTATCGCTCTCACACTCTCTCATACTGGTCATTGGAAGTTCATCATGGCACTTTATGGCAAAGAACTCTCTGAGGATCTGAAAAAAAGAATTGTTGCTCTACATAAAGGTGGCCTAGGCTATAAGAAGATTGCCAACACCCTGAAACTGAGCAGCAGCACGGTGGGCAAGACCATACAGCAATTTCACTCAGAACAGGCCTCGCCATGGTCGACCAAGAAGTTGAGTGCCCATGCTCAGCGTCATATCCAGAGGATGTCTTTGGGAAATAGAGGTATGAGTGCTGCCAGCATTGCTGCAGAGGTTGAAGGGGTGGGGTGTCAGCCTGTCAGTGCTCAGACCATACACCACACACCACATCAAATTGGTATGCATGGCTGTCGCCTCAGAAGGAAGCCTCTTCTAAAGAAGATGCATAAGAAAGCCCACAAACAGTTTGCTGAAGACAAGCAGACTAAGGACATGGATAAGTGGAAGATAATGCATCTTGGACATAAAGACCCAAGGGCAGAGTACAGAATATTTGATCAAGTCCTAACCTCAACATCTGAGGAAAGGGATTTAGGGGTGATTATTTCTGATGACTTAAAGGTAGGCAGACAACGTAATAGAGCAGCAGGAAATGCTAGCAGAATGCTTGGTTGTATAGGGAGAGGTATTAGCAGTAGAAAGAGGGCTCATGCCATTGTACTGAACACTGGTGAGTCCTCACTTGGAGTATTGTACGCAGTACTGGAGACCGTATCTTCAGAAGGATATTGATACCTTAGAGAGAGTTCAGAGAAAGGCTACTAAACTGGTTCATGGATTGCAGGATAAAACTTACCAGGAAAGGTTAAAGGATCTTAACATGTATAGCTTGGATGAAAGACGAGACAGGTGGATATGATAGAAACATTTAAATATATAAAGGGAATCAACACAGTAAAGGAGGAGACTATATTTAAAAGAAGAAAAACTACCACAACAAGAGGACATAGTCTTAAATTAGAGGGACAAAGGTTTAAAAATAATATCAGGAAGTATTACTTTACTGAGAGGGTAGTGGATGCATGGAATAGCCTGCCAGCTGAAGTGGTAGAGGTTAACACAGTAAAGGAGTTTAAGCATGCATGGGATAGGCATACGGCTATCCTAACTATAAGATAAGGCCAGGGACTAATGAAAGTATTTAGAAAATTAGGCAGACTAGATGGGCCGAATGGTTCTTATCTGCCGTCACATTCTATGTTTCTATGATTACTGGAACCATGTCCTATGGTCCAATGAGACCAAGATAAACTCATTTGGCTCGGATGGTGTCAAACATGTGTGGTGGCAACCAGGTGAGGAGTACAATGACAAGTGTATCTTGCCTACAATCAAGCATGGTGGTGGGAGTGTCATGGTCTGGGCCTGCATGAGTGCGGCCGGCACTGGGGAGCTACAGTTCATTGAGGGAACCATGAATACCAACATGTACTGTGACATACTCAAGCAGAGCCTGCTCCCTTGCCTTCGGAGATTGGGCCACAGGGCAGTTAACGATACCAAACACACCTCCTAGATGACTACTGCCTTGCTAAAGAAGCTGAAGGTAAAGGTGATGGACTGGCCAAGCATGTCTCCACACCTAAACCCTATTGAGCATCTGTGGGGAATCCTCAAATGGAAGGTGGGGGAGCGCAAGGTCTCTAACATCCACCAGCTCTGTGATGTCGTCATGGAGGAGTGGAAGAGGACTCCAGTGGCAACCTGTGAAGCTCTGGTGAACTCCATACCCAGGAGGGTTAAGGCAGTGCTGGAAAAATATGGTGGCCACACAAAATATTAACACTTTGGGCTAAATTTGGACATTTCCACATTTCCAGGGGTGTACTCACTTTTGTTGCCAATGGTTTTATATTAATGCTGTGTGTTAAGTTAGTTTGAGGGGACATCAAATTTACACTGTTATACAGGCTGTACACTTACTACTTTACATTGTTGCAGAGTCTAATTTCTTCAGTGTTGTCCCATAAAAAGATATAGTAAAATATTTACAAAAATATGAGAGGAGTACTCACATTTGTGAGATACTGTATGTCATGGCAAGGGTGCATAATTTATTATTGCACTATGGAATATTGTCATTTAATGTAATTTGTTTAGTATATTAAGGAGCTGCTGGCCTGGCAGAGATGGTATTGTCGAGGTCAAAAGGGGTTACATCTTTTGAAGCTGGGACCCCCACTGAGGTCAGATGACAGAAGGGGTAGTCTGAATGGCATAGCAATGTAAAAAGGTTTTTACCATATAATGTGAAGGCTCTGCAAGGTGTGAGGTTCTACACTTGGAAAAAGTCTGAATGTATCTTCATCCATTTGGCATGTACCTTGTAAGTGTTGTGTCAATCTCTTTTCATATGTTAATGCAGTTAGCCTTGTTCCAGTATGATATCCAAAGGTAGGACAAAAACATTCATATTTACCCCACAAAATAATAATTAAGCCTCATTTTTGTTATATTTGGAATGTGACAAGTGCCATCGTCTAAACATGTCCAAATATGAGTGCCCTAACTTGACTGATGTGTCCATCCTATCGGATTGCAAGGCCGGCATGCAACATATCTATAGAATGGGAAAATAATAACAAATTCATAGAGGCAATTATTATTTCTGTGGCAGGTACATAAGAGGAGCTAGAGCCAAATGTTTACATTTGGATTGACGTTGGTCTGGAACAAAGGAGGTGGCCACTTATTATTTCTGTTGTAGGTATGCCTTAACTCCACCCCTTGGCAAGACTTGATAATCAACAGGGTATATAGCCAATGATTTAGAGGGGTGTGGGTGTACTTGCTTGCGGCCAAGAAGATCTAATTTTGAGTGAGTCACCATCATCCTTCCTTGCCATAGACCCCCTGGGCAGAAATTGTACTTTGAAAACCTAAGTGAGTAATTAGGACTTGTATTTTATCCTTTTTTTTTATCTATTGTTGGTGTAAATAATTTTTTTATCATACATTTTTATATGCACTGTGACTATTTTTTGCTCATAATAAACATTCATTTATTATTTTCCTGGCACTGCAGGTTCCCTCTCCCTCTCACCCCCCCAATCCCCGGTTACTGAAGGGGTGAAAACCCCTTCAGTCACTTACCTGAGGCAGCGACGATGTCTCTCGTCGCTGTCTCCTCCTCCGTGCCGCTCCTCCTACTGACTCCGTCGGCCGGTGGGCAAGACTGATCCCGCCCACCAGCCAGGGAGACCTAATGCGCATGCGCGGCAAAGTCGCGCATGCGCATTAGCGCTCCCCATAGGAAAGCGTTGAAAACTAATTTTAATGCTTTCCTATGGGGAAATGAGCGATGCTGGAGGTCCTCACACAGCTTGAGGATGTCCAGCGACGCTCTAGCACAGATAATCTGTGCTATAATCCAGGAAATTCCCTCTAGTGGCTGTCTAGTAGACTAGAGGTGGAGTTAACCCTGCAAGGTAATTATTGCAGTTTATACAAAATAACCGCGTGTCTGCTGCGAATATGTCCACCAATCCAGTCACTTTTTGTGTTTGCTGGTAATGTGTCCCTGGACACTACAGATATGTGTGTGCTGAAACATCCTCCAGTCCTATAATGTAATGTGTCTGCTATTAATGTGCCTCCCTATATCAGGACTGTGTGAACCTGCTGATGTGTCACCCAAACCTAGCACTGTGTGTCTGATGAATCATGCTACGTATCTACCTAACCATGCTATGTGCTGATAACTAATGCCAAATATGCACAGACTAAACATTATCTGGCCAGGGCAAATGTTATTAAGGCTGCGGTGTTGAGTTACAACTTAATTGACATTGTGCTATTAATTTTTAGGTGCAGCATTTCATTGAGAAACACTACACCTACAGACTCCACTTCAAATCACGAATGTGGTCATAGTGCTTTAACCCCTTAAGGACCAAACTTCTGGAATAAAAGGGAATCATGACGTGTCACACACGTCATGTGTCCTTAAGGGGTTAAACAAACGAACAGTGTTTTCTTTTCTTTCTTTCTTTCTTTCTAACAGCCATTTTGATATTTCATTTGAGTCCAATAGATACTAGTTATGGTTTCCATGAGTGGACACGGACTATACACTGTTAGATGGAGCTTTTAACTCTGGAATAGAGCCACACATGTTGATGATTTCCAAATTGAAGAAACAAATCAATCCGTGGTTTGTATTGAATCTATTTGGATTATACTAGCATAAAAAGTCAGTTATCAGCATAAAAGGCCATGTTTTTAAACAGGGTATTATAGAAGAGAGGGACAAGGAACACTTAACAGTGGGGTGTTTTTTTATGGGAATATAATGTTATTGAGACATAAACCACAAGTCTGAATGCTAAATGAAGATAAACTTCTGCTCTAACATATTCTTCACTATTATGTATCTTTTAAATGATTACTCTTGCATGGAGTAGACAGCTAAAAACGTCATGTATACGTCATGTAGATCTGTGAGGGTGGGTAAAACTTTGTACCCCTTAAATATACAGAGAATAGGTTTTGTATTGCTATATTCAAAAGAGCAATATCTTTATTAGATTAGTTATATGTATGTATGTTTTTACATTATTAGTAAAATTGGAGTTACTTAATACCCATTGTACAGTGCTACGGGCTCTGATGGCGCTATATAAATAATAAAATAATAATAATAATAGATAGCTTTTTTATGGGTTTGCTCCCAAAGTAGAGACTTTCAATCGCTTTGCTAGCCCAGTTACAATTACATTTGTTAGTTTAGAACATGTTACTTTCCATCCTTTTACATACTGTCCACATTAACTACTGATATTAGAGATACATGGTTATATATTGATTGCTACAATTACTAGCATGTATAGACATATTAATTTTTGAGTTATTTTTAGTCTTCTGATAGTCAGAGGTTAAAATCATAAGTATAAATTAATTGTTACTATCGGGTGACAACATTGAAATTGAAAGTCACAAAATGTGCCCTGTACCTTTAAGGATGATCAGTTAATGACAGGGCAGCTTTAGATATACATCTAAAGCTGCCCTGGACTATATCAGGACTGTGTGAGCCTACTGATTTATATATGGCAGTCATGTCAATGACCATTCATACTCCCTGACTGCATACTTATGTAATGTGTAGGAGAATGATCAAACTTGGCCCTATATAGGCGCTATATAGACGATATTTTTATTATCTGGAAAGGAACCAAGGCAGATTTTAACTTATTTTTTATTATCTTAATTCTAATAATTGGGGAATTAAATTAACTAAAAATGTTAGTCCCAACACCATTGATTTTTTAGATCTCAATATCTATATTTCTGATAAAAAAATTAAAACACGCACTTTTTTTCAAGCAAGTGGACGTAAATAGTTTCATTGAAACAAGTAGTTGCCATTACGATCCATGGCTTAAAAATATTCCAAAGGGCCAGTTCTTACGAATTAAAAGAAATTGTACGGATGAAACAGATTTTAATTTACAATCGTTATTTTTAAAAGAACAATTCGTACAGAAGGGATATTGCGAAAAAGATCTTCAACAAAATATTGATAATATTAGGGATTTAAATAGATCACAGTTATTAAATTAAATTATAAAAATAAGGATACAAATAATCAGAACAAGCAAATCCCACTTATTTTTAATTACTGTAGCAATGTTGGTATATTAAAAAGAATTGTGAGCAAGAACTGGCATATCCTGCAACAAGAACATGAAATGTATGATTTTATAGGAGATAAGCCTAAGTTTATTTTTAGAGGGGCAAAACATTTTAAGCAAATTTTAACCTCAAATTATATAGAAAAAGAGAACAAAAATGCCAATTTCCTAACGAAATAGTCAGAAACCCCAAAATGTTTCTATCACTGTGGCAACTGTTATGCCTGTAAAAATACCCATGTAACTAAGAAAAAGAAAGATGATTTTATATCAAATATAACCAAAAAGAATTTTAATATAATTTATTTTATTACATGTGAGTCCACTAACGTTATTCATTTATTACAGTGTACGTGCGGCCTACAGTACTTAGGCAAAACTTCAAGACCACAAACAAGAATATACGAACATATTAGAAACATTAAAATTGGGTTTTTAAATCATAGTGTGTCTAACCAATTTTTAGAAAGACATAACTCTAACCCTAAAGAATTGGAGTTTACAGCGATTCAAAAAATTCAAACTCATTGGAGGGGTGGAAATAGTGCTTTTAATTTAATCAAAAAAGAATCTAATTGGATATTTGAGCTTCAAACATTATGTCCTAAAGGCTTAAATATTGATTTTGAAATAGGTCCAATTTTATAATTAAATTTCACCTCTCTTTTCGTTTGTGGTGTAAGGGCTATAATTATTACTCTTTTATATACTATTTTTATGTGTTTTACATTATTTGGTTTATTAGCATAGTCACTTTACAACTTTCCCCTTTTTATCTCTGGTTTAAGGATTATTAATATATTTGATATTTGATATTTTGTATTGTTATGTTACTATATTTTAAGATTGCCAAATTGCACAATGTTATTATACTATTTATACATTGCTATTTTCTTTTTCCTTTCATCCTTGTAATAACCGGATGAAAAATGGACTTTGTTCCTATGGGAACACTATGTTTATATCCACTTTATGATACGGCCGTATGAGGAACTACATATTCACGCCCCTTCTAAATAACGTGATCGGAGCCGCACCACGTGACCGGAGCCGGACGAAACCGGAAGTGCTTATTCCCAGCGAGACAGTAAAGATGCGCAGCCATCTTTGGAAGGTCTTATGCACCTCCATAGATGATATTGATACGGCGGACATCTTTGAAGAGGCGAATAAACTTCAATTATTGCCGGAAACACTCCATATATGGCAAAGAGGACGGACCATTAATTCCACAGCTGTTAATGTTTGTAATGTAATTTTATTCATTATGTATACTATATAAGAATGTTGTGGTACTGTTTATGTTATGCACCTGAGGAAGACCTATCGCACTAGGTCGAAACGCGTTGTGCTTTATTTTTATTTTGTTAAAATAAAAGTACTTACCTTTTATCCATTTGGCAACCTGGTTCCTGACTTTTATAAGAGAGAAGACCTTAGACGTTTTCCAAGGGACCTATGCATTCAAACACACATCTGATTGATGTATCTGCCTCTAAAGTTTAGAGCCAACTCAGAAAGGCTCTAAATATTGTGAGTTTTTCCAAGTTTTATAATATTGTATTTATATTGAGATGTATTACCCTATGATGTTTTTTTATACCTACAGAACCTAGGGATCTCATTTTATACAAGGATATCATTCACTGTGTGCGCAATCACCATATCTCCTGCTGTTTTATCTTTGTATGTAAGTGTTATTAAGTGACTATACACTTTGGTGGTTTTTCTGTATGCCGCACTGGTTTTATATATGATATTTTAATACTTTTAGCGCCATCTTTTATCTATGTTTTGTATTTTATGTTATATATTGGGCACACTAAGAGATTGTCTTCCAGACAGGCTTAATGGTCACTTTTCCTTTCACGTTTTAATTTTGTTATCTCCTACAGACCAGGCACTAAGAATAATAACTACAAATAAGGTGCGCTGTGTCTTTAAGACATAAATTTCAAAAAGTGCCACAAGTGCTAAATATGATAAAGTGCAAAATAATATAAAGTGCACTCTGTGTATAGTGAAAAAATCACAACAAATATTGTATACATACATCTGAGGTTCTTCTCCAAATAACAAACCATACATGTAAGGGAGAAACACAAAAAGAACAATAATAGTGTAAATCCGTTTAAAAACAATATCAAAATTAAAAAAGGGGGGGTGCCTTTGTGAGGTGCACTCACAAAGGTAGAGCAGATTGAAGCCTGCTCTAACTGTAACAGCCTCTTCAAAATATTCCTGAAAGGCCTTTTATTACTTTTAGAGGGGCACCTAATTTTAAACGCATTTTAATTTTTAACCACCCTAAAAAGGAAATTCCTAGAACTTTTTTAGATAATAAAAAAGGGTTTTATTCGTGCAATAAATGTGCAGGATGCAAATGTAGTAGAAATGCCACTCTAAAAGGTATTAGTAAGTTTAAAAGTAGAGTTAATGAGGCAGAATTTTATATTAATGATTTTATGCTCGCGGACTAATGATTTTATGCTCGTGTATGCTCGCGGACTTAGAGCGGCAGTATTGGAATATTGGAGGCACACAAAGGGACTGGTCGACACCCCTGAGTGGTAAGGAGCCTTCCGAATTGGGACATACAGGAATAAGGAAGAAGGGTTACCTGTACTTGTGTTGGATTGTGCAATAAATTTGTGAAGAGGATCTTTTTCGTCCACGCATTTATTACCCAAGAAGGGAATATTTTGAAGAGGCTGTTACAGTTAGAGCAGGCTTCAATCTGCTCTACCTTTGTGAGTGCACCTTTCCCCCTCTCCCCCTTTTATAATTTTGATATTGTTTTTAAATGGATTTACACTATTATTGTTCTGTTTGTGTTTCTCCCTTACATGTTTGTTATTTGGAGAAGACCCTCAGATGTATGTATAAAATATTTGTTGTGATTTTTTCACTATACACAGAGTGCACGTTATATTATTTTGCACTTTATCATATTTAGCACTTGTGGCACTTTTTGAAATTTATGTCTTAAAGACACAGCGCACCTTATTTGTAGTTGTATATTGTGCAAGTGGTTTCTGGAGCTTTTCACTTTTTTGGTGCTGCTTTTTGTATGTAATAATTTCTGTCATTTTACGGTTTTTAGACTTTTTATTACTAGCGCCTTTATTCTACTTGTTTCTTTGTATACACTAAGAATAATAAGGCTGATGCTCTGTCTAGACAGTATGATACAGATGAGTTTCCAGACCAAAAGACATCGATCATACCCCAAGAGTGACTTATTGCTACTACAGTGTCGGAATTGTCTTCTCTGTTCCTTTGTGCCATAATAGCAGATCAAACTCAGGCACCAGCAGAGAAGCCATCTCATAAACTATTTGTCTCACCATCACAGAGATCTGAGATACTCCGGTTATACCATGATAACGTAACAGCTGGACATCCTGGTATACACAAAACCCTCTCTGCCATTACTAGAAAGTTTTGGTGGCCGTCACTTAGAGGTGATGTCAAGGATTATGTGGGAGCATGTAGAATTTGTGCTGTGTCCAAGGTTCCCCACAAATCACCTCCTGGGTTGTTACAGCCACTTCCAATATCAGACGCTCCGTGGACACACCTGGCCATGGATTTCACATTTGATGGCACATTTTATACTTCTCAAAAAACTGCCATCTTCCCAGGATCTTGTCCAAGTATTCTTACGTGAAATCTTTAGCTATATGGGTTACAGAAAAACAGTCTCTGAAGGGGGTACCCAATTTATTTCCAGATTTTGGCGTGCTTTCTGCAAACAGTTGGGCATAGAACTTTATTTTTCCTCTTTCGTGCCACCCTCAGACCAATGGGGCGGCAGAAAGAGCCAGTCAAGCCTTAGAGTCTTATTTACATTGCTTTATTGATGCCAGTTATACTAACTGGTCAGAAAGCCTGCCCATGGCAGAATTTGCTTGAATCAATGCAACCCACGAGTCCTCTACTCTCAGTACTTTTTTTTTTTAAATAATGGTTATCACCCTACTGTTTTACCTTCTGATTTTCCAGAAACTGACATTCTTGCTTTTGACGTCCGTTTGGCCTCTATCCATGAAGCTTGGGCTTCGGTACACGAAGCATTACACTCGACCTCCAGACATACTAAAGTTCAGACAGACAAGCGACGTGGTGCCAGTCCTCTCTGTTAAGTGGGGACAGGGCCTGGCTTTCCACGCGTCATATCAAATTGAAAGTACCTTCCATGAAACTGGCTCCTTGCTTTATAGGTACTTTCCAAGTCCTTCGGCACATTAATCCTGTGTCGTACTCTCTTGCCCTTCCTGCACATTTGCGGATATCGAACACATTCCATGTGTCTTTGTTGAAACCGCTTACTTGCAACCGGCACACTAAACAGTTTGTACCTCCTCCCCCTCTGGTTGTTGGAGGCAAGGAGGAATACGAGGTCCATTCCATACTGGATTCCAGGGTGTCTAGCGGTGTTATGTCTTATTTGGTGGATTGGAAGGGATATGGACCTGAGGAACGTTCTTGGATCGCTGCTGATAGAGTCAATGCTCCTCGTCTTGTCTGGTCGTCAATCGGTTTCCTGACAAGCCTGCTCCTTCCCAGGCAGACAAGCGGCGTGGTGCCAATCCTATCTGTCAAGTCTTTGTGTGGGGGGGGGGTACTCTCACTGCACCCGGCTCGCGGCTGCACTCAATCTGTGCGACCACGCTGACAGGTTGGAAGATTTACCTGTTCAGCAACGAGTCGGGAGCCGACCCGCTGAGGCATTGGTCCCCTCCACACGTGGGAGCCAAAATGGCACGGAGCACGAGGCTGTGGCCATTTGTAGCTTCGCCTCCAAAGGTCATTCGAATTTCCCTAGCTTATTGCCATGTTGTGGTTTCTGTTCCTGGTTCCCAAGAGTGCGTTTTCTTGTCCTTGTTATTGATATTCCCGGTATTGTGACTTTGGCTATTCCTGACTATTCTGATCTCTGGTTTCCCTGACTTGTCTTTCTTATCGATCTTGTGTATTTCTGGCTTCCTTGACCTCGGCTTTCCCTTGACCATTCTCTGTCTTTCAATGTATTAATCCGGCCATACTAAGGACTGGTTTACGTTCGGTCTATTTTTCTATTCTATGTAGATGTTACATAATTTTGCATGTTGGATCACATTAGTAGTCATGACACCATGCAGCCATTGGATAGGAGACAGGCTGGCAGCATCTTTCTGGTTCTAGAAGCTTCAAGACCAGAGCTCCATTTGTCAATAAATGGTGCAAGTACAGCCCTGTATTGGCACACATTGACACCTCTGAACATTAACATACTTAAACTTATCAGAAAGGCACAACTACATTCACAAACATGGAAACTACACACAAACACCAACATGTATTAACAGACTATTAAAATGTTTTACAAATATACCCTTGTTGAAAATTTGAATCCTGATTATTGTGAATAGGTACACTAGTTCCATCTAGTGGACACAATATGGAACTAAGTTCTACTGATGATCTCTGCAATTACCAAATAATGTAATTGTACTTTTCATGACTAAAAACTATCTTTTCATTTATTTTAAATGTTTCCTTTATTGGATATTCTTAACATGTTATAAATGTTAAATATCTTAAAAATTCTTGACAACAATAAAAAAGTCCTTATTTTTAAAAAGGATAAACAAATTCCAATATATATATATATATATATATATATAATAAATACACAAGATCCAGCGCACTCTCCTATCTACTAAACAGCAACTTCAATGTTGACAGATTTTATTCGTTTGTAAAAGTTTTTTGTTTTTTTTTAAAACACCTAATCTAGGCAAAAAAATGGGGATTTAGTTACATTATATGATCATACATTGCATAAGCCTGCCACAACGTCAATGTACCCCATCTTTGGCAGGTCCTACTCTCACAGTCTAATGTCTGCTCATTTATTTTAAATGTTTCCTTTATTGGATATTCTTAACATGTTATGAATGTTAAATATCTTAAAAATTCTTGACAACAATAAAAAAGTCCTTATTTTTAAAAAGGATAAACAAATTCCAATACATACATATATATATATATACATATGCAGAAATAAGGGAAGCACTCTCCGGTCTTCATAAAAAGTCCTTACGTATTTATTTACAAATTTTCAAATTTGTAAATAAATACGTAAGGACTTTTTATGAAGACCGGAGAGTGCTTCCCTTATTTCTGCATATATATCCTCTACACGTGGGATAGCACCAAGGCATCTATAATTTGATTTTTGAGATAGGGTGAGTGCCAAGCATATGTGTTTTTTGTATATATATACATATATACATACATACATACATACATATATACACATACACATATATACACACACACACACACATATATATATATATATACATACATACATACATTCCTGCAGCTAACATTTGATTCAGCTAGTAGTGAAGTGTGTATGAAGTGAATAGGCTAACTTTGAAATTAAGCTTCCATAAGTCCTGATCCTCCATAGTCTAACATACCTTGGGCATTACACAGTTAATTTACATATGGCATACTGAAAGAGTGGATAGCATAGTCATGGCAGGGCTGTTTGAAATCACAGATGTCTAACAGTGTATATTTCAAAAAGGAGGAGCACATGTACAGGTGATACTCGAAAAATTAGAATATCGTGCAAAAGTTATTTAATTTCAGTAATGCAACGTAAAAGGGGAAACTAATACATGAGAAAGGCGCATTACATGCAAAGCAAGATAGTTCAAGCCGTGATTTGTCATAAATGCAATGATTATGGCTTACAGCTCATGAAAACCCCAAATCCACAATCTCAGTAAATTAGAATATTGTGAAAAGGTGCAATATTCTAGGCTCACAATGTCCCACTCTAATCAGCTAAGTAAGCCATAACACCTGCAAAGGGTTTCTGAGCCTTTAAATGGTCTCTCGGTCTGGTTCAGTAGGAATCACAATCATGGGGAAGACTGCTGACCTGACAGTTGTGCAGAAAACCATAATTGACACCCTCCATAAGGAGGGAAAGCCTCAAAAGGTAATTGAGAAGGAAGTTGGATGTTCCCAAAGTGCTGTATCAAAGCACATTAATAGAAAGTTATGGGGAAGGGAAAAGTGTGGAAGAAAAAGGTGCACAAGCAGATGGGATTACTGCAGCCTGGAGTGAATTGTCAGGAAAAGGCCATTCAAAAGTGTTGGGGACTTTCACAAGGAGTGGACTGAGGCTGGAGTCCGTGCATCAAGAGCCACCACACACAGACGGATCCTGGACATGGGCTTCAGATGTCGTATTGCCTTTTTCAAGCCGCTTCTGAACAACAAACAACGTTAGAAGGGTCTTACCTGGGCTAAAGAAAAAAACAGACCTGTTCTGTTGCTCAGTGGTCCAAAGTCCTCGTTTCTGATTAGAGCAACTTTTGCATCTCATTTGGAAACCAAGGACCCAGAGTCTGGAGGAAGAATGGAAAGGCACACACTGAAAAATGCTTGAAGTCCAGTGTGAAGTTTCTACAATCTGTGTTGATTTGGGGAGCCATGTCATCTGCTGGTGTTAGTTCACTGTGCTTCATTAAGTCCAGGGTCAACGCAGCAGTCTACTAGGAGATTTTGGAGCACTTCATGCCCCCTTCCGCAGACGAGTTTTATGGGGATGCTGACTTCATTTTCCAGCAGGACTTGGCACCTACCTACACTGCCAAAAGCACCAAAGCCTGTTTCAATGACCATGGGATTACTGTGCTTGATTGGCCATCAAACTTGATTGACCTGAACCCCATAAAGAATCTATGGGGCATTGCCAAGAGAAAGATGAGAGACATTAGACCGAACAATGCCGAAGAGCTGAAGGCCGCTATTGAAGCATCCTGGTCTTCCATAACACCTCAGCAGTGCCACAGGCTGATAGCTTCCATGCCACACTGCATTGAGGCAGTAATTGCTGCAAAGGGGGCCCAAACCAAGTACTGAGTCCATATGCATGCTTATACTTTTCAGAGGTCCGATATTGTTCTATGTACACTCCTTGTTTTATTGATGGCATGTAATATTCTAATTTACTGAGATTGTGGATTTGGGGTTTTCATGAACTATGAGCCACAATCATCACACATGTGACAAATCACGGTGTAACAGTCACCAGGGGATTTACGGAACAGTTTACCAGGAGTTGGAGCCCAGTTGCAGGAGATGGCACAGGAAGCAGGCAAAATCCAAAGGGGAAATCCAAAGGCAGGGTCAGATAAGAAGCAGAAGTCAGGGCTGGCAGCAAAGTAACAAAGTTGGTAAATCAGGCAGAGGTCAGAGTCCAGGAAATCAGTCAGTAGCAAATCAAAGATCCGGCAGGAAACACCAAACAGGCAAAATGACCAGATCCCAAGTCTCAGGCAGGGCTGACTTTTACAGCCTGCTAATTAGGTGCAGCTGACCCTTATTGGAAAAGGGCTGCAGATGGATCAGTGCTGCTTAATCCAGGGCAAGGTGGTCAGGAAGCAGAAAAATGCAAACAGAAATTGAAGCCCCCTAGTGGACAGCACGGCAGAGAACCTGACTGGGATGCTGGAGCTGTGAGTTCTAACCCAGTCAGGTCTGTGCCGTGACACACGGGTTGAACTATCTTGCTTTGCATGTAATGCGTCTATCTCATATATTAGTTTCCCCTCTTATGTTGCATTACTGAAATAAATTAACTTTTGCACGATATTCTAATTTTTCGAGAATCACCTGTACATATTTTGCTAAAAAGCACATGTGCAGTGAATCCTTCCATCAATCTATTCAGCAGTATTTTTTTAAACTGGGTTTAAAAACAAATGTCAAGTAATACATGTTACTTCCTCAACAGAAGATGAATAATTCAATAATAATAATAATAATAATAATAATAATAATAAAATGTCCTAGACATAGCCCTTGCCCTTAAATATTGCATATCCACTTATATTGCATGTTGCAACGCAAAATATCCAGATAAAGACATACAATATTTACTTTCTTCTGTTTATTCATTTGGAGTTCAGTTAATGAAGTGCAGCAATGGTTCAGTGTTGCATATATTTCTACTAACATCACAAAAAAAGGAGGACTGCACTTTCCCTACTTGGTATACAAGTGGATTCAGTGCCTTCACGTTTAGGATCATGTTCCTTGTTTGTGAAAGGCAATGATCTATTTTCTTAACTTTGTGGACCCTTCTTTTGATTAGCCATATTTCTAACTCGCAGTCAAACATGACGCAGAACAAACCTCTAGCCAGTTCAGGTGTTTCAGTTCATGTTGTTCACACCCGGTGCAACTACTGAAGCCTTTGTTTAGTTGCATCAGGTGTGCTTGACACAGCACCAGTTCTGCATGGTAATTGTTCTACATATTTTGTTAAGCAGTATTTTTAGTTGAAATTGGGGAAACGACTTGAAGCATTCATTTTGTTGAGCTTTTGCTTTTGTTTGATTTATTATTTGCAAACAACTGAAAGTCTGTACATTTTGACAATAAACCTGATCTTTAATGGAGGTTTAATAATTTTGATTACAACTGTATAGCGTTTGGGAATGTAATACCCTTTGAAGGTGATAAATACATGTTATGCTCCCTCTGTCAATTAAAAATGCAATGTCGATTTGGTCAGGCAAGTGGTGATCTTAGAAATATTTTCATTGAATTTACAGTAAAAGTTAACATTTGCTATAGATACATATACATATACATATACATATACATTTTGAATCTGGTTGTCAATTCAATTTGTAAAAGGGAATTAAGGATCCATCTTTAATTTTCTCTTTTTTTTCTGTGACTTGGACAGAGTGCAATACAATTTTGAATGTTGATACACAGTGGTTTTACTTAATTAAATAGTGATTTGTGGAGAACTGAAAATGAGTATCCAAAAATACCCATTATAGAAAAATCATCCCATGTATCTTTCAATCTGTGCTATGTTGACCTATGTTAATCAGGGTTTCTATCTTGTCCAGTGGTCTACAAACAAAATGCTCGCTAAGCCTGAACTGGCTCACTAAAAGGTTTTGTTTTTGTTTTTTTGGGTAGTTATTTGGAATGACCATGCCACCAAAGTATTACAAGTATGTATAGAGCAGAGATGTTTACAAGTGGATGCAGGGTGAGAGAAGGTGAGAAATTGTTGAAGGTTGAAGGATAAGGATTGCAGGGATATTAAATGTCACAACTTAATTATCCAGTTGCCTCCGTCCCTCAAACCATGTATTGTAGTGCGAGTAGAAAAGAGATTTCTAAGTTTCATGTGCAAAAAAGGAATCTTTGCACTTGCCCATCAGGCGTTAAGTAGCCAGCTCTCCCCTACCAAGGTTTGTGAAATATGTGCATATGTGTAAAATTGTAATAAATATAATTGTAGCGCAAGGAGCAGCGCAGCTAAGTGGAATGGGCCTTGACATGACTAGGAGACAGGCATAGGAGGGGCTAGTGTGGGGGTTTGGTTGTAAAAAAGTGGGGGTGGTGTTTTTGGGCTATGGGAGTATATATATGTCAGGATTCGAACCTGGAAACTTGGCGGTCTTGGGTCTGCTTTCTACCATTGAGCCACAGCAGCTTTGTTTATCTTTAAGCCATTCCGGTCCTATTCTTCCTGGCTTGTCTACAGCACTGGGGGCTGTACCTTGGCTGCTGCTGTGCTTCACCTGACCCTGATCAGACATCAGCAGGGTATATAAACTCATTCTCGCCCTGTGATCTGGATCAAGTCTTTGATCCTGTTGTGTGTGTTCTGTACCAGTGTTCCTGTCTATTGATTCTCTGCTTCATATTGACCCCGGCTCCTGCCATCGTTTACTCTGTCCTCTGGCATCGCTTGACTCCGGCTATTCCTCGTTGTTCCTGTCCTCTGGCATCCTTTGACCTCGGCTATCCCTTGACTATCTTGCTGTTTTGAGTCCTTGCCTGTGCTGCGTTTTGGAACTTCATCCTGCACAGCCCCCGTGCACAGATCCACATGCCTGGTGAATTCTTACCTGACCACCTTGGCCTGTGGCTATTTGCAAGGGTGAGTGCTACAGACTCCCAACTCAGGTAAGACATTTTAAATTAAGGGGCCATCTTAATTAATCCTCACTTACCTGGTTTGTGCAGGTGGTGTGGTGTCTCATTCTTGTGTCTTTCAGGTGCTGCTATTTTGAAGAATGGAAGATTGGCTGGCTGGTATTCGTGCTGCAGTCCAGAGGAGATGTGTTGCCTGGCTCCAGGAGCGTATGGGAAAGGCCCCGGTCCCATACTGCTGCAGGGTCCACCGCGACGGCCGGGGTGAGGCCTGGACAACCTGCTTGGAGGACTCTGCCACAACATTTGAGCCCTGAAGATGGGCCCTTGGTGCGTAGGGGGGTGAGCCCATCCCTGGCAGCCAGGCCAGAGGCTATGGAGGCCGGTAGGAAGCCCGGGGTCACAGCCGGCATCGCCGTGTGGCTGCTCACACTGTGCCGACGCCTGGGAACAAGGCTGAAGGTGCATGTACGGGCCGCGAAGGACTGACACGTTCGGGCCGCGAACAGGCATCGTCAGGAAGTGGTGAACGATCGGGCCACAAACAGGAGCTTCTGGAGGTTGGCGTACGTCCGGGCCGCAAACAGGCAGGTTCGGGAGTTGGCGAACAATCGGGCCGCGAACAGTTGAAGGCTGGAATTGGCAAATGTTCAGGCTTGAATTGGTGAACGGACGGGCTGCAAACAGGTGAATGTGGAAGGTGTCGAACGTGCAGGCCGCAGAGGGGCGAATGCAGGTACTGGCCAACGGGATGGCCGCGAACAAGGAAAAACAGTGAATCTGCCGAACATTCGGGCCAAGAACTGGAGGACTGTTCTGCCTGTGAGTAGGAGCATATGGATACAGGTGCTGGTTCGGCCTGCGAATCTAGGTTGTCGCATGCGGCTGTCCATTCGGGCCTTGTATGGAGGACTTCTAAGGTGAACAGGAGAACCACTGTTGGGCTCTTCAGCCCACCGGTGGGCTCTTCAGCAGGCGGGAGATGCGCTGGGAGTGCTGTTGGTCGCATAGGAGCTATGGGTCTAACTGGCATACTACCTGGTGAGTTGTCCCCCATACCAAGGCATCACCAGTCACAGAGCTGTGGGTGGGGAGCCCATGCTGCAGCGTTAGACGCACGGGCTACGGCAGGGTCCCCAGTAGCTAGTAGACAGGTCTTACTTCACCCTGGCAGGTCCCGGGAGCAGAGCATGTCCCCGGGTCACCTAACGGATTGCACCCACAGTCACCAGGTGGGTGCCGGGGTAGCCCGCAGTGGGATAGGAGGGCAGGGGACCTCGTACCACGCAGGACTGGCAGTCGAGCAGATCTCCTGTGCGGGTGGGCTGTAACGGCCGCACTCAGGACAGGCATGTTGGGTCCATGGGGGCCCTGACAGGCACAGGACACAGGATAGGTCTCGGAGCGGTCGTAGGGACCAGAGGTGCAGCCATGGCAGGGGATCATCCAGGGACCCAGGTCGGGAGTTCGCCAGGGTTTTCCTGTTAGGACGACGGGAGGCAGGCGAAGCAGGTCAGGTTCATCTGGCAAGAATTTTTGGGAATTGATTGCAGACTTTTTGCTTGCAGTTGTTTTGTTATGTGGACGATGTTTTGGCGTGCAGCTGGGGAGGATGGCTGGGCTATTTCTGGAACTCCTATTGCGCGATCTTCGGGTATCACCGTTGGGGGTGGTGCCCAAGAAGGAACCTGGTAGGTACCGGCTTATACACCATTTATTATATCCACAGGGTTCGTCAGTTAACAATGATATTGAGGCCCTTTGCTAAGTGTCATATGCATCATTCGACCAAGCAGTCGAGTTGGTTCAGCGTGTGGGAAAAGGGGTGTTGTTGGCTAAGGCGGATGTGGAAGCAGCCTTTCGGAGAAATTCAGTACTTTCCTGGAATGGGTGGTCAATGTGGAGGAGGGCAACAAGTTTGTGGTCCATTACCTTAATGACTTCTTTTGTGTTGGGCCGGCGGGTTCAGAGGGGTGTTTGATAGGCTTAAGGACACTGGAATGGGTGGCTACTGGCTAGTGTGTTTGGGATTCCGCTGGCGGGCGATAAGATGGTTGGGCCAACTACCTGCCTGTCCTTCCTGGGTGTGGAGATAAATTAGGTCCGGGTTGAGTGTCGGTTGCCGGACGATAAGTTGATGGCTCTCAGGCAGGCAGTGACCGAGGTGCGGGAGGCCAAGAAAGTTACATTGAGGGTCCTTCAATCATTGGTGGGCCGGCTTAACTTCATGTGTCGGATTATCCCGGTGGGGCAGGTGTTTAACAGGTTCCTATCAAAAGTGACTAGTGGGGTCGCTTCCCTCCATCATTTCATATGGGTGTCGGCATCCATGAAGGCCGATTTGGATGCACAGGTGTACTTTTGGGAGCTGGCGGTTTCTTTCTTCCAAATTGGAACTGTTCACGTATGCGTTGGGCATTCTTGGGTTTGGAATGTTTTTTGCATGGTGCTGGTGTGCGGAACCATGGCCGGAGGAGTGGAAGGCCAGTCCCCTCATTCGTAATTTGGCATTCTTGGAGTTCTTCCCCTTGGTGGTGGCCTTTGTGTTATGGGGTCACCTGTTGCACAACAAAAGTTATCTTCACTGACAACATGTCGGTGGTGCAGGCGGTTAATGGGTTGTCTGCTTCTTCTATATGCATTCGGCTTCTTTGCTGCTTCGTATTGGCTTGCAGGCAGTTCAAAGTGGTATTCCACGTGCAGCATGTTCCAAGGTTGCAGAATGTTGTGGCTGATTCACTTTCTTATTTTCAGTGGGAACGGTTCCAGGAAGCAGCTACAGGCGCCCAGGAGGAAAGTGTGCGATGTACGGAGGAGGTGTGGCAGCTCAGGACCTCTTGCTTGGAGGACTCAAAGGGGTCGCTGGCGCCGTCCACCTGGATGGCCTACAGAAAGTTTTGGAAAAACAGAATATAGGAATATAGAAAAAATATTCCTCTGTCTCATTAGAGATATCTTTGCCAGAAGCTCAAGGAAGCAAGGCGAAAGGTCAATGTAGGCGTCCCCATCAGCGATCGGGCAGAATATGATGGTGTTTGCCTTATTGTTTAAGCTCAATGGTTGGGAGGATATAACTAAGCATTTCCTGGTAAGACAGGCTATCGAGGAGTTTCGGAGGGGGAGGTTGTCGCGGGATTCAACATTTTGCATTTTAAATTCTGCAGGGTTTGCTGGGAGCCCTCCTGGGTGTTTGCTTTTCAGAGTATGAGGCATTCCGAATTAGTGAGTTGGTCAACAGCAACCGTGCAGCCGATGGGGGTCTACGGTGGTCGGGTATGGAGATTTGGCATAATCGGGTTATTATTCACTTGAGTCGGTCCAAGGCTGATGTGTTCGGTAACGGCTCTGTAGTTACGCTTTTTGCCGCGTCGGGGTTAGCGGCTTGCCCGGTGTCTTCAGGGCAGTACGTGCTGAGATCGGTGGGACTTTGTTTTTGCATGCGAATGGTTCTTCGCTGTCGAAGTTTCAGTTCCTTAGGGTCTTTAGATTGGCTTTGGGGCGCATGGGTCTGATTCTGTCAGAGTTCAGTACACACTTATTTGGGATTGGGGCTGCAACAGAGGCATCCAGGCTGGGTCTTCGTGATGATCTTGTCAAAAAGATTTACGTGAGGCCCCACCAGTTAGTTTAAGTACAGGTTGGGGGGATTGTTTATATTCCCTGTTAACATGTTCTTTCATAGGCTGCACCACTTGGTTGCTGGGACATTCATATATGTATTGGGCATATTGGAGAGCCAAAGTTCATCGTCGCGGCATGCTGCTGGGCTTTCTGCGCTTGTTGGTGCAACTTCGGTGGTTTGGTCTCAGGGGGGTTGGTTGGTCTGTTCTACGCTGTTCAGGTTGATTAGTGAAGGTCTAATGTGGTTTTAATACATGCAAGAGGGAATGACTTGGGGCTGGTTTCTCAGAGAGACTTAATTACCATGATGAAGAAGGATTTGGAGAGGCCAAGGCAGTTGATCCCTTGCGTGGTTGTCATTTGGTCTGAGATGGTTCCCCGGTTGCAATGGTGTCACGCCATGGATCCCAGGGCAGTGGCTAAAAGCAGAGGGAAGGTAAATAAGTTGTTGGCTACCTATGTTAGACGGTTTAGGGGTGTTGTGGTTCGGCACCAAGAGTTTAAAGCACAGCTTGCAGGTTATTATAGGCAGGATGGGGTGCATCTTTCATACGTGTGTATAGATTTCTTGTTGTTAGGATTTCAGGAGGGTCTGCAGAGGGCTTTGTTTTTGGTGGGGTCGCTCAGGTAGTTCGAGGTGTCGAGCTCTGAGCTGTACCGGGGGAATTGGATAAACAAGTTGGAGTGTAGGTTGTTTGTCCAGAAGTAAGATAGTTACTTTGCCAACAACTATTAGGTTTGGATAGATATTGGTTGGTTCGAGCTCGTCAGTAGCTCCGAACCTGGTGTATCTTGGTATACCCCTACATGGTGGAACATGGAAAATCATGCCCTCGGTGGCAATGGTTTAAGTGGTTAGATGTTATTTATATGTTAAAATATGGTAATATTGTTTGTTATGGGGGTCATTGTCAGGGTAGAATTATTATCCTGAGCTGGGGTTGATATGTCATGTTAAAATATGTTGCCAATGACCTTTAATAATGTGTTTATTAATAATAAAGCTGCGATAACTTTCTCAAAAGAAGGTGTCTGAGTATTCTTGTATTTTTTTTGAGGGGGTTAATAATGCATATATCCCGAAAAGGCGACTATGCATATGTCATGTATTTACAATTGGCTTGAGTGGGTGAATACATTGATCTATCTAGTCAGAGTATACAATAGTGCAAAAATGACAATATGCACTTCTACATACGGAATTACCATAAGCAAAATTAAGACACTATGAAGAAACAAACAAGGGAGTAAAAGAAAGCCTTAATCAAGAAAATATCCATAAAAGGTGAAAGAGATTGTAGTGTTAAAGGAATCAGAGAGCCTGAGATTAAGAGACCCACTGATATGTTCAATGAAGACAGCAGAAAGAAAAACAAGAAACATAGAAACATAGAAACATAGAAAACATAGAATGTGACGGCAGATAAGAACCATTCGGCCCATCTAGTCTGCCCAGTTTTCTAAATACTTTCATTAGTCCCTGGCCTTATCTTATAGTTAGGATAGCCTTATGCCTATCCCACGCATGCTTAAACTCCTTTACTGTGTTAACCTCTACCACTTCAGCTGGAAGGCTATTCCATGCATCCACTACCCTCTCAGTAAAGTAATACTTCCTGATATTATTTTTAAACCTTTGTCCCTCTAATTTAAGACTATGTCCTCTTGTTGTGGTAGTTTTTCTTCTTTTAAATATAGTCTCCTCCTTTACTGTGTTGATTCCCTTTATGTATTTAAATGTTTCTATCATATCCCCCCTGTCTCGTCTTTCCTCCATGCTATACATGTTAAGATCCTTTAACCTTTCCTGGTAAGTTTTATCCTGCAATCCATGAACCAGTTTAGTAGCCCTTCTTTGAACTCTCTCTAAGGTATCAATATCCTTCTGAAGATAGGGTCTCCAGTACTGTGTACAGTACTCCAAGTGAGGTCTCACCAGTGTTCTGTACAATGGCATGAGCACTTCCCTCTTTCTACTGCTAATACCTCTCCCTATACAACCAAGCATTCTGCTAGCATTTCCTGCTGCTCTATTACATTGTCTGCCTACCTTTAAGTCATCAGAAATAATCACCCCTAAATCCCTTTCCTCAGATGTTGAGGTTAGGACTCTATCAAATATTCTGTACTCTGCCCTTGGGTTTTTACGTCCAAGATGCATTATCTTGCACTTATCCACATTAAATGTCAGTTGCCACAACTCTGACCATTTTTCTAGTTTACCTAAATCATTTTCCATTTGGCTTATCCCTCCTGGAACATCAACCCTGTTACATATCTTAGTATCATCCGCAAAAAGACACACCTTACCATCAAGACCTTCTGCAATATCACTAATAAAAATATTAAAGAGAATGGGTCCAAGTACAGATCCCTGAGGTACCCCACTGGTGACAAGCCCAAGCTTCGAATATACTCCATTGACTACAACCCTCTGTTGCCTGTCACTCAGCCACTGCCTTACCCATTCAACAATATTGGAATCCAAACTCAAAGATTGTAGTTTGTTGATAAGCCTTCTATGTGCAACAGTGTCAAAAGCCTTACTGAAATCGAGGTAAGCAATGTCTACTGCACCACCCTGATCTATAATTTTAGTTACCCAATCAAAAAAATCAATAAGATTAGTTTGGCATGATCTCCCTGAAGTAAACCCATGTTGTCTCTGATCTTGAAATCCATGTGTTTTTAGATGTTCAACAATCCTATCCTTTAACATGGTTTCCATCACTTTCCCCACTACTGAAGTTAGGCTTACTGGCCTATAGTTGCCCGACTCCTCCCTATTACCTTTCTTGTGAATGGGCACAACATTCGCTAACTTCCAATCTTCTGGGACTACTCCTGTTATCAAGAAAAGACAAAAGAAAAAAAACGACAATACCACAAAAGATAATGAATGCTGATAGATATAATCAGAAAGAGATGGGGCAGAACATTTTAACTTTATTATAAAGCACATACCATAACCTGTTTTACATATATATTTTTCCTGTTGGATAGCGTATGTTAAGCCCCCATCATTTTCTACCTTTACTGAGCCTGATTTATTGTCATCTATGTTGTCATAACAAGATAGTCCTTAAAGATTGATTGACCTACTTAGCAACAGCAATCATCTACTTAACTACCGTAAGCTGGTCACCCTCCATGCCGACAGATGTCTTGGTAGACAGGCTGGATTTACATCTCAGACACCCTCTCAAAAAGAAGTAATAAATTGTACGAAAAATGTGAACTTTGAGGGCAGTATGTGAATATTATGTATGAATACAGTGTGCAGAGCAATGATGTTGTGTACAGTGTATGAATGCTGTGTGAGCGTTGCAAGTGATACCTGTGTCACAGCGCAGTGCAGAGAGGAAGTATAGAGTCCATGATGTGTTAACAAAATATGGACTAAATAAACTTGGTGGATTGTAGGAAGTTACTTGATAGCAAGAGTGGTCAAATGAAAGCAGAGCCAAATAAAAAAAAATTGTTTGAATAGTGTAACAAACCACCTCTTTTATGGGTAGGATTTTGTCAAAGATCTTACGGTAACTACAGCCTTCTAGGGTAATCAAAGTCCAAGTCCAGTTCAATTTTCCTGATTTATTTGGTGAAAAAAATACAGGTGCTTCAAAATAAAAATAAACAAAACAAAACTCCTTGCTCTTGATTGAGCACTTACTAAACACAGTAATCACTATCTGGAATTGGGTGGCTGTCCCACTTACCAATAACAAAAATATGCATGCAAGACACACCATTCCTATGGCTCTTTCTCCCCTCACTCTGCAGTAGGCTGGTCCTTTCTTTTAAAAGCCTGCCTGCTAACTGACTAGTAACAGGTGAGTATCAATTAGTTCACATCTCTGGAACTTCTAAGGTATATACAAGTCCTGGTCTGGCTGTTTCATAGCAACTAGCGCTATTGGACCCTTACCGTGGTTTGCAGAGTACCAGCAATGTATCTTGCAAACCTAACATCTCTCCCTGGGGCATTTACTTGAGAAACCTCTGCTGATGTTGCTGTTTACTAAAGTAGGCCTAATATATCTTCCCTCAACAACCATTCCACATTTTATCTCACACATCCTCCCCACCAACCCATGGGTTTGAGCGGCCATGGACATCAGAGAGTGTACCCTGGAAAGCCCATCAGCATTGCCTTGTTTTAGACCTGCCCGTGTTTAACAGTGAAATGAAAAGATTGTAAACTCAGGAACCATCTGATTACCCTGGACTTTTTCTTGTTGTTCTGACACATCCATGTACAAGGTGCATGGTCCATTATCAGTCTGAATGTTCTACCCAACAGATTGTACTTAAGAGAGTCTAATGCCCACTTAATGGCAAGACATTCCTTCTCGACAATGGAGTAGTTCTTCTCATGTGGGTTTACCTTCCTGCTCCAATAAACATCTCTTCCTGGGGCATTTAATTGAGAAACCTCAGGCTGCTGTTTAGTAAAGCAGGCCTAATATATCTTTCCTCAACAACCATTCCACATTCTACTCACAATAGTTTAACCAATTTTAATTGTAAATAACCAGACGAAATAAAATAATGAATAAATCATATACTTAATCAAATCAAAATGCATTTCGACTAACAGGCTCTTTCAAGTGACAGATCACTTGAAAAAGCCTGTTAGGAGAAACACATTGTGATTTGCTGGCACTGTTGCACCATTTCTAATTTATCAAAGGTAGGTAGTATTTATCTAGGTAGAATGGGGAGTATACTACCCATGTTGTTTCCATTAGGCATACATCTGCTCCCATAAATGCAAATATATTCTTGTTTAAAAATAGTGATTAACACAAACAGAGAACACTATATTTATTATTATTCTGTTTTATATCGTACTCAATCCCAGCTACATCTGTGAGAAGGGATTATAGCTCTTCATGCCTTTAAGAGCTGAATTGGAAGCGCTTTGTTTGTGAGTGTATTTTTATTCTCTTTTATAAATATAATTTTGATGTTTTGCTGAATTCCAATATTGGATTCATTTATGTTTGTGTATTATATGTGAGGTGTTCAAGCCTTTTGGTGGTCATAAAACATATCCACATCTCTGAAAAGGCTCTACCTGATCATCCATCACATATCCTGTGACAAGGATTGTATTGTGAGACACTAATAGCTCCTTTTCTGTCAGTGCATTTTTATCTATTTCAATCATTACCCTTGACCCGTGCAGTGTCACACTATTTTGTGCTTCTTGTTGCTTATTTTAATTCTATATTATTGAATATATCCAAGTTGGTGAGAACACTAAAATACTATCAAGGTTTTGACTGTATACCAAGAACTACGGTACTTGGGACTTTCTATCTATACTATGTATAACATTATTTGTAGGTATATTATACATTAACTACGCTTTACTTTTTACCTGGAAATTCTGAATATTTGTGTTTTAATCTCGTGGAAATGTAGGATACAGTAATACACACCTAACACAATTATTTGTTTTTATACTGCAGTGAAGGTGCATGTAATTTAGTCTGCATACATATGAATTAATTTGCCTAAATTAAATGCTGATCTCGTTCAACTTGGCTTACAATTTATTTATGTAAATAAATTCAGACATCACCTAGAAAAGCAAGCAAATACTTTAAGGATTGTCTGGTATGACTTAATGCATTATTCCGAGGAGCTGCAAAACTGGAAATGGTTAAAACTGGTCTGACGATTAACAAATGCACACAAATGCAAACGTATAGTCATAAGTAGATTGGGAAATTCTTCATGCACATTCCATTCATAAACAGATTATCATAATTTTACTTTTTAGGGCTACTTTGCAAAATGTTACAAGATTATGACAATAACGTATGAATCCCAAACCTCTACAGCACATCCATCACTATATACAGATTCCTTTTTCTACCTATTCAAGAAATACAATTAAAAGAATATTGCTTGTCTGCATGGATTTCAGTATTGTCATCTTTTAATAGCCTGGTCTAGTGAGGTAATTATTGCAAGTCTAAATAGGCTTGCATATTATTTATTGCTCAATTAAATTCCAGAATGAATTCCATCCATTTATATATCTTATTGGATACCTCCCAATCCCAGAGTTCCGGAGAAGAATCACATCACTGGCTTTGCCTGAAATACTGATAGGACAGACTGGGGTGAATGCTGCCTGTGAATCATGTAAGGCCAGTCAACAAAGGCCTTTTGTTCCAGTGCTCTGTTTCAGTGCTCTATGCAGGTACCTGGTGCCCTGAACATAGCATTTTGTCTAATGATGCTTGTAGAAAACACACATTGGAAGGTTTAGTACTTATGGGGTGCTGGTGAGTTAATACAGGCAGCTCGAACACATCATGACACAGAGACATATCCCAAATGGGTATGCAGAAATGTAATGACTAATCAATTCAAGCACAATCAGACACAATTTTAACACAATTTTTTTTTTTTTTTTTTATTAAAAGGCTGTACTCCCCAGGACTCCTCTCAATCCTTACAAGACAATACCAAACATAAAGGAAATTACTAAAACATAAAAAAAAAAAAAAAAACTAACAGGGTATCGACCATGCAAAAAATGAGCCCTAGTGGCTGCATACAAAAGTGGAAATAAAATGGCATTTCACAGTCTATCCCCACAGGTAGAATATTTCATGTGTCTTCAAATCACAGCATGCCACAATAGTGAAATTCTGCTTGGCTTAAACAATTATTATAATTGCTCTTACAATTGCACATCAATACTAAAAGCACATTGCAAATCCCATAGGACAAATGCCATCTCACCTCACTTGGTCACACATCCAAATGACCTGTCCCAGTGGTCCACAGCTTGTAAGCAGACTGATATGCCTTTTAGTTCAACTTTCCTGTGGGTGCATTATATGCAGCCATTAGGGTTAATTTTTATGGTAAATGCCCTAGGATTTATTTAAAAAAAAAATATATATTTTCTTTTAAATCTTTAGTTTTCCAATTTTGATTAGAGAGAATGTAAACTTATTAATTTAAAATTTTCTTAAAGGTGTGTGTTTAATTTGTACCAGAGATAGATTAGATTGGTGGGGTGCATATATTCACCAGCACAAAACTCTGCCCACCCTTAATAGACACTCCGGCTCCACTGATTTTTGACATTGGAAATTAGATGTAGACTTTACTATTGCATGGTTATAATGGGGTCACTATTGTAGTTTGTATGCTTTAGTAAACATTTTATATAGGATTCTTGGTCCAGACATTGTATTGAGCATATCTGTACTACTTTACAGAATCCATCACAGCCCTTAATGGAATCAAAATGCACTACATAGTTTTTATAATAGTTTTGAAAGTCAATGCTATCTGGTTTTCTAAATCTCTGTATAAGTTCTTCCAAACTTTCAGGCTGAATATCCTTAATTTTGTATATTTCTGTCATGATGTATTCGAGCTTCCAAATAGCTTCTTTTTTCAAGTTTGCCTCAGTAAGATTTAAGTAATAATGCCAAAGATCCTGAAATACACAAAGCAGAATTCTGTTTTAAATTCAACACAAGTACAGACTAATCTCAGAATGCAACAACAGACTGTAAGTCGTTTATCTAAAATGTAATCCTTTAAAAATATCAGGCAGATTAAAAAAAAAATATATATATATATATATATATTTGTGTACGGGATTATGGAAGGGGCGCACATTAAAGTGGGTGTAGTTTTAATAAATAAGAGTCGGTTGAGGTGTGCCGAAACCGACGCGAGGTTAGGCCTGTAAAAAGAGGGCCCACCCAGATATAATGATATTTTAAGAGGGTGTGGTGGGAGGGAATTTCCGAAATCGTCGAAGACAGGTAAGTAAGGGGTTTGCTGGGTTTAAATAGGCTCAAAATCCCTCCCACAACTTCAGGCATACGCCTTCTATTTGTGTACGGGATTATGGAAGGGGCGCACATTAAAGTGGGTGTAGTTTTAATAAATAAGAGTCGGTTGAGGTGTGCCGAAACCGACGCGAGGTTAGGCCTGTAAAAAGAGGGCCAAAAAGTATGTAACATTTATTTATTAATCATAACATGATTTAGACATATTATAGAAAGCGAGCCTGATTTCTTTCTCTGGATTTGGAATGTACCGGTAGCATGCTGAGGATCTCCAGCGTCCCATCTTCTCCACAACATAAGTTGGAACTTGACAACTTGAGGCTGCAGTGGCGGCCCCAATACGGAATGAATGTCCCGAGAAGGAATTTGGATTGAGGCCAAGACTAATTAACAAGGAGCGAATGTATAGCATGAACTGTTTGAGAGATGGGCAAAAATTGTACAAGCAACCATTTATAATTGGAACGCACTTATTATATTGAACCATATACAATACTTACACATCGTAAGCTGTAGAGTACGTTTGCTTAGTATTAGTAGACAAATCTTACCTGCGTAGACTCTAACTTCAGGCATGAATTAGACCTTTTTGACCTGCAGAGGAATTCTGGACTGCGTGTTCTTTTAGCTTAACCGTTACGTATAAGCAAGGTCCGACTTCAGGACTTCGGAAGTGGTTAAGGTGGGGGATACTGCAGGGGACTTGAGACGACAGGGTTAGTGTTTATAAAAGATAGTACGTTACCTGGAGCTATTTCTTGTAGCATTCTGTGAGGAGGGAGGAAACGTAATATGTTTTAATTATGCAAAACTCAGATGCCCATTGAATCTCTCGTGTAGTAGAGCTGCTAGCCAATGGGTACTAACGGGCGAAGATAAGGACAATCCCATAAGAGTTGAGGCCGTGCCATTAGCCCTGTGCTTGAGAGAGGCCCTACCTATGAATAGGGCCATGTGGACTTGTACTAACTACGCGCAGCAGGGTGTTAGCTTCTTGCGGATGAGCGTTAACCTGACCTTACACGTGTGATTAACTGCATTGAAGCACAGCGAAAAGGACTGTAACAGGCGCCTGATGAAACTAACTGTTGTGATGCGAACCGAAAAATAGAATGCAAAGCCGTGATTTACCGTAGGGAAATGCGTGCACAAGAGAGGAACCTGAAAAGGAGCTTTGAATGTAGTTTAAATTTAAAGATGATATGTGTTCGTATAGTAAGTACCCTATAATAGTTACTCGGTAGGCTTGGGATCGTAAATGTTTGTATTATACGATGCTTATGGTGTTACTTCTTAAACCGAAACATATAGCATGACCGAAAGTAACTCCTGATGGACTTCTTGAACTTAAATAAGTGAAACGTGTGCAACGTTAAATGCGTGATGAATGAATTGAAAGCGCATGGAGGACCCTGTGAATGTCAAGCGTGCAGACAAGTCCCTATTAGTTGTTTAAGGATTTGAATGGTATTCGTTTGGTCGTAATGGAGGCAGAGTGATGCCTCGATGTTTGGTAGGAAACAAGTGGGAATTATGTTTACCCGGTCTTATTAGATTGCTAATGCTTATCCTGCATAGCTTGTATAACTGACGTCGATGCGATAATTGAGTGATAGTATGAGACAACATATGCTAATTTAGAACTCAATGTACTAAATGCCCCCAATGGGCTGCAATGTCATAAATAGTATATCTGTAATGCATGAATCTGGAAGCAGTCACTGTATGTGCGTAAGAGTCTTGAGGACCTGACGATGGTCCACTACAAGGCCTAACCTGTACAACGTGTAACGTAAAAGGCAACGTGAGACCCAACATGCGTAAATAACTGAATATATGTAAGAAAAAATGTCTGAAACAAATTGTTGGAGGAACCGCAGGTCTTGGTTTCTACTAGCTTGACCTGGGCACGTAGTGTATGTAGTATGATAGGATCACCAGCGAGTGACAAGTTGGGGTAATATATATTTGGGTATCCATATACTGCTATATGTAAGTATCTAGCAGACCCGTAGCCCGTAAGTGATAACGTATTGAAAGCATAGGATCAGCCTAGTATGATAGCTCTGACATACTGTTTGCATTACTGTAAGAGTATTTAACTCACAATCGAAACTAAAGCAGGAAATAAATCGCTAGGATACCTGATTTGGTTATTGGGACTAAAACATAGTGATTATGCAAGACGGGTCTGTAGTGTGCCGTCCCCCCCAGCTTACTAGGAGTGCGAGTGTGTGTGTGAGAGCTGGCTGACTAGCTAGTGCCGCAATGCGGCGAAACGATTACTCTAGGTTGGTGACAGGTGAGGCCCTGCTATTTGCCAAGCGGCTTGAGAGGCTCTATCTATGCGTTGGCGCGAGGGGGTAGCGTGGCCACTGAACGTTGTGGCGGGGTGTCGGCCTCTCGGTGAAAGTTAAACATAAGATAGAATGGGAGTGACAGATGAGGCCCTCTCTATGTCACAATGCGAGGCGACTAGCTATGATTTGGCCCGAGGGGCGTAGTACCTCCAAGTATGAGGATGGGTGTTGGCCTCGCGGGACCACTAACCTATGGCAAAGAAGCCAGGGGGAATAATAACTAGTGGACACCTAGGCACCTGACAGCCAGCCGTTGCTAACTAAGAGGGAAGGTCAGTTAGTGAGAGAGGACATACCACGGAACAAAACGTGGGTGGTAATGAGTTATGATCGTACGGCTTGACTGAAACTGGAGTGCCCTGTGAGCATGTCGGGGTCCAGATGGTCGGGACGTATAAACTAGAATGCGTGTATGATTGCATGTATGGCCCTCGGGACTCGTGGCCTTGTTTTGTAATGTAATACGAGTTTATTTATATATACATATATATATATATATTTTTTTTTTTTTTTTTTTTTTTATGCGGATCTTGGTCATAGTACTGTTAAAAACGCGTACTAGCCTTTGCCGAGGCTTGTTCACCAGAACTGCAGTGTGAACTTAAATGCACTTGTCTAGTAACATATGTACTTGTCTGCGTAGGTGTACAAGGCAAGGTAATCAGGCAATGATAGGACTTAATGCAACGCTGAATATGTCAGGAAGTTTAAATAGGTTTAGTAATGTAAAGCGCGGCATAATTGTCAAGTATGCATAGCTGCGTTTCCTCAAGCGTGTGCTGATGAATGTAAGATGTGCATAACAGTCAGAGCGTCTGCGTTTATACTGAGGATGACCAATAATAATGATGACCTAGTGTGCCCTTACCCATTTATTTTTAAGACATCTAACTTTCATACTTACTTAGATTTACTTTCCCAAACGTATTCGGACCTCGAGAGCATGGTGACCAATTCCCTATCTAAAATGTATATATACTCAT
This sequence comes from Pelobates fuscus, assembly GCF_036172605.1. Lineage (NCBI taxonomy): Eukaryota > Metazoa > Chordata > Amphibia > Anura > Pelobatidae > Pelobates > Pelobates fuscus. The sequence continues at coordinate 296,273,535 of NC_086318.1, forward strand.
GAAACCAACAAAAGGACATCAAAACATAACCACAAAAAACACATTTTAGTAAAACATCTTGAAAGTAAGTGTGTTTAAAAAATAGACATAATAGGTTATCTAACTATATTGAGTATAAGCATGACATTCAGTATAACGAGATATACAAATGTGGTTCCTAAATGAAAGGAGAGAAATCTTTTTTTTTTTTTTTTTTTTTTTTTTTTTGGTGCGAACCGTAAAGACCTAATGTTTCTGTGACACAGCTTAGGGAGAGGAAAACGCACAACAAACATACAAAATGCCGTACTTCGGATGAAGTGAAACATTGTTTAAATAGGTTATAACGAGAGAGAGAGAGAGAGAGAGAGAGAGAGAGAGAGAGAGAGAGAGAGAGAGAGAGAGAGAGAGAGAGAGAGAGAGAGAGAGAGAGAGAGAGAGAGAGAAACGGATGCACGTATCGAGTGAAACCCCTGGCCATGTAGCCAGTTGGTAAAGGATTAGTATTTGAACAAACAAATAAAAACACTAGCCATTTATTTCTTTAGGTCTGAAAACTTAAACAAGCATTCAAATGAAATGACTGACTAACATTAAACTAGTTATGTAGCTTTAAGAGATATAACGAACAGTGTAATTGACTAATTTCCCCTGTCAACTTGAAAGAGGAAAAGAAAAAGGGGAGAAAAAAAAAATTGTAAAAGTTAGTTTTACAAGTAATGCTCTAAATGTAATGTAAAATATGAATGCAATAACGGAAACAAATACGTGAGTCACACTTATGACCAGCAACAACGATATGTGAAAAGCGGAACATAGCCGAACTGCTAGCGGTATATATGCATGATTAATTGCCAATACGAATGTTTAATCGTTTAGAAGAGGAGAAGGGAGAAAGAAAAGATTTTATAATGCTTGTCTTTAGAAACCTAATGACCCATGCGAATGGAGCTGGTATAGTTTTCCACGGGATGTTGAAAAGTGCACCTGTGGATAACACTAAAATAATGCCAGTGAAAAGAATTGTAAGGAGGTTCCTCGTGTACTCCCGGTCAGTAATAATAAGTGTTCTAGCCGAATGAAGCTTTGAATTGTGGACTTACAGTTTTGGTTGGAAACTGCCGACTGGGACCCGCTCGTGTGTAATACTCACGAAACTTCGCGTGGACGTTTGCTGACCGTCGTTTTAGGCGCGTCGCGGCAAATTGACGTCAGAGTCTGCGTGTACCGGAAGCGAAAGGGGAATTTCCGAAATCGTCGAAGACAGGTAAGTAAGGGGTTTGCTGGGTTTAAATAGGCTCAAAATCCCTCCCACAACTTCAGGCATACGCCTTCTATATATATATATATATATATAGTGTCCTTACAGCATTGTGTTTAACATTTCATTATTTCAACTCAAAGAGCTTGTTTGTAATTCTGTAAAGTTGTGCAACTGGAAAACCAGTTTCTCAGGTTTTCACATCATCTGATCGAGATGACAAAGTGGTAACATGACTCAGATCGGCGTGATTGACAGATTCAGAACCCAGGGTTGTCAGCCAACTCCTCCAATATAAAATTCGTAAAATTACTTGATGTTAAAATAAATAATGTAATTGTACATGTATATTTATGCAATATTTTTTACATGATTTTATTAATTATACACTGAGGGACCTGTTTGACAACCCAGGCAGAACGTCTAGAGAATTTCATTAGCAAGAACGATGTTTGACCCTGTAACTTTCCAAAACCCCATAAAACCTTGGGGTTTCTGTTGTACTTGTTAGACACTGATGAACACAAATGTGTTTATTTTAATGCATTAAAAGCCATCAGCATTATGAGATGCACAGTTAAAATGCCATTCAGAACTTATATAGATATATATTTTTTTAATTTCTCACATTTTTATTTGTAGATTGTATTCCTATTAAATTGGGTTTCATATCTGGGTTTCATATCTCTTTCATATTTCAAAACATTGGGTTTTGATATGAAATACAAGCCCCATTTCTCCTGAACAAAATCATATATAATAAGTCGGGGTGCACTTAATATAAAATAGAATTATGGTTGAACAGACATACAGCTAAAAGGTTTTGTTTTGACACAGAACTTAGGGGTTAAGAGACATTTGTCTCCTCCCTCCTGGTTTGTGGGACCTTTCAGATAATGGAGGATAGATATCACAACACATATCCCATCATCCTAATGAGTCCTCCTTGAGTGGGGTGTAACAGACACTCAATTGCTCAGTTCTCATCCTCCCTCGCAGAGTAAGTGTAGTCATCTTCTGTAATTTCCCTGGCATCTCTAAGTCTCACAGCACTGTCAAGCATTGATGAAATCAAATGGTTGTCCAGTAGAGATTGTGCCTATATAGAGATTGTCCCTATGTAGCTGCTAGTGGGGGAGCGTTGGACTGTAATAAGGACACTCACAACACACCACTCTACAACCCTTGCAGTAGTGGTTCAGTCCTATACATTTCTAAGAGCAACCTACACCCAATGAGAAAATAGTCTTGTTAAAAAGCTTGATATGTAAAATTACATTCTCATCGGATACACCAACTACTTTTAAATATTTAGGACCCAAACACAAGTGAATACATGTTAATATTTATAGGTGTTTAGGTTTTACTAGAAGATACACATATGGTTTGGATTAGCAGAGATCAGTAAACATCTAAACAAATCACTGCTTAATAATCTGTACTTACCAACAAATTATAACAACCGGTGTCGTAATGATACAACCTGAATCCTGGGTTATTACCATCACTTTCTGATAAAGATCTTAATGGTGTCACAGCTGGAGCCACAAACACTGATCCAACTGGCTTTTCTGCAAGACAATGGATAATTAATGAATACATGTGCTGTATAGAACTTTTTCCCCCAAATAAATTTACATTTTGAGAACTACAATGAATATAGTACATTTTTTCCAATATTCCATGCACTCTCCATCTTTCCTCATTTCTGACTTCCATCCACTCGTATTTCCCATTCTTTTTCCCCACTACCAATTCTTCTATCATCCATCTTTTGGAGCCATTAAGGGTTTCCCCTTTTCTTCCATTACTTTCTCCTTATCCCTCATTGTTCTCCCTCCACCCTCATCGCATTTTTCTCTTAGGGTCTCCCATTTTTCCATCAGCTGATCTCCTGACTGCTGCTGTTCACTCATATTGATAATAACTGTGGTGATATTGAGTGAAAGTCAGTTTGATTAGGTCATTCACACCATCAGAATGAAAGTTTCACATTAAAAAGGAAGAAATGTGAGCGAAGAATACAGTCCAAGTGCTGAGCAGTACAAATACAGCAGCAGGAGATCGGTCACTATCCATATGACACCTCACTTTGACCTTTATTTAATAGGCTTTCCAAATGATTCAATAATGTTTGGACCGCCAGGGCTTGCCTTGTAATCTCAACCCTCCAAAGTCAAAGGTAAAAAGGGAGGGGGATATAAGTTTTTATTTTTTTTAATTTAAATACATCATTTTGCCACCTGTCCCCCCCACACACAGTTAGGACAACATAAGAAAGTCATAGAAATTTAGTTATGGTGCAAGGAGGCCCGTGGTGCTTCCTTCACTTTAGGGGTTAAGCTGTTCACAAATGGTTTAACCCAAAAGTTGGCTCCAGAACAATTCCTTTATTGTCCCTGTCCACATTTGCTTTCAGAAAATCAGCTAGAGGAAGCCATGGACTGCTGCCAGGCAGGGGCACTGCTGATTGGCTTAGAGCAGTCAACTGATGACATTCAGTAGGTCCCCATTATTAAAAAATGGTTTGAGAAAGGTACGTACAGTTTGGCACTTCTAACTTTCTTGCTACAGTTTGTACCAGCAAGGTTGTGTCCCTGTATAGAAAGGAGGGTCAAGGAAGACATGGTATGAAACGTTTGGTGTCGAGGAAGTAGTCGCCTGCACAAGCACAACTTCCCCAGAAACCCTTTCCTTCACATCTATAACAGTCATTAAAAAGTGACAAACCTAGTGACATAGTAGGCTGAACAAAGAAACCTGGCCCAAAGAACTACACATCATTACCCCTGCTCTTGCACAGGGCTGTCTTGAATTTTATTGAGGCACCAGAAAAGTAATTGGTTCGAGATCTTGCCTTGCATTAGACACTGCTTCATTACTTCTCAGACCAGATTAGCACTCCAAAACTACGACCTTTAATAAATAATTGGTCACCATTTCTATTGACTGCAAAGTGGAAACCAGATTCACTAATGTCACAGCTGGAACGGAAGTTTATTTATAATCTATTCAAAATGCTTTAAAAAGAAGTTTAGGTTGGAGGAGGGCTTTTTCAGAACTGTTAAAGGAAAGAAGTTAATGCAGCTAAAAGAATACACGTTTGTGATCCCATAAACATAGAATCTTTATTAAAATGAATATAGACACTGGAATTTCAGAAGATATATAAAGTAAGGGCTACTATGGGTCTAATATGGGACCGGAGAAGGTTAAGATATATATGTCTCAAAGCATGTTGACACCTGGCTATCACATCTGTATGATCTTGAAAATCCCATTCCAAAATTATAGATATTAATATAGAGTTGTGCCCCATCCCTTAGCGGCTATAACAGTTTGTGTTTTGTTAGTTTTTTGGGGGGGAAGCCATATGAATTAGCAAACTTATGTATGCATGACATCACAGGACAACATAAAAGAAAAAAAATGATAACATTCCCTAATAAAGTACTTACGATATGTGTATGTGTGTGTGGCACTGTGTTTGTGTATGTTTCATTGTCTAAGTGTGTGTATATAACAGTGTGTGCACAGTGTTGTCTGAGTGTGTGTGTGTGTATCACATTATGTGTCATTGTGTGCATATACCAATGTGTGTACCTGCCATGTGTACTAAAGGTTGATATTAGCTCAGTTTCTCTTACCACTCTATCAAAGTGCTGTCCGAAAAATACTGGTCTTTGCATTGGAGGTATTTTTGCAATACAAACACCGGTCAAACAGCGTCTGTGCCAGTAAAATACTGGCTAAATGGCAACCCTACCCTCAGTGCACCAAGCTTGCAAGGCACCTAGGTCTGATTGTGGAGCATATATGAAGCCCAGTGCTCAGTTTATTGAACACACTCACCTGCAAATTAGGGTACCGGAACAGAGAAAAAGCTGTGGCAATGCATTTAGACAAAAACTAAATTAGCTTTTGCTAACAGAATGAAAAAAAAAATAGACTTACATTTTTGTAGCACATACACTATTCATATTTGCCTACAGTATTATGAAATTGAACATTAAATTACTGTTTAATCCGATTTTAAATTCATAGTTATGATTGTGCCTGTCAGTTATTAGAGTGTCCCATTAAGAAAAACACTAGAATATATCCTTTTTGGGTTGTAGTTTATTTTTGGTGGTGTGGGGTTTATCCAAAGAACTTATCAAAATCTAAAGCTTATATCTCCTACATCCTTATGAGAATTATATTAAAACTTGGAAAATTGTAATACACCATACATGTATATTGTCCTACCATTGTTTTCATCTAGGAGGACCATGATGCTGTCTCTGTGAGTATGTCCATAAAACTGCCCGGAAATAACATCACTGTAATTTCGGAAGATTTTCACCAGTCTCTCGTTAAAATTTACTCTCATTGCAGTTGTGAAAGCTGCAAATGGCAAGAATCCAACTGGCACGTGAGCAATAACGTATACCTACACAAAAAAGGAAATCATATTCAGTTGTAAAAGTCATGTTTCCATCAACAACTACTGATGATAAAGCAGGTATACTAAGCATATTTGTAAGAAAAGTAGAGTAAGTGCAACTGTTATACTGCTGCCAAAGGGAGGGATTCTGGACGAAGCTGCTGTATGGTATTTTGTGCAATAAATCAGAAAAAGTGGATCGACTGCCTGTCAAAGTGAATGTCATTTGGAGCTCTTACAGTTAGAGCAGGCTCATCTGCTCTACTTTTGTGAATGTATACTGTATCCATTATATTCTGGGTTTATGGTTATACATATTGACACTATTTGTATCCTGTTTCATTTTTTATATATGTTGTGATATATGAAGATGATCAGCATATGAAATTTAGAGTGAGTGTTTTATGTATTTTAACCACATTTTGCACAATATATAACGGGCATAGGCAACCTTCAGCACTTCAGATGTTTTGGACTACACCTCTCACGATGCTTTGTCAGCATTATGGGTGTAAGAGCATTATGAGGGGTGTAGTCCACAACATCTGGAGTGCCAAAGGTTGCCTATGGAGGTTTATGTATTTTAATGAAAATTGCACTTCTGCACATTATAACACTTGCTGCACTTTAAAATAGGTTTTGTCTTAACCCTTTAAGGAAACATGACATGTGTGACATGTCATGACTCTCTTTTATTCCAGAAGTTTGGTCCTTAAGGTGTTAAAGACACAGATAGATTTCTTGTATTTATTAAGTACAACTGTAATAAAACAATGGTTTTAATAATTTTAATATGTTTTTAAAACCAATACAATTAAAAAAAACAATATAAGTAGTACATTAATTAACTTTTAAATTAACTGTTTTTGCATTACTTATTAGTAAATTCTTCTTAGCTCTTTGGTTTTGTCTCACATTTCTAAATAGAAGTCTTTCAAAGTATACGGAACAAAACAAAACAAAAAAAGTTAATGCACTAAAGTAATGCACTAAAGTTACAATTACTGGAAATTTAAACCAATGTAGCGAAACGGACAACAGAACGAACTTGGGGACTTTTAACCTAAATTCAAAAAATCCTTTGGAATTCCCAGCACTTCTCAATTTAGTAAATAGCCCTGCAAATAATGTAATTTGCCATAAATGTAATCTATCCAATATTAGAAGCAATAAAGGTAAAGATCTAAAATGAATTCTGGTGACATTGGAAGTGAATGAAAAATTAAAACTGTAATTGTGATTTTGTTTATATTCCACGTTTCCCCATACCTTTTCATTGTTTTGCCTAGATGCTTTTAAAGTCTCTTCGAGCCACTCAAATTGATCAGCTGGGTCTGTCATATTTACTGTCACTTTATTCGGACTGTAATAAAGATTAGTGTTCAGACTGATAATCCTCAATGATTGTGCAGTCTGGCTTGATTTGTAGATTTGTGAATAATATCCACCTAGAAGAAGTGCAAGAATGCATATAAATCTAACATAGTATCTATTCTACAATAGTAACACTTTGTTCCATACATATATCTGTCTTTCATTTTTACCATGGCATTTACAGTACAAATGGCTGTGCTATTAGTCTTTTCTACAGGACACTAAATAGCACTCCCTAGCACCAACATCAATAAAAAATAATTACATTTTATTCATCTTTCTTATCTACACAAGTGCAATACTACTGCCACCAGTACTGCAGCTGAGAACAACAAAGCTTAGCCATACCACTGAAACTGATGTTTAAATCTGAATTAAATCCTGCTATTGGCTGTTATTTTGCCTAAGTGCAGTTAAATACAACCTGCTGCATGTTTAAGTACAGCAAAAATTTACAAGATTGCTGTGGTTACCTAATAAACTTTGCTTTAGAAAGATGGACAGTCTACACACATCGCTTGAAGAAATATACTCGTCATTTATGTGAAGCACTGGAAACATTAGTAAGTAAACGTCTTAAGTGGTAGTGTTCCAAGCCAAGATCTGGAATTTGGTAATCTATTCATTTATAAAAATAACGCAAACATCATGGCATGAATGTAATATAAATCTATCCCATAGCTACAAAGGTAGTTTTTATAAAACCATTGATATATTGAGTTAGAGCTATGTAAGAACTACCCAGTACATTTGAGATACTTCATCGCAGAAGGATTAAGACCTAATCAGCCAAGGTAGATTACCAGTTTGAACCCCTCTTCATTCTTCACATAGGAACAGTTAATGGGGCCCATGTCTAAAGCCCTGGGCCTAAGGCAGCTACCTAGGGCCACATTATGGATAATCCTACTGTTATATTCTTCTATTTATCATTGATTTTCTGTTACCATGAAATACGTACCACAAAGGGGAATTACTGACTCATTTCCAGCTGACTGAATACCACATGAAATGTAAATTCCAATGTTAAAGAGAGAAACTGGAGAAGTCCAGTATAATGTAATGGTATGGTTTTCTCATTACAGGCAATGCAAAACAAAAGCTTACTGTATCAATTTTGATTTCCTTTTATTGTTCATCAGTATTTCTCAGCATGTATTTCAAAATACCACAATGACCACATATGACAACAGTATGCTCTCAGTACCTTTCCTTAAAGTTACAAGTGCTTCCTCATTTAGCCAAGGCTTCCAGTATTCAGCTACCGCTGTGTATATTTCGCTTGCTTCCACAGGAAACTGATCCTGAAAAATACAATGAAAATATCCTAATGCTGACATAAAAAGCAAAGTATTATTGTTTAAAAATTACAGTGTATAGTTGCGGCACTATTTACCTCCAACGAGCCGTGCAAACCCCCTCCTGCCGCGCGGTCCGACCGCTCCACGCAGCCGCGCAGCACACTAAGGGGGACTTACCTCCCTCGAGCCCTGCAGATCTCCTCCTGCCGCGGGGTTTGGCCAAACTACGCAGCCGCATGGCAGGACATCTATATATATAGATGTGGACATGACATCACTCCCACTCTTAAAGTGGCCATGTCATCATTGCAATCCTAATCTGTTTTGGATCGCAGTGATGACGTGGACCTATAAGAAAATAGGTAAGCCTATTTACGACTTGTTGTAGCCCCCTATTCAATGCCCTATCGTGGTTTCTGTTAGAACCTCCTTAAGTGCTCCTAGTGATTCCCTTGTGATTTCCTGTGTTTGACATCGGTTTTGTATTTGACTCCTGATTTTGGTATCATATTAAATGTACCCACACTTATTATATAATCATTTTATTCAAGGGAAACAGGGCTTTCATTTAACATCAAATATTTAGGGATGGAACATAATTTAATATGAATAAAATATAAACAAATTGGAGAAAATAAGATTGTTTTTATTTTCTTAGTTCTACGTGACATTTTAACAGTGAATGTCAAAATACTGTTTGCTTTTACTGCAATAAAATACACATATTTGTATTCAGCGATGTCTCACGTGTAAAATAGTACCCCCTATGTACAGGTTTTATGGCATTTTTCAGTTTTTTTCACATTGAAATTTGCCAGACGGTTACGTTGCCTTTAAGACCGTATGGTAGCCCAGGAATGAGAATTACCCCCATGATGACATACCATTTGCAAAAGTAGACAACCCAAGGTATTGCAAATGGGGTATGTCCAGTGTTTTTTAGTAGTCACTTGGTCACAAACACTGGCCAAAGTTAGTGTTAATATTTGAAAATGCAATAAACTAATTTGAACGCCAATTTTGGCCAGTGTTTGTGACTAATTGGCTACTAAAAAAGACTGAATATGTAATTTGCAATACCTTGGGTTGTCTACTATTGCAAATGGTATGCCATCATGGGGGTAATTTCCATTCCTGGGCTACCGTACGGTCAGAAAGGAAAAATAACCAACCTGGCGAATTTCAATGTGAAAAAACTGAAACGCAAGCCTTATATTTGACTCTGTAACTTTTGAAACCACCATAAAACCTGTACATGGGGGTTACTGTTATACTCTGGAGACTTCACTGAACACAAATATTATGTTTCAAAACAGTAAAACGTATCACAACAATTATATTGTCAGTTTAAGTGCCATTTGTGTGTGAAAAATTCAAAAAATTTCACTTCTACTGACAATATCATCGTTGTTATACATTTTACTGTTTTGAAACACTAATATTTGTGTTCAGCAAAGTCTTGCGGGTAAAACAGTACCCCCCATGCACAGGTTTTATGGTGTCTTGAAAAGTTACAGGGCTAAATATAGTGCAAGCAAATTAAATTCCCTATACTTTTGGCCTGGGTTGTCAGGCAGGTCCTGCAAATTGTAATTAATAAAATGACCTAATTATGTAAAATTATTACATAAATATATACGTAGAATCATCATTATATATATATATATATATATATATATATATATATATATATATATATATATATATATATATATATATATATATATATATATATATATATATATATATAGTGATATATACGTATATACTTATCAACAGAGACTCAACAGCCAGTGTAGGGTCAGACAACCTTCCACTGGAGTTGGTTCGGTTGCAGGGTATCAGGGCATAACCCTATGGAATAAATATGAAAAAGAGAAAGAGACTAGATAGGGATGGAAGAAAATTCCTCCCCCTTCAAGTCCCTATACCCAAAACAACGTTAGTTCGTTAGTATGATGGCAAAAGTGTGCCTGTATAGAACTAACAGGAAATATATGAAAAAATAAATTTTTATTAATCCCACTTAGGGAAAACAAATATAAAATCAATACTCAATAGTGTATCACACAGTGATGAGTTAAAATAAATATAGGTGTATCAAAAACGGTGATAAAGAAATAAAAAATAAAATAATTATTAACAGTAGTTGTCTAGAGTTTGCTGTGCAGGCTCTACATATATTATACTGGTAGTAATTGTCTAAAGTTTGCTGTGCAGGCTCTGCACTTATTATGTTGGTGTAAGCCAGTCGCTGGTAGTAGGTTTAGGGTAATTGGAGCATATATTTATAAAAATAGTCCAAACAATTGCTGTACACACTCAGCACTAACGTATAGGTAATAGTAAGCCACTGAAATAAGGTTCATAGGGTAGACCGTGTATCGAAGTTTCAAATATGGTTAACAACAGAGTCTAAATGAACCACAGTAGCTCTATACATGTACCAGTTGTGGCAAATTATAACGACTAAAACGGCTACTGTATTCCCCTCGTCAGTGGCCAGAATACGTAGACGGAATAGGTCCGTGCAAAGTCGCTAGTAACACCTCTACACGGTAAAGTATAATAGACCAAACCAGTCTTCGTAGCAATTTAACCCGATAATAGAGGGTATGGGTATGGGGAACTCGGTAGTCACACCGAAAAAAATAAATAAAGTGAGACTATAGGTATGCGGAAACACGTAACTTCCTAGTAGATTCCTAATCAGATAACAGTTAAGGTACTAGTTACACTAAGGTAGCCAAAAGTATAATAATTGGAAGCCAGTGCCCTGGATCCCAGGTTCCCCAAACAGAGTGTGTTGTCTCACCGGAAAAAACTCAAAAGGTGAGACAGTTAGTATGCAGACACAGGCATTACTCCCATAGTGGGTTAAATTTTTCCAGATAGCTGCTTGAGTCCTGCAATACACCACTAACGTACTAGGTGTAGAAGGGTAACGAGGAGATATTAACCAAATATGAATCAATTCCCTGAGTCCCAATTCCCCAGTCAAAGTAGAGGCAATCCCTCCTTGCTCAATATTAACGTAAAACAAAGTAACTGAATTGCCTAGAAACGAAGTATAGACCGTGTGGTCGCAGCAAACGATCAGTTCCCTAATCAGAGTGGAAGCAGAAAATTTCTTGCTAAATATAAACGTAAGAACGAGTAGATAGACTGCCTAAGCTGAGGTATAGACCATGTGGTCGCTGCAGACAAGCCCCGTTCCCCAGTTGAGGTGAAAGCAATCCTTCCTTACTAATATTAAAGATGCAAACAGAGTAACTAGACTAACTAAACTGAAGTAAAGGCCATGTGGTCGTGGTAAAAGCTCAACGCGCGTTTCGGCGCTATTGATGCGCCTTTCTCAAGAGCTTACCGGCCTTATCTCGCGCCACAATTTAAACCCCCTTAGGCTCCGCCTTCCGGTATCTGACGTCACCGCAGTAGTGATTGACGTCAGTCTAGTGGGCGGGGAATAGGTAGGTGAGTGGCAGGAATATCCTCACTGCTGGGAGATGGGTATGAATTAACCCTTCGAGTCCCTGTTTGTGCAGGAGGATGTTATTACAAAAGATCCCAGAATGCAGGATATATTAATAAAAAACGGTAAACGATAATAGGTAGTCTTCTATATTTCAAATGGAGCTGGTTGTATTAAGTGCATACAACAGAGTTCATGGAATACAAAATTCCAATAATGTAAAAAGGTGCAAAAAAATAAAAATAAAGATACAGAATCTAAATAAATAGAAATAAATGGATAAATCAATGGATAAATAAGTGAATAAATCGATGAATCGATGGGTCGATAAACAGATAAAGTTTAAATATTGTTGAACACATTGGAAAGGTATACATTCATATGTCCAACTTAACAGTAGGCGCCCCAGGTTATTATTGCATTGATGTGCTATATGGGTGGGAGCCTGATTGAAGTGATGTGGCAGCCACGGTAGGTACCAATACTGACTCAGGACATACAAAGTAGAAATGGATTATTGATATATTAGTATATTAAGTTAGTAATATATATATAATCCGTAGGACGCAGGTGATGATGGTGCACCTGTGGGAGATAACCCTAAATGAATTAGAGTGAGAGGCTTATAGTGAATAGAGGATACTGATATTTTAGATAAATGGGGCAAATGAAAAGCCTTCATTCAGGCCTTTCGGTTGTAGGGTCTTAAGTCTATAGATCCAAAAACTTTCACGTTGCCTTAGGAATCTGTCGTAGTCCCCCCTCCTCTTATTTCGTTTCACTAATTCAAGTCCACAGAATCGTAAGCCATGAGGCTTACTTGAGTGGTGTTCCTTAAGATGGCGAGCAATGGGTGTTTCAGTAGTGAGTTTGGGTGACCTGACATGCTCTTTAATCCTTTCTTTAAAAGGACGAAAGGTTTTACCCACGTACTTACGGTCACATTCACAAGTAAGAAGGTATACCAGGCCAGAGGTGTTACAATTAAAAAATGATGTCACATTAAAGACCTGTTTGTTCTCGCTATCGGATACTTTCTTTGAGTCTCGTCTAATATATTTACAGGCGACACAGCGTCCGCATTGGAAGGTCCCAGTTACCGGTTTGTTCAGCCATGTCTTCAAATTTGGACGTGGTAGTTGGAAGTGGCTAGGGACCAGGAGGTCTCTAAGGTTTTTTCCCCTCCGTGCCGTTATTTCAACTTTAGGGCCCAGAATTTTGGTGAGATGAATGTCGCCAGTCAGGAGTGGCCAGTATTTTTCAATGCCGGATCTAACTTTATCCCAACCTGCATCAAGGTTGCAATCATGCGAGGGCGGGATGCCGTAGATGTTGAGGGTTTGTTTTTGCAGAGTAATGTCTCCCTATCAGATTCTAATGCTCTCCTGTACGCCCTTTTGAGGCACCGATTCGGGTATCCCTTTTCTTTAAACTGTTTCCGCAGTCTATCCGCTTGAGTTTGAAATTCCTGAATGGTGCTGCAATTCCTACGGGCCCTCAAGTATTGGCCTATAGGAATACCATTCTTGAGAGGCTTGGGGTGGAAACTCTTCCAATCCAGAAGACTGTTTGAGGCGGTAGGTTTCCTAAAGAGAGTTGTTTGGATGGCTTTGTCATCAATGGAGACAGTTAGGTCTAGGAAATTCAGGTTTTTTCCTCCAAATTCAGAGGTGAATCTGAGATTATAATCATTGTCATTCAAGAGGGTTACAAATTGATTAAATTCATTCGCCGTGCCTTGCCACACTATTAGGATGTCATCTATATACCTCGCCCATAGATGTATCATGGGGGTAAAAGATGAGAGCTTCGTGGATCCAATGACAATATCCTCCCACCAACCCAGGTGCAGATTGGCATATGATGGGGCACAAGCTGTCCCCATCGCAGTGCCCCGCACCTGGTGGTAGAACTTGTCATTGAATAAGAAATAATTATGTGTCAGCACGAATTTGAGTAGTTCCAGGGTGAACTCTGTATGCGCTGCATGGCTTACTCCTCTTTTTTCCAAATAGTATTGGACATGCTGTATTCCCCCCTCATGGGGTATGGAGGAATAAAGGGTCTCAACATCAAGACTGCATAGGTTCGCATTTTCTGGAAGTGAGAGGTTTGAGAGGAGTGCCAATGTCTGTTTGGTGTCTTGGATAAAGGAGGGTAGGGTTTCCACAAAGGGGCGTAAGAGTTGGTCAAGATAGATGCTCCCATTTTGTGTAAGCCCGTCATTGCCCGACACTATAGGGCGACCTGGGGGGTCCATCCGGTTTTTATGGATTTTTGGTAGACAGTAGAAGGTTGCTATCCTAGGGTTCTTATTGAGGATGAAGTCATACTCCTCCCTAGATAGCAACCCCCCCCTGAGACCCTTATCCAAGATCCGTTTATAATCCTCCAGGAAGGAGTTGGTCGGATCATTGGGGAGTATCCGATACGTTTCCCTGTCATCCAAGATTTTTAAGGCCATTTTAACATAGTTGGTGGATTTCTATAGTCTCACTTTATTTTTTTCGGTGTGACTACCGAGTTCCCCATACCCATACCCTCTATTATCGGGTTAAATTGCTACGAAGACTGGTTTGGTCTATTATACTTTACCGTGTAGAGGTGTTACTAGCGACTTTGCACGGACCTATTCCGTCTACGTATTCTGGCCACTGACGAGGGGAATACAGTAGCCGTTTTAGTCGTTATAATTTGCCACAACTGGTACATGTATAGAGCTACTGTGGTTCATTTAGACTCTGTTGTTAACCATATTTGAAACTTCGATACACGGTCTACCCTATGAACCTTATTTCAGTGGCTTACTATTACCTATACGTTAGTGCTGAGTGTGTACAGCAATTGTTTGGACTATTTTTATAAATATATGCTCCAATTACCCTAAACCTACTACCAGCGACTGGCTTACACCAACATAATAAGTGCAGAGCCTGCACAGCAAACTTTAGACAATTACTACCAGTATAATATATGTAGAGCCTGCACAGCAAACTCTAGACAACTACTGTTAATAATTATTTTATTTTTTATTTCTTTATCACCGTTTTTGATACACCTATATTTATTTTAACTCATCACTGTGTGATACACTATTGAGTATTGATTTTATATTTGTTTTCCCTAAGTGGGATTAATAAAAATTTGTTATTTTTTCATATATTTCCTGTTAGTTCTATACAGGCACACTTTTGCCATCATACTAACGAACTAACGTTGTTTTGGGTATAGGGACTTGAAGGGGGAGGAATTTTCTTCCATCCCTATCTAGTCTCTTTCTCTTTTTCATATACGTATATACTTACATATATAGGAAAATAAGAAAAATAGGGAGCACTCACAGATCTTCATATAAGTGAAAAATGGTGTTTAATTTTCCTATATATTGGACATCAGGGATTTAGCACCCAGGCAAGAAACCTTTTATTTATTTACAAGGAGAGTGCCAAGCTTTCATTCTATTACTTATGTGTGTGTATATATATATATATATTATATATATTGATATCAATATATATATATATATATTAATTTTAAAATACTGTTAGAATGAAATTACACATTATATTTTTAATTTTATTTATTTTTTTCATTTTATTTTTTAACATATTTACATATTTGTTTATTTCATATTATATATATTAAGTCAATATCATTGTACGTGTACTTTGATATGAATATATATATATATATATATTAATATTAAAATACACTTAGACAGTGTATATATGTGTATGTATATATATATAATATATATTTGATCTAAGTATATATTATTTAAATTTTACACTGTTTTAAAAACAGTTTTTTTTTTCCAGACAGCAGGGGAAGTACCTGTCATTACAGGCACTCCCCCTGCTGGCAATGTCTTGGACAGCTATGCCGTCCATGTGATCGCAAAGTCCTCGCAAGGACCTCGCGATCACATGGCCCAGAGGGGCCGAAGAGGAGGGAGGGGGACTCACTGGGCTCCCAGGTGAGTCCCAATACCGCGACCAGGTAAGTACATAAGATCGTAGTGCGTTCTTTGCGACCCTGCGGCGTTTAGAGCCGCTTCCTTAAGGACGGCATAGAACGCCCTGCAGTCTTAAGGGGTTAAACCAGGTTTTATTGTAATATGAATTCATATTTTATTTCTGTTCCATATAAATTCCTTATTAAATTTTGGCTAGCTTTGTTAACTATAGAATTAAATTGAATCACAGTTAAATTTATGTAGCAAATTGTTCAATGGGAAACTTTTTTTTTTTTTATACTTTTTGACTATATTTCATAACTTCATCCCTTGCTAGATAGTCTGAGCAAGCTGACTCTAGTACTTAAATATATGTTTACACCAAATTGAGATTCAGGAATTTCGTTCTTTGCTAGATACTGTCAGGGTACCTGAAGTCTCTACCTCTGAGAGAGGTAGAGACTTAGACGCTTATCCATCCAGAAGGGCTGTTTTCCCCGTCCCTCGCGGTCCTCCCGGTCTCCCACACGCCGGCCGCGAGGGATCCCCTTCCTTTTATAGCACGACGCACAGTACTCGACGTCATGACGCCGGCCCGGACCGACCTGTCACTCAATTCGCTGGAAGCGAATCAGGACTAGTCGGAGGCGTGTCTACTCGCTCGAGCCAGGGTATTTAACAGTGCTACTTCCATCTGCTCATTGCCCTGTCGTGGTTCTAGCCAGTCTAGTCTCGCAGTGCTCTTGTATTCCAGTTATCCCTTTGGTTCTGACCCGGCTTGTTTATATTCTCCGCTTACTCTGTTTTCCTTTGACCCGGCTTGTCTCTCGCTTACCGGTCTTCTCCTTCCCTCGACCTCGCCTTGTCTCTGACCATTCTCTACTGTACTACTTACGTTAGTCCGGCCATTCTAAGGTCCGGTATACGTATCTATCTAACTGTTTGTACTCTGCGTGTTGGATCCCTGTCCCGATCCTGACAGATACTCAATAATGGTCTTGCATTTGTGCTTCTTCATCTCTTGCTAGATATTTTTCTTCAATTACCCTGTATTGCAAACTTTGGATTTTGAACACAGAGTTCCTCTAGTTATATTGGATTAGGCCTCCCCTGTAAATCCTAGATCAGGGGTGCCCAAAAGGTAGATTCCAAGATGTTTTAGAACTACAGCTCCCGTGATGTTTTGTCAATCTAAAGCATTCAAAGGGCATGCAAAGGATCATGGAAGTTGTGGTTTTTCAACATCTGGGGATCGGGCACCCCTGTCCTAGATGTTTTTCTTGATTGACTCAATTTAAACATCTGCTATTCACGTACCCATTAAATATGCCAATATTATTCTTAGAATGACCTATCAATTAAGTTGTGGCAGTTACTTGTTACATATTTCTTTGAAAATGTAAACTACACACGCGAAGGCTTGAAGGCGTTTTATTTTGTTAATAATGCTAATCCAGATTAGATTGGCTAAAAACCATTTGGTGAGTTTGTGAATACACATTTTAATTTATTCTTTTTGTTGGCTTCTAATTTTGATATGTACAAGAGATTTTCAGTTATACAATAAATTGTTCCTTTTTAACAGTGGTAATCTCTTTTGAAACCATGCTCCCTAGTAGAGCTTGTCTTTATTAGTTCTTTATTTAATTAGGGTTAACCCTTGAGATTTACCCAACCACCCAATTTCTTGAAATTTTGTTCATTTAGTTCCTGAGGCTTTTTCTTTCAATGGCAACCGTAGTTCACTACGGTTCACGGTGTAAGTTACTAGTGCATAATTTTATTTTTCTACATTCAATTTATTCTGCCATGTGACTGCCCAGTCCCCCAGTCTAGCTAAATCCATCTGCAGCAAAGTAATGTCCTGCTTACACTATTACGTTACAGAGTTTTTTGTGTTATCTGCAAACATTTAAACATTACTTTCAATGCTTATTTCAAGATCATTTATAAATCTATTAAGTAGAGGAATAAAGGAGGTTTCAGAACATAGCTGTGGGGAGGGATGCTGCCCCTGGTGGTATTTTTTTGGGGGGCGCCAGGTGAAGCAAGTCAATGGCCTGTCACAAGGGGCCCAAGAGGGGGGTCGACATACCACCTTACGGTGCCCCCTCAAGCAGGCACTTATTTACCATGGCAGAGTAGGCACCCAAGTAGGTGCCTACTCTGCAGGTAGAGAGTGTCTAAATTAGTTAGGTGGCATATGATACCACTCGATCTACATCAAATTTGAAAAGTAAATTCCCCCTCTTGATGTACATGTCATGATGCACTTGGCACAGCTACAGATATATGGTGGACATAATTCAGAAATTCTGGAATTCCCCTCCTCTTTAACACCTGCATCTAGGCTGTTCCATTCCCCAATTGAATTAAGAAAAATACAGACACACTTATTGACACACTTAAGTGCTGCCACACTTATTAAAATGCAGCCAAGACATTTATTACCCTAAACTAGAAATCGGACAAAATTCCTTCCATTACTGATTAGATCAATAAAGTTGAAAGATGACTTCTGGAAGAGATACAATACTACTTTGGCCAACAAACTATATTTAGAAATCTGGGGCCCATGGTTGCAATTTCTTATTCTAAACATAATAGAGATCTTCAACTCAATGCTGGAGTCATGTCAATAGTGATTGTTTCGTTTCTTTATCGGGTCAGTGCATTAAAAAAAATCCAGAATAAAGTTTTCAAATGCCATTGTTATTGACAGTTGACACTGTGTATATTCAAGAACTCACTCTAAATATGCAGTATGTTACTTCCTGGTTAAGGATACAGAGTTGCTTATTTTTCTTTAGATTTTTGTCACTCGTGAAAAACTGCATCTTCATAACAACTATGTTTCTGCTTTGAAAAAACAAGTAATATTTTTTTCCCACTATTCTGTAAGTTATACTGTCGTGCTGTAAACACTTTATTTACATTACATAAAATAAAATATTTTTGTTTAAAAACCCAGTAAAATGGGATTAGAAATAAGTCTTCAAGTAAGACATTTTTTTGTTCTACAGGGAGTGCAGAATTATTAGGCAAATGAGTATTTTGACCACATCATCCTCTTTATGCATGTTGTCTTACTCCAAGCTGTATAGGCTCGAAAGCCTACTACCAATTAAGCATATTAGGTGATGTGCATCTCTGTAATGAGAAGGGGTGTGGTCTAATGACATCAACACCCTATATCAGGTGTGCATAATTATTAGACAACTTCCTTTCCTTTTGCAAAATGGGTCAAAAGAAGGACTTGACAGGCTCAGAAAAGTCAAAAATAGTGAGATATCTTGCAGAGGGATGCAGCACTCTTAAAATTGCAAAGCTTCTGAAGCGTGATCATCGAACAATCAAGCGTTTCATTCAAAATAGTCAACAGGGTCGCAAGAAGCGTGTGGAAACACCAGGGCGCAAAATAACTGCCCATGAACTGAGAAAAGTCAAGCGTGCAGCTGCCAAGATGCCACTTGCCACCAGTTTGGCCATATTTCAGAGCTGCAACATCACTGGAGTGCCAAAAAGCACAAGGTGTGCAATACTCAGAGACATGGCCAAGGTAAGAAAGGCTGAAAGACGACCACCACTGAACAAGACACACAAGCTGAAACGTCAAGACTGGGCCAATAAATATCTCAAGACTGATTTTTCTAAGGTTTTATGGACTGATGAAATGAGAGTGAGTCTTGATGGGCCAGATGGATGGGCCCGTGGCTGGATTGGTAAAGGGCAGAGAGCTCCAGTCCGACTCAGACGCCAGCAAGGTGGAGGTGGAGTACTGGTTTGGGCTGGTATCATCAAAGATGAGCTTGTGGGGCCTTTTCGGGTTGAGGATGGAGTCAAGCTCAACTCCCAGTCCTACTGCCAGTTTCTGGAAGACACCTTCTTCAAGCAGTGGTACAGGAAGAAGTCTGCATCCTTCAAGAAAAACATGATTTTCATGCAGGACAATGCTCCATCACACACGTCCAAGTACTCCACAGCGTGGCTGGCAAGAAAGGGTATAAAAGAAGAAAATCTAATGACATGGCCTCCTTGTTCACCTGATCTGAACCCCATTGAGAACCTGTGGTCCATCATCAAATGTGAGATTTACAAGGAGGGAAAATAGTACACCTCTCTGAACAGTGTCTGGGAGGCTGTGGTTGCTTCTGCACGCAATGTTGATGGTGAACAGATCAAAACACTGACAGAATCCATGGATGGCAGGCTTTTGAGTGTCCTTGCAAAGAAAGGTGGCTATATTGGTCACTGATTTGTTTTTGTATGTCAGAAATGTATATTTGTGAATGTTGAGATGTTTTATTGGTTTCACTGGTGAAAATAAATAATTGAAATGGGTATATATTTGTTTTTTGTTAAGTTGCCTAATAATTATGCACAGTAATAGTCACCTGCACACACAGATATCCCCCTAAAATAGCTAAAACTAAAAATAAAACTAAAAACTACTTCCAAAAATATTCAGCTTTGATATTAATGAGTTTTTTGGGTTCATTGAGAACATGGTTGTTGTTCAATAATAAAATTAATCCTCAAAAATACAACTTGCCTAATAATTCTGCACTCCCTGTAAATTACATGCTAATTGCATAAATTGTTTATTAGGGAGTCATCCAAAATATTTCATAAGAGCCCCACTCCTGGTCACTTCTCTACTCACACATGTTAAATGCTGGGAGGTATGCTTAGGGACAATGAATACCTGAACGGCGACTAACTGAGGAGCAGGCTACTGTATTTTTTCTAAGCTTTTGCCCATTCTCAAAATTCTCATATTCTCTGTTTTTGTTGCATTGCATTTGCGTAGGCTTTTCCCAAGTTAAAAAGGTAATCCAGAAGTGGACCCCATGCGTCCCATGTTTCCAGAGAACCAGAACTGTAGTCAAATTGATGTAAAAAGTGTCAAATTGAGGTTGCTTTTCTTTCGTAGCCCTTTAAGGTCTAATGCAAGGAGTGCTAAACAATTTTTTTAATAATTCCAAGAGAGTTTCAGCCTATCACAATTGTATATTTCTACTCAGGCTAATGCTTCCTTGTTAGCCCAAACAGCACAGGGGGATAGGCTGTGGGGACGCTCATTTAGCATTAATAAAAGGTTTACCATTACAAAGTCTGTTTAACGGTAGTCCAAAAATATTGGTCTACACTGAATTTAGGAATATATAGCAATAACCAGACAGTGAACAAATAACAATGTTACCACACCAGCAGCTTAATAAATACTCAACACTTGTCAAAGTTACTAATTGCAATTACCTGGGGCCAGTAGTCATGGTTACCGAGTGCTGGAAATACCTGAAGATCTGGTAGAAAGCTGCGAATAGTAGTGGACATGTTTCCAATGATATCGATTACCATTTTTGTAGACAGTTCATTCGCAGGTATATGAGGAGGGCTATCTCTAATTGAGGAAAATAAATGAAAGTTTACACATTAGTAAAATGTAGTATGTAAACAGTTAAATATTTATCTCAAAGGAATATAAATAAAATGTTATATAAATATATAAACACAAACATGTAACATTAACAATAATACACAATATTACCTCTACTATCTCTTCATGTCAGTTTTGACCATTAGATTTTAGTATTCTTCACAAAAATGTTTAAAAAGAAAAAAAAATGGTCAGTAATTTATTGTAAGTTCAAATAGGTGTAAACAATAAAAAGGAGCCCTTTTTCCCATTACAGACTACCTAAAAAAGGAACAGTCACTTCTCTAGATATTATACAATTGAATTAAACACTGCAAATCACCTAGAACTAGTTTACTGTTTTTTTATTCCTTTATTTTCGTATCGGCATAGTATTGCAACTTGATGATATACAGAGCTTCTAGGCATAGCAGGTGATGCAATAGTCGATCTACTCAGTTTTAGTTACACAGGTATAGGTAATCGCGAACCATGTATCACTGTTATTGGTAAGAACAATTCTATGCCATAATGACAGTATTTCGGTGTGCCCACTTTACCAATAGTTTTTTTTTTTTTAATAATTTAATATCAAAGTAAGAAAAGTAGATTGTAAAGAGTGAATAGTGAAAAAGAGAACATAGAGGAATAATGAAAACAAAAAAGGGGGCGGGCTGGTATCTCCTTCGAGAGTAGGTCAGGGAACTGGGTAGATGTACAAAGATGAAAGTGACGGACCACCTGGCACCCTGACCGGGTGCCTGCGTCAAACAATGCCCCTAGTGCTCACCGAGAACTCCAAGCACTTCACCAGACACCATAAGCACTGTAGCCCCTTAGCCGCTGCAGCTTGGCTGGGATCTCTCTGTCCTCTACCCACCCTGGACCCAAGACCAGGATCCAGCTTCCAGTGGCTGAAACTCTCCTACTCCAGAGAGTATAGCAGGAACAGCTCTTATAAGAGCTAGTGATTAGAACCCAGGGAAGCATAAGGAGTATAGCAATCCCCAGAGTGAATATAGCCGTCCCTCCACACATGAGATGGGGCTCTATGTTGAAGGTGAAGAGGAACTGAATGTAATGGTGCCAGACTTGGCCTTACATGACAATCCCCATGAAAGGGGTACACCCACAAGGACCTGATGTTAGACTGATTTACAAAGTCACATACCAATAACAATAAGGTAACAAGGCATGACACCTCCACACACAGCACACAATTCTTCCCCTCTGCCTGGGAGATAATTGAGTCAGATACTATATCAACAATTATCTCCAGGCAGAAAAAACTAATTTCTATAAAACACATGTTAAATCCCCTGATAGCCCTGATCTGTGTGAACAACATATCCAAAAATCACCCAGATCAGTTCATGGGTTCAGGAATTATATGGAAGTCAAATTTTGACCGACCGCAGGTATGGTCCCATGCCCAAAACAGTTCCAGAGAATCAGGGCTTGCGGTCGGTCAAGATGGCCACCACCACCACGTGGTTGTCCAAAGGAATAGTGGTCACCTAGATGAACAATTAGAACACTGAGGTGAGAAATGTTCCAAGTTGTTAATAGGTGTTAACAAGTTCCAGGGTGGTCTCTGTTTCATGCAGTTGTTCGGAGTTTGAAATGCCGCTTTGAAGCACTGCGGGAGTTCGAAGAGTTACTGTACAAGTCCAAAAAGGCACAAACAGTGTTTTTAACCAAAGTCTATTACATGGGCCATAGTCACAGGGCAGGAGGCTGGCAAACAGACCCCTCCAAGAACCAGTGGCGAGCTTACGTTTGCCACAATGAATGTCCACTGTGTGTGGTTTTGGGGTGAGTGTGCTTATGGTCTCGCCATATAGCGGTCAAGGTCTGTAGGTGGAGTATTTGCACTGGTTGGGACATCCTTCAAGGCGGGTGTGGAAGCGTCCTGTCAGCCCATCCCTCAACCTAATCGCTAAGGTCGCTAGCGATCCATGTGTCACAGACTTGATAGAATTTTTTTTAAAGGTTACCTCCACTGTCAGTTTGTCCATCAGGCATGTGTTGTTAATTTTATGTATTTTTAGGTTGAGGGAGGGGGTTTCAGGCCGCAGCCAGGTATGTGCTAGGGCTCGTCTGGCAGCTAAAGTTCTCTTATTTAATAGTCCCTGATCTGTTGTTGTCAAGTCATCTTTCGGTATGGACAACAAGAACACCCATGGGTCTATTTCCATATTGCGCAGGAAAACCTGTGCTATTAAATTCTCTATCTCCCTAGGTTTCCAGAAGGTTTCAACCTTTGGGCAGGTCCATCACAAGTAGATATACGTGCCCTTGAGTCCGCATCCTCACCAACAGAGATCATTTGGGGTTCTCCACATATGGTATGGTTGGACCTGAGTAGTATGCCAGCAGAACATAATCTTATAAGATTGTTCTTGAATAGTAATGAAAATTGAGGTTTGCCTCCCAAATATCTTGCCAGTAATTCCTTCAAGCTCTTCCTCCAGGTCCGTCCCAGTGATCAGTGTATTTTAGCTCGCCCAATTCCATTGTCGTGGAGCTAAGGTGTGCATATGTTGAGGTTAGTAAGCCCCTGGGGAAGGATACCCTCAAACACATCTGCTCAAGGAACGTCAGATGCCGACGAGCTGCCTCTCTAATATTTTTATGGTTGACAAAATCTTTAAGTTGTAAATATATATATTTTTTAATCTGTCTGCCAATTAGTGATGTACCGAACTGTTAGCTGGCGAATAGTTCCCGGCGAACATAGCGTGTTCGCGTTCGCCACGGCGGGCGAACACATGCGTGGTTCGATTCGCCCCCTATTCGTCATCATTGACTAAACTTTGACCCTGTGCCTCACAGTCAGCAGACACATTCCAGCCAATCAGCAGCAGACCCTCTCTCCCAGACCCTCCCACCTCCTGTACAGCATCCATTTTAGATTCATTCTGAAGCTGCATTCTTAGATAGAGGAGGGAAAGTGTAGCTGCTGCTCATTTGACAGGGAAATGTATAGCTAGGCTAGTATATTCAGTGTCCACTACAGTCCTGAAGGACTCATCTGATCTCTGCTGTAAGGACAGCACCCCAAAAAGCCCTTTTTAGGGCTAGAACATCAGTCTGCTTTTTTTTTTTTGTGTAATCTAATTGCAGTTGACTGCCTGCCTGCCAGCCAGCTTCTGTGTCAGGCTCACAGTGGATACTGTGCCCACTTGCCCAGTGCCACCACTCATATCTGGTGTCACAATAGCTTGCATTTAAAAACCAAAATTTTTTTTTCTGTTATAGATGTTCTGTTATAGATTGAATAGCAGTTAGTTGTCTGCAAGAGTCTGTGTGTCAGGCCAATAGCATGTACTCTGCCAGTGCACAGTGCCACTCATATCTGGTGGCACAATAGTGTGCATTTAAAAACCCCAAAACTTTTTTTTCACTGTAATAGATTGAATAGCAGTTAGTTGTCTGCAAGCGGGTGTCAGGCCTACAGCGTGTACTCTGCCAACCTCTGCAAGTGCACATTGCCACTCATATATGGTGTCACAATAGTGTGCATTTAAAACTAAAAAAACTTTTTTCACTGTTATAGATTGAATAGCAGTTACTTGTCTGCAAGCGGTGTAGATACAAATAACCATTTTGCTATCTATCCTAGCTGTTCATATGGCATTTTATGTCCTATTCTCGGAAATAGGATTTATATAAAATCCTAGTTACGGGAAAAGTACTGATTTCGAAATAACTTGTTAATTGTCCAAGATATCGTTATTTGTAAATATCTGGTTTTAATCAAATGTGTAATGCGTAATGTGTAATAACTAGAAACAGCTGTTTATAACTTGTGAAAAACATATTATGTAATAAATGCTCATGACCCCCACCGACATGAAAATGGGGTATAAACAGGGCCACCAACAGGGGGTGACAACCATAACGGTTGTCACGGACCCGGCGGCCCCTGGGGGGTCCGGCCGCCCGGGCCCCACTTGTAGCGCATGCTGATGGGGCCCATCGGGTGGCCCACTCACTTAGGGCCACCCGATGGGCCCTATATCTTCAGGGGCCTGGTCAGCGCTGCGGGCGTGCAATAGCGCGACCGGGCCCCTTTAAAAAAAAATCCCAGCCGCAAAGTACTGCTGGGAGGAAGTGGCCTTCACTTCCTCCCAGATCCCTCCCCTCAGCGCCGCACGGGAGGGAAGAAAGACAACCGCCGCTGGAGCCACACCAACTCCCATCAGCCACAACCTTCCACCTGCAAAAATGGTAAGAAAAATTGGCTGTATTTGTGTATGAATGTCTGTGTGTATGTCAGAATGTCTGTGTGTATGTCAGAATGTCTGTGTGTATGTCAGAATGTCTGTGTGTATGTCAGAATGTCTGTGTGTATGTCAGAATGTCTGTGTGTATGTCAGAATGTCTGTGTGTATGTCAGAATGTCTGTGTGTATGTCAGAATGTCTGTGTGTATGTCAGAATGTCTGTGTGTATGTCAGAATGTCTGTGTGTATGTCAGAATGTCTGTGTGTATGTCAGAATGTCTGTGTGTATGTCAGAATGTCTGTATGTATGTCAGTATGTCTGTGTGTATGTCAGTATGTCTGTGTGTAGGTCAGTATGTCTGTGTGTATGCGATACCTATGGGGTATGGCTCACACCCAACCCAGCAGACCTTTACACCCACAACTATCTCCCTATATTAAAAAAAAGCAATGGAGGAACTAAATAAATGGAGTTCTCTCTATGCGTCGTGGTTAGGAAGAGTAAATGCCGTCAAGATGACGCTAGTACCGAAACTTCTCTTCGTGTTCCAAACTGTGCAGATCCTAGCCCCACAAACCTTCTTCAAGAAGGGCAGAGGTCAGAGGTCCGCAAGTTCATATGGAAAGGCAAATCCCCACGCATAGCACATGCTCAACTAACCCTGCCTAAACTCCGAGGAGGCCTGGCACTCCCCGATTTCGAAAAATACTAGCAGGCGGCGCACCTCACCAGAGTAGCCAGCTGGTCGGTCGCCAGCGTAACGAAACCGTGGACCCAGCTAGAATCCGACATCACTAACTGCGACCTACGAACGCTACCATGGATACCCAGGGCCACATACAAGCATAAACATATCACCAACCCATTCGTGGCAGCGACCATGAAGATCTGGCACAGACAAGGCACAAAGCAATACCTCACGACGGATCCAGGCCCGCTACTGCCGTTAAGAGGCAACCCAGCCTTCCCAGCAGGAGACCACGGCCCCACGCCGGGCGCGTTGGGACGCACAACAATTCCCCGCATGATGGATGTCCTCCAGCGACCATTTGATGTCCGAGGCGTCGCTGACCTTTTTCCAGACAGGACGCTTACCTTTTCACTCACACTGGCGAGAGCACAAATAATCGGATATGCTCGGTCCATCCCGCAAAAACCATCCTTGCTGAGAGAACCCACACAATTCGAACTACTCTGTACTCAAGATAAAGAAACACCGCGGGCCAGTTCGCAGATATATGCAATGCTGGTTACGGGAAGGTACTTACTGGCACCCCCTGCATGAGAAACTGGGAGGAAGACCTTGAAGAACCCATGACGGAAGCGGACTGGGACAAAAGCATCACCCTGATACAAAAAACGCCTAGCTCGGCAAGACTGCAAAAAAAAAAAAAAAAAAAAACACCAGATGGTACTTGACACCGACGGCGCTCCACACCAGGAATCCGGATATCCCAGATACGTGTTGGAGATGCGGAAACGAGAGAGGCACATTCATACACATCTGGTGGGCATGCCCACGCCTCCGACCGTTCTGGAACAAGATTAGAGAGGTCATACATGAAGTGACGGACGAAATGCTTCCAAGATTCCCAGCAACATTCCTCCTACACCTCACAGATATGTCTATACCGACATACAGTAAATCTGTCATCCCACGGCTCTTAAACGCGGCCAAAGCGACGGTCTTAATATACTGGAAGCAGGCCACCACACCCTCCATCGCAAGATGGGTGGAAATTCGAGGACGTGAAGGCAACCACCCCGAACCCCAGAGACCGCTACACCAAACGCTGGTTTCACTGGATTAGACTAACCGCCTCAGACGCTTTTCAGAACCAAATGATGACACAGTAGGCAGAGGAGGAGAGTATTGAACCAAAATAACTACAGCACCAACATAAAGAGATGGGGAACGGCAAACCAGGACAGCGACAGGGGAGGGAATCACCCACCATCACCCCCTCATACTACCCACATCCACAAAGACAGGACACGACCCGCCACCACGTACATACACGTGTGAACACACACACCACATACGAGCAGCCGAGCATATGCAAAAAAAAAAAAAAAACAACACGTCCAACCGGAGGGCACACTCCCACGGACACACCAAAAATGCTGCGACTTCAAACTGCGCTACCTGAAATCAGACCCACTACAAACACACGGACAGTTACAACATAGAGCCGACGGCCACTGAAACCAGCCAGAAACCAACAGGAGATGCGATATCACGCAAACAGAGCACCACACACACCCACAGTCAAAACACAGACCTATATGATCCATCCCATACCCCACAGGACAGCTCCACAGCCATGTGCACAAGTGGATCCACTCAGACACGACAACAATATGACCACATGAACGGCATGCACAAAAAACAATTCAGGAACACTGAAACATGAACCACAAAGACGCAACACTGGAGGCAGACACAGAGCGCAGGAGTAAAGCAACACAACACAGGTACAACAATGAACACACGCAATAGTGAAGACACAGACCCACCGCAAATGGCCCCACCATTACTAGCAAAGGGGACGGCCACGACACGTACAAAGCCAATACAACTTCAACACACAGAAGCAAATAGCTGCACGACACACTAGAACCCAGGGCAGTAAGCAAAGGGCTGGGGCACGCAACTGCTCACCCACAGCCCTGACCAAAACAAATAGGCACCACAGATTATTACAGAGTGAACCACACAGTACTCTGATGCGTACCAAAAGGCTGAGCTAAACAGGCCACGACAAATTCGCCTCAGCGAAAGCAACCAAAGACAAAAAATGACAACCATTTGTTTAATCGAGGAGCACCATATAAAGCAGTACTTTAGGCAGCACCATGTCTTATCTATGTTATGCACCGTGTTTCGGCCTGATGGTTCTAGAGGCCTGAAAAACCTCAGCAACATGTTTAAGCTATAATTTCGTAGATTTATGACCGTTACTCACTTTATTATATAACCAAGAATAGGTGTGGAAACCATAAATATGCTCCCTCATCTGGGATCACTGCACACTCGTTAAGCACACAGAACACAAATTTTAATGTTGTGTCTCTTAAACACGGCCATATGAATGGATTCATAGTATGATAGTAACCAGGCGGTAGCCGCATGGAAGTATTACGGTGTCGCAAGTTCTAGCCACTTGTGTATCTACTACTACAAAAAGAGGTCCATACACAAACTAGCAAAAACCCAAAGGACCGTTCCATGCATCACATAGATAGCGCTTAATATTAGCATTCATAGTCCGGATGCAAGATACATTTATACCATATCATGGCTAGTACAAACATGTTAGACACATAAACAACGCAATTAATACCTATGCTTCCATTTCTGGTAGTAAGCAGTCGTTAGTTGAGTATAATGTGAAAAATTTAAAATGTACTATGCATCACCCTGTTCAGACATGTATTATAAACGTCATGATTCACTTGCCTCTGCGTAGGCAAAAAGATGGCATTCTGACTTATGCAACTGATAACAGCGGCTCTGCGTAGGCGATTACCCGCTTAAAACAAAACCTAATTTGCAATGGAAGTTATGTTGTGATAACAATAAACATATTCAAAACAAATACCTTAAGCACTATTTTTTGCTCTGTTGCCACTCCTGAAGAGTGCCACAACCAGGTCTTTTCAACACCTCTATCTCAAAGGTAGACAACCTTTGGCACCCTAGATGTGGATAACCCATGATGCTTTGCCAGCATTATTTTTATATTATGCTTTTAGAGCATTATGGGAGATGTAGTCCACAAAATCTGGACTGCCGAAGGATGCCTACCTTTGGGATAGGAGACATGTTGGCAGGTGTAGAAAATACCTGGTTGCAGCAATCTTCTCAAAGTCAGGAGTGGCAACAGAGCAACAAATAGTTTTTAAGGTATTTGGGTATTTGCCCTAGTCCCCGTTCCACTGAAATATGTAATCTCTCTCTATCTGGTGTATCTGCATCTTTCAACATATCTGGATTAAAAAAAAAAAAAAAAAAAGTCTAACCACAATCCAAACTCCCTATCCAACTACCTCCCCCCCCATCTCCTAGTTGTCTTCAATATCTGAGAGAGTTGTGTACACAAAACCGACCAATTTCCTAAAATCTAACTCTCTGCTTGACCCACTCCAGACTGTATTCTGCACTCACTGTCAAAACAGCCATGACCAATGTATCCAATGCCTTATATGCACTGCCCCTTTCTAATTCTCCTTGACCGCTCTGCTGATCATCAACTTCATCTCATCCTTTACAACCTTGGTCTACAAGACTCTGCTCTTTCTTTTTTTGTCAATCTTTCTTTTATTGAGGCATAAAAGTAATCGGGTACAGAATAGAGATGGGGAGACAATAAAAATCATACTGTGCAAGGATATCACATTACATTTTCCAATTATCTCCGTGAGTTGTCGGCCTCTTTTTATAATTAACAAGTCTAATGTGTGTAATTGTTCAGTTATGTGCTGGGAGGTGATGAGTGTGTACTATCTATTTGTCGTGTGCCCAGCCAGGCTATCGATCCTCTGCTATCCAGCATAGTGAAGGATTTACGTGGTTGTCGATTGGGTAGAAGTCGAGTGTCTGTGTCTATGTCATCTGTTTAAGGTTGTTCTCGGTTGGGATCGTCTAGTGTGTGGGGGCGTCAACTCGGGGGTCTCCCTACCTGTCAGTGTATGGAGTGTGTCCCTAGAGTTGCTCCAGTGTTCTCATGTGTGGAGCTTAGGAGTGTGTGGATATGTGATTGCCGCTTGTGTGTCGTGGAGTAGGTCACAATTAACTTTATGGGTCAAAACATGTATTCAACTAACACCTAACAAGGCATAGCATAACAGTACAAAATCGCTGAGTCTATAATTAGTAAGCTGTGTGTTTAAAACTTAAGGTGGTAGAGCAGCTTCTAATTGGCGAGCATAGTTCATTCAGGTTGGAGCCGCTGGGTGTTCGTTACTTCTCGGTGTAAAGGGCACTGTTCTCATAGGGTCCCAGACGTGTGAGCTAGAGGTGGTCGTTGTTTCCGCGTCTGTTGCGGGGAGTCCCATGGTCTGTAAGTAGTCGGTTGCGTCCTTAAGTGTGGAAAGTCTCTTTGTGCACCCGTCTTTGATGATTAGCAGGGTGCGCAGCAGAGCTCATCGATCTTCAATACCCACTTTGCGTAGTTGGGTAGTCACGGGTCCCATCGATCGGCGCCAGAGCATGATGGTACGGGTGACGTCCTGGTAGAATGTGAGTTGTGCTGCTTCGAAGTTGAGCAGGGTTTTGTCACGGACCGCTGTCATTATTTGGATCTTGTCGGCTGTCGAGTGGCAACGGATTATAACATCCTGCTGGGCTCCTGATGGTGCTCGCCGTGGCATCGGGATACGGAAGACACTTGCGAATGTGAGCTTCTTCGCTTGAGAGTGCGGCATGATGGAAGCAGTGAGCCGCCTGATGTAGTGTGGTAGTTCCGTTGGGTCTACTGAGTCAGGAATGCCCCTTATTTTTATATTCACCCAGTCTTCCGCCTGGTCTGCTCTATTTAGAAGCGTGGTCTGGGAGGCTTGTATTTGTTGTAGTGCTTCTTTCAGCCCTTTTACCTCCTGTTTCAGGTCCAGGATGTTTTCTTCTGAGGCCTGCGTGCATGCTGTGATCGCAGAGATTTTGGTCTTAAGGAGATCTAGGTCTGCGGCGTGTAGCTGCCTCATTTCATGTAGCAGGTCTGCTATGTCTTGTCTTGTGGCCGGGGTCAGGTTGGGTTTTATTGCCCGTTCCGCCGTATGCGGTTTAGTGTGTGCAGTGTCTGGGGGCCTCTTTTCAGGTCCCTCCTGGTCACTCGGGCCCTCTGGTCGCTCCGGCGCCATCTTTGTGGTAGTTGGGCGCTGTAGCAGTGCGCCTATGTCCTGATTGTCCTTACTTGTGCTCAGTGAAATCTTTTGGGCTTTTTTGCCCATGTCTTCGGTGGCCTGTGGTGGGAGCGGGGTTTGGTGAGGAGGGGAGTATAGGTATGTCTCCGGTCACTCGGGTGTTTCCCACGGTGCCCGCGTGTTGCGATGCTCGGGGTAGGCCCCAGGCCTCCGTCAGGCTTTCCTGCTGGATTGCGGTAATAAAAAAGTAATCTAGTTGTAGCCCTTCTCCGGGCGTATCAAGGTGGGTGGTTTGCGCCATCAGTGGGTTCTCCTTCTACTACTCCCAGCATATCAGGGTCTCCTTTTTTGATTTCCCTACCTATGCATGCCCATTCAGGTGGTGTTCGGTTTTTGCTCCTGTATTGTTCTCAATCTATAATGCGTACTCTGGTAAACTAATCTGTTCCTTAGGTTTACAATATCACTTATATACTAATGACATGCAAATCTATCTACTCCCTCTATAACTGTGTCTCCAACTGTCTTTCTGCTATTTCTAACTAGATGGTAACACTTCTTTAAACTCAAGCTCTCCAAAACAAAACTTCTCATCTTTCCTCCTTTGAACACTACTCCCGTGTCTATCTTGCTGCCTTGGTCTTTCATTCCAACCTCCCATAGCTAATCAACTGCCAAATCCTGTCAACTCCATCTGAAAAACATAGCTTTCATCTGCCCCTACCAAAAACTTGATGCAGCTAAGGTGCTTCTCCATGATGCTGCCATCTGCTTCTCACTGGTCTTACACACTTCCAGATTGCTTTGCTACAGTCAGATCTATATCTAGGCTATGCAGAACTGCCCCTGTCCTCTCTTTGTTCTCTCACATGTGACTCTCTTTTAAAACATCTCTAGGGCTGTACCATTTCTATGCAGGGGCGGACTGACCACTCGGGCAGATCGGTCATGGACCAAGGGCCCGAGGCAGTCAAGGGCCCGAGGCAGTCAGGGGCCCGAGGCAGTCAGGGGCCCGGCTGCCTGAACAGTCATACTCGCTCTGGCTGGGGAGTTCAGAGATCTCCCCAGCCAGAGAGGCACAATTTAACATGATATGTGTCCCCTCACCTCATGAGACCTGGCAGCAAAACTGCTCTTGCCAGGTCTCCTCCATCCTCTCTGTGCGGAGCGTGTGAGGGGAGGAGGCGGAGCCCAGGAGAGGGGAAGTGACATCACTTCCTGCCTCCTCCTCTCCTCCTGCAGAATATACTGAGTGAGCAGCCTGGCACAATCAGCAGGTATGTAAATCTCCCATCTCCCCCTCCACCCACCACAGCACCCACTTCATCACCCATCTCCCTCTCCACCCACCACAGCACCCACTTCATCTCCCATCTCCCCCTCCACCCACTTCATCTCCCATGCCCCCTCCACCTCAGCCCCATGCCCCCTCCACCCACCTCAGCACCCATTTCATCTCCCATGCCCCCTCCACATCAGCCCCATGCCCCCTCCACCCACCTCAGCACCCATTTCATCTCCCATGCCTCCTCCACATCAGCCCCATGCCCCCTCCACCCACCTCAGCACCCACTTCATCTCTCATGCCTCCTCCACATCAGCCCCATGCCCCCTCCACCCACCTCATCTCACTTGCCCCCTCCACCTCAGCACCCATCTCCCCCTTAACTCACATCAGTGCCCACTTCATCTCCCATGCCCCTCCACCTCAGCACCCACTTCAGCCCTATGCCCCTCTCCAACTCAGCACCCACCTCCCTTAGCCCCATGCCCCCCTCCACCCACTTCAGCACCCATCTCCTGCTTCACTCACCTCAGCCCCGATCAACCTTAGCACCCATCTCATCTCCCAAGCCCCCCTCCACCTCAGCACCCATCCCCCTCCACCTTCACTCACCTCAGCCCCCATCTCCCTTAGCTCCCACCTGGGCCCTATGCCCACCTCAGCCCTAATGCCCCATTCACCCACCTCAACCCCTATCCATCCCTACACCCATCACAGCCCTCACTGGACCCACTACAGCCCCTATACCTTCCTGCACCCAGTATACCACCTATCACTCTTCCATTCTCTACAGCCACTATCTCCCCATGCACCTACTACGGTCCCTATGCCCCCCTGCACCTACTAGAGTCCATATCCCCACACGCACACACTGCAGCTACTATCCACACATACAGCCTTAAAGGGACACTCCAGGCACCCAGACCACTTCTGCCCATTGGAGTGGTCTGGTTGCCAACTCCCACTACCCTTAACCCTGCAAGTGTAATTATTGCAGTTTTCATAAACTGCAATATTTACCTTAAAGGGTTAAGTCCTCAGCCACTAGAGGACACTTCCGTGTTCATAGAACACGAAAAGTGTGCTATAACATCGCTGGACGTCCTCACGCTATGTGAGGACCTCCAGCATTGCTGAAATCCCCATTTGAAAGCATTCAATCCTATGGGGGAGGGTTTAATGTGCGTGTGCGGCATTGCCACGCATGCGCATTAGGTCTCCCCGGCCGCGCATGCTCAATAGGTCTCCCTCGCCGGATGGGCAGATCCTGACCAGGAGCCGAGGGACATCGGCGCTGGATACAGGTAAGTCACTGAAGGGGTTTGGGGGTGGGAGGGAGAGGGGACCTGCAGTGCCAGGAAAACCGTTTGTTTTCTTGGCACTGGAGAGTCCCTTTAATATGTATTATCCATACAAACACACATTACAGCCCTAGTAAACCCCAGACGCCTACTACAGCCCCTACCACACACACTGCAACACAACCAGCTGTCTCAACTCACATACTACACTGCAAACAGACTCATTCACACACTTAAAATCACCAGAAGCCTCACTGTATGCACACAATCCCACAAACAGCATCCCCACACATGGAAAACAACATGCAGCCTCCCTACACAAAGCCTCCCTACAGTTATCACAAGCAGCATTCCTACCATTGCAATACTGCATACAGCCTCCTTACACAAACACTCTCACACATCATAATTACAACCATCTATGTAGCACAAACATATTCTGCAGTGCAGAACAATAGGTAAAAGGCAAAAATTTTACACAACACAACACATCACAAGCAGCATCCCACACACTGAACCCCACAAGTCGCCTAGAAACGTTTGCAGGCTACTTGTATGGGTATGATTGAAAACAAATGTGGGGGATGCTGCTTGTGATGTCACCAGCAAACACAGGGGAAAAAAACTTTGCACCAGAAGGGGGCCATTGGTCTCCTATTGCCCGAGGGCCTTGTGAGTTGTCAGTCCGCCCCTGTTTCTATGGAACTCTCTTCTCCGTTCTATTAGACCCTGACTGGCAAGGGTATTTACTAAATAAGAATTCAATGTCAATTTTAAATTCAAGGCCAGAGTGGCTGAACTGGAAGCATAGCGGTTTTTTTCCAGTTTGGCTATTTTGACCTTAAAATAGGCCCAAAAAAGCACTTTACCTTGCTGAAAAACTTTATGTGTGAACAGTGTGTCCTCTTTTTTCATTTTGAAATAGTGCAGATTTCAATAAAAATGTACACTTTTATAAATTATACTTGTTACACCCTATGGCTTTTCAAACAGAAAACAGGCCCTGTTACTTTCTGGTTTGGTTAGCTTATTTGCACTAAACTCAAGAGGCAGCAAATGCTCAGAGCATTAATATACAACCGCAGTGAATGATTAGAATGATCGCCCACCGAGGAAGTGATGGTCGAAGGGTATTTAGGGCGTAACCCAAAGTAATTAATTATAGATAGAGAAGAGACTGGAATGGGTTAACTAAAAAAAAAGTGCTCCCAAGTCTCTGTATCCTGAATGTGGCTGCTCTGCTAGTCCAAAGCAATAAGTTGCTAATCATAGAGCATATACAGAACTAAAATAATAATAAATCTTTATTGATCCCTCTTAGGGATATATATATATGTAGTAATCACGCCGTGTATATGGTGGCCACAATAAGATTAAATCTTATTGTGGCCACCATATACACGGCGTGATTATTGCATATATTGCAGATTAACGGGTGTACCTTTTTATATATTTTTGTTAATATCACTGTATATAGTTTCTACACTGGCCATTGGGCTATAATTGTGAGTTTTTGGTTTATTGATGCCTCTTAGGGAGAAGGAAAAACTGAAGATTACCATTAATTCAATATTTATGCTCTATGATTAGCTACTTATCGCTTTACACTAGCGGAGCAGTGGGCTACAATTGAGTTTTTGGTTTTTCTTCTCCCTAAGAGGGATCAATAAAGATTTATTATTAATTTAGTTCTGTATATGCTCTATGATTAGCAACTTATTGCTTTGGACTAGCAGAGCAGCCACATTCAGGGTACAGAGACTGTACTTGGGAGCGCTTTTTTTTAGTTAACCCATTCCAGTCTCTTCTCTATCTAAATGCTCAGAGCACCTGCCTTGCAAAGACTGATCATTGAGCTGCATGTGACTGAACAGTCATATAAAGTCTGGGCAGGGTTAGAAGAGGAGGGCTTGCAAACTCAGCAGACAAGCAGAGTATATCTACTAAACAGTGGTATTTATTTTGTATTTGGGCAATGGAGTGTCCCTTTAAGTTTGAAAATGTCTTTAAATTCTCATTTTAACTTTAGTGAATTACCTTGCCAGTCTCCATTTCTATTAAGTAAATTAACAATAATAAAAAAAAAAAACACACCCCCACAGCCCACAGAAAACGCACTTCAAGAAGTCCTATCAATGAAATAGCTTTCCCTCCCTACACCTTACTAACACAGCTTGGTTCCTTTCCTGCAACGGTGTCATCTAAAAAACAAAGACATTATTGTAGACTCTCTGGCAACCTATTTTTCACCCATATCTTGCCTCTTGTGTCATTTTACCCCACTTCCCTTAAAAAGTAGGCATGTTTCAGCACCGTTTGTTCCTGCATTTCCAACTTGTCTCGTTGCAATTATGTGTTAGTCTACCTATTGTACAGCCCTCTGGAATCGTTGGAGCTTGATAGATAACTGCCAGGCCCATTTATTATGGAATTTACACCATTGAATAACATTAATGGTCATTTAACAGAGCTTATAACAATGATTTTCAGGGAAGATGAGGAGTCAATTTGCAGGTTAAACAGTATGGGGACTACAAAGATAAACATAAAAAAATCCAGGGAAGTCAGAGAGGTTCCATTGAACAGGGCCATTGATAATAGGAAAATACTGAAAAGTGCAGGGCTGTGGTGATGCATTCTTCATTATTTATTCAGTGTGTGGCAGTAACATAGGATGTGCTAAAGAATCTTTGACAATGAAATGTGTTTTTAATCTTTATTAAAAGTATTCATAGGCTTACCCAGTCCATATCATGAAGTCGGCTTTTTGCTCAGAGTCTTTTATGTTCTGAATTGCTGATAAGATGAGTTGATAAGGAGAATCACAAAGGAAATCTCCAAAAATTCCTGGATTTGATGCATTTGCACCTTTAGATGATAAGCATACTTTGGTATGATCACCAGTGATGTGATATGAAAAGTCCAAATGTAAGTCGGTGATGTGCCAAAACTTTCCTGTACAAAACAAAAAAAACTCCCATTACTTTAGAAACATTTTCCAAACAAACAACTACAAACTCAATATCAATAATTTATATTTCTGGCATTTGGATGGTACAATATTTAAAACAGATATGAACCATTAACACAGGAGGTATAGACTAAGATATCCTACACAATGAATGCGCTATGTTGTAAGCATCAAGGCAGCTAAAGGCATGCCCCTATGCTCTAACTGCAGAGATTGAGGAAGAAAATTAAAAAAAAAAAAAAAAAAAAAAATGCTTGTTTGAGCAGGACTTTATGTTCATTTTACCCGGTTTGTCATTTTGTTTTTTTTAATTTTCCTTTTTCGAAAGGAGGCTGTAACCAAACAATACTGCTGCACATTAAATAACGTGGTCCTGTCTCCTATAGCTAAAAAAAAGTTCTTGCAAAATATATACTAGCTACTCACTCTAAAAAGATACTGAAACACATGCTGGGAATATCCTTTTTTTTTTTTTATCACTCTGGTTTCACTGTCACAATGGTATGTTAGTTTAGGTTCCATTCCTCCAGGTTGCTAGTTAAGGATATTTGGGTTTAGGGGAAAATTGCTTTATTGTTGAAAGCATAGGCAGGACCTGGCCTAGTCTTAAAGATAGTTAAGTAGGCTGTTGGTGATGTGTAGCCAAGGTATCTCTAGAGTGATTAGTGGACTGTATATAGGAAACAGGAGTCCATAACGTATTTAATGAGCAGTAGTACTGTCATTATGTAAAATTATCTTGTAAGTGAACAAAACACCTTTAAGAATGAAGTGGAGCAATCTAAAAACAATAGAATTATCTTGCCCATTGCAATTAAGTGACTATTTCACCAAGTATAGAAAATATGGTGGATGGTAATATAAATGCAGCAAATCTCATTGGTTTCGATCCACTCACATTGATTAGAGCCTATATGTGTGTCTCAATCTTATGCACACTTGAGCATTTTTGGCAGCACCACACCTTTCTTTCTGAAGTTCATCCCGGACCTCAAAGGAAGTGTAAGATACCAAAGGGAGACCAATTGTGTAATATGAAAAAAAATGGTGACACAGATGAGAATACATCGTAAGCTCACCTTGTTCAGAGCTCCAAATATCCCTGGTTCTGATTTTTAAAAGCATAGTGTCAAATTCTGGGGTGGCACTTCCCTAAACAGCAAATTGGAATCGATGTAGATAGACCACAAGAGTGATAATACAATTTTTATTGAAGTTAAAATAGCAATCAGCTAAAAGTATAGAATTGTAAAAGTCCAACAAAATTCCCTGCCAAAATGCTATAAAAGTTTCCTCAGTCAGCCTTATTCTGTCCCCAGTATCCATCTTCTTTCAGATATGCATACCCAGCTCTCTGTAGGGGTCACAGGGAACAATTCATCCAATGTGCACCTCTTAGGTCTGTATGTCCTTACTCGCAGTTTCGGGAAAGTAACTTCCTTTCACCAGCTGTAGGCAGTATTAAAATAGTAAGAATAACAGTGTTCCCTAGCTAGAAAACTAGCAGGGGGTACAAAGAAGGATGGGTTATAGGGGTGGCAACACGGGCATAACCCTGCATAAAGCGCAAAATATATAGAGAATAGTAAATGAAGGCGAAATCACCTCGTACCAAGACGGGTCGTTCTCCTTCAAACCACCCCAAAAAATAAACGTCTATAGAAAATAAATAAATTTTATTAGGAGTAACAGTATAAAAAAACAGATAGCTTAAGGACTCATCAAGAGAATCAGGCCTATTGTCTGCTAAGTGTATCAGTCAACCACAGATATTACAATATAAACTTAGGCAGAGTTAGTGCCAAAAGTGGTAAAAAGAGTATGAACCACTACTAAGTATGGCACTCTAAACTTAAGTTAAGTAAAGCTACATGCTAAGAAAGATAATTGTAATGTGGACTCGACTATGCAGGAGGCCAAAGATTTACCAGATTACTAGCCTAAAATAAAAGGTTTTGTATAAATCAATCACTTAGGACCTATGTACAATTATAGTTATAATAACATGTCGCTATTTAAATGTAGCAGTTTAAGCAAATAGATATTTCGGAGTGATGCTTACAGTACCGACCAAACCTTGTATGGGGTCAGAATTGGCTAGCACATAATAGAAATCGAAAGGATAGAGGAGATTGTATAGTAGAAGAGGAAAAATTTAAGGATAAATCCAAATATACAGGGACTAAATAAGTCTATCTACTAATAGCTCTGTATACCAAAAGCTCAGCTATCCCAACGTAAAGCCAAGCCCAGTTACCTCAAATCACCCCAGAAGGCTCACCCCCAAAAGAAAAAAGGCTGTAATCAGCTGGAGAGTTCTGTTAAACTATTGGTAAAGTAAAATCAAATCAAAATTGAAGATTACATCGGGTAAAGGAGCCCGACGCGCGTTTCTGGAGACTGACCGCCTTTCTCAAGGGCTAGATGGGATGTATCAATTAGACCAGCTCCCCTCCCTCCATTTAAATACCTCTCGTAATTCCCATCAGCTGTACGTAATTCGCGCGTGTGCGCCAGCTGGAAATGACGTCCGCACATGCGCGTGAACTTGGAGTGTAAAAATGCTCCAACGGTAGAATTCACGCATGCGTGTAGACTTGACGTCCGCGCATGCGCACGGACTTAAGTATGGAGATCATCTCTCCATTGCGCCTGCCTCATCGCCCTGCTCGCACATGCGCGCGGATTGAGAGTAAGGTCCGCGCAAGTGTGTGAACTTAGAATATCACAATATTCCGAAGGACGCCGTATGCGCATGCGCTTGCGCATGCGCACGGACTTAAAAATTACAAAGTTGCAAACTGGACTTTAAAGTGTACAGACACTTTACAATATGCGCGCGCATGTCGGGAGCAAGAGAAACAGCGCAAAAAAGTGGCGCCAGGCAGTACATCGAGTGGCATACTATAGAGTGACAAGTATATAGAAGTACAGTGGCACAAAGCGGCACATGAAGTGGCGTGAAATGGTACACATAGTAAAAGATAAATTGGTACCTTAAACTTTATACCTATAGGTTGACAGTCCCACAAAATTCTTGGTATATCTGGGCAAAAAATAATAATTGCCCTGACCAGGGGAGATCAAGGTGTCAAAGTGCCGTGTAACGTGGATAGAGGAAGAGAGGAGAGGTAGAGAGAGGGAGAGAGGAAAAGTTGTTTTGGATTATATTTAAACCATATACATAACTTAAAAAACAATAAAATATATAAATTATAGACAAAACAAGAGTGGTAAATAATAGAAACTTTTCAATGATGCTGGTGATGACACACTATGTACAGTGAGGATGCTGAGGGTACAACTGAGATGTTATATTTATTTTTATATATATATATATATATATATATATATATATATATATATATATATATATATATATATATATGTTACTCAATACCATGGGTTGGTTATATGAAGGGGGCAAAGGAAAAGCCCTCGTTCAAGCCCAGAGGTTGAAGCGTTTTGAGTTCATATATCCATCTCGATTCCCTCTGTCTGAGTGTTTTGTCAAAGTCTCCATGTCTGGGAGTCCTTTTAACTAGTTCCAGCCCGCAAAACCTAAGGTTATTAGAGTCCCCCTGGTGAGATTCCCTCAGGTGTCTTGAGATAGGCGTCTCGAGACGATTCCTAGGGGATCTCACATGTTCCATGATCCTGTCTTTGAATGCCCTAAATGTTTTCCCCACATACTTCTGTCCGCATGTACACGAAAGTAGGTACACCAGGCCCTTTGTATTACAGTTGAAAAACCACCAGGTGAGGGGAACTGCTTTGGGGACGGCTTGTGCCCCCTCATATGCGAACCTCCACCTGGGCTGGTGGGAATATCAGATCCGTAATTCGGATATGCTGAGTGAATACCTACCCAAAATCCTATGGTGGGGTCGCTATATTGATGACATTCTGATTGTCTGGCAGGGCACCCCCCAGGATTTTGTAGATATGGTAGGACTACTCAACTGTAATGACGAAAACCTTCGCTTTACGTCCGAATTTGGAGGACGCTCCCTCAATTTTCTGGATGTGACCATCAGTATCAGTGAAGATGGTACATTCCATTCTACACTATTCAGAAAATCCACAGCAACTAACTCTCTCTTGCATTGGACTAGTCACCACCCCCGACCCCTCAAGGAGGGTATACCGGTGGGACAATACCTCCGACTTCGGAGAAATTGCAGTGACATCCACGATTTTATTATAAAAGCTAAACAACTTCGACAATATTTTAAAGAGAAGGGTTATCCGAACCGCTGTTTAAAAAGAGCCTACAAGAGGGCATTACAAACTGAGAGGGGGGACCTATTATGTGACTCCCCAAAAAAGACAAATAGAGACGCAGGAAACATCCGGATGATCGCTACATTCGATTTGGGGTGGCCAGAAGTACGAAAGTCACTAGAGAGGTTCTGGCCTATCCTACTAAACGATACACATCTAAAGGGGGCTCTCAGCCCACATGTAGATATCACAGCTAGGAGGGGAAGGAATATTCGTGACTTGTTGGTACCTAGCCATTTCTCTGTCAAACCACAACCACGGGCCACCTGGTTGGGTACCCCCCCCCCCGACGGGCACATATGGCTGTGGTAAATGTGTTGCCTGTAAGTTTATCCTCAAAAACTCTAAGACTGTCAGCGATAGTCAAGGACTGGGCTCCTTTAAAGTAAAAAGTTTTTTCAACTGTAATACAAAGGGCCTGGTGTACCTACTTTCGTGTACATGCGGACAGAAGTATGTGGGGAAAACATTTAGGGCATTCAAAGACAGGATCATGGAACATGTGAGATCCCCTAGGAATCGTCTCGAGACGCCTATCTCAAGACACCTGAGGGAATCTCACCAGGGGGACTCTAATAACCTTAGGTTTTGCGGGCTGGAACTAGTTAAAAGGACTCCCAGACATGGAGACTTTGACAAAACACTCAGACAGAGGGAATCGGGATGGATATATGAACTCAAAACGCTTCAACCTCTGGGCTTGAACGAGGGCTTTTCCTTTGCCCCCTTCATATAACCAACCCATGGTATTGAGTAACATATATATATATATATATAAATAAATATAACATCTCGGTTGTACCCTCAGCATCCTCACTGTACATAGTGTGTCATCACCAGCATCATTGAAAAGTTTCTATTATTTACCACTCTTGTTTTGTCTATAATTTATATATTTTATTGTTTTTTAAGTTATGTATATGGTTTAAATATAATCCAAAACAACTTTTCCTCTCTCTCTCCCTCTCTCTACCTCTCCTCTCTTCCTCTATCCACATTACACGGCACTTTGACACCTTGATCTCCCCTGGTCAGGGCAATTATTATTATTTTTTGCCCAGATATACCAAGAATTTTGTGGGACTGTCAACCTATAGGTATAAAGTTTAAGGTACCAATTTATCTTTTACTATGTGTACCATTTCACGCCACTTCATGTGCCGCTTTGTGCCACTGTACTTCTATATACTTGTCACTCTATAGTATGCCACTCGATGTACTGCCTGGCGCCACTTTTTTGCGCTGTTTCTCTTGCTCCCGACATGCGCGCGCATATTGTAAAGTGTCTGTACACTTTAAAGTCCAGTTTGCAACTTTGTAATTTTTAAGTCCGTGCGCATGCGAAAGCGCATACGGCGTCCTTCGGAATATTGTGATATTCTAAGTTCACACACATGCGCGGACCTTACTCTCAATCTGCGCGCATGCGCGAGCAGGGCGATGAGGCAGGCGCAATGGAGAGATGATCTCCATACTTAAGTCCGTGCGCATGCGCGGACGTCAAGTCTACACGCATGCGTGAATTCTACCGTTGGAGCATTTTTACACTCCAAGTTCGCGCGCATGTGCGGACGTCATTTCCAGCTGGCGCACACGCGCGAATTACGTACAGCTGATGGGAATTACGAGAGGTATTTAAATGGAGGGAGGGGAGCTGGTCTAATTGATACATCCCATCTAGCCCTTGAGAAAGGCGGTCAGTCCGCCGAAACGCGCGTCGGGCTCCTTTACCCGATGTAATCTTCAATTTTGATTTGATTTTACTTTACCAATAGTTTAACAGAACTCTCCAGCTGATTACAGCCTTTTTTCTTTTGGGGGTGAGCCTTCTGGGGTGATTTGAGGTAACTGGGCTTGGCTTTACGTTGGGATAGCTGAGCTTTTGGTATACAGAGCTATTAGTAGATAGACTTATTTAGTCCCTGTATATTTGGATTTATCCTTAAATTTTTCCTCTTCTACTATACAATCTCCTCTATCCTTTCGATTTCTATTATGTGCTAGCCATTTCTGACCCCATACAAGGTTTGGTCGGTACTGTAAGCATCACTCCGAAGTATCTATTTGCTTAAACTGCTACATTTAAATAGCGACATGTTATTATAACTATAACTGTACATAGGTCCTAAGTGATTGATTTATACAAAACCTTTTATTTTAGGCTAGTAATCTGGTAAATCTTTGGCCTCCTGCATAGTTGAGTCCACATTACAATTATCTTTCTTAGCATGTAGCTTTACTTAACTTACGTTTAGAGTGCCATACTTAGTAGTGGTTCATACTCTTTTTACCACTTTTGGCACTAACTCTGCCTAAGTTTATATTGTAATATCTGTGGTTGACTGATACACTTAGCAGACAATAGGCCTGATTCTCTTGATGAGTCCTTAGGCTGTTTTTTTATACTGTTACTCCTAATAAAATTTATTTATTTTCTATAGACGTTTATTTTTTGGGGTGGTTTGAAGGAGAACGACCCGTCTTGGTACGAGGTGATTTCGCCTTCATTTCCTATTCTCTAAGTATTAAAATAGTCAATGTTATGCATCCATCTCCATGGGAATGCAGGTCCCCAGCCAAAATAATCATACTGAGTTAGGGAAATTAACGGAAAAAAATATATCGCTTTTTGACTCATAATGCACAATCGGAAAAAAAGTGCAAGAGACAAGTTTAATGTTGTGGCATAAATAAACATTGATAAGGTAGCAATGGTAGTATGGACACCTTTAGGTAATTCAAGGTATACAGTTACGGGAAAAATAAAGTACACGCTCTTTGAATTCTATGGCTTTACATATCAGGATATAATAACAATCAT
Organism: Pelobates fuscus; assembly: GCF_036172605.1. Classification (NCBI taxonomy): domain Eukaryota; kingdom Metazoa; phylum Chordata; class Amphibia; order Anura; family Pelobatidae; genus Pelobates; species Pelobates fuscus. The sequence continues at coordinate 296,317,475 of NC_086318.1, forward strand.
CTGTTCCTTACCAGTTCTTAAAATCAGGTAAATAAAACCTCAGATGAACAACAACAACACATGACATCTTACACTATGTCATGATTTATTTAACAAAAATAAAGCCAAAATGGAGAAATCATGTGTGAAAAAACTAAGTACACCCTATGATTCAGTAGCTTGTGGAACCACCTTTAGCAGCAATAACTTGAAGTAATCTTTTTCTGTATGACATGGCAAAGTAATCAATAAAACTTGTGAACTTAAAAGTACAGCATATGTTTTTAAAAAAAAAAAAAAAAAACTGGTACAGCTCAAAATAAATATTTAGTCCAAAAGGTTTTAGTGTATTTAAGTTATAATACAATTGTATACCCAAAAACAGAGTCACTGTTGTGTACAATTTTAAAATGTTGGGATAAACGATGGCCTTTTTCTTAAAGTTTTTTTGTGTGTTCCTCTATTCTTATAGGTAGTGTTAATTTTGTATGACACACATATCCCAAACAACAAGGGCATATTAACAGACAAACAACATTAGTGAAGTGAGTGACAAGTAATTAAATCTTTAATGGGAAACTCTTTGCTTTTATTCTCATATTTGTATAAAATCATAAGGATTTTTAAACCTGGTGATAAAGTATTTTATTGTGAGTATTCTAAACATGTACCACATCCATAAACCCCTTTTCCTTACTTAAAAAAAGGATATCATCATATCACTCATTTCTACCTTAGGTTTGGGGTTCATCTTAAACATTTTTTTAGGATTTTCAGGTAAAATCTCAAAAAAGCATTGGATCTTGATAATCTTTTTAAATGGACCTTTCTGATTAAAAACCACATACGTCAATTTTTATGTTGTATCCCTTTTTCTTTATACTTTAGTAAAGTGTTACTCAGTACATTATAAACTTGATCATAAAACTCTGTTTATAACTTTCTGTACTGTCATTTGTTAAACTTTACAGGCTCATTTTGCTATAGTTGAACTCCTTGATTTAGTTTAGATGGCAGTATTGCTGCTGGTAAAGTGTAGGCTACACTAATTTTGTGTACACTGGACCACAATTTAAAAAAAAATAACCGCCTTTAGTAATCAGTAAGCTCTATATCATCTCCACAAGATGGATCCTTAAAGGACCACTATAGGCACCAAGACCACTTCAGCTTAATGAAGTGGTATGGGTGCCTGGTCAAGCTAGATAGAAACTGCTATGTTTATAAATGGGTTTTCTCTGGCAGCATCTGGCTTCAGAATAAGGAAGTACTGAGTGAAACCAAGCAGACGCACCGCAGATTGGCTGAGAACAGTTAGCGGACACTCTCAGCCAATCAGTGACTACCCATTTACTAAATTGGCTTGGAAAGCGGCTCCCCTGATGGGCCAGTGGGGTAGTGGGCATCACCACTGGAGGCAACTTATGGGTTAAACCTTTGGAGAATAGTTTAACTCATTCAGGTAATAGGGCCTCCAGGGGACTCCTAACACCATAACAACTTGATTTATATTTAGTTGTTTTGGTGCCTGGAGTCTCCCTTTAAATTTGAAATATTGGTTTAATACGTTGTGAGTTCCTGACATTGCTCACCTTACGGAATAACCCTGTATGAGTTTTATGCACATAGAAAGGTAATTTATTTGTACTAGCTCCCAGGTCAAAATTGCCAGCCCCCACCCGATGAATAATAGTTTATCCTGGATTTATCTTATATTGTACATTAGAGAATATGTACTGTGTGGAAAGGTTTATAAAGACTGGTTTAACCCCTTCCAGACGAAAGGCATGCTGTGCCATCCTACAAAAGGGGAGCTTTGACAACAAAGGGAAGAAACATAGAAAGTGACGGCAGATAAGAACCACTCGGCCCAAGCATAGCACACCCGAACGATCATGCCTTTGAACAATAACCAAACCCAAGAAACTTTTAGAAAATCATAAATAGCATACAAACCCCTACAGTTCACTCCCAACCCTTCACTGTCAAAATGGACAACTAAACACTGCAACACCCTCTAGATGTAGCAAATGTGTCTAATAATTATTTTATTGGATGTGATACCACCCTTGTTGCCAAGATAACAAATGACACGCATTTTCAGACCACAAATAAAGATCAGGCCCTGCCAAATCTTCAAAATCCTCATATAGAGAAATTCGATTTTAGACCTGTGCCTGTTAGTGTCGTTAATAAACATCTTAATAATTTAAAAATGAAAAACCAGTGTGGACCAGATCAAATCCCAGCAATGTTGCTGAAGCTCAGCAATTACTAAACCAGTCATTACCCTTATCAATAAATCCCTGGTGTCAGGATACATACCCAAACTTTAGAAGACTGCAAAAGTAGTACCCATCTATAAAAAAGAGGTGACAATACTTTGGTATCTAATTTTCGCTCAATATCATTGCTCCCAGTATTTTTGAAAATCTTGGAAAAATGCGTCCACACACAACTATGTGAATATTATCAACAATCAAATTATCTGACCCCTGATCAATCAGGATTTTGTCCAAATCACTCAACTTCAACTGCCCTCTTAAAAGTTTGCAATGACATCCAAATTGTATGGAACAAGGAGACTTAACTGGAGCTATTTTCCTTGATTTTGCCAAGGCATTTGACACAGTAGACCAGGCATAGGCAACCTCCGCCACTCCAGATATTTTGGACTACACCTCCCATGATGCTTTGCCAGCATTATGGTGGATACAGTCCACAACATCTGGAGTGCCGAAGGTTGCCTATCCCTGCACTAGACCATGGCATTCATTTACAAAAACGTAAAAACTCAGGCATTGGTGATTGTACGCTAACCTGGTATCAATCATATGTTTCAGACCAATTGCAATATGTGGCCATACTCAGCCCTCTACTATTCAAATTATTTATAAATGATCTGCCTAAGGTCTGCAAATCCTCAGCTGTACACATGTATGCCAACGACACTGTAATCTACGCTTATATGCTAGTAAACCCAATCTAACGCAGCTTGAGGTTGTGCTCCAAACCAAATTCACAGAGGTAGAAAAGTGGATAGCGGATAACAAACTCTTGCTAAACACTGACAAAACCATTATAATGATCTTTGGAACTGCACCTTAATTACGTAAGCTACAAAATCAACAACTATGTATCAGAACAAATTCAAATAGCACACTGACAGCAGTCAGTTCTTTTAAATATCTAGGTATGCTGCTAGATCCCAATCTATCCTTTGGCCTTCACTTTGAAAAAATCTCTTCAAAACGTTAACCAAAACTAGGTCCCCTGCACAGAAACAAACCCTGCCTAAGCCCTACAATAAGGAAACAGATAGTTCAACAAATGCTAATGCCAGTCATGGATTATGGGGATATCGTTTATGCACCTGCATCGCAAACCCACCTTAATAAATTTAATGCGTGATCTAATTCATTCTGCCGCTTTTTACTAGAATGTAATTACTTTACCCACCACTGTGACATGTTAAAAGAGATAACCTGACTATCGCTGGAATCCAGAGGCATTCTTTATCTTTCCAGCCTTGTGCATAAGAGCTTTTCTAGCAAGCTCCCTCCCTACCGGAGCAGAATGCCCTCCCCAGCTGTCCCCACCTCCTATAATCTCCGATCCAGTACTAGCACGATATTTAGCATACCGCAATACAAAAAAAAAAAAAAAAAAAAGTGACTCAATCCTCATTTTCCTACAGAGCACCGCAATTATGGAATAACCTCAGGGACACAGTCAATTCTTCATTCAATCTAAAATCTTTTAAGAGATCTATGGCTATATACCTCAGCACAGAATGCCCCAGTCATGGTTGTATATATATTTATCACCTGATTATATATATATAGCTCCTGCACTCCAACCTTAAGTCAATAGATACCCGGTGCTCTGGGGGCTAGGTTATATACAACCAAAAAAAATAAAAAATACCGGCACTCCTGGGCTTTCCAAAATATTATCTTCTTTATTCAGAGAAAACCACATCAACGTTTCAGCTCCGCTTGGGAGCTTTCATCAGGATACTCATTTCACTTACAATGAAAAAGCTTATATAGGACAAACAATTAAAAAAAATACAGATAATTACTTACCCACAGATGTTCTCCATTCTCCTTTCCCGCCGGGTGCGTCCAGGTAACCAGCGCGCTCACCTAACACTTCCGGGTTCATAGACATATGACCCGGAACTCCGGAAAGAATGAAATGCTATTGGATAGCCATGACATGTCGCTGAGGCAACCATAGACGCACACGTCCAATTGGCTGCCCCCGCATGTACTGGGGCTGATTAGGATCAAATCAAAGTTTCGTACGGAAAAATGTATTGTTGCAGTGAGGGTTGCCAGGCAACCAGGACGCTCCCAGGGGCTAAAGAAGAACGATACAGGCTGAATCATATACTGAAAAGGGACCACTAAGCATAGCTGAATACTAAATATAGAATGTGAAAATAAGTACAGTGTATTCTAATAGAGCAAATAGAGTACTGAACAGTCTAATGTAACTTGTGTCCTCGTAATTGTATAAAGAGTGGAGAATTAATTCCACTACATGTGCTGTATGTGTGACACAGTGTGTGCTATATATATATATATATATATATATATATATATATATATATATATATACAGTGATAATAATGAGGATGAAGTGAGGAAATAGCCAGTATGTATATTTAAAATAACTTCACGAAAACAACGGACCGGAATACCCTTCTACACTTTGACAGCTTCCACCCTCGACACTTGAAAGAGTCACTACCATACTCCCAATTTTTGAGAGTTATGAGAAATAATTTGCTTAGTCAACAGTGTGATGAACAACTACTCCTGATGTATGAAAAATTTCAGTCTAGGGGTTATCCATGGGTAGTATTGGACAAAGCTTTATCTGGAGCAAAAACATATTTCTCCTCCCCCTTGCAAACACCAGTGAAAGACAAGAACCACCGTCCCATCTTTCCAATGCTCTACAATACAGCTAACTCAGAGTTTACGTCAGCCATTTGCACCAACTGGCATACACTGGAACTAGACCCATCTCTCCCCGAGATCTTTCGCCATAAGCCGATGCTCTGTTACCGACGTAACAAGAATTTAAGGGACTTATTAGTCAAAACGGATTTCCAACATTGCTACAGTCCAAAGAAAAAAGGCAGCGTAAATGCAGGGTGTGTGAGGTGTTTGGGATGTGTGACTTGCAGCCACATCATCCCTTCCAAAACCTTCACACACCCACAATCCGGCAGAAGGTACAAGATCCACCAACGTATACATTGCCGCACAGACTTTGTCATCTACAAACTGTCGTGTCCTTGTGGACTTAACTATATAGGCAAAACAGAGACAGCACTCTGTGAGAGAATCAGGGGCCACAGGTCTAGCATCCGACTTGCCTATCGTGATGGCAAGTCGGACAAGCCAGTGGCCAGACATTTTTTAGAGTCCAAACATCAACTCTCAACATTAAGATGCATTGCTATTGAGCATGTTCCCATTCCAGTACGAGGGGGGAATAGAGGTCTAATGCTTCTACAGAGGTAGTGCTTCTGGATTTTTCAGCTGGGAACTTTGTCACCTAGAGGCCTGAATGAGAAAAACTAATTTTCAGTGTTCCTGTAAAAAATTTTTTTTAGAGTATCCTCTCTTTAAAGAGAGTGATATTAATCATTTATGGTAGCATGGAAAGTTAGTCAAGGTCCTTATATTGAGAGGGATGATATCTTTAGTAATTTTGTAACTTTGTGGTTTTTATGCAGTCTGTTCCTTTTTTTAAACACTAAAATTTATATGTAGATATTTGTCCACGGATGATTCATTTACAGGCGTTTTTTATTTTCTATTTTTTACTGTACAGGGGACTCCTTAGCTTTAGTTTAGTTTATTATTATTCTTATGGGTTTTCACATTATAATTATTTCTCCACCTTTTTTTTTTGCTCATTAGCCCTTATTTTAAATATACATACTGGCTAATTCCTCACTTCATCCTCATTATTATCACTGTATATATATATATATATATATATATATATATATATATACATATACACATACACACACAGCACACACTGTGTCACACATACAGCGGAATTAATTCTCCACTCTTTATACAATTACGAGGACACAAGTTACATTAGACTGTTCAGTACTCTATTTGCTCTATTAGAATACACTGTACTTATTTTCACATTCTATATTTAGTATTCAGCTATGCTTAGTGGTCCCTTTTCAGTATATGATTCAGCCTGTATCGTTCTTCTTTAGCCCCTGGGAGCGTCCTGGTTGCCTGGCAACCCTCACTGCAACAATACATTTTTCCGTACGAAACTTTGATTTGATCCTAATCAGCCCCAGTACATGCGGGGGCAGCCAATTGGACGTGTGCGTCTATGGTTGCCTCAGCGACATGTCATGGCTATCCAATAGCATTTCATTCTTTCCGGGTCATACGACTATGAACCCGGAAGTGTTAGGCGAGCGCGCTGGTTATCTGGACGCACCCGGCGGGAAAGGAGAATGGAGAACATCTGTGGGTAAGTAATTATCTGGATTTTTTTTAATTGTTTGTCCTATATAATCTTTTTCATTGTAAGTGAAATGAGTATCCTGATGAAAGCTCCCAAGCGGAGCTGAAACGTTGATGTGGTTTTCTCTGAATAAAGATGATAATACTTTGGAAAGCCCAGGAGTGCCGGTATTTTTTTGTTTTATATATATATATATATAATTTGTGTTAGGTGCTCATGATAGTATGTGGCGGAATCAACCTCGCCACTGTGCACTGGAGGAGCCTGGTTGCCTGCCTGCTGCCTTTTGACTATGGACCGGCTTTTAAATACTTTATTTTCCTATGCAGAAAGGTCTATTCATGTATTTCTGCCCTGGCGTTCGGTAGATTCTCGGATTTACTGAATGAACTCATTTAACCCAGATAGCTATGCCATGGAGCCTATTCGTGTTATAAAAGACTTTGGCTCCATGGCAATCGAACTGTATGTGTGTGGTCTGATCGCCATTCAGTAATAATGTGCGCTCAGACCTAAGCTATCTAGGGATATGTTGCATGTCTGTATTTGATGTAATAAATGTAACCTTGTGTATTTTACTGTCTTTTTACTGCCATGTTCTTAATGGAGTTTTGCCTCTGTCCTTGGAGATAATTGGATTACTTCTCAATTATCTCCAGGATAGAAGACACTGTGGAACTGGTTTTGGGCCGAAAAGCCATGCTTCAATTGGTCACAAAGGACTTCGATCTATCTTTTGAACCAATTTGGATGATTTTGACATATGTCTGTATTTGGAGTATGCTGATTTGGAAAATGTAAGTGTGAATGTGAATGTGATGCATACTTTTAAAGTTATGAATAATGTGGAAAAACTATTTCTCTGCCTGCGATAATTATATTACCCATTGTGTTCAGTAATCATATCACAGGCAGAGGGGAGGATTTTGTGTGAGAGTGTCTGTGTGTATTGTACGGATTGATTGGTTGTATTTCGAAACCCTGTGGGCAGTACTATGTTTGTGGATTGTGAATAAAAGAGGCTGTATGTGCCAGTACAGTCATATTCTGCTTGACCCTCAAAACGAAGTGTCGTCGTGTTATTGGGGGATTTGGATTATATGCCGATTGCCAGGTGTGTAAGCTGATTGTATGCTTTTCCTGTTCGGCTGTTTCCCGGGTTCGTGTGTTTCCTGTTCGGGAGTTGGAGGATTCGTGTAGTTTGCAGTTCAGGAGATTCTTGCTTACAGTAGCTGCCTGTGCATCTGGAAACGGGAATATAGCCTGAACGGTTTTTAACCTCTTGTGTGCAAAATGGTCCGGTACAATTGGTGGCAAGCGACGGGATCATTCCCACAGCCCAGAAGGACAGCTGCAAGACAACACCAGTTCCTGGATTACAAATTGAGGGCAACGCTAGTTACCGTACAGCGCCCCTATCTACAAAGGAACCAACTAAGGCAGAGCAAGCATGGCGCCAGCCAGGTCTAACAGCTTGTGCATATAAAGATCAAACTCCTCTCGTCTATTGGGATAGACCGCACAGATGACATCCCGGTAAATACCAAAGGCCAGTATAAACTCGGGAATAGTCAGTTTCCTGTTTAGGCGGGCATTCCTAGATCTGACCACAACAGACACATCATCAGAAGCATAAGTCTTATTCTCCACAATATCCTGGGAGGAAATCAGCAGAGAAGCCAGGTTGACGTCTTTACCTTCCAGGATCTCTCTTTTAAGGTGTTCAGGGATCATATGAGCAGGGCTAACTTCCTGGTCATCCTGGGTGATGGCTGGACCAACTAATAGCAAGTCGGCTGGTGCTGGTGAAGCAGCAGCGGGTGGCCCGGCTAGAGTAAGGGCCGTGGTGACCGACTCAAGTTTCTCCAGCCTGGAGTTGACCTTGCACATGGACGCCATGAGTGATGACAACATGGAATGTATGTCTCGTGGGTTGGATTGGCTAGGCCCTTCCCCGGCATCCATGTTGTTAGTTGAAGTAGGTAATAATTTGAAAAGCTCTGCTTTCCTTGCTGTAGCGGGGTAGGAGATTTGCCGTCTCCTCAATTCAGTAGTTATATGAGGGATCATCCAGGATCATCCAGGATCATCTGATCGATGCTGGACTAGTTCCCTCTCCTCCTTGTGTAGGAGTGATTGCTCTAGCCGGAGTGCTAGGCAGGGAGAAAGCCTCTACCCCTTCCTGAGACATACTAAAAACAAAACAATTAGTGTATGAAAACCACCAAGATCGTACTGGCAGGCTAGCTAACCCAGATGGCGAAACATTACACTTGTTTGGTGACAGGTGAGGCCCTACTAGTTGCCAAGTGGCTTGAGAGGCTCTATGCGTTGGCGCGAGGGGATTCGAGGCCACCCGTCATAGTGGCAGGATTGTAGGCCTCTCGGTGACTGTAACACAGAAAACAGGGAAAGGGAGTGACAGGTGAGGCCCTCTCTATGCGACATGAAAGGCGACTAGCTCACGTGTGGCCCGATGGGTGTTTGCCTCCGAACGTTGAGGCGGGGTGTTGGCCTTGCGGGACCACTAACCGATGGCAAATGCCAAGAAGGGGTAAATACCTACTGGGGAGCCTATGACCCTAATGCCAGAATACCATATGAGCAGGCGTACGTACCTGGTAGTATGAAATATCTCACAGCGAATTCGCGTGGTGAAATATATAAACCTTGACAGCCTGAAACGGGTAAAAACAAAAAGGGTAATATATAGTGAGTGTGGTCTGTGTGGGGATGGTGTAGAATGTGTAGCCCGTACCAGCGGTGTTTTTTAAGGGCTTGATTGTGGATTTTAATTGGTAAATGGCACAAAGTGTAGTAAATACCATGACAACATAAATGTGCTATAAAGGCCAAGTGATGCCGTGTCTTTGAATGCCAAAATTCTGGATAGAAATATGGGGGGGGGGGGGGGGGAAATGTATGATGGGTGTCAAGTGAAAAAGAGGATGGGTTGGGGGAGGCCGTGGCCTATATGTAAATGCGCTATGCTGATATATAATTTACAACAAAAAAGGGTCAGGGATGAAAACAATTCTCTAAAGGAATGATGTAAAGTTGTATATAATATTACTGTAATGTAAAGACGTATGATTGGTTGGATCAGTACGTGTGAGTCAACCCGAGAATTCATTATTTGGAAAAGGAAACGGTATACTTATGTATAAGTCGTGTCGTAGTTAAAACACAGAAATGTGGCCTGTAACTGTAGGCTGAAGCAACTTGACTGAAATGGATAAGTATGGAAAATCCCTGAAAGCGTGGGAGTCAAAATGATCTATACAGATATGTGAGCTGGTTTGTTATGGAAACCAATACAATACTGATACCTTTAAAACAGTAATAGAATCTATATCTATTTAACCCCTTAAGGACCAAACTTATGGAATAAAAGGGAATCATGACATGTCAGACATGTCGTGTCCTTAAGGGGTTAAGCAAAGCAAATCATTAACCGAATGGTATATACATGAAAGATGAATGTAATCCACAAAAGGATTTTTTTTTGTCAATCTCTGTTTATTGAAAAACATTTTTCTTTTTATCATATCAACGCATTTTGGGTTACAGAATAGAAAGGAAGGGTGGGGGATACATAAATATACAAGATAAGCTTTCTCATTAGTCAGAGTGGTGGTATGTGTCCTTGCGCCAGTTCCGTGTGCATTAATAGGTAGTCATGGGGGTATGGTTGGCTTAGGGAGATCGGCCGTGTGGTCAAGTGTGTCAAATTCAAGGTGATGGAGTCAGGCCGTCTTCTATATGTGCCCCTAACCAAGGGGGTGGCGGGGGGGTGTTGAGTGCAGTCTATGGCGTGTGCGTGATGTCCGTACAGTCACATTAGGCTGCGCCCTATTATGGTATTACGAGAGTGCGTCTGTAGTGGGTGTATTGTCGCTGTCATGTCAACCTAGGAGCCTTATAGTTATGCTTATAAGAATAACAGAATAACAGGGTTTAACAGAGCTAAACAGTTGTGCATGAGCCTCATGGTATTGGAATGTACCCTGGGGTATTCAGGTTTCGGATCGTAGAGTCGGGTGGTCCATGGTCGTTGAGGGTGCCGTTGTTCTGGTTCCGGAGTGTCGTTCCGGGTGGGTCTGCGGGACCTGGATACCCAGGGCTTTGAAGAATTGAGGCGCCTCAGCTAGCGAAGAAAGTTTATGTACAGTCCCTTTATGAGTGACCACCAAGAACCTGGGGGATCTCCAGTGGTATTCCAACCCTGCTGCTCTCAGATGGCTGGAGACTGATTGCAGGGATCGACGCCATTGCAGTGTGGACCTCGTAAGGTCCTGGAAGAATGAGAGGTTGGACCCTTCAAAGGATAGTGGCGTCTTGCCATGCATCGCTGTCATCAGGAGCCTTTTATCCTGTGAGGTGGAGCAGCGGAGATCACATCCCTCACCAAGGTAGAGGTAGTGCCACCTGCCGCCGGTAGGCGGTATATCCCGTCTATAGAGAATTTCTTGGCTTGGGGCTGGGGCAGTATGGAGGCCACCAGGCGCCTCATATAATGAGGTAGTTCGTCCAGCGTGATTGTGTCAGGGATCCCTCTAATTTTCAGGTGGTTTCGCCGAGACCTGTCATCTAGGGCTGTGTAATGAAGTGAGAGTGCCTGTTGATGCGTTTGCATGGTCAAGACTGTGGCTTGGAGGTCTGAGAGTCCCTGCTTGAGTGTGACTATATCCTCTTCCGAGGCCTTCACCCTAGTGTCCACCGCATGTATGTCTGCCTTAATACTTGCCACGTCTGCCGCCAGGAGGGACTTGATCTCCTGTACCAGGTTGTGGAAATCCCGCTGAGTGACCGGCGCCGATCCATCCACATTCTCAGCTGTGCTCGGTATCTGCTCTGGTAGTGGGTCTGGGCGAACAGACTCTGCAGGAGAGATTACTGGTCTGTGATCTGCCTTGTCCGCCATCTTAGCTGCCTGCTTTCGCTGCAGTAAGGCCCCTATGTCTCTGGAACCTGGTTGTGGCTCCAGGGGGGCCTTCTGTGATCGTCTGCCCATCTGTGTGAAGGGTAGTTGGAGGGTGTCAGCGAAGTCCTCAGCCTCCGGGTCCCCGTGAGGCTGCCAGCAATCCAGCAGGTCTGACCAGGTCGGGCTCCGTAAGTGCGTGTAGGCCCCGGGTTTGCGTTTCTGCCTCTTGCCGGCTGGATGAAAGGCATAGATTGTCTCCGGTTCTCACACTCCGTAGGTTAACAGCCTATTGCAGGTAGGGCGAAGAGTTTAATCCCTCAGATTCAAGCTTTTTTCGGCTAGGACCTACGGAGCTCCGTGAGATGGCGACAAAAGGAATACATTTTTGCAAGAAAGCCAAAAACCCTATGGCAAGAGAAAACAGAAACTGAAACAAACAGTTTATACGTATGACATTTTATGCGAACAGGCAAGCGTGTTGAAGCATATCATGAACAAGTGACGTACGGTGAAACAACCGAAAGGATAGCTTGTTTCACTGAAACACGGAACAGTTTTAGGTGAAATGACAACCTTTAACTAACATACTGAGATTTAGCCTAATATCGCACGAAATGAAACCGCGAACGGCTTGTTCAGTTGCCACATAACAGGGGAAAAAAAAAAACAAAGCGAGGACCCGTGCTATACGGGACGCCATGGGAACCAATCCTGGCGTGACAAGTAGGTCTAACTTATGGTTTAGGAGTCCCTGGGACGCGATCTACCACGATGACCGGGGTCAGAAGAGGCTGGACGGATGGAAAGGCCTGTAACAGGATTCCTGGACACAGCTTGCCGCGGAAAAACTTGTGAACAGTGAAAAAACCAAGATGGCGTCTGAGAGAACCCGGAAGTGGATCCTCATTCAACGCTGACCTCGAACGGTAAGGAGTGTGCCTTAAGTAGGCTAGGAGTGGATAACAAGCACCTTCCACAATTACAGGCCAAATTACCTTAATACACACATACATTCCCCCTGATGAACCTTTAAGCCAGGTGAAACGCGCGTCGGGGCGCATTTACCGGGAATTGACCGACGAATTAGGTTCTACCACTGTATCTTCGGACACCCCCCTACCCCTCTGCATAATTTCCACGGGCTGGGAACTTAGGCGACGATTTTTCGCCGAGGTGATACACGTAGACCCTTTCTGGGACATGATTTTGTAAATATCTGACGAATATACCGGGATCATTTATCCCTGCTAGCGAGGGAATTTATTTATATGTATACTCACTGTCTACCTTTTCCTCTCTATCCTATACTGAGTGCCCACGAAGGCACCCTTCCTACTTCTCCTGTACTTAGGGCTCTCATACCCCTCTGACGATTTTAGAACAGGATTAGGTGGTGTAGGTGTTTAAAGCTCCCCTTGCTCCTCACGTTAGTGCAAGTCTCGCTGCAGCATCAGCCACAGCACAGGATCCATCCGATATTCTGTGCCTAGGTCTGCACAGAAAGACTTTTGACATCGTTTCTTCTGATGATAGCCACTTGTTATATCACTACAATATATTGCTGCAGCATTAGCTATAGCACAGGATCTACCCGATATTCTGTGCCCAGGTTTGCACAGAAAGACTTTAGACATCATTCTTTCTGATGACAAGTGTTATTATGACACGAGACTAGCTGTTATCACTTGTTACCGCTATTATACGGATACAGCATTTTCATGAGCATAACACAACACACTAATGTGAGTTAAATATAACGAGATACTGTCAATCTGACACTTGTTTTACTGTCACAATAGATTGAGCATGCCACTGTGGGATTTCTCACATTGTATCTTATGATGATTTTTTGATACATGTATGTACCATAGGAGTGTTAAACTCATCTATTGATTCATACTGTGTTTCCTTCCCCCCCCCCCTCCCCTTTTTTTTAACTCTACATTGGATTGCCACTAGTAATCTGATATCTAGTTAGGCAACCACTGCTGGGGCTTACCTTTGATAGGTGTCCCCTATTGTTTAATAAAGTATTTTTTATTTTTCTTGACTAAAGTATTTTTGCAGACATTATATTTGATTGCCGTTATTGACTTCTTGTTGAGTCAGGCAATCATTGTTGTGGCTTATCTTTTATAGGTGTCCCCTATAGATGAAGAAAGCATTTTTCTTTTTCGTTTTGTCCTAATAAAGGGAACAGGAACAGGTTCCTTGCTTTCCCCCTTCTCTAAACCATTACAATATTTTTGAGGGTTACCCCCTCCCCACCTGTTCTTCTAAGACTCAAGACATTTACTCTGAGGCATTTTTTTTTTCTTAAGCACACATACATATATATATATATCCTGTGTGTATATTTGTGCCCCTCTGTGTCTTTGTCTCCCCATAGCCCGTGTGTCTCTTTGACCAGCCCTCACCTCCTGTGCCCTTCATTTGTCCACACTCCTTGTGCCTTCTTTGCACCCCCTCCCAACATATACCCTTCTTTTGTCTTCCCCCGCCCTCCACGGAGGAGACTCTGTTACCTGAACCCAGTTTGACATGAAACAATATTTTGCTCTCAGTCATATGTTTGTATATTGTATTTTTTTTGTAATATTGTATCCAATTGTAACAATGCAATATTTTGTGGACCCAGGACATACTTGAAAACAAGAGAAATCTCAATGTATCCATACTGGTAAAATATTTTATAAATAAATTAATATAGCTCAATTTCTTGGTTTTGTATTGGTCTGAACTTGTACAATTGCCTCCATCCTTAAGGGGTTAATGGTATGTAGAGATGTCAACAGACAGGTTGTGTTGGGAAAATACATCCTGTTAACATATCAATTATTTTCTAAAAATAAAATAGTAGGAATAACCAGAACGTCCTTGACATTCGCTTATTACTCATGTAATATGCTATATATACATATATATTCATTCTTTGTAAGGTACTGAGCAGGAGGTAGTGAGAATATCTTTAAGCATATGAGAAAATATACTGCCTAAGCAAACATGATCTCTTGCCTAGAAGGATCACCATAACCACCAGTCATGTTCTCAGCTGTTACTGCCATTTCCTGTACAATATCATTTTAATAAGGTCTAAATCAGTCTGTTTACCGCATATTAAAATACATATATTTACAGAGTGCCAGGATAGTGCAGTGTCACTGGTGCAGTGCATAGATTAGTTTTCTGCACATGCTTGTGTGAGATACACATTTGCATGTACATAATTCAAATGATTATATAGTATTGTTAGTAACATTATAAAACACAGATGTCAAAATTAAACAAAAATAAAAGTTATGCCTTGTCTTAAAGTAGATGCTTATTGCAAAACAAAATGTTAAATTTTGGAAATAATTTGACATATATCAGCAAATTCTGATAAACGGTGTTAACATAAGGGGTGTGTTCACTAAACAAAGAATTGGAGAAATGAGAACGGAATTTAAACATTTAGGTTAAAGTAGCCAGACAGGGAAAGTTAGCTAAAAATTGGAAATTTGTGTTGTAAATTTGCTTAAAATTCTCAGTGTCAACTAAATTACCTGTTTAGTGAATATGCCTATCATGTTTTCTGCTGGTTTCAGTAAAAGGCGGAGTTCAATATCAGTCTTCATTCTGTACTAACCTGTAGCTGCTTGCTTTCGAATATCCCCCCTTGGTTCCACTGGGAGAGCACTGATGACCAATGGGGTAACAAAAAATAACCAGACACAAAGGAGTTCCATCTCTCAGCTCTAGCAATTGGGAAGCTCCCTGACGCCTGACCTTAGTAACTCTGTTCTATATGAACAGCAGGAGGAACGAACTTCCTTGTTTACAAAACTCCGTCTAGCACGTAGCTTCTCAAATTACAACACAGGTCTGCACCACACTCAGAGCCAGAATTACTAAGCACACCTTCCACACATTTCCTCATTAACCCCTTAAGGACACAGCTTCAGACATAATAAAGCTCATTTTGTGGTTCTATATGTATGTATAGACTCTAAAATTGATTGTCATTAGGAGGAAATAGGTTCACATATTCCTATCTACTTTCTAGCCATTTTTTGCCTCTAAAGGGATTTCATTACTATTACTACCATTATTTTCTTTATTCTTTATTATTTATTTATCCTTTTTGACTACTTGACGATTTCCAGACATTTTCCAACCCATATACCTGCTGTTCGCAAGCTATGTGGTCTGCATAATCTGTTTTGTTTTTCACACCCTTAAGGACTCAAGCAATTTTTGCATTTTTTGCTGTTTGTGTTCAAGTGCAATTTGCATCTCTCTCATTTAATGTACCAACACATATTATATACAATTTTTTTAGACAACAAAAAGGGCCTTAATTTGATGTGACATATACATATATAAATTCTCATTTATTACAAAAAAAATGCAAAATAATGTGGAAAAAAACAAGTTTTGGCAATAATAATGTGTGTATAATATGTCCAGCTTAGGAAAAGTACTTCAAAATAAATTCATTTATGTGTCTTGATTTACAAAATGCATAATATGTGTAGGATTTCAGTTTATTTTGAAAGTTACAAGTCACAAACTACAAGGTCTAAAATAAAATTTCAATGTGAAACAATTTTAGAAGTTGGTATGTTTGTCTTGGAAGTTTACTACCCATTACAGGAAGCAAAATTGCCAATCAAAAGTATATATTTATATAAAGTAGACATCACAGGCTATTTACTTAAGGCTAGTTTGACACTTTTTGCATAGCAATTTCACCGCCAATCTCTGCTAAATATTGGAGTAAAATTAATTTTTTTCTCTATTTTTAGCATATACACACATTACAAGGTTTTTGTAATTTGTATTTTGCAAACCTAGTGTGTGTTATCCCTGTACAGAACCCCATACTGTGTTCAGCGACATCTGCTGAGTAAAACGATACCCCCATTGTATACCTTTGCCTCTATTCTGTGAAGCTACAATGCCATATAGGAGACCATGCTATTTCAGTTTCTATAGTTGGAATTTTCATAGATGGTCATATGTCTGATTGTGTGGCATTATAGCCATTTGACTGTTCAAATAACCCCACAAAGGCCTTCCATTTGAGAAAGCAGACACTCCAGGGTATGTTATTATGCATATATTATACCTTAACTTGCCACCATTTTTTCACCAATTTATTTCAAATTTTGTGGTGAGAATTTATTTTTTTATTTTTTTGCATACATGTTGCATTTTTGCTGTGTGTTTCTTACATTTGGTAAGTGCCACTGTCATAAATTCCCTCTAAGTATGCTCAGTTACCTCTGCTGAGTAAAACAATAAGCCCAATTTATGACCTAGACACTATTTTGTGAAGTTACAGTGCTGTGAAAGAGACGTGACAAGTTCAGGTTTTTAAGTGTGAATTTACATGGAGAGTTTTAATGGGTCCGTATTCTATTTTTAAATATGTAAGCAAGCTGCTTTTTCCAACTACCCCAAAAAGGCATACTATTTCTTAAGGAAGACGCCCGAGGGTATTTCAAAAGGCAAATTTTGAACCTTAGCGTGGGATAATTTTTCCGTTAGCTTGTATCAAATGTAGTGGTAATAAGCATTTTTTTTTTCTGCCTTTTTGACACACAGTGAGTTTGTACTGTATATTTTGCAAACCTTATGTGTGCTACGGCTTTAGAATACTTTATATGTTGCTCAGCTATGTTGTCTGAGTACAGCAATACCCCCGTATGTACCTTTGCCAGGTATATGTGGACATTGAAGGGGCACATTTCAGACACAGCCATTGCAGTTTTTTTTCAAACTTTGAATGTTTACGCTGTGTTGTTACCCCACTTTAGAGTTTTTTAGCAGGCTAAAAAGCAGGCTATATATAAGGCTATATATTCCAGCTACCCTATAAAGGCATACCATTTTTTTAAGACGACACCCTAGGGTATTTCAAAAGACGTATTTTGAACCTTAGCGTGAAATAATTTTTCCGCTAGCTTGTACCAAGTGTAGTGGTAATAAGCATTTTTTCTGCTTTTTTGACACACATAGTGAGTTTGTACTGTATATTTTGCAAACCTTATGTGTGCTACGGCTATATAATACTTCCTATTTTGCTCAGCTATGTTGTCTGAGCACAGCAATACCCCCAAAATTACCTTTGCCAGGTATATGCGGACATTGAAGGGACACATTTGAGACACAGCCATTTAAGTTTTTTCAAACTTTAAATTTTTACGCTGTGTCCATACCCCGCTTTGGAGGGTTTTTTTGTAGGTTAATTATTCCAGCTACCCCATAAAGGCATACAATTTCTTAAAGAAGACACCCTAGGGGATTTCAAAAGATGTGTTTTGAACCTTAGCGTGAAATAATGTTTCCGCTAGCTTATACCAAGTGTAGTGGTAATAAGCATTTTTTATGCCTTTTTGACATACTCAATGAGTTTGTAATATATATTTTGCAAACCTTATATGTGCTACAGCAGTATAATACATCATATGTTGCTCTGCTATGTCATCTGAGTACAGCAATACCCCCATATGTACTTTTACCAGGTATAGGACAACGTTGAAGGGGCACATTTGAGACACAGCCATTTAAGTTAGAATTTTTACGCTGGGTCCATGCCCCACTTTGGAATTTTTTTAATAGGTTGTGTATTCCAATTACTTCACAAAGGCATACTATTTCCTAAAGAAGACACCCCAGGGTGTTTCAAAAGGTTTATTTGAAACCTTAGCGTGGTATCATTTTTTTCGCTAGCCTGTACCAAGTGTAGAGGTAATATGCATTTTCCCCCTTTTTTAATTTTTTTTAAACTTTTTTAAAGTTTTTTTAAGTTTTAAAAAGTTTTATTTAGCTTTTAACAACTTATTTTACTATTTTAAAACTTTGTGTAAACTTTTCAAAAGTTTTTTTTCACTTTTAATTGTTTTTTTTACTTTTAACCCCTAACTAGCCTAAACGTAAATCCCCCATTTCCCCCACTAACTTCTACCCACCCTAGCTAAATAAATAAATATTTTAAAATATTTAAATGAATTAATTAAATACATTTAACCCCTGAGGAGTAAAAAAAAAATAAAAGTTAACCCTCAGGGGTTAAAAAAAAAAATCAGATCACAGTGAAATACTGTCATCTGTATTTTGATCACTGCAAGCAGTGATCAAAGGGCAGGGTCTCTCTGCAGTTCACAGCTCACACGGAGCTGCAGGGAAACAGATCGGGTTTCACTGCAGCATGTGTGATCATTCTGACTCCCGGTCAGAGCGATCACATGGGCTGAATCAGTGAAACTGCCCATGGTAGTGTGCCTCCGATATGGAGACACACTACAGGAAGATTAACCCCACGATTGCCGCGATTGTGGCAATCAGGGGTTAATTTTCATTTTGGACGGAAATTTTCCGTCCAGCGTCCTTAAGGGGAGTGCTGCAATGACGGAAAATTTCCGTCCAGCGCCCTTAAGGGGTTAAAGTAAAATGCAGAAAAAAATGATCAGAGGATGCACAACTGTGAAGCATGTATAAGTGAATATAGTGCCATGTTGTGGTTTTTCACATAGCATGAACCAAATCTGGTGGTTTATAGTTTATTATGTCTCTAGAGACTCTCAATAGGCATTTCATTTACACTGGTTACAAAATATTCACTTGCCACCAGAGAGAAATGCAATGCTTTTGTTTGTCTCAAATGCTTAATGTTGAATGGAAGTAGGAGATTAGTTTTAAAAATGGTCACACACAAGGGGAGTGGCCTGACCACCAAGCTGTGTGGACGCGTCTGGCACGAGCTCCTGTCTGGAGAGCAGAACCCGGGACAAAAGCAGCGGCTATATGGCCCAAGGTCCTTCGAGGGTACACCACCCACATTGGGGGTGCCCCCCTGAACCAAACGACACCACCCCGGGGCCTGTTGGACACGGGAGAGTTGAAAACCGAATGCGGCCTACTGGGGCAGGAGCCGGGGAGAGGCGGCCGCTTTCTTCGGCACAAGGTCCCATAAGCGACCTCACTTCAGCTTGCCCTCCCCCCCCCCCCCCGGACCGGTGCGGGACATCCCGGTCCCCACTGGACAAATCAAACGGAACGGAAAGCGGACATGTCGCCTACAAGGCATACGGGGCACCAGGCCACAAAGGCACAGCTAAAATGGCCGCCCAACGTAGAGCTAAGGAGCGGAGCACCCGCACCCAACAACACACAACACCTTTGGGGATTTTTGACCAGCTCTACGCAATCCTCAGAGACGCGCTGCTTAGCCGAGGAGCAACCTACCGCCAGGCAGAACTAACGGTGGCCTCATGGATCCGACCAACGATACGCCGCCGCTACCACAGGCTCGTACCTCGATCATACAAAGAAGCCGTCCGGCGGAGCAGATACCTAAGATCCTCAAGGCGGGAACAGGCGCCATGTTCCTCGAGCGCACGCTCCCACTCACTGACCAACGAAAGCGGAACCACAAAACAAGCGGCACGTTTGAGCACCTCACCTGGCCAAAATCACGGCACTCAGTGCTACAGGATTCAACGCTTTACAGCCAACGCTGCAAAACATATGGCTGTGCGGCTGCACACCCCACAGAGCTCTACCGGAGCTGCCTCCCGACGCAGAGACACCATGCCCAGGGGCAACAAAGGTGGGACTCCCAACGGCAGCAACTTGGACTTACCAACTCTGGGTATCGGCTGAAGCCACCACCATACTGCCGCACAAGGGTATACTTAGCCTGGAATGTCACCGACTGCTACAACAGCTAAATACCCAGACTCTGATAACAAATGCATGTCTCATGCCCATTATGCTCCCGTGCCAACATTAACTCTTACTCGTAATGTTATTTTTTGATAAAAACTTATTTCCAGTGGTATATCACCTAGTTAACCCTTAATCTAGCAGAACAATCTTATGTGCAGTGATCTTGCTTCAAGTTATAAGCCAGACCAAGCACTGTTATACTATATCTAATGCCTTTTAGCTCACCTACGCACTGCACTAAATGTATAGAATACTCTTTTGTGCTGCATGTTTAATAGCCCGTTTCTTACTAGCGTGTTTACATTTTGCTCTTCTTAGTACAGCATAACGTTTAACTTTTTTCACATAATATATAAGCATGCTTCCAAACACATAACTCACTCTTGTACTCCTACTCAGAGGAAACTATAATCTTTTGTTAGACTAAATACAGCAGTGAGTTGTTAGACTGCCATGTATAACTATGTCTACAACTAGAATAATAGCAAGTCTTATGGCTTGACTGGTGTGCAGATTTTTGTTTAACATTGTATTAACTATCCACAGACTTTAGGTGGAAGGGGTTTTCAATCACAATTTTTCCCCACCATAACCTATTTGGATTTTACTAGAATAATAGATGAACATAGCCTGTGACCTCTCAACCCATAAATCAATATGTGTCACTACTCGTAGACTACATCACGCAACAATCTATAACACATACCTCAGCAACTAGTAAATTATACCTAGCCTGTGGTAATCTTACTAAACCTAACCTTCAGCGTTTGACAAATCATCTACTAACAAAAACAAATGTGCAGATTTAACAATGCTACTTCACTGTATCATCCTGTACCAAATATTGCCTGTTTATGCTGTTGTGGCATACCTGAGCAGCTTGTATTTTTCATTTGCACTACAAAAATAAAGAATTAAAAATAAAAAATGGTCACACACAACACAGCCATTGGATGCCAGACATGCTGGCAGCATCTCAGTGCTTCTGGAGGCTTCAGGACTAGCAGGGGCGTACCTAGAGCAATTGTCACCATGGGTGAATTCATTATTTGGCAAAACACCCGCAATTTTTTTTTTATTTTTTTTTTTTAATGGTTGCAAGAATTTTATTGCACAGATTTGAAAGCTGTATGTTAGAAAAAGGCCCCATTGGAGACTACATTAGAGTCTGAGCACTGGAGGGGTCTCTCTAACACTCTGACCCCTATTTGCAAAATACCTAGCCCGAGTTGGCTTTTCTCACCTTAAAGTGGCACTGTCACACCGAACTTACCTTTTTTCCTATTGTTTCCTCTTCTCTTCCTCTCTCAGAATCTGTTCTTCTTTTCTTCCTTTCTGATTAGTTTTCTGTAAAACATAAGACAAAGTAGGGACTACTTTGTCTTATGTATTTTTCCTATGCTTGACCTTCTTTGAGTGAAGGAGGAGCTTAAAGGGAAACTCCAGTGCCAGGAA
The DNA here is from genome assembly GCF_036172605.1 of Pelobates fuscus. Taxonomy (NCBI): domain Eukaryota; kingdom Metazoa; phylum Chordata; class Amphibia; order Anura; family Pelobatidae; genus Pelobates; species Pelobates fuscus. The sequence continues at coordinate 296,339,073 of NC_086318.1, forward strand.
AACATCCCCGGTTTCTGAAGGGGTGAAAACCCCTTCAGGTCACTTACCTGAGACCCCGCTGATGTCCCTCGGCAGTGGTTTCTTCTCGCCGCAGCTCCTCCCATTCTTTACGTCGGCCGGTGGGCGAGACTGATCCCGCCCACCGGCCGGGAAGACCTAATGCACATGCGTGGCAATGCCGCGCATGCGCATTAGAGCTCCCCATAGGAAAGCATTGAAAATGTTTTTCAATGCTTTCCTATGGGGAATTGAGCGGCGCTGGAGGTCCTCACACAGCGTGAGGACGTCCAGCAACACTCTAGCACAGGTTTTCTGTGCTATAGAGCAGGAAGTGCCCTCCATCTAGTAGACAGCCACTAGAGGTGGAGTTAACCCTGCAAGGTAATTATTGCAGTTTATAAATTGCAATAATTACACTTGCAGGGTTAAGGGTAGTGGTAGTTGGCACCCAGACCACTCCAATGGGCAGAAGTGGTCTGGGTGCCTGGAGTGTCCCTTTAAGTCTGCTCCATTTCCTTTGGTCAAGAGATTTTTCCCACAATACTCACCTCTCCGCCCTGTTCTTGTGATGCCTCCTTTCACTATTCCTAAACGTCCTGTCATTAAAACAGGGCACCTGCAAATTCGCCAAATTTCCGTCCCTACAGTTTGTCGATTCGTGTTAGGACGAAATTTGTGCATTTTATTTGGTTCAGGATTTCATTCCAATGAATTAAATTTGATCCATACCATGACTGCATCTTTAGTTTAGTAGATAGCCCCCTATTCCGACAGTATTAGGGAACTATCTACTAAAACGCTTAAAGACCAACATTGGTCTTTCAGCCAACTTTACTAATACCAAGTAAAAATTACTTACTATTAATAAATAGGGGAGTTTAAATTCTCTGTAATGCCCCATGAGCGACGGGTGACAAAACACAGGGAACCTACTGGCTCCTATCTGGCCTTGGCCCTTGTGACGAGACCAATCTCGCCACATTGCATTGGAGAAGCCTGGTTGCCCGCCTGTTGCCTCTGGACTATGGCCCCATGCTAAAAAGCTTGATTTTCCCCTGCAAAGACACGAAAGCCGGGTCATACGGTGCTTGCCCTGTTTGAGTGGTGATACCCTAGATAGCTATGCCATGGAGCCCATTCGTATAATGAAGAACTATGGGAAAGACTTTGGCTCCATGGCAATTTAACTGTATGTGTCTGATCTGAGCACCGTTCAGTAATACTGTGCACTCAGATCTGAGCTATCTGGGGATATGTTGAATGTACCTGTTTATGCAATGGCTACACAGTTATATATTTTTATGTATTTTATTGTCTTTTGCTGCCATGTGTTCAATGGAGTTTTGCCTTTGTCATTGGAGATAATTAGATTACTTCCCAATTATCTCCAGGACAGAAGACTCTGTGGAACTGGTTTTGGGCAGAAAAGCCATGCTTCATTTGGTCACAAAGGACTACGATCTATCTTTTGAACCACTGGACCAATTTGGATGATTTTGACATATGTTCGTATTTGGAGTATGCTGATTCTGAAAATGTGAATGTGATGCATACTTTTAAAGTTATGAATAATGTGGAAAAACTGTATTTCTCTGCTTGTGATAATTACATTACCCATTGTGTAAGGTAATTGTATCACAGGCAGAGGGGAGGATTTTGTGTGGGAGTGTCTGAGTGTATTGTACGTGTTTATTGGTTGTTTTCCAAAACCCTGTGGGTGGTACTAATGTGTATATAAGACAAATAAACCCACAGCTCTGTCTGTTCCTGCTTGACCCTCAAAACGGAGCCTTGTCTCATTCTTGGGGGGATTTACTGTATCCTGTTAGAGACTGATTGCCAGGAGTGTAAGCTGATTGTCTGCTTTTCCTGTTCGTCTGCTAGCAGCTATTTTGAGGTTCCAGTTCGGGAGTTGGAGTGCTATTTTGTATCCAGTTCGGGAATTTGGTGTTCTGCAGTAGCTGTGCCTGTGTCTCTGGAAGGGAAGATCTACTAAACAGCGGTTTAACCTTTTTATGCCTGGGGGTGCCGTTACAGCCCTCACCCCATGAGCGGTCGGTGTGGGCCCTCGAGTGACAAAAGGTGGGTGGGACTACGGAACTACTGACTCTGTCCCACCTATGAGCTTTATGTGGGGGACTTTAAGTGACAAGGGGGACACCTACTGGCTCCCCCCACCCATGAGCGGCGGTTAATCTCCCTTATGCTGATATGGGGGTCATGTTGCCAGCTGGCTGCTGTGGCTGTTTTGCAGGCAGGCTAGCAAACTGGCTGTGGCTAGCAGACTGTTGTGCCTGGCAGGGCTCTTTTTTCTCCCAGCCCCTTTGTGCATCTGTTTTTTCCCCCAACCGTGTGTGTCTCCCCCTCAGCACTTCTGTGTGCCTCTTTGTCGCTCCCAGTCCCTTTGTGTGTCACTTTCTTCCCCCCAGCCCCTTTGTGCAACTGTTTTCCCCCCAACCCCTTTATGTGTCTATTTTCCCCTTCCCAAGCCCCTCTGTGTATCTTTGTCACCTAGCTCTTCTGTTTGCCTTTGTCCCCACTCAGCCTTCCTGTGTGTCTCTTTGTGCCCCTCTGTGTCTCCACCCACCCTTCTGTGTCTTTGTCTCCCCATAGCCCCTCTGTGTGTCAATTTGACCAGCCCTCAACTCCTGTGCCCTTTATTTGTCCCCACTCCATTCATGTGTCCTTTTGCCCACTCCCCTCATTCCTTCTTTGCTCCCCCTCCCAACCTGTACCCTTCTTTTGTTTTACACACACCTCCCCCCCCCCCCCCCCCAGTGCCTGTTTTGCAGCCTCACCTCCTTCCCTGCAGCATTCGCCGAACAGGCGGTCCACGGAGGAGCCTCTGTTTCCTGTACCCAGTTTGACACAAAACATTATTTTGCTCTCAGTCAGCACTTCCTGTCAAACCTGGTAGAGGATGCAGAAGCTCCAGTACTGTGGTCTGCCTGCTCAGTCATGCTATATCAAGTGACTGGCATGAGGGAAGCCCTGTGCACTCCACTCCTGCCGGTCACGCTGAGATTGCATCCCAGTGCCACTCAGTCCGCCAACCCCCTAATGAGTGGCACACGTGGCAGACCGGCTCTCCTGCCTCATTGTTAGTATGCTACTGAGGAAGCAATGCTAGCTAGGGATCTACCGTTTGGCCATCCTTAGTTGTGTTTGTGAGCAGTGTTTGTGCATTTGATGGTAAGCATGTTTTTGTATAACGTATGTGTGCCCATATAGGGGTGTATTTGTATGAGCTTTTACCGTTGGAATGCAGTGATGGACTTGTGTTTAGTGTATGCATTTGAATGTAGGCATGTGTGTTTGTATGTAGTATGTTTAGAGTTGGTGTTTGTATCTAATTTTAGCATTTTAATACAGGTTTGTGGTTGTATGTAATGTTTGTATATGCATGCATTTGTTTTTTGATGTAGTGTTGTCTTTTAAATGTGGATGTACAGTTGTGTTTAGTATTGGTGTTTAAGTGAAGGGGTGTGTTTGTATATCATTTTGGAGTTTGAATTCAGGGGTGTGTTTGCACTTTGCAGGGAATTTGTTTGCATGTTGTGTTTGATTGCTGGGATGTATTCACACACATACTAGCACAGATATTCATATACATTGACAGCAGATACATGCGTATAAACACACTGACACATGCAAACACTTAAATACATAAACAGACAAAAACACACTGGCATATACACAAACTGACACATCCACGTACACACACACAAACACAAGTACACATATACACAGGTACACATCAAGGGGTGTATTCATTTGCAGCGTTGGAATTGTAATGCTTGGAAGTATGCATAATTACACAAACACTCTGATACACACAAGACACACAGGTACACATAGAGTGGTACATTTGTGTGCAGTGCTGTTGTTGGAATGCAAGGCATGTATTTGTATGCAGTGTTAGCATTGGAATTTAGGGATGTATTTGTGTGCAGTGTTAGCATTGGAATGCAGGGGTATATTTGTGTCCAGTATTGACATTGGAATGCCAGAATCTGTGCATTGCCACATGCACAGATCCACACACTGACACAGAGATTTAAACACATTCAGAAACAGAGGAACACTGACACACGTAGACACAGCAAAACAGACACACATATACAAACACACAGCTGCGCGCACACACAGCCAGATGCACAGCCTCATATATACACTGAACACCAGGTACATACACACATACACACACACACATGTGTATATATATATATATATATATATATATATATATATATATACGTGTGTGTGTGCGTGTGTATATATATATATATATGTATATGTGTGTGTATATATATATGTATATGTGTGTGTGTGTGTATATATATATGTATATGTGTGTGTATATATATATATATATATATATATATATATGTATATGTGTGTGTATATATATATATATATATATATGTGTGTGTGTGTATATATATATATATATATATATATGTGTGTGTGTGTATATATATATATATATATATATATATATGTGTGTGTGTATATATATATATATATATGTGTGTGTGTGTGTGTGTGTGTGTGTGTGTGTGTGTGTGTGTGTGTGTATATAGAGATATATATATATATATATATATATATATATATATATATATATATATATATAAAGATGAAAAGATGAAAGATGGCTGAGTGGCATGGACACAAACACTAGGAATGCTCCTCCCAGATTCAGACCTCGCATCTCTAGACCTTCCTTGCAGACAATCGAAATTAGCTCAGGGGAATCGGCTTCTGACGCAGAGTCCAAAGACACCAGACCACAATCTCGAACTGAACCTTTTTTAGGAGCTGGCACCCATCATCAGGACCTTCCTGGCATGAGTACAGAAGCCAGCGGTACATGAAAAAGAGACCTCCCAGGCGAGGGAAAAAGGGTCACCAGATATGCCAATACAGCTGCAAAACCCCCATCACAGAAAAGACGTCTGTAGTATTTAATTTGTCCGACAAATTACTGAAGGAAGCACATCACAGTCTTCTTAGTAAAGGTTTAACGTTTATTCCTGTTAAAAACCCTCAGGCATTTTCTGTTGAAATCGATATGTATAAATTACAACGCACCCTGTATGCTAATGAATACAGAAAATAAAGTTCTACATATCAATCAAGCCCTTTTGTCACCATCAAAACTTTTGTACAGACCATACACAAAGATACGTTAAACATTATAAAAAAAAAACATCTAAATACAGACCTAATTTGACTCCTGAAGAAAAGGTTGCACTTCAAGATCTCCGAGAAGATGCTGATATTGTTTTCCGCCCTGCAGACAAGGGTGGAGGTGTCGTGATCCAATCTTATCAACAATATAAATGTGAAATCATTTGACAGTTGAATGACACATTTACATACCGTAAACTTACTTATGATCCTGTTCAATTATTTCAAAAAAAGATTCAGCAACTTATTGAAATTGGCCTGCAAGCTGGTTACATGGATTCAAATACAGCAAAATACCTATACGTTACTCATCCTATACACCCGGTTTTGTACACTTTACCTAAGATCCACAAATCCAGCACAAATCCGCCTGGAAGACCCATAGTGTCGGCTAGGGGTGGCCTTTTGGAACCAATCGCTAAATACGTTGATTATCATTTACAGGATTGTGTCAAAGAGCTACCATTTTGCCTTAAAGATACTCAGGATCTCCTTGATCTTGAAAAGGACACACAGCGCATGTTTATATTTGCTACCTTGTATGTACAAAACCTATATACAGCAATACCCCAGGTAGAAGGCATAGAAGCCGTTCGGATCCAGCTTTCCAAATCCTTGGCTTATAAAGGTCCACCTATTGAATTTATTTTAGAACTACTTACAATTGCACTCTCTTGCAATTATTTCAAATTTGAAGGTAACTTTTATTTGCAAACATCGGGGACTGCTATGGGGGCGGCTATGGCTCCCTCATATGCTAATATCTTTATGTCATGGTTCGAACAACAATATATTTTTTCAACATATGCGAAGAAAATATTAAAATACTTCCGTTTTGTGGATGACATCCTTCTCTTATGGACTACTTCTCAGCAGGAATTGGAAGAAATGGTACAACAACTGAACATGTTACCCACTACAATAAAATTCACTCTGAATCAGAATTACGTTCAGATTCAATTTCTGGACGTTCTTTTATACAAAAAAAACAGGTGAAATTGGCTACACCCTACACCGAAAAGAAACCGACAGAAACACCATTCTATCAGCTACTAGCTTCCATCCCCAACACTTGAAAGATTCTCTTCCTATTTCGCAGTTCCTTAGAGTCTTGCGCTATAATAGTGACATCCCTCGAATGAACTCCCAATTGGCTGAAATGAAGCAACGCTTCATTGATAGGGGATATGCCCCACGTACATTGGACATTGCGGAACAGAGAGCCAGAGAACGCCTGGGTTCTGAAAAAACTATTAAATCTATGAAGACACAGCTATTTCTACCCATGACTTACCATACAGCAACTGTAAAAATAAAAAATACTATACAAAGACATTGGGATATGATACAAGCGGACAATAATCTTCCTTCAGTTTTTCAACAACGACCTATGATCAGTTATAGAATGCATCGGAACCTCAGGGACCTCCTTGTTCGTAATGATCCAATACATTGTTACAAGAAAAAAACATGGATCAAAAAGAAGGGCTGCTTCAAGTGCACTGGATGTGTGACTTGTAGCCACATGCTAACAAGTACCTCCTTTGCCCATCCGCATACGGGCAAACGAATACCAATCAGCCATTACATTACCTGTACCACGGATCACGTCATCTATATGGTGACATGTCCGTGTGGACTATCTTACGTCGGCAAGACTGACCTTACTCTACGCGACAGGATCAGAGGACACCGATCAGGGATTATGACGGCATACCATGACCAGACTACCGAAAAAACAGTGGCCAAACACTTTTTGGCCTTGCAACACCATTTACCCACGCTGAAATTCATTGATATCGATCACGTTCCTCCGCTGGATCGAGGGGGAGATCCAAAACTCTCTTACAGAGAGAGGCCTATTGGATCCATTATCTGGACACAGTTACCCCTAGAGGTTTAAATGAAAACATTGTGTACTCTATGTTTTTGTTATTATAGCTTCCTATTCATCAGCATTATTGGATATACTTTTCTTTTTTTTTTCTATGGCTGTAAGCAAATGTGACCTTAACTACGTATTTTTATTAGATGCAGTGAGGCTTCTAAGCTCTTGATTGATGATCAACATCAGTATTGTTCTTTTTTATTTTTTCTGTCCTTATTAATATAATATATATTTTTTGTAGCGATTTATATAGTATTTACCCAATATTTCGCAGTATTTATTGGTTCTATATGTTATGCAGGATTTAATTCTCCTCTTCTGGATACATACTTTACTATTTTCTGATGTTGACAGCAATCATATGCTACAGTGGATTCTTCTATGGTGCAATTGATTTAGCGATTAGCAAACAGATATCCTCTATTTAGAAGTGTTGTTTATTTACTTTTTATTTGGTGCACCTATATGCTGCCAGTTCCTTGATATATTTGTGCTTATTATATCAGATGGTGTCTCTATGATGGTTTATTATTCACTCAGGCCTGTAATTTGCATATGTTTTGTCTCTTATTATATGATAGAGCTTGTTCGTATATAGCTTTTAGCTATCTTCTTGAATTATTATTAGAGTATTATATTTCTCATATATGAGTTATTATCATATATGCTTTCCCTTTAAAGAACAGAGTATTTTTTCTTTGTCTTTTTTGTTAATACATTGATACATGAATATGTTTGAACTCCTGCTTTGTTTTTAATTGTTGCCAAGATTGAGATTTGATGTAATAGATTGTACATTTTGTGTGTAGTTATTTTTTCACTTAGGTGGCACTATCACTTGATTTGCACGTTATAGCACTGGCTTTTATTCACTTACATCTATCTCTGGCACCATTTATTAGTCTATTAGGTTGATAGTTAATACTATCAACTTTCCCTCACAGTAGCTCCTATCTTTTGCGCTCGGCAAGTGCTTTTCTTTCTTTGTGTACTATCACTATGGCAACCAGTCCTCTCCGTCGGACGTCCCGATCACGTGACGTTCCGTGCGGCTTCCAATCACTTCTGGGTTCTAACGGGCAGACACTCTCCACTTCACTGCTCTATTAGGTAAGTGTAAATCTACATATTTTTATATTTGATATATATATACACTTGATTGTTATGCATCTAATGATCTTGAAAAAGACCCGGCAGGGTCGAAACGTCGATTGATTTTTTTTGTATACCACACATGGATTAATAAAGCACCATTTTCTCCTTATATTTGAAGACCTGTGAGTGCATCTTGATTTTTTCAGTTTATATATATATATATATATATATATATATATATGTGTGTGTGTGTGTGTGTCAGTTTACATATTTTCGCCACCCACCTTTTTGCTTACCTTTTGGGGCAGAAGGGTGGCTTCCTGGAGGTCCAGTGGGAGCTAACTGACCAAGGCTGATGGGAGTCTGAGGCACCAGGCTCAGTCCCTCTCCTCCCTACATGGCACCCTGTTTGCTGGGAGGAAGTGACCTGACTCACTTCCTCCCAGATGGCCACTGGGGAACACAGGTGACAGTGGCCAGGTCTGGAGAAATACTAAAGGGTTGCGAGTCCCTGATATCCGCACAACAGTATTTTTGATCTTTTTTGGCTCTACGGCCCATCCCCAGGTGCCGCAGCCCACAGGGAAGTTTCTCAGTGGGCTAGCTGATTGGGCCCCCCCTGGGAGTTAGTGGGCCCAGGGCAGCTGCGGTAAAGATGACACTGTGTTTTAGCACATATTGACAGCTCTGGACAAATTAAAAATGATCTAACATTTCTTAGAGATGTACCCCGGCTTGAATTTGTGAATCCTGATTATTGTGATTGTGTCCACTAGATGAAACTAGTGTACCTACATCTAACGATAACTGCAATAGAAACAATTACTAAATTATTTTAGTTTACTTTCCATGACTAAAAAGTAAATAGATTTACTATAAATTAGTCATGAAAAGTACAATATTTATTAATAGTTTAAAATGTTCCCTTTATTGAATATTCTCAAAATGTTTTTTTTTTTTTTATTATTTCTATTAATATTTATTTTTCATTTTAGATAAAAAATTACATACATATCCATTTAACACGCTTACAAAGAGAAAAATAAAAAGAAGCAAGTTTGATATACTATCAAAAGTTAAACATTATACATACAGTATATACATACACTTCCCTCTTTACTTTCCCTTTTCACTCATTTTTCCTTCCTTTCTAGTTACATAATCCGCAAAAGAAAGGAAAAAGAGAAAAAAAACATAGAAATACATTCGAAAGACTCTACATACACTTCCTCTTGTGGTTACTACCTTGCCTTAGTGAGATTGACATTTAGGGGGGAGGGGGGGGTTAATTTTGAGTGTTAAAGTATCTATTCCAAGGGGCCCAGATCTCGTTGTAATTCTCTTTGGAAACTTTATTTGTTACTATGCCAGCTTCCATCCTACCTTGATAGTCCACTTGTATGCAAATATCATGCCAATCTAACGGACCCATAGTTCTCCAATTTCTAGCCATTACTAATTTAACTGCCATAAAGATATGTATCATTAGGATTTTAAATTTTATCTTGACCCTTGGCATATCTAAGTGAAACAAGAACATTTGAGCCGTGATAACAGTTTGTGCTTTCAAAATAAAATTTACCAAATCAGACAAAATTATTTTCATAGGTTTCAACTCCTCACAGTTCCACCATATATGAGGGAATGTGCCTAGTTCCCTGCCACATCTCCAGCAATCTGGTAGAAGTGTGGGTTGAAATCTGTGAAGACGTGTTGGTACCAGGTACCATCGGTATACTAGTTTAAAGTATACTTCCCGTACGTTTACCCCATGTATGTGTCTTTTAACTAATTTTAGGCCCGAAAGCCAGTCTTCGACCGGCATAGAAAAATTGAGTTCTTGCTCCCATTTAATCATTGCTGTCACTTTGTCTATTTGGGTTTGTCTCCTTATGAATTGATTAAATCTGGAGGCAATTTTCTTCCTATAATGAGATAGTGTAAACTGATCTATTGGAGAAGATTCCGAAAAAGTCTTTCCCATAATAAAAGATTTTATTCTTAAGTAATTAAATATTTCTTTGGGAGGGAGATTATATTTAGACTGTAGTATTGGGAATGGCCATATTTTATTGTCCTCTAATAGTTCCGTAAATCTTACAATTCCGCAGTTTTCCCATACTTGAATATTTATATCTTTTATGTAATATTTTAAACAGGTTAATGGGGCATTTCTTGATATATGATTGGTACCATATTTTTTCTTTAGATGTTTTACTATATATATCATTGTGTTGTTCATTGGGTTGTTAGATTTTATATTTTTTACAAATTCATTATCGCACCACAAAAGAAATAGCGGTTCGATATTACCAAAATCCGATTTTTCGATTTCTAACCAAATTGGTCTTGATGTTGTAAGGTTATCACACTTAAATAAGTGTGCAACCATATTATTTATATAGAGTTTTTGTATATCCGGAAAGGATACTCCCCCTTCACTCCAGTGTCTCTGTAAGATTTCCAGTGACACTCTAGGTCGCCTATCCTGCCAGATATAATCTGTTATTTGTTTCTGGAGACCGCGTATCGTCAGGGGGGACACCCTCAGCGGGAGGTTACCAAATAAAAATTTCAATTTAGGGAGTAGGTAAGAATTTATTGCCTCAATTCTCCCCAACCAGGACAATTCTAGCCCCCTCCAATTTTTTAGAGTATTCCTAAATTGGGTTGCAATTTCTGTGTAATTAAGTTCTCCGATTTCGCTGAATTCCAAAGATAGTCTTACCCCTAAATACTTTATATTACTAACTTCCCAGTCACAATTAAATTCCTTTTTAAGCATATTTTCCCCAGGCCTGCTTAGGCCTTTTGTCAGAATTTGGGTTTTCTTTATATTTAGTTTGTAGCCAGAAATTTTTCCATATTCTTTGATGAGACAGAATGTGGCTGGAATAGATCTGATGGGGTCCGTAAGGGACAGCAGAACATCATCTGCATAAAGTGTAATTCTATTCTCCTTTGTGTTCACCATTAACCCGCTGATACCCTCACTCTGTCTAATCGCAGCTGCCAAAGGCTCTATAGAAAGAATATATAAAAGGGGTGCCAATGGGCAGCCCTGTCGTGTCCCGTTTCTAATTGGGAACCAATTTGATTGAAACAAAAATCCTGTTACTCTGGCTTGTGGATCTTTATATAGTGCCATTGTACATTCCTTATATAAACCTTCTATGCCGAAGGCCTTCAGGACCTCTTCCAGATATTTCCAATTTACTCGGTCGAAGGCCTTCTCGGCGTCGAGGGTAACCAAAGCAAAAGGGGACGAACTTTGACTTGCATGGTATAAAACATTCAATAACTTCCTGATATTATCAGACGTACCTCTACCTTCTACAAACCCGCTCTGATCTATATGTACAATATCTGGTATAGTTCTTTTGAGTCTATCTGCCAAAATTCTTGAATAGACTTTAATGTCTAAGTTAATAAGAGAAATTGGTCTGTAGTTTGACGTATATATTGGATCCTTATCTGGTTTAGGGATTGGAATTATAGAAGCCTGAAGCATTTCTGCTGGAATAACTTTGAGAGTGGCGAATTCATTAAATGTCTTCAATAGGTATGGGGAAATTATGCCATTGAGTTTTTTATAAAAGATTGATGAAAAGCCGTCTGGGCCTGGGGCTTTACCAGCTATTAATGCATTAATGGTGTTACTAATCTCCTGTATGGAGAATGGCATGTTTAGCTGGTTTAATTTCTCAGTGGTTATTTTTGGCAAATTTAGTTTATCCAAAAAACGCTGTATTTCCCCTTCTGACGGGTCATTATATTTTAAGTTGTATAGACTTTTATAATATTCTTCAAATGCATTAGCTATTTGAGTTGGCGAAATACATTTTTTGTTTCCAGCTATTATAGATTTTATAGATTGAAGTTTATTTTTGTTTTTTAATTTATTTGTGAGATTCTTCCCTGTTTTATTATTTCCATAATACCATCCTTGCTTTAATGTTAGCATTGCTTTATTAATTTTCTCTTGATTTTTTACTAGGATTTTTTTTCTAATCTCCTTAATATCCTCCAAGATATTATGATCTAGAGTAGTCTTATGCAGATGTTCCAGTTTTGCCAGATCTATATTAAGCTCATTCAGCTCTCTTCCTTTCTTTTTTTTTATGTTAGCACCCAGTTTAATAAGACATCCTCTCATGTACGATTTGAATGTACACCACAACATAGCATTAGAAACATCCCCGGTATCGTTATTTTCAAAAAACTCTTTAGCCTGAATGCTCAGTTCTTCTACATTGATTTCTGAATTTAATAGAGATTCGTTTAATCTCCATCTGTCTCTGCTTTTATATTCGGGATTATTTTTTATAACTAAGCATACTGGTGCATGGTCGGACCATGTTATAGGTCCAATCGTCACTTTATTTATTCGTTCCAGAGTGCCTGCCCTGACCAAGAAATAGTCGATTCTAGTGTATGATTGATGGACATTTGAATAGAAAGTGTAATCTCGCACTTCTGGGTTTAGCGTTCTCCAACAATCATACAAACTATTTTTAGCTAGAAAAGTCTGCATCATTGTTGAACCTATTCTATGACTATCATCTTTATTTGCTGGCTTACTTCTGTTCCTATCTACCTTGTGATCTACAATGCAATTAAAATCCCCACCGATAATCAAACTACCTGACGATACGCGGTCAACCTTTTGTATTAAGCTATCCAGAAATCTATATGGAAGTTGATTTGGAGCATATATATTTACAAGAGTATACAGTATATCATTAATTCGAGCTATTACTATTAAAAACCTGCCACCAGGGTCAACCTCCTCATAAACAAGCTCATATTTCAAGTTGCTTGAAAAAAAAATTGCTACTCCTCTTTTCTTATTTTTTCCCATCAGGTTAGCTCTATGGACCACTTGAAATTTTTTATAATTCCATAGCTTAGTCTCAGAGCTAACCCAATGGGTTTCCTGGACGAAACCAATATCCGTTTTGCTGTCCGTCAGTAATTTGTACAGGTATCCTCTTTTCTGTCCTGAGTTTAAACCCCTTGCATTGATGGATAAAATGTTAAGTGACATCTAGCCACTGTTCCCCCCAGTCCCTCCGCCATTCCAACCTCCCCTCAGATAGTGACCATCTCCCAAATCCTTTCATGTCTTCCCCTTTCGGCCATCTAATATCTGGCCTCCAGAGAAAGCTCCACATCACACAATCTACTTGAGCATTCATTCCATTATATGAAGAACTTCTATGTGAAGTCCTCATATTTAAGCCTGCTGCCGTCGCAGGTCTCCGAACCAGGATAGTGGGCCTTATTTTCCTTTTAACGAAAGACATTACAGTATTAATTTTCAATAAATATTTTAACCCTGCCACTTATCTGCGAATGGTTCTTTAATTGAACCTTAATTTAACCTTTATACAGTTATCTGATTCTATCTGGGGCATTTTCATTTTCATTTTTGTTGTTATAAATACAATTTCCTCGATTAACTTTCTCGCCTCCTATAGTTCCCATGTTCTCCTCTAAATTGATTCTACTTTAACTATTTTATAAAGTGATTACATATTTTGTATTAATTTTAGTGGTATACTTATTTTAAGTGGTATTACATATTTTGTGATAATATTAGTGGTATACATATTTTAAGTGCATTTATAGTACATATTCTCTACATGTTTCTTTCCCTTTTTCTTATTCTTTCTCTTACCCCTTCCTTTTCATTTTCCTTCCCTCCTAAATTGTGCATTTATAATATATGTTTTCAACTTGTGCATATTAATTCATCATTATCATTCTTTATATTTTTACTCATTAAAATACAACCTATCTTGTGAGTTTTCCCTTTTTCTTTTCTTTCTTTTTAACCCTTCACCTTATTTAGTATAAGTCGTTGTGCTATGTGACAAAAAAAAAAAAAAAAAAAAAAAGGGAGGAGGAAGTACGTTTTCAGTTTAGGGTTGGAGTGAGCTTCCAAGTTGTAAGTTTCTCTTTTAGTGCCGTCTTATCTCTAAAGATATATGGTTGGTCCTTGAAGAAGACCATAATTGCTGTCGGAAACAGCCACTTGTATTGTATGTCCATATCTCTAAGAATTGCCGTCTCCTCTGCAAAGGTTCTTCTTGCTTTTCTTGTCATTTGAGATAAGTCCTGAAAAATTTTAAGATGTCTCCATTCGTCGGTATCCAGGGTCTTGTTCCTTACTTTCTGCATGATTAGATTTTTTATCCGGAAACTCAAAAAGCAGACTATAACATCTCTTGGATGGGACTTGTCAATTTCCTTTGGTTTGGGCAGTCTGTGGAATCTTTCCAAGGGTTCAAGACCCAGGGTCTGCGGGGACAATATATATGAGAAGAAGCTATCCAGATAAGAACTTAAATCTTCTTGTTTAATTGATTCTGGTATGCCTCTAATTCTTATATTGTTTCTCCTGGAGCGATCTTCTAGATTTGTGATTTTAGTCTCGATGTCTTGCAATTTCTTCTCTAATTGTGTATTGGATAATTTAATGTGTTCATAATCTTCTTGAACTTTTTGTAATATATTTGCCTGGCTTAAAAGTTGCTCAGAGAGAATGGAAATTTCTGACCTCAGGTCGTTTGTATTTTGTTCCATGTCATTTTTAATTTTTTTATGTAGGTTGTCCAGCATTTCAGATAGTAGTTGTTGCGTCATTCCCTGTGGGGTTTTTGGCAGGTGTAGAAAGTCTTCCTCTGATAAATTAGACATATGGTGGACAGAGAGTTCAGCATTTTCTAAGGGCAAAGATTTACGTTGCTTCTCTCGTTCTGTAGGTGCCGTTTTGGGGGAGTAATAAGTACCAATTGTTGCTTTCTTTTTCTCATTGTTTGGGACTTTCTCTTTCTTGGGAGCCATGTGTGTTGCAGGGTCTGCTACTTCAGTTTCAATACAAAAATTTTGATTGTATTTGTCACTTTGTTAGCCTTTTACGTATTCATTCAGTATGTATAACTTGTTTGTGCGACAGATAGCTGGTGCAAATAAATGGCAGTTTGACTAAACAGGTTGATTGAGTATAAGTTATCTGTCTCAGCAGGTAGCAGGTACTTATAAATTGCAAATTTATAGATATCTCTTAGTTTGCTCTCAGGTATTAGTTTTTGTGTTCACTGGACTTATTTGTCTCAACAGGTTACAGGTTACAAGTTACCATTACAGGTTGCTGTTACAGTTTGATAACAGATAAGTATATCCTTAAATAGATATAAACCATTTGTCTCAGCAGGTAACACAGCAGGTGCCAGTAAATTACAGATAAGTGAATATTTCTCTGTTTCCTTGCAAATACTCTCTGTCTCCAGCTTGCAATCACCTCCTGCCTCTCTTCTTTCCCCCTTTTTTTTTTTTTTAAATGCTTCTTCTCTTTTCCTTTCACTTTAATTACACATTTAGTTTTCCTCCCTTGCTCCCGTCCCCAGCACACCTCTCGTGCCCCTCGGATCTCTGCCGAAATGGCTCTTCAAAGGGCCCAGGTACCTGGAGTCAGGAGCTTGTAGCTGGTTCTTGTGACACCTTGTGTCTCGTTATCGTCCCAGTCTGCCTCCCCTTTTCGGCCGCCTCAGTTTTTTATGCCGTCGAGCTCGGCGTCCATGCTGCCTCTCTGCTGCCTCACTTCCTGGTCCCCGAAGCGTGCGGCCGTGCGCACGTGCTTACGTCACGTACCGCCCGCCCATCGCCGTGACAATACCTCATTCTCAAAATGTTTTGAATGTAAAATAGATTAAAAATTCTGATTATAAATGTCAAAAAGCAAATTCCAGAATTGCTATCTATCTATCAGGTAAGGAGTAAAGTCTCTATGAAGTGAATAGGCTGACTTTGAAATGACGGTCCATAAGTCCTGATTCTTCATAGTCCAACATACCGTGGGCATCCCTCACTTTAATCTAAATTTACAGATGTCATACTGAAAGAGTGGTATCATAGTCAGTCCTGTTTGAGATCACACGTGTCTAACAGTATATTTTAAAGAGGAGGAGCACATGTACATACTTAGCCAATAATCACATGTAAATCCTTCCATGAATGCATTGAGCTGTATTTTATTAACCGGATTTAAAAAAAAAAATATTTCAGTAATACATGTATACTTCCTCTACAGAAGATAAAAAATTTAATAATAAAATGTCCTAGACAAATCCCTTAAATATTGTATATCCACCCCTTTTTCATGTTGCCATGCAAAATTTCCAAGTAAGCACATACAATATTTACTTACATCTGTTTATTCATTTCGGGCTCAGTTGATGTAGTGCAGCAGTAATTGTACCTGTTGCATATCTGCCAACCTCAAGTAGGGAGGGAGGAGAGGAAGGGGTCTGGGTGGGGGGGGGGGGGGGGATAGAGAAGAAGGGATGACTGCACTTCTCCAACTTGGTATACAAGTGAATGTCTTGAATAGGCCAAGACATCTACTTGTAGGCCACTTCATGGTCTCTATATTTTTAGAATGGTTGATATATTGAACAAATTTGAATAAATGCTAATAAAAGATATCCAAACTATGTTAATCAGAAAGTTCTATAACAAATGTATGTAAATCTCAAATGCATCACATGTTGAACAGGTGGTGTGTTTGGCCCTACATTTGAGGTTAAAATTGAAATCATAAAAATTATATCTTTATTAAATACCCAGATTACTGTTTTGTGCCCACTAAAACTGCACACATCTTTACTTCACAAATCACACATCACCCTGTGATTACCAATTCACAAATCAGGCAAATAACACAGAGTATGGGTGATTTGCTTGAACAATAGGTATAGTGTAAGAGAACATAAGAGAACATAAACCATTTAAGGATTCATCTTTCATCTGCTCAATTGTTCTATAACTTAGACAGGGTGCAATATAATTTCGGATGTTAATACACAGTGATTTTACTTTAAAAAGTGATTTGTGTTTAACTGAAAACAAGAATCCAAATTTAGGCCAAAATATAGAAAAATCCTCCCATGTATCTTAAATTAGAGGTATGTTGACCTATTTTGATCAGGGTTTCTGCCTGAACTGGAAGCCAACAGACTCAATGTTCTCTAGGCCTGGACCACTGTATTTCGGTGATTACAGTAGCTCAGAATGGCCAGGCTGCCAGAGAACTATGAGTATATAAAGATGTTTACAAGTGGCTGCAAGCTGAGGTGAGAAATTGGTGTCAGTGAAAACCATGAGAATACGTTGATCTCTGTGAATGCTCCTCCATGTAGTGGAAGTAGGAAAAGCGACACAGATTTGTGTGTGTTTCATGTGGAGGCAAAAAAAAAAAAACGTACCAAAGACAATGACTGCTTAGAGCTATAACCAGAAAGATGAGCCAAAACATTTTAATATATGTAATAAAAGATTTTATAAAATATTTTTTATTATAATGGTTTCCTGGTGGGGGAAAACTCGAATGGTGCATAACCTGTTATGGCATCTATGCTGTCATAACAAGCTGGTCCCTAAAGACTATTGGCTGTCCTACTTGGCAAAAAAATATACTGAACTACTATAAACTGGCCACACTCTGTGCCATCATATGTCTTGATGTCTTGATAGATGGGATTTACATGAATGCTGGGGGCAGTATGTGAATATTCTGTATGAATACGGTGTGCAGAGCAATGATGATGTGTACAGGGTGTGAATGTAGTGTGCAAGTGACACCTGTGCGACTACACAGTGCAAAGAGGGAGTACAAAGTCCATGATGTGTCACATATATGGACTAAAATAAACTTTGTAGGATGTAGGAGGCCAACTACTCTGCCTATTAGCAAATTCAGGACTGCTAACATGGATGTTAACATGGGTGGAACATTTCAATGGATAAGAAGAAACATGACAAGTAGTATATATAGTGCCGGCCTCTGAACACAGATGGGATGTATAAAATAAAAAAAAATCTTATTCTATTTCCTAAATGTAAATCCTATTCCAGTTTAGCTTAAATAGCTAATTGTTTATTGTTTATGTGAGTAATTCTAGCAATGTAAGCTAATCTTTAAAAACCATCAATTTAGATTTGTGATCCTGAGTTTCTTCTACATTTTAAATTATGGACAAAATACTCTTAAAATAAACTCAGTGCCATAGCTTGGTATGGCAAGCATGGCACATGCCCTAGCCACTATGGAGCTGAAAGAGGCTCTGACCAGGCTCCCTCAAGCCAACAGAGATCAAAAGTTATGTAGTCTTTGGTAAAGCCATGCACTTGTTAGGGAGTCCATGCAGGCACTAGGTTTCCCAGCCCGTGCGTGGACATCATCATATAATGCCAACTGGAAGGCCTGCAGCTGCCCTTGAAACCCACTGGACCACCAGGGCATGTATCTGTGTTACTTCCTGCCCAGAAGTTAAGCAAGAGGGGAGACAATGTTATTTAACCCCTTAAGGACACATGACATGTGTGACATGTTATGATTCCATTTTATTCCAGAAGTTTGGTCCTTAGGGGTTAAAATAAAATAAAAAAAACAAAAAGCAATTTTAATGCAGCCTCCCCACATACGGTTCTGTCACCCTGCCACAACCATGTCAATCTCACCGCCCTCTCCTCGGTAAGTTGCAATTGTATGCTTTCTAGTAAGAGAGCACAGCCGTTAGATGTTCCCAGTTTTACTCTGACTTACTCAGTGCTGAACTTTGAGGGAAAGATTACCTGCATCTGCCAGTGGTGCAAATCTCATGCTCCTATTCTGGACCAGCAGGGACTCCGGACCCCTCTATTGGTCCACCAGGAATCATGGCACCCCTTGCTTGAAGAAACCCAAGCAGGAAGAACAAGATGCACAGACTTTAAGCGGCAAATCTTTCCTTTTAAACTTTGCTTTTGATTTACATCAATAAATTCAAACATTGGGGGTAAAAATGCATAAAGGTATGCCACACAATCCTTTTATAAAGGAGTGGCAAAACTGAAATTGTTAAAACCAATCTGCATATTTTGTACAAAAAATTTTAATTATGGAAATTATTGTGCCTTCCATCCCTCAGAGTATCACTGGTTTTAATTTTTTAGTGTTACTATGCAACATAGCATTAGATTATGACAGAAACATATAGATATGATCTATCTACAGCCCATCCATCACTATATTGTACATAAAATACAGAAACACAAAACAGAAAGGAAGGGTGCGCCTAAATCATATAGAATTATGCATATAAGTCCAAAACCTTATTATAAGTCCAAAATGATGTAATCCACGAAAGTATGAAGAGTACTTGGGAATGGAGGTAGTCTTTGCAGACTTACCCTTGTGGTTCAGTGGAGATATGTGGAAAAAAGCATAAGACAGGGCCCCAATGGTACAGTATGTAAACAGGGTAAAATGAATAAAATGGTAGTAATAAGTATTACTCACACTTTACAGAGCTAAAATCCAGCTCTGATATTGAATGCGTGAAGTGGAATAATCCCCACTCAAGGATGTATGAAGTAGCGCTGGTCAGCAGGTATATAGTGTGAGTCAGAAGTCCAGCGTTGATCCGGCCCAGCCGAAAATTAAAAATAAATAAAATATAGTACTCTCTGTTTTGCGGATAAAACAGTAAAGTAGAGATAAAAATATACTCACGGTATACATAGCAGGCTATACTGCTCGATGTAAGCGTATGGGTGGTATAATCCCCACCTATGGATTCGTTGTACTTCTTTCTGAAGTGTTAAATATAGATGTAGCCGGGAAAAATAAAAAAATAAAATGTAGAATAAAAAGGAATTCGGCAAACAAGATATTTTGTGCCAAAATAATTCCTTTATTGCAAATAATTAAAAATATAATATCTAAACGCGTTTTGCCTAAAAAGGCTTCTTCAAGTAGATAATAATAATACAAAGAACATAACCTGACATACATAGGCTTATATAGGGTACAATAGTATTGGTAAAATTTGAATTTGCCGCCATAATGACGTCATTACAATAACATTAACATAATGCATAAAGTAAAAGTCATTTTTACATATAATGGGGTAAAGCAGTATAAAAAACTAAATATATGTGACCATTAAAATATATAAAACATAAAATTATAAAAAGTCACGTGACGCGTGGCTAATACACTTCCGCGTCAAGTGACAATTAAATGGAACGCATGCGTCCCGTATCAGGGGGACGCATGCATACCGCACGACGATGACGCCCAGGAGAGAGGGCTGATGAGGAAATCGTCATCTCCCTGAAGGGAGTGACGAAAATTTCACATAGATGGAGTGTCTGCCTGCTAGAGGCAGGCAGGCAGGCACTCCAGCATAGGATAGACACTGTGGTAAACATAAGTTCAAAGCCCAAAAGGGCACATACAGATAAAAACAGTTATAAATATACTGGCAGGATATATTAATACAAAAGCTGATCAATAAAAGCACAACTTATACTGAAAATGTATGTAGTATATTATGAATAATATAACATATAATGTATGCATAGCATAAGAGCACTATAAATTAAAATGAAATTAAAATGAGTGTATATATGTTTAAAAAATAGGCTATATATTAAAAATATAGTAAAAATATATATATATATATATATATTAAAATATAATAAAATAATAGAAATGAGGGAAAAATATATATAACTTACAAAGACAATTATACTGAGGTGCCATATGTATTATAAGAAATTAAAAAGATCGAAGTCTATATTAAGACCTCTTGGAGTAAGAGTTTTCAGATTATAAGCCCACTCCATTTCTTTTTTGCCCAAAACTTTTTTAATGTCTCCACCTCTCCATGGAACATTACAAATATCTATACCAATACATTTTAAAAGTTTGGAATTTTTTTCCATGCTTTAAAAAGTGCTTGGAAACTGAGTGATTCTCATAGCCTTTTAAAATATTACGGCAATGTTCAGCCAATCTAGTTTTTAAATCCCTAGTGGTCATACCAACATATTGTAATCCACATGGGCATTCTAGTAAGTAGATAACGTTTCTTGTGTTACAATGAATGAAATGTTTTATCTGTTAAGTTTTTTGTGTGGATGATGATTTGAAAGAGGCAGTTTTAGATTTAATAATGTCACTTGTGCGTTTACATACTATACACCTATTACATTTAAAAAAAACACTAGGTTTAGATAAAAAGGTGGAAGGGTTTCGGGAAGGATTATCATATTTTTGTTTAGTATAATTGCTTGTTAGGATGGACTTGAAGCTGGGTGCCCCTCTAAATATAACGTGGGTTTATCAGGGATAACCCTAGCTAGAGTCTCATCCTGTTTCAATTTATGCCAATGTTTCTTAAAGGGACTCTATAGTCACCATATAAAAGCAAGAAAGACAGGTCCCCCAGCCTTCCTTCTTGCTTTTATATGAACTTTCATTCATTTAAAAAAAAAAAATCGGTGTTTTTATATTAAAAACGTACCTCCGTTCCAGCGCCGAGCTCCCCGCTAGGCCGCGCCCCCTTTTTCGTCAAAATGACGAATTCGCGGGGCCCAATGGGACGGCTTCGCGCTGCACCAATCGCGTTCTTCATAGAGCGGCATTGAATGCCGCCCTATGAAGAACCTGAGCGCTTTACCGCGCATGTGCGCGGAATGCGCGTTCGCGAGCTGAGCTGTCTGACTGGGTTTCAAGCCATCCAATCACAGTGCTCTGTGTCATTTTACAAGCGTGGGAAAATTCCAAAGAACTTTCCCACGCTTGTAAAATGACAAAGAGCACTCTGATTGGTTTAAACCCACCAATCAGAGTGTTCTTAGCCTAATTGCAGGGCGGGGCAAGGCTTTATAACCCTTCCCCACCCTGCGGAGCTCAGTCTGCGCGGAGCCCTCCATGGGTGAAGATGGATTATTTTTTTTGCGCTCGGTTTTTTTTTTTTTAATTGCGTCGGTTATTATGGATTTTTATTTGGCCTTTTTTGGGCTGAAGAAAGAAGATTTTAGAAGAAAGAAAACATCGAATGGTAATTTTTTTTTATCTCTTTTTTTTTTTTTTTTTTTTTACAGGTTTTTAGTTAATGTTCCCCCCCTCATTATTTTTAGGGTGAGGGGGGTAGGTAGGGAGATAATTTTTTTTTGGGGGGGGGAGGGTTAACTAGGGTTCCCCCCCCTTTGTATTTAGGGCCCCCACCCACCGCTCAGGGGTGGGGGCCGGGGGGGGACAATAGGTCCCCCCCTTATTGATAATTTTAGGGCCCCCACCCGCCGCACAGGGGTGGGGGCCGGGGGGGGACAGTAGGTCCCCCCCTTATTGATAATTTTAGGGCCCCCACCCGCCGCACAGGGGTGGGGGCCGGGGGGGGGGACAGTAGGTCCCCCCCCTTATCGATAATTTTAGGGCCCCCACCCACCGCTCAGGGGTGGGGGCCGGGAGGGGGGGGAAGGAGAGTAGGTCTCCCCCCCCCCCCTTCAACCACTATTGTGGACAGTAAGCGTCCCTGTGGGTTCGGGCTTCAGCTGTCAGCTGAAGCTGAAGCTGTCAGCTGAAGCCACGCCCACAGCAGTGCTGACAGGCTATCAGCACACAAAGCGCGTTCACAGTGCTTTGTGTGCTGATAGCCCGTCTGATGCATTCACCCAGAATGCATCGGACGAGAGGCCTTTTTAGGGCCTCTGAACTCGGAAGTCCCTCTGGTGGCCGTCTGATTGACTGCAACAAGAGGTGTTCCAAGCTTCCAATGTAAACACTGCATTTTCTCAGAAAATACAGTGCTTACAAGAAAAAGGCTCCGGGTAGCTGTAGCACTCACCTGAACAACCTCATTAAGCTGAAGTTGTTCAGGTGACTATAGTGTCCCTTTAATAATCTTCTTCATAAGATTGCTTTTGTTGTTGAAGTCGAAAATAATTGGCAATAGTGGAGCGCTTTTAGTATCATTTTTACTTTTATATTCTAATAATTCTGATCTATTCTTTTCGCTAATATTTTTTAATGTGAGGTCTAGGTCATTCTTAAGGTAATTTTTTTGAGAGAATTTGTTGAGCAGCATCTGAGATTGTTCTTCAAAGTCTTGGGTAAGGGAGCAGTTTCTCCGAAGATGAAGAAACTGACTTTTGACTTTCTGTTTTGTGTTTCTGTATTTTATCTACTACGAGGGGATTAGGGGAACTCCCCCTTTTTGTTAAGGTGTGCAGCCGTCTACTGTGTATTATATATTTCTCTGTGGCAGCTTAGCGCTAACTCTCCTTCTTGTTCTTTCCACTGTATTGAAAATACTCTACCTTTTCAAAAATATAAAAATAATACACAAGAATATTGCTTTTCTGCATGGGATTTCAATAAGGTCATCTTAACTGCCTGCTCTAGTGAAGTGATCAATGCAAGTTTGATCAGCTTTATATATTAAAGGAACACTATAGTCACCTAAATTACTTTAGCTAAATAAAGCAGTTTTAGTGAATAGATCATACCCCTGCAATTTCACTGCTCAATTCACTGTAATTTAGGAGTTAAATCACTTTGTTTCTGTTTATGCAGCCCTAGCCACACCTACCCTGGCTATGATTGACAGAGCCCGCATAAAAAAAACTTGTTTCACTTTCAAACAGATGTAATTTACCTTAAATAATTGTATCTCAATCTCTAAATTGAACTTTAATCACATACTGGAGGCTCTTGCAGGGTCTAGCAAGCTATTAACATAGCAGGGGATATGAAAATCTTAATTAAACAGAACTTGCAATAAAGAAAGCCTAAATAGGGCTCTCTTTACAGGAAGTGTTTATGGAAGGCTGTGCAAGTCACATGCAGGGAGGTGTGACTAGGGTTCATAAACAAAGGGATTTAACTCCTAAATGGCAGAGGATTGAGCAGTGAGGGTGCAGGGGCATGTTGTATACACCAAAACTGCTTCATTAAGCTAAAGTTGTTCTGG
This sequence comes from Pelobates fuscus, assembly GCF_036172605.1. Classification (NCBI taxonomy): domain Eukaryota; kingdom Metazoa; phylum Chordata; class Amphibia; order Anura; family Pelobatidae; genus Pelobates; species Pelobates fuscus. Next base: position 296,363,055 of record NC_086318.1, read on the forward strand.
TGACTATAGTGTCCCTTTAACTATTGCTCAAGTAAATTCCAGAATGAATTTTATTTATTTATAGATGCTGCATACCTCCCAATTAGAGTTCCTGAAAAGAAATTGCATCACTGGCTCAGTCTGAACAAGGTCGGTGCAAGGATGTTGCCCCCGTAGGCAAAAAAATGTCATGACATTACATATGCCCCATCCCTGAGGGATTGCTTCTACAGTGGTCTTGCTGACTGGCCAGTATTAGCTCTCTTTGATGGGTCTGCCTGGGCAGCTCATTTGCCCAGACTCCAATAAAGTCACCACATGCTGCGCAAAGGCATGTGCAGTCCATTGTATTAGGGTGTGCACCAGGTAATTCTTCCCCCTTATTTTTTTTAGAATTCTTTATTTGTAAAGTTTTTTTTTAAATGTTTACAGTTGTACAGTAAAGGGTAAAAAAAAGCATAACAGTGTCTTGTAACAATACACTGAATATTGTAGGGAATAGTACATGACGTGAATACATTCTTACAGTTTGCCATCGCCGGGCCAGCCCTGGGTCACTATGTGGGTAGAGGGAACTCGAAGAGCCACTGGTCCCAGATTTTGTTATGGTGTCATGTACCAGTAATGGGATTTCAGGTCTGCCCCATGTTTCTGCGATTGCTCTTCTCATTGCTAGCGCAATTCTGGCTATTAGTTTGTCTTGGCACCTGGGGGTGGGGTTGGGGGGGTTTGAGAGCAGCCATGTCCATAGGTCCAGTGATACATTAGTGTGTAATATCTTGGATGCTAATTGTGATACTTGGCGCCACAGGTGGGCTATTTGTACGCATTCCCACCAAACAATGAGATAGGTACCCTTTCCAGCACAGGTCAGTTTCTGAGATGCCCATTTGTCTTAGTCGGAGTGGGGTGAGGTACCAGCACATTAGCTTTTTGTACGCCTTTTCTTTGTGGTTCGCGCATATAGAGACTGTAGCTGTGGCTTCCCATATGGCTCCCCAATCTGAGATGTGTTCTTGGGGTCCGAGATCCCTCTCCCAAGGCAACACGTATCTTAGGGATCCTTCATAGAAGGATGTGATTTTGGTTTAGTATATTGTGGAAATTTGGCTTCTTTTGAATCGGGCGAGTCATGCATGTCTGTTCAAAGGGAGTTATGTATGTGTTGATGGTGTGTCCAGGAAACTGCAAATTTGGATGTATCGAAAGTGGTTAACAGGGTGCGTTGAGGAGTTCTAGGAATGAGAGACGTGTTTGGTTTTGGAAGAATTGGTGATAGCGGAGGAGGTGATTGCCCTACTGGAGAAATGTTGTGGGATCATGCCTGGAATGAACTGTGCATTGCGTAGTACCAGTGTGAGTGAAGAGGGGTTGGATGTCAGAACATTTGGTTGTGATTTTGTCCCAAATTTTAATTGAGTTAAATAGTGCTGGGGTGGTAACGGGTAGTTGTGGTCTGGCTTGTTTGCGTAACCAGACGTAGAGTGAAGGGAAGACTCTGCCAGAAATCGTGTGTTCCAAGTCGACCCAACATTTAATGCCATATGGGTTGTGCAGGTGTTGTACCTGTGCTAGTTGCGCTGCGTGGTAATAGTGTATGAAGTGGGTAAGGCCCAATACTCCTGCTCTATTTGATACATAACGTGTTGCTCTTTTAATTCCAGCCTTCTTGTTGGCCTAGTTTGAGTTTTCAAGTTTTTAAAGTCGGAGGTGGAGATTTGTATAGGTAAGGCCTGAAACAAGTAGAGGAATCTGGGAATCTGAAGTAGGTTCATCGTAACCTCGCCACTGGTTTTTGGAGGGGTCTGTTTGCCAGCCTCCCACCCTGTGACTATGGCCCCTGTAATGAACTTTGGGTTAAAGACTCTGGTTGTGCCTCTTGGACTTATAACAGGAACAATTCGAACTTTCAAAGCGGCACTTCGAACTCCCGAACTCCCGAACTCCCGAAGCATTCGAAGTGCCATTCAACCACGTGGCGGCGGCCATCTTAAGCCTCTAGTACAATGAGTGGTGTTTGGTCGTCAAGTTCGTGGAACTCAAATTGGACACGCGACGGCGCGAATACAGCTAAACTCTTACCTTCCATGGATGTTCGGCTATTCGAACGGGTATTGAGCGATGTTCGGTAAGAATAAACTCCCAAACAAGAGAGATACACTGACTTTATTCACGAACGGCTACGTACGGAATTTTGAACGTAATTTAGAATCCTCAAAGTAGACCGGCCGCACATCCTGATTCTCTGGAACTGTTTTGGGCAGGGGACCATGCATGCGGTCGGTCAAAATGTGACTTCCATAAAATTCCTGAAACCCTGAACTGATCTTGGTGGTTTTGGATATGTTGGTCACCCAGATCAGGGCTATCATGGGATGTGACAGTTGTGGGGATTTTATGTGTTTTGGGGTACTTTTGGGGTTTTATAAAAATGTGTTTTTTCTGCCTGGAGATAATTGAGTTAATATACAGTATCTGACTCAATTATCTCCCAGGCAAAGGAGAGGGATTGTATGTTTGTTATGGGAGTGTCATGCATTTAATTACTGTTCTTATTAGTCTGTGTCTTTGTGTTGGAGTCCCCAACAAGGTCCATATGGGCGTACCCCTTGCATGGGGATTGTCATATAAGGCCAAGTGTGGCACTAGTAAAGTTAGTTCACTTACCCTCAACACAGAGTCTTGTCTCTTGTTGTAGGTAACTGTTATACAGGCTATAATCCCTGCTCCTGGGATTGTGCTTTGGAGTGCTATACAGGCTATAATCACTAGCTCTTATAAGAGCTTCACAACTATACTCTCTTGGAGGAGAGGCCTTTCCACTGGGAGTTAGATCCAGGAGTTTGGTCCATGGTGGGAAGCTACGGCGGATAGGGGGTTACAGTGCTGATGGTGTTCGGTGCGGTGCTTGTGGTCCTCAGCGTCAGCTATGAAGCATCGATTGATGGAAGCACCCAGTTGGGGTGCCAGGCGGTCCATCACACCATCCTTCCCATCCAGGAGATTGAGAGACCTGTCCAGGTTTTGAAGTCTTGTGTAGCAGTTTGGAGCAGTGGGGTGTAGTTGAGTCAGTATGTCTGTGACAGATGTATCAGAATGCGGGTCCCTAGGTACCGTATGTCTGAAGAGAATGGGTATGCGTGTTCTAGATTTTGGAGCGAGTGTGCGTCGATGTGAATCGGTAGGAATTCATTTTTTTCTGAAAAATCATATATCATATATCATATATAACCAACAAATTACTTGCAAACTACACATTTACATGTCAGGATTCATATAGTTTTTCGATTTATTTGTTGCTCTTTATTTATTTTCTATTTCACCCAAATGAACATTGATACACCTTTTCCTGTTTTCTCTCTATCATTTTATTACCATGCTTTGAGTCTGTTTATGGACTGACATAAGGACTTGAGAACGATCAGATTCAGGACTTCATTACCCACAATCATATCGGCATTCACCGGAAGTGACGCCGCAGTATGCATAGAACTATGAGATATGTAGCGCGAATAACCGGAAGTGACGCGACGGCACCGGACCGCGTCACACGAATCACACCGGAGTGAGGAGTAAGGGATTTTTGGTGGGTAACATGAAGATTTAAAAGCAAGGCAGCACAGAGGACATCTAGAAGCTGACTGAGGAAGCCGTTTGACAGTGAAACGCGTTTCGGCTAATGAGAGGATCTAATATTAGACCTATTTAATACATTAGTATTATTCATTTAGAATTTTAAGTTTTTGTTATTTTCTAGAAAAGCTTGTATACATTTTAATATTACTTTTATAAATAAATATACCTTTTATATGTAACAATCTCACTGTATCCTGCTCAAGTGATTCCAGAAAGGGGCAGTGTCACCCCACAAACTGACACTAGGTGTATACACTTAGAGCCAGTTACCAAAAGGCTCTAAACAAGGTGAGCACTTCTGTATTTTATTTATATTGATATAATCAGTATTTTAAAATACTACACTTAGATTGGATCATCTGTGTCTTTTTCTGCTTAATGTGGAGAGGAGCATACACGTTTATACCGTGAGAGAGGGGTCGTGTGATCTACCCAAAAAGACACAGACGCCAGGAAGTTTAGAGCCTTACATCTGTAAAAGGCTCTAAAAAATGTGAGTGTATTCATACTTATAGCTCACAAAACAAAATTGTTCTTTACGGTCCTGTTTTGATACACTGCACAACCATTTGTATATTTTCCTTTTCTTCTATGTAATAAATACAAGTGTGACATAAAGGGTAAGTGCATTAAAAGCACTATACATATTTACTCACTTATTCTTTGGTTTTACACCCAGTGCTACACTCGAGAAAACTGAGGGTTTAAAGGTTATGAACACCTGCTAATCTGAAGTTTCTCTGTTGTTTTCGGTGATCTTTTATGTGTGGTGGGTTTATAGGAGTTCCCACGGAGTGTATTTAGCAGCTGATTTTCACTTCTGCATAATAATTATATAGCACCATTTTTTCCACATCCTTTGTGTGTATATCTAAAATATATGTATTTTATAAAAAAAAAAAAACTACTGCCTTGTATCACTTCTTACCTTTAGCCTGGGAGGGGGGACCGTCCTGCTAACCCTGGTGGTTCTAGTGGTGAGTGAACTCGTTGTCATGGCAACATTCCAGGTCTCGCAAGAGGAACCCGGTGGAGCAGCATGATAGAGCTCCTCTGGGTCCTCTCCTGTCTCTCTCTCTCTCCCCAGCCTTTAACTGCCTGTGTACCAGTGAGGGAGATCTGTGTCATGGAATACAGCGGGGTCGGCGCTCGGATAGTGTCGGCCCTGCATGGACCTGCCAGGGAGATCCTGTGACCTCCCCTGCCGGCCTCGGCCCATGGCCATCGTGGCCCACCATGTATTTGCCTTGTGTGCCCATTGGTCAGTCCGGGCCTGGTGATGGATGATCATAGGATCTTTTCCAGGGAAAGAACAGCCACTTCACAACATTCAGCTAAGTAAAGAACACTCCCCAGGAGGTAGGCATATCATTATCCAAGTCTACCATAAATAGAAGACTTCACGAGAGCAAATGCAGAGGGTTCACCACAAGGAGCAAACCATACATAAGCCTCAAGAATAGAAAAGCTAGCTTAGACTTTGCCAAAATACCCATTTCTGGAACAGCATTCTTTGGACAGATGAAACTGTACTAGAATGAAGAGAAGAAAAATGTATGGAAAAAGCTTAGAATGGATCATGATCGAAGCATACTAAATCATCTGTAAAACATGGTGGAGGCAGTGTGATGACAAAGGCATGCATAGCTTCCAATGGCACTGGGTTACTAGTGTTTATTAAAATAAGTCAATGGGAACTGATGGAATACACCCAAAGCTATTAAAAGAGCTTAGTGGTGTACTAGCAAAACCATTAACATATTTATTTAACCAATCATTGTTAACAGGAGTAGTCCCAGAAGATTGGAAGTTAGCAAATGTTGTGCCCATTCACAAGAGGTAAGGTAATAGGGAGGAGTCGGGCAACTATAGGCCAGTAAGCCTTACTTCAGTAGTGGGGAAAGTGATGGAAACCATGTTAAAGGATAGGATTGTTGAACATCTAAAAACACATGGATTTCAAGATCAGAGACAACATGGGTTTACTTCAGGGAGATCATTTCAAACTAATCTTATTAATTTTTTTGATTGGGTAACTAAAATTATAGATCAGGGTGGTGCAGTAGACATTGCTTACCTAGATTTCAGTAAGGCTTTTGACACTGTTGCACATAGAAGGCTTATCAATAAACTGCAATCTTTGAGTTTGGATTCCAATATTGTTGAATGGGTAAGGCAGGGGCTGAGTGACAGGCAACAGAGGGTTGTAGTCAATGGAGTATATTCGAAGCTTGGGCTTGTCACCAGTGGGGTACCTCAGGGATCTGTACTTGGACCCATTCTCTTTAATATTGTTATTAGTGATATTGCAGAAGGTCTTGATGGTAAGGTGTGTCTTTTTGCGGTTGATACTAAGATATGTAACAGGGTTGATGTTCCAGGAGGGATAAGCCAAACGGCAAATGATTTAGGTAAACTAGAAAAATGGTCAGAGTTGTGGAAACTGACATTTAATGTGGAAAAGTGCAAGATAATGCATCTTGGATGTAAAAACCCAAGGGCAGAGTACAGAATATTTGATAGAGTCCTAACCTCAACATCTGAGGAAAGGGATTTAGGGGTGATTATTTCTGATGACTTAAAGGTAGGCAGACAATGTAATAGAGCAGCAGGAAATGCTAGCATAATGCTTGGTTGTATAGGGAGAGGTATTAGCAGTAGAAAGAGGGAAGTTCTCATGCCATTGTACAGCACACTGGTGAGACCTCACTTGGAGTACTGTACACAGTACTGGAGACCATATCTTCAGAAGGATATTGATACCTTAGAGAGAGTTCAAAGAAGGGCTACTAAACTGGTTTATGGATTGCAGGATAAAACCTACCAGGAAAGGTTAAAGGATCTTAACATGTATAGCTTGGAGGAAAGACGAGACAGGGGGGATATGATAGAAACATTTAAATATATAAAGGGAATCAACACAGTAAAGGAGGAGACTATATTTAAAAGAAGAAAAACTACCACAACAAGAGGACATAGTCTTAAACTAGAGGGACAAAGGTTTAAAAATAATATCAGGAAGTATTACTTTACTAAGAGGGTAGTGGATGCATGGAATAGCCTTCCAGCTGAAGTGGTAGAAGTTAACACAGTAAAGGAGTTTAAGCATGCGTGGGATAGGCATAAGGCTATCCTAATTATAAGATAAGGCCAGGGACTAATGAAAGTATTTAGAAAACTGGGCAGACTAGATGGGCCGAATGGTTCTTATCTGCTGTCACATTCTATGTTTCTATGTTTCTATGTTATTGATGATGTGACAGAAGACAGAAGCAGCCGGATGAATTCTGAAGTGTATAGGAATATATTGTCTGCTCAGACTTCAGCAAAGTTGATTGGATAGCTCTTCACTTTACAGATGGACAATGACCCAAAACATATTGTGAAAGAAACCCAGGATTGTTCTAAGGCAAATAAGTGAAATATTCTGCAATGACCGAGTCAATCACATGATCTCAACCCAATCGAGCTTGCATTTCAATTGCTGTAGACAAAGCTTAAGGCAGAAAGACCCACGAACAAACAACTGAACACATCTGCAGTAAAGGACTGGCAAAGCATCGCAAAGGAGGAAACCCAGCATTTGGTGATGTCCATGAGTTCCAGACTTCAAGCAGTTATTGCCTGTAAAGGATTCTCAACAGTATAAAACATTAACACGTGTTAAATGATCTAATTATATTTTGAACCCCTGAAATAAAACGACTGTGTATGAACATGGTTGGAATTCCTAAGCATTTCATACAAATGTTTTGTTCCATTCCTTAAATTAAAGAAAGTATGCACCCCAACTGCATTATGGTTGTTTTATTTTAAATCTATTTTATGGCGTACAGAGCCATCAAAATAGATTTAAAATATTTACAGACCTAATTTTATATAAGGTGTAAACAACAACAACAAATAACAATAAAATCACAGTAAAATGAATATTACTTACCAATCAAATTTTTCTTCGAAGAGCACCTCTTTTCTAAATATTATCCCTGTGGGGTTCTTTCACACCATTGGTTGCAATGAGCAGATTAATACATTGAGTAAAACGGTGTATAGCATATCATTTGCTTATTCACACATCCCCTAGGAATTTAAAACAACAACAAGAGTAATGCTTTGCATTACTCTTGTTGTTGTTTTCCATTCTTACTATAGAGGGTTAGAAGGTAACCCTCTGCTAGGCCACTGCTCATCCACCTTTTTATTATTAGTTCTAACCTCCATTTTTTTTTATTTTTTTTTGCTGTAAGATGGGAAAATAGGTTGGAAAAAAAGGCAGATGGTTAGCAGACAGCCACTAAATATTAATTATATTCCCTGACCAATATAAGGGAAAAATGAGGAGAAGCAAAATAATCCATACTTCCAAGCAAGATTCTTCCAGACTCTATAAACGCAACTATTAAGGGAGGCAGGGCATCAGTGAGTGTGTTTTTTAATATTGCTGTGCCTGCGTGGGAGTGGGAGAAAACCTGATACATTGATCCTAGTGTGAGACCACGTTTGGGTTACTGCTGTATCTACCTAGAAAGCTAATGCCAGTGGCACTTAAAACAATGTTGAGTAAGAGGCAGGAGATAGCGTATTTATTTCATTCATCATCAATATTGCATTTTAATCACAAAAAGAAATTGAGGAATGGTAGGGATCATGTTCCTAAATTTACCATCAGCAATATTCCTCTGAGATATCAAAAACACCAAATGATGGATAGAGCACTATACATGAAACATACATTTGTTGTGATCAGTTTATCTCCATATGAGTGAAAATGCACTTATTAGTGAATAAATAATAGTCTTTGCATCCCACTCACATTTTCAATAGCCTGTATACAACTGGCTCAGGTATATCAGCATGGGTGGGATAGACGTAGTTCTCAGGTAAAATACTTCTGATGTTCTATTCTCCCAAGAAGAAACAATCATAAGAAGCACCAAATGAGAGTAAAATATACAAATGTATTAAACATTAAAAAATGTTCTTACAAATCAGTAAGTATGGTGCAGCATGAGTCATATCTCTTCATAAAATCCACAACGCGTTTCGACAGATGCCTTCCTCAGGTGGGCTCTTAAAAATGTGAGTGGGATGCAAGAAAGAATTTATAGAATATTTCAACTCATTACATATACATGCTGCATTGCCCTCGTGTGAGCATGTTATCTTTCAGAAACATACTGGATATGCTGCTAAAGGGTATATATATTTTCTATTATTTATTCACCTATACATGTATTGTCACTTGTAAGGTAATAAACTGATCACCACAAATTTATGTTTCACGTATAGTGCACTATCCATCATTTGGTGTTTTTGTTTTTGATATCTATGGTGTGAAATTTAGTGATTCATTTCACTGTGGATTTTTAAGCTGCACTGAATGTTTTTTTTTATACTTAGCGCCGGCTGAGAGGCTGACCAACTCTTCCTATTCTATAAGGACTGCTGACACCAGCCATCGCTGCCTCGACCACCACGACCATCTCTTTTGCCACAACCACTATTAATAGTATTCAGCATCAGGGTAGTGAGATTAGAAACATGTCCATTGCGTCTTATTCACCTCACAGCTAGCTTATTCTACCACAGCTAGGTCAAGCATTGAAGTTTACGTGTTTCAGGGAGGTCAAGGTAAGGGATTGGTTAAACCAGTGGACTTGGTGCCTCTGTTTCCCCCTATTTTATGTAGCCATCCCACCCCACAAGAAAAACAAGAGAGATCAACAGAGACTTTGTTGGCGCCAAAAGAGACTACTCTTACTGAAGAGGTAGAGCGGAGTACTTAAGTAGTGACCCTAGTGTTTGGTCTTGGTGGTGATGGTGTAACGGTAATATACCCCAACTCGCAGGATTCAGCTCAACAATGACAACACAGAGCAGAGATACGTCTACCGGACCTTAGAATGGCCGGACTAGACGTAAAGGAGAGAAATACAGAGTCAGGAACGATTCGAGGTCAAGGGTACAAAGAGACAGCGTAAACAGGACTAGCCAAGGTCTGGTACACAGTAGTCAGTAAGCCGGCAAACAGAACAGAAAGGGATCAAGAGATAAACAGAGTCTGAAACAAAGCCAAGGTCAAGTATGAAGGAACACAACTGAACAGAACAAGCTCTTAAGGAAACTGAAATAGAAACCACGATAGGGCAAGGTACTAAGGGAAAAAGGTGAGTATATATACCTTAAAATTTAATTTGATTGGCCCCTGTCATAGCCACGCCCCCTAAACGTGAGTGTATGGGGAATGTGGCATGACAGGGGCCAATGACAGACCGTTTCAGATTTCGGCTCCCACTGTCCCTTTAAGAGCATACCCGAGACACGCGGCGCGCTCTTAGAGTCAGGCGGGACACGTGACCGCTTCTCGCGGTCACTGCCCGCCTTTCTAGTATTGCCGTCGGAGGAGCCGCGCGCGGCTCATGCAACAGCAGGACCGTGCGCGGCACGAACAGAGGACCCCGGCCGGCCCCTGGAGAGGGTAAGTACCGCTACAGATGGTGGTGATGGATCTGGCGATGATGATATCTCTTTTTCCTTCACCAATCCAGATGGAATGGATTTCCAAGAGAAGCTTGACTACAGGACAGAGGAATTTAGAGAATAGTCTGAAATGAAGTGGCAGCAGTCCAATATTTTCTGCACCTACTGTGCACTCGCATCCTACATTTTTGCCCAAGTCAATATCTATCTTCAGTTGAATTGTCTCATTTAAAGGAAACAGTTGAAGCATCATCTCCTACCACTGCCAGGCAAAGCTCACCCATTGATATTATTATTAAAAAAAATCCTTCCCGTTACAATTAGTGACAAGTGCCACAAAAGACACGACAAGTCTGTATTACTGAGGTTAGAAGCAGTAAGAAAACATACTACGGCAACAGGTCTATGCAGTAAAAATATGTAAATATAATATATAAATTGCATTTGTAACAGATTGCTTTTTACTTTGTTACTTTCTCTTAAGTAAATAGAAAATATAGAATTGCAAAAATAATTTTATTCTTTTTTAGGGTTTTTCTTTCTTACTGGAACTGCTTTTTTAATGTAGCAATTACAGTCAAGGTTGCTGTTCTACTCTGTAATACACTAAATAATTTTATAACATGACAGGAGGCTTCGTATTTGCTTTAGTCTCTCTTTACTAGAACTCCACAGCAGCACAGAAAAACAACCAATCAGAAAAAAGTTAGGTACTATAAAACCCCCTTCCCATTGCATCATTTCCTCTTTCTTTGCTGCTCCGCATCAGTACAGGTCAGAGTACCACTGCCTCCTGCTTCTAGTGGGTGGCTTTGGGATTTAGTGTGATTTATTTATGATTGTTATGAACTATGCTTGGTTGTGAGATTTATGTGCCTTTCTGGCTCTTTTATTTTATTTGGGGAATGTTTCCTTTACATTACTGATAGTTTTGCATGTGTTTATTTATACAGTTTACTGGTAGTTTGCTATGTGTTTATTTATACAGATTACTGACAGTTTGCCATGTGTTTATTTATACAGATTACTGGTAGTTTGCCATGTGTTTAGTTATACAGATTACTGGTAGTTTGCCATGTGTTTAGTTATACAGATTACTGGTAGTTTACCATGTGTTTAGTTATACAGATTACTGGTAATTTACCATGTGTTTATTTATACAGATTACTGGTAGTTTGCCATGTGTTTATTTATACAGATTACTGGTAGTTTGCCATGTGTGTATTTATACAGATTACTGGTAGTTTGCCATGTGTTTATTTATACCGATTACTGGTAGTTTGCCATGTGTTTAGTTATACAGATTACTGGTAGTTTACCATGTGTTTATTTATACAGATTACTGGTAGTTTGCCATGTGTTTATTTATACAGATTACTGGTAGTTTACCATGTGTTTCGTTATACAGAGTACTGGTAGTTTGCCATGTGTTTAGTTATACAGATTACTGGTAGTTTGCCATGTGTTTAGTTATACAGATTACTGGTAGTTTGCCATGTGTTTAGTTATACAGATTACTGGTAGTTTGTCATGTGTTTAGTTATACAGATTACTGGTAGTTTGCCATTTGTTTAGTTATACAGATTACTGGTAGTTTGCCAATGTGTTTATTTATACAGATTACTGGTAGTTTGCCATGTGTTTAGTTATACAGATTACTGGTAGTTTGCCATGTGTTTAGTTATACAGATTACTGGTAGTTTGCCATGTGTTTAGTTATACAGATTACTGGTAGTTTGCCATGTGTTTATTTACACAGATTACTGGTAGTTTGCCATGTGTTTATTTACACAGATTACTGGTAGTTTGCCATGTGTTCACACAGATTACTGATAGTTTACCATGTGTTTATTTATACAGATTACTGGTAGTTTTCCATGTGTTTATTTATACAGATTACTGGTAGTTTTCCATGTGTTTATTTACACAGATTACTGGTAGTTTTTCATGTGTTTATTTATAGTTTTCTGTTAGCTTTCCATGTGTAAATGTCACAGATTTCTGTGAGTTTCAGGTAGATATATCACAGATTACTGTGAGTTTCCATATGTATATTTATATCACAGACTACTGTGGGTTCTATGGCTAGGTATATGTGTACATCACTGATTACTGTGAGTTCTCAGATTCCTGTGAGTTCTAGGCCAGTGTGTATATATATATATATATATATATATATATACCACAGATTACTGTGAGTTCTCAGATTCCTGTGAGTTCTAGGCCAGTGTATATATATATCACAGATTACTGTGGGTTCTATGACTATGTATATATCACAGATTTCTGTGAGTTCTATGTCAGTGTATATAGCACGGCTTGCTGTGAGTCTTAGTGCTATAGATATCACGGATTGCTGTGAGTTTCACTGACGGTAGATGTCAGTCCTGTCTATGCCGATACTATTCTATCTTATCAGGCTTCTTGGGAAGATTCATTGAGTTGAAGAGACCTCCTGAAGAGACCATGAGTACTATACCCTTCAGGCGGTACGATGATGATGATGACCTACAATAAAGATAAGATATATCATACAGATCTGTATGTACATGTGCATTACAGTTTGCACTTTAAAGAAGGTATTGCTCAGCAGAGCTTGATTTTATGGACATTATATCACTGGAACATATCCAGCTTAAACCCAATATAACGGGTTTTACCTCTATGTTGCCTGCTGGGCACTTAGGGACCGCCAGTCCCGGTTACAGTTTACTCACACAGTAGTACGCTGTCTAAGATTAGTGTCTAAGGGTCCTAGGTCACAGGATACCCGGAGGATTTACAGACATTTAGGGGACCATGCCAAACTCAGAGGTCCCCATTACTCATTTAATATGAAACCCAGGATTGGCCTGCTATGTCTGTGCCCCATTGATTGGCCTGCTATGTCTGTGCCCCATTGATTGGCCTGCTATGTCTGTGCCCCATTGATTGGCCTGCTATGTCTGTGCCCATTAGAACGGCCTGCTATGTCTGTGCCCATTAGAACGGCCTGCTATGTCTGTGCCCATTAAAACGGCCTGCTATGTCTGTGCCCATTAGAATGGCCTGCTATGTCTGTGCCCATTAAAACGGCCTGCTATGTCTGTGCCCATTAAAACGGCCTGCTATGTCTGTGCCCATTAAAACGGCCTGCTATGTTTGTGCTCCATTTATTGGCTTACTATGTCGGTGCCTATTTGAAGGGCCTGCTATGTCCGTGCCTATTTGCTTGGCCAACTATTCTGTGTCCATTCATTTGGCCTGCTGGGCCTGTGCCCTTCTGACGGGCCTGCTCTATTGGAGCCGAACCCTTTTTGGCCGCAGGCCTGGGGGAATATCACTGAGGAAAAACCGGTGACATGGAAATAGGCAGGTGTCCAGACAAGTACCATTGCCATACTATCCAAGAGGACACCAATGTACGGCCATCTGAATATGGTGGGAAGGGTGAAGGCCTTAAACCTCATGCCTGAAGGGCAGAGTTTTGTATGAAGACCCCGGACACATCCACGGTTTACTCCAAACCGGCGACGGCACATCTCCAAGGAGAACTTCGCACAGGCAAGGACCGGTACTCAGACACCTACAGGAGAAAGCGGTGTTTTTCCTTGTCTTTAACATCCACTGCATATCTGCCTCCCGGAATCCTTATAGGTGTCGGTAGTTTTTTCCCGCGTTAGGTTAGCTCCTGGCCCTGTCCAGTGGGGCTTACTTTTATTACCTTCTGGCCTGCTATTTGCCTTCTATCTGAGATAGAATTGGTGTATTTACTCTTATCTACGTTAATTGTTGCTTTTTTGTTCTTTCATGACTTCCTTTTCCTTTTCGCTCGGGTCGTCGAGAGGCCTGACTTGACCTCCTCCGACCTCCCGGGCACTCGTGGATTGCGGAGAACGTCTCCAGCTTTCCTCAGACTAACAACGATCTTCCTGGACCCCGCGCGTGCGCATGGGATCCGGATAGTCGGTTGATAGTTTTCCATTGTTGTTTCCGAAGATTGCCCTCAGCCTTATGCTGACATTAATAAGTGGTGTGCCCTGCAGTTGGTCACCCTGAGTCTCTAGGGACTCTAGTTTGGATCACAGGAGGGTGCGGCCCTCCATCACCTCGATCCGAGTATATTTATTTTCAGAAACAGAGGGCGAACCCCTCTCAGATACAGAACCGGATACTGATTTGTTATTAGAGGGTGCAGCCCCTCCCTCGACCTCAACCAGATACTGGGCTGGATACAGAGGACAGGTTTGGAGGACACATTCTCATAGAGAGAACCGGTCACGGATGTAGACTCTGCTGTTGGTTATTAATGGGTGCGGCCCGCTCAGGCTAGCAGCCGGGCGCTATTACGGTATGCGATCACATTAGTAGAGAGCGCGGCTCTCTCATACACTCGACGCTCTACAGTACCGGCCATTTGTTCATCACACAGGCTAGTAACTGTGCAAGACATTGATGACTACATAGAGAGGCGTCCCTCCTGCATTCAATTAGAGCTGACGTCCATGCTACTGATTTCGTTATAGAGGTCTGCCTGGTCATGCAAGATATACATACTTAGACTGGATCCCTCTATTCTATCTACTGTAATGGATCTACTGGATCCGGACCGCTGTAACACACGTGAGAAATACTCACAGAGGTATAACGGGGGGAGACTCCCACTTATTTACACACACTCCCGGAGATGGTACGGCTAACGGATGGACCTCCGGTATTACGAGAGTGCAGGTTTTGGTATATTCTGCACGATATAATACAGAGAATTGCTTTCTGTTTTGGATATCCAGACCATTACGAACAAACTGCGCAGACAGTTTCTCCCATGTCAAGATATCAGAAGATACGGAGACCTTCATGGAGCAAACGGGCACTGCCTTGCTCGGATAACAAGATTAAGGAAGGCTTATTACCCGGTCTGAAGGTAAACCGTACGTATGGATCACATGGTAAGACCGGAAACCCCGGTTGTCTTGACTTCCCCGGTCATTAAGATCTTGGGATAAGATGGCAGGACTGCCCCGTCTCCTCGGAGCGCATACCTTGTGAACAGGGTTCAGAGATGGTGGACCCTCCATCTATACTCTATTTATCCCTCACGGGAGCCAATTTGTTGGATTCTTGCTAACCTACTTTTCAATTACCGTCGAGGAGACCTACGAGACTTTATGGAGGTACCTGGTGTGCCCCTACTCCTACACAAACATCTTTCACTCTTAGACGAGGACAAATCCGCATGGAAATCTGCGCTCCAGTTTGCACTTCCCATCCCTTTGAATATTTCTGGGATTCACTATTCCCTGAATAGTCGACCACCACTTGTTCCTCTACACAAGTTCAGTTCGGAACCCTGAATGGACGTCCTTTTGGAGTCTTTTCTCTACCACATCCGAGGATTACACAGTCCATTTGGAATATTGGAATCACTTAGGATACGGCTAGTCTGACCACACTCTTGCCTGCATTATAAATTTATTCTCGGATGAGACATCTCACCGGGTAGGCCAGGAGGGAACGAAAGATCCTACTCAGTTCTATTGCGACGTGGTGGTGGACTTGGGCGCATCCCTTGAGAGTGGAGGTCTACCTGCAAGGCCACATTGCCGGGTGCCCCTGGCACGATCGGTGGAGCAACCTTATACATCAAGAGTTGTGACATGGTGGCAGTGTCTTATCGCGGCCCTAAGTCCGCAAATGACCTTCAACATTTTATAACTGCAGGGAAATGGCTAATAGGTCAGTTTGCCAGCTCATGGACCGGCTGGTAGGTAACAGGTCGCGACCCCACGTACATTGGATCTATCAGCGGAGGATGTTTTTTCCGTTTTTGGGATACTTCATCAACTGGCATCTCCATCGATTGCTGTATTGTCATCTATCGCAGTTGGAAAGTCCATTTGGGTTTGCTCGGGTAGCTCAGAGAATGGGTAACAGCAAAACAAACAGCGTGGAATTTGTTGACTGAGCGTTAAAACAGCAAATACGAAGCCTCCTGTCATGTTATAAAACTGTAGATTATGCTAGCTTTAGTGTACCTATAATCTTAATTTTATTAATGACAGGAGGCGAGTATTTCCCACCCGTTCTTATCCCTTCCTTTAATTGTATAGTTTGGATTAATCAGGTACGTATACAACTCTGCTTGTTGTTTCTGCTACCTGTCACCTGTCCTTATGTCTGTTTTTCATAAGTAGGGTTGGGATATCTACATATTAAGGTAATTTTGTTTGCTACATTGGGTATCTACAAGTTTATTCAAAATACATTTCATTGGATAATCAACCTGTTCAATTCTGTTTTTCTCTCGTTTCAGTTTCCAGTCCTTCAGCGCTATCTGGTGTGGCACTTCTTCGTGGATGGTAGACATTGACTTATTTATTTTCAGTCCATCAACGCTATCTGGTTGACAGTTCTTCTCAGACGTTGGACATTGCTGTATTCTTCGTATCTGGACTTCGTTGCTTCCCATTATTTTTTTTCTGCCTTTGTTCTGTTTTGTCGCAGCTTGAAAGAGGAAATGATGTAATGGGAAGGGGGTTTTATAGTACCTAACTTTTTTCTGATTGGTTGTTTTTCTGTGCTGCTGTGGAGTTCTAGTAAAGAGAGACTAAAGCAAATACTCGCCTCCTGTCATTAATAAAATTAAGATTAT
Source organism: Pelobates fuscus (assembly GCF_036172605.1). Classification (NCBI taxonomy): domain Eukaryota; kingdom Metazoa; phylum Chordata; class Amphibia; order Anura; family Pelobatidae; genus Pelobates; species Pelobates fuscus. The sequence continues at coordinate 296,379,781 of NC_086318.1, forward strand.
AGGTACACTAAAGCTAGCATAATCTACAATTATTTATGTGACTTTAAAGGCACTAACAAAGTGTACCAAATCAAACTACTCCTCAGGGTTAGTAAGAAAGTCCATATAACTGCAGTTTCATACAGCCAATTATATTTTCCATATAAATTGAGTCTGCATTTCCTGAGATGCATAATAGCATTAGATAGAAAGGAATAAAAATACATGTGTTGTATTCATTAAGTCTGAAGTGTTCTAAACATATAGAAATTGATTTTTGAGATGATCTGTTTTATTGCATAGCACTTTGAGTTGGCGTTTCCCCTTCTTTTGGCTCAGCAGACGATTTAATAATGTGTGAAATTTTTGACATTATGGTGTGGCCACTTATAGAAGTCACTACTCTCTATACCACATGTGACCTTTAGAAGTGACCACTCTTCAAAGATCGAAACAAAAGACTATCGATCAATCAGTGGATCATCCGAATTCAGTAACTCAAAGCACCAAATTAATATTTGTTTAATTTGTGATACACAGAATAAGTAAGAGATGATTATGGGAAAAAATATGATTGATGGTTAGGTGACGCAATGGAACACGGTTGCCTGGTCTGGTGAATCAAGTTTTCTTTTAGACCAGATGGATGTCCGGCTGCATGTGCATCGTTACCTGGGGAAGTGATGACAGCAGGATGCACCCCGCATTTTGCAGGATTTAAAGGATTTGCTACTAATGTCTTGGTGCAATGCCTCGACAAATCAGATCTGTTTTGTCAGCACACAAGTTTATTCGGGTGGCTTTAATGTTGTGACTGACCAGTGTATTATTATATATTTAATACATATATAATATAGAATTATATAAAAAAAATATTTGTTTCACTGCTCCTCCTTTTTTCACTTTATTGTTATATTATGGATATGTTTTACATTACATTCCGCAAATCTTTTGCATGGTCAACAATCACCCTAGGCAAACAGCCACAAGGACAAATGTCACACCACCCAAACAAATTATTTTTGTACAAACTGATTTAGTTGAATCAAAGTTTTTCTTTGTGCATAAGTCTACTACTCACCATGCATTCACATATCTGCACGTTATAGTGCAATTAGTACATTACCCTTCATCTTTCCAGCCTTGTGTTTAAGAGCTTTTCTGGGAAACTCCCACCCTACCTGAACAAAATTCTTTCCCCAGCTGTTCCCACTTCCTATAAGCTCCGATCCAGTACCAACACTTTACTTAGTCTTCCTCAACACAAAAAGAAAGCAGCCCGATCCTCCTTCTCCTACAGAGCACCGCAATTGTGGAACGACCTCCCGCACAATTTAAAATCTTCCCTAAGCCTAAAGTCCTTTAGGAGATCACTCTCTACATACCTCAAAAGAGAATGCACCTGTCATGATTGATTATATATTTCCTACCTGTTCTATGTTAAATTTTGTATTTTTTGTGTATTAATATTGTTTTTGTATTTTATTGTACCCTAATGTAACAATGCAATGATTTGTGGACCCAGGACATACTTGAAAACGAGAGAAATCGCAATGTATCTTTCCTGGTAAAATATTTTATAAAAAAATAAATAAATTGTATTTGTTATCACAACACGTTTTTCTCCATTTTCCAAAGGATGACCACATTCATTCTATATATGTGACATTACCAGTACAATTTGGATCACAATTTTTACTCCTCCTTGCATTTCACCAGTTCTTCAATATTATAAGAATTGTCACAGGCACAATTCTTGCTGTGATCTTCATTTTTGTATACATAGAGAAGATGAATGCCAAGATTACAAATAGAGGCTGCAACTCACCTAAGGTTAACAAATAATAGCAAAACTGCCGCTGTCATAAAATAACTCAACATTATGAGGTTCATATCCCTCAGCCATTTATGTAAGCTAAAGTGCTCTTAAATATATAATTTTGTTGCTATTGCTTTTTGTGATAACGTGAGTCATTCTTAAAGGCCCCATCTCGTGGTATATTTTTCACATGTAAATATCTGGAGATGATAATAACAAAAATAACATATTAATGGAAACAGAAGAGGGGGTTGGGCATATGGCAATATGTTGAATGGGCACTTAAAGAAAGATAGAGTCAAAGAATGGATCCACACATTTCAGGAAAATCAATGTTCAACATAGGATTTACAAACTGGAAGGCTTTTAAAAACATGGGATGCACATTGTGATCTTATAAATATTTATGATAGATGTTGCAAATATCCCATATGGTCAACTAGATTTTGGATTACAAAAACAGAAATTTCTGGCACTCTGTTGGATCAACAGAGAGACACAATACATAACAATACACAACAATACACAAACAGTACACACACATTTTAAAAAGTGTTTTTGGGAGGTTCAGGATTTTATATTATTCAGACATGAGAAAATAGCAGATGATCACGTGGACACAAAGCTGTGTTGGTTAACGGAAGTTTCCACCTGGTTACCTCCTACCAATAACCGTAATCTGGAATCCACTTAACCTTTAAAACTCATATGTGGAATTCTTCAGACAGTCTAACAACACAAGTTCTAGTATGTGTGCAATCAAATAGGAAAAAGAATGATATCATGCTTAGCACTTTCCACATGTGCATTTGCAATAAAATGCAAAGAGGCACTTTCCAGTCCAGATTAAAAGGAAATTAACACTTTTATAAATCTTTTTAATAACACTGCTTGAAAGTAGAGAGAATTTCCTGCCTCGCTAGTTTGAATTTCTGTTCAGCCAGTGTTTCTTTTTAAGAACCATTTTTTTGTGTGTGTCCATGTGTCCAAGTGCTTCTATATGAGAAACATCTCATTGGACAGTATTGATGATGTCACATGAGGTGGATCGGCTTACAGCATAACTTGTGAATTCTGTGGATTGCCCTTTAATGAAGAAAATAATAGGGGCTATGTGACAGAGAAAAAAGAAGAATGGAGTTGACTGATCGAAAATGAGGGGGATCAAGTGGAGTTGAGATAATGAGAGTCGTCATGGTGGATGGCAGAATAAAGACTTACTGAGTAGAGGAAGGAAGAAAATCATGAAGGAGAAAGGACGAGGCAGGCTGGCTAAATAAGGAACACACAAAGTGATGAAAGCATAAACACTGGGTTAAAAAGAAAAAAAAGAAAGAAAGGGAGTAAGGCTGTAGTTGTTATAATGCCCCCAATAGTAAGGAGTAATTTTTGACTTTCTAAATGGGGTCTGTCAGGTGCTGCTCCCCACCTCCACTACCACTGATCAAGATCCGAAAGTTCCTAAGTAGCCCTTCATACCTCAATGACTGAAAGAAATCAGCTGATGTTCTCAACTAATGAGCTACACCCATTGTATGGCAAGCATGTCAAACATGAAGGCCACGGGCCGCATGTTTCCCACAATGAGTATCTTTGTGGCCCAGGGCCGGCCTGGCCTACCGCGATAGTGGGAAATTTCCAAGTAGGCCGTCTCCCATGGGGCCTTGTGCTGTGGCCCTCTCGCATGCTGTGGCCGATGGTGTGCTCCTGTGACCAGCCAGCAGCCGTGAGAGCCAAAACATTCTTCAACGCCGGCCCACTGATATGTGCATACAGCATACAGAGTCATAGTCTGGCTGCTCGCAGAGGAGCGTGTGGCCTGACTGAGCTGAGCAGAGAAGACCATGCAGGGCTGGACTGGAAGATGGCTTATAGTAGGAGAAGAGGGGCTTGGCGGAACCTTCCTGTAGTGTAATATATTAAATAGGGGTGGGGGGGGAGAAGGAGTAGGCAGTGTATTAGAGTGGTGGGAGGGAGGGCAGTATATTAAATTTGGGGGATGGAGATAGGAGAGTGTATTATATTGGTGGGAAGGAGGGGGGCAGTGGCATTAGAGTGGTGGTAGGGGGGTAGTGTATTAATTGGGGGAAGGGAGGGCAATGTATTAGAGTGGTGGGAGTGAAGGAAGTGTTTTACAGTGAGGGGAGGCAGTGTATTAAATTCGGGAAAAATAGGAGGGGCAGTGTACTAGAGTGGTAGGAGGGGAGCAGTGTATTAAACTGGTGGGAGGTGGGCAGTGTGTTCATTTGGGGGAGGGAGGGGGCAATGCACTAAATTGGGGGTGGGAGGAAGTAGTGTGGAGGGGGCAGTGTATTATATTAGGGGTAGGGGGCAGTGTGTTAGAGTGGTGGGAGGCGGATGGGGCAGGGTGCGGGAGGCTGTGTATTAGATTGGGGGAGGGCATAGTGAGTAACTTGAAGTGAAGCTTTTGAGTAAATTATATATACACACCCAGCATTACATATTGTTTGCATGAGAATGATATAAGTTTTAGTTTGTGTTGGCCTAGGTCAAACTTTTTGTTTGCGGCCCACATAATCTTAAACCTTGTTTATTTGGCTCATGTTAGCCTTTGAGTTTGACATGCTTGTTTTGGTGAATAACTCAAGAGAGCAGAGGAATAGTGTTGTCGCGAACCGCGCGAACCGCCATTGACTTCAATGGGCAGGCGAATTTTAAAACCAACAGGGACTCTTTCTGGCCACAAAAGTGATGGAAAAGTTGTTTCAAGGGGACTAACACCTGGACTGTGGCATGCCGGAGGGGGATCCATGGCAAAACTCCCATGGAAAATTGCACAGTTGATGCAGAGTCTGCTTTTAATCCATAAAGGGCAGAAATCACCTAACATTGACACCTGTCCTCAAAGCCCTGCCCTGATACACACTGACACAGAGCAGAATAGAGACTGTTCCCCGTCCTCAGAGACCATGATACACACTGACACAGAGCATAATAGAGACTGTTACCCCTACATAGGGTCACTTGGCAGATATGGCGGGGTCGTGGGAGGGGGAGGATGACTTTCACCTCTTCCCCTGTTAGATTCCCGTTGTGCTGTGACATCACCCTTATACGCTGTGTAAAGCATACTATTTAATTTGATCAGCATGGCCACTTGAGTTTTTATAGTTTTCACGCTGCTTGTAGTTTATATATGGTTCACAAAAATCAAACAAACGATAAAGTAAACGTGTAAGGATTCAGAATATTCTTTCAAACCCTTACACATTGTGTGTACGTATTTTTTGTCTTAAGTTTGTGGCTTTAAAGAGGTTTACGTTGTTTCTATGATGTGCATAACATGTTCTTGTAAATGTTTGTTAAATTTTTCCTGGAATTGTAATTTTTCAATCTGAATAAAGATAGTCAAATCCCTGATACACACTGACACAGAGCAGAATAGGGACTGTTCCCCCTACATAGGGTCACTTGGCAGATATGGATTGACACCTATCCTAATGATCCCTGATACACACTGACACAGAGCAGAATAGAGACTGTTCCCCCTACATAGGGTAACTTGGCAGATATGGATTGACACCTGTCCTCAAAACCCCTGATACACACTGACACAGAGCAGAATAGGGACTGTTCCCCCTACATAGGGTCACTTGGCAGATATGGATTGACACCTATCCTAATGATCCCTGATACACACTGACACAGAGCAGAATAGAGACTGTTCCCCCTACATAGGGTCACTTGGCAGATATGGATTGACACCTGTCCTCAAAACCCCTGATACACACTGACACAGAGCAGAATAGAGACTGTTCCCTGTCCACAGAGACCATGATACACACTGACACAGAGCAGAATAGAGACTGTTCCCCGTCCACAGAGACCATGATACACACTGACACAGAGCAGAATAGGGACTGTTACCCCTACATAGGGTCACTTGGCAGGTATGGATTGACACCTGTCCTCAAAGCACTGGGGCACACTGGGGGGAGCTACTGTCCTCCCCAACCCCTGCGCGGTGGGTGGGGGCCATAAATCACAATGGGGGGGCCTACTTTCCTCCCCCCCGGCCCCCATCCCTGCGCGGTGGGTGGGGGGCATAAATCACAATGGGACGGACCTACTGATAGGAGTGGAGTATTGTTCATATCAGTTTAATACCTTCCGCGTCTACTATCAGTGGACGTGTAAATGGCAGAGATTTTTAATTGTTGAATCACCTCCCCTTTTTAGGCCAAGGTTGGAAGATGCTTAGACCACTGGTATATTGGTGCCATCTTGGAGGATTTTTTTTTGGTTTGGTTTTTGAAGCCACAGTGCTGCACCAGTGGGCCTAAAAATTAGGCATGTACACATGCCTGAAAAATGTGGTATTGTTGCAGCCGCTGCTGTAGCAGCGTCCAGAAAAATTGATGTTTGTTTCACAGGCAGAAAGTGCCCTAAAACATAGCGGCTTGAACCCTAGTTGGTGGCGGATAAGTCACGCAAGTCAAACGTCATTCAGAGCTAAAATACAGCAGCGTGTGGACCATTTTTAGCCCAAGGCAGCTCATCTCATCAGGCCTTTTTTAAGCGAATGTATCGCCCAGTGTCAGTCCCTTCGGGATCCATCCCTCATTCATCTTAATAAAGGTGAGGTAATCTAGACTTTTTTGACCTAGGCGACTTCTCTTCTCAGTGACAATACCTCCTGCTGCACTGAAGGTCCTTTCTGACAGGACACTTGAAGCGGGGCAGGCCAGAAGTTCTATTGCAAATTGGGATAGCTCAGGCCACAGGTCAAGCCTGCACACCCAGTAGTCAAGGGGTTCATCGCTCCTCAGAGTGTCGATATCTGCAGTTAAGGCGAGGTAGTCTGTTACCTGTCGGTCGAGTCGCTCTCTGAGGGTGGATCCCGAAGGGCTGTGGCGATGCATAGGACTTAAAAAGGTCCGCATGTCCTCCATCAACAACACGTCTTTAAAGCGTCCTGTCCTTGCCGGCGTGGTCGTGGGAGGAGGAGGAGGAGGATGACTTCCACCTCTCCCCCTGTTAGATTCCCGTTGTGCTGTGACATCACCCTTATACGCTGTGTAAAGCATACTTTTTACTTTATTTTGCAAATGCTGCATCCTTTCCGACTTGTTGTAATTCGGTAACATTTCCGCCACTTTCTGCTTATACCGGGGGTCTAGTAGCGTGGACACCCAGTACAGGTCGTTCTCCTTCAGCCTTTTTATACGAGGGTCCCTCAACAGGCAGGACAGCATGAAAGACCCCATTTGCACAAGGTTGGATGCCGAGCTACTCATTTCCCGTTCCTCCTCCTCACTGATGTCATTGAAGGTATGTTCTTCCCCCCAGCCACGTACAACACCACGGGTACCAGATAGGTGACAACGAGCACCCTGGGATGCCTGTTGTGTTTGGTCTTGCTCCTCCTCCTCCTCCTCAAAGCTACAATCCTCCTCTGACTCCTCTTCCTCACAATCCTCTTCCAGCGTTGCCGCAGGTCCAGCAAGCGATGCTGATAAGGCTGTTTCTGGTGGTGATGGTGACCACAACTCTTCCTCTTCCTCTTCACGCTCATCTACAGCCTGATCCAGCACTCTTCGCAGGGCACGCTCCAGGAAGAAAACAAATGGTATGATGTCGCTGATAGTGCCTTCGTTGCGACTGACTAGGTTTGTCACCTCCTCAAAAGGACACATGAGCCTACAGGCATTGCGCATGAGCGTCCAGTAACGTGGCAAAAAAATTCCCAGCTCCCCAGAGGCTGTCCTAGCACCCCGGTCATACAAATATTCATTAACAGCTTTTTCTTGTTGGAGCAGGCAGTCGAACATTAGGAGTGTTGAATTCCAACGTGTAGGGCTGTCGCAAATCAAGCGCCTCACTGGCATGTTGTTTCTCCGCTGGATATCGGCAAAGTGAGCCATGGCCGTGTAGGAACGCCTGAAATGGCCACACACCTTCCTGGCCTGCTTCAGGACGTCCTGTAAGCCTGTGTACTTATGCACAAAGCGTTGTACGATCAGATTACACACATGTGCCATGCACGGCACATGTGTCAACTTGCCCAACTTCAATGCCGCTATCAAATTTTTTCCGTTGTCACACACCACTTTGCCGATATCCAGTTGCTGCGGAGTCAGCCACTTTTCCACCTGTGCGTTCAGGGCGGACAGGAGTGCTTGTCCGGTTGTGACTCTCTGCTTTCAAGCAAGTCAAACCCAAGACGGCGTGACACTGCCGTATCCGGGATGTGGAATAGTACCTGGGGAGCTGGGGGGTGCCGTTGATGTGGAGCAAGAAGCAGCGGCACAAGAGGACTCAGCCGAGGAGGTTATGGAAGAGGATGGAGTAGGAGGAGTAGAGGAGGTGGCAGCAGGACTGCCTGCAATTCGTGGCGGTGTCACCAACTCCTCTGCAATGCCACGCATTCCTTGCTTGTCAGCCGTCAGCAGGTTTACCCAATGCGCAGTGTAGGTGATATACCTGCCCTGACCATGCTTTGCAGACCAGGTATCAGTGGTCAGATGGACCCTTGCCCCAACACTGTGTGCCAGACATGCCATGACTTCCTTTTGCACAATCGAGTACAAGTTGGGGATTGCCTTTTGTGAAAAGAAATTCCGGCCGGGTACCTTCCACTGCGGTGTCCCAATAGCTACAAATTTTTTGAACGCCTCAGACTCAACCAGATTGTATGGTAAAAGCTGGCGGGCTAATAGTTCGGACAAGCCAGCTGTCAGACGCTGGGCAAGGGGGTGACTTGGTGACATTGGCTTCTTACGCTCAAACATGTCCTTGACAGACACATGACTGTGGGCTGATGAGCGGGAACTGCTCAAGGCAGGAGACGGAGTGGCGGATGGTTGAGAGGGGGCAAGAAGGACAGCAGTGGTTGACGTGGCTGAAGATGCTGGACCAGGAGGAGGATGGCGGCTTAGAGTAGGCGTGCTGCTTGTACTCATGTGTTGATCCCATAGGCGTTTGTGATGTGAGATCATGTGCCTACGCAAAGCAGTTGTACCTAGGTGGGTGTTGGACCTCCCACGACTCAGTTTCCTTTGGCACAGGTTGCAAATGGCATCACTGCTGTCAGAGGCAGACACACAAAAAAAATGCCACACTGCTGAGCTCTGCAATGACGGCATTCTGGTGGTGGACACAGCATGCGTTGATTGGCGTGCTGTCGGGCTTACCCCGGGTGCCGATGCATGCTGTCTGACTGTGCCACTAGCTCCTTGCGACGACCTCCCCCTGCTTCCAACTCGTCTCCTCCTCCTCTCTGTCTCCCCATCTGAACTTTCGCCCTGTTCTTCTTCTTGCCGAGCGGGCACCCACGTGACATCCATGGACGCATCGTCATCATCAACCGCTTCGCTTGTATCTGACAACTCAGAAAAGGAAGCAGCAGCAGGTACAACATCATCATCATCACACCGTACCTCCATGTGTTTAATGCTGCCTGCCTGAGACATATCCCTGTTATCTACATCCTCTAGCAATAATGGTTGCGCATCACTCATTTCTTCAAACGGGTGTGTGAATAACTCCTCTGACATACCAAGTGAAGCGGCTGTGGTGCTAGTTTTGGTGGTGGTGGCAGGCGGGTGAGTGGTATCTTGAGAGGTGCCTGAAGCTAAGCTGGAGGAGGATGGTGCGTCAAGGTTCTGAGCGGAGGCTGTACAAGATTGGGTGTCCTGTGTTAGCCAGTCAACTATGTCCTCAGAACTTTTCAAGTTCAGGGTACGTGGCTTCTGAAAACTGGGCATTATTCTAGGGCAAAAGGGAATCACAGCACCACGACCACGACGGCCCCTGCGGGGTGGCCTGCCTCTGCCTGTCATTTTTTGGGGGATTAGTGGTACTATGCGTGCAAGCTACTGTGAGACCAGATATGATTGGCAATGTGAACTGTAACAGTTCTGCAGAGCACACACTGTAGGCCTGACACACCCGCTTGAAGACAAGTAACTGCTATTCAATCTATAACAGTGAAAAATAAATTTTGGTTTTAAAAGCACGCTATAGAGACACCAGATATGATTGGCAATGTGCACTGGAACAGTTCTGCAGAGCACACACTGTAGGCCTGAGACACTCGCTTGAAGACAAGTAACTGCTATTCAATCTATAACAGTGAAAAATAAATTTTGGTTTTAAAAGCACGCTATAGAGACACCAGATATGATTGGCAATGTGCACTGGAACAGTTCTGGAGAGCACACGCTGAAGGAAGGACTGACAGAGCCGCTTGAAGGACACTGACTGGCTGCTATTAGCTTACACTAGAAACCTTTTTTCTTTGTAAAAGCACGCTATAGAGACACCAGATATGATTGGCAATGTGCACTTGAACAGTTCTGCAGAGCACACACTGTAGGCCTGACACACCCGCTTGAAGACAAGTAACTGCTATTCAATCTATAACAGTGAAAAACAAATTTTGGTTTTAAAAGCACGCTATAGAGACACCAGATATGATTGGCAATGTGCACTGGAACAGTTCTGGAGAGCACACGCTGAAGGAAGGACTGACAGAGCCGCTTGAAGGACACTGACTGGCTGCTATTAGCTTACACTAGAAACCTTTTTTCTTTGTAAAAGCACGCTAAAGAGACACCAAATATGATTGGCAACTGTCAAAGCACGCTGGAACAGGTCTACAGAGCACACGCTGAAGTAGGCCTGACACCCAGACGCTTGCAGACAACTAACTGCTCTTCTATTAATTACAGTGAAAAAAAATTATTTCTTTTAAATCTAAAGCTTAAGCTATTGTAAAAACAGATATGAGTGGTGGCACTGGGCAAGAGGGCACAGTATCCACTGTGAACCTCACACAGAAGCTGGCAGGCAGGCAACTGCTCTTCTATTACAGTGGAAACAAAATTTTGGTTGTAAAAGCACGCTATAGAGACACCAGACATGAGTGGCATCTGTCAAAGTACGCTGGCAGGGTTGTGCAGGGCACACGCTGAAGGAAGGCCTGACAGAGCCGCTTGAAGGACACTGACTGGCTGCTATTAGCTTACACTGGAAACCTTTTTTCTTTGTAAAAGCATGCTAAAGAGACACCAGATATGATTGGCAACTGTCAAAGCACGCTGGCACAGGTCTGCAGAGCACACGCTGAAGTAGGCCTGACACCCAGACGCTTGCAGACAACTAACTGATCTTCTATTACAGTGAAAAAAAATGATTTCTTTAAAATCTAAAGCTTAAGCTATTGTTAAAACAGATATGAGTGGTGGCACTGACTGTGCAAATGGGCAAGGCATCCAACCTGACACAGAAGCTGGCAGGCAGGCAACTGCTCTTCTATTACAGTGAAAAAAAATGATTTCTTTAAAATCTAAAGCTTAAGCTATTGTTAAAACAGATATGAGTGGTGGCACTGGGCAAGTAGGCACAGTATCCAATGTGAACCTCACACAGAAGCTGGCAGGCAGGCAACTGCTCTTCTATTACAATGAAAACAAATTATTTATTTAAAATCTAAAGCTTAACCAATTGTTAAAACAGATATGAGTGGTGGCACTGGGCAAGTGGGCACAGTATCCAATGTGAACCTCACACAGAAGCTGGCAGGCAGGCAACTGCTCTTCTATTACAGTGAAAAAAAATATTTATTTTAAATGTAAAGCTTAACCTATTGTTAAAACAGATATGAGTGGTGGCACTGGGCAAGTAGGCACAGTATCCAATGTGAACCTCACACAGAAGCTGGCAGGCAGGCAACTGCTCTTCTATTACAATGAAAACAAATTATTTATTTAAAATCTAAAGCTTAACCAATTGTTAAAACAGATATGAGTGGTGGCACTGGCTGTGCAAATGGGCAAGGCATCCAACCTGACACAGAAGCTGGCAGGCAGGCAACTGCTCTTCTATTACAGTGAAAACAAATTATTTATTTTAAATCTAAAGCTTAACCAATTGTTAAAACAGATATGAGTGGTGGCACTGGGCAAGTAGGCACAGTATCCAATGTGAACCTCACACAGAAGCTGGCAGGCAGGCAACTGCTCTTCTATTACAGTGAAAACAAATTATTTATTTAAAATCTAAAGCTTAACCAATTGTTAAAACAGATATGAGTGGTGGCACTGGCTGTGCAAATGGGCAAGGCATCCAACCTGACACAGAAGCTGGCAGGCAGGCAACTGCTCTTCTATTACAGTGAAAACAAATTATTTATTTTAAATCTAAAGCTTAACCAATTGTTAAAACAGATATGAGTGGTGGCACTGGGCAAGTGGGCACAGTATCCAATGTGAACCTCACACAGAAGCTGGCAGGCAGGCAACTGCTCTTCTATTACAGTGAAAAAAATATTTATTTTAAATGTAAAGCTTAACCTATTGTTAAAACAGATATGAGTGGTGGCACTGGGCAAGTAGGCACAGTATCCAATGTGAACCTCACACAGAAGCTGGCAGGCAGGCACCTGCAATTACATTACACAGGGAAAAAAAAAAAAAGCAGCCTGATGTTATAGCCCTAAAAAGGGCTTTTTGGGGTGCTGTCCTTACAGCAGAGATCAGATGAGTCCTTCAGGATTGTAGTGGACACTGAATACCCTAGCCTAGCTATCAATTTCCCTATCTAATCAGCAGCAGCTAAACTTTCCCTCCTCTCACTAAGCATGCAGCTTCAGAATGAATCGAAAATGGATGCTGGGAGGGAGGTTGGAGGGTGTGGAAGTGAGGGAGTGCTGCTGATTGGCTGGAATGTGTCTGCTGACCGAGAGGCACAGGGTCAAAGTTTGCCCAATGATGACGAATAGGGGGCGGATCGAACTGCGCATGTGTACGCCCGCCGCGGCGAACGCGAACACGCCGGCGGACAGTTCGGTACATCACTACAGAGGAACTACTTAAAAACTTCCAGCTGTTGACCCATAGTAGTAATGGTGGGGAGCCGCAGCCCCCAGGTTAGAAATATATACTTTCAGCAAAAGTTTGACACCTTACAATGGGAGGAAGCACCAAAACACTCCTAGCACCATAACCACTACTGCATGCTGTAGTGTTCATGGTGCTTGGAGTGTTCCTTTAACCCCTTAAGGACACAACTTCTGGAATAAAAGGGAATCATGATGGAATATTTCCGTTGTGTGTCCTTAAGGGATTAAAGAGAGAAGGATGATATCAAAATGTATTTAACTGAACTTAAATGTATAAATAAACTATTATATCATTTGAAATATCTCTCCTTGTTTTTCTCTAGGGTGAAAATCTTTGTTTGACATACAGGACCATCTTTCCATCATTCTCACCTGTAAAACTTGTTTAACAATTGTCTCACTACTTGAAGCAGCAGTTGCAGATTGTAAACCAAATTAAGAAACAGCAGTGTTTACATGTGTCAGAGAGCATGCCTTTAGTGACTATCAGACTAAAAGCCATCAGCGGCACTTCCTCCTTAAGACCTTTAATATTTTAATAAAATTGAAGGTTTCTAGCAGAGAAGTGTTGGATCCAGTGCTTCTTAATGAAAAGCATCTAATTTGCAGAGTTCTGCTATTGTTGTGCATGCGCCATAGGTTCCAGATGCTTCTCTATGAGATGCATTGGATTGGACAAAACTCATTAATGCTGATGACTTCACTAAAGACAATGAAGCTGCTCCAAGGAGAGTGACCCGATTCTGTAATAAAGTTAGATATAATAGTGATGTTTATATATATATATATATATATATATATATATTTAATTTTAAACTGGAGAATGTTCGTATTACCTCATAAAATTATCATGTTTTAATAATGTTATTACCAGCAAAATTTTACAGAAAGATCCAAATATTTCACTAGAGGGCACTCTTATCACATTATTCAAACTTGTTGCTGTACTTGTTCCTAAGTTACACTGGTGAGTCTTGTGTGTTCTTATACGTAGATAATGACAAAATGCATTTTTGATTCTCTATATGACTCATAACTAAACATGCAGTAGGAATTCTGGTTAATGGATATGTAATAACAATAACTGGTGCGTATTATGTGATGAAATAATGTGATTATGTTGAAAGAGCCTCAGTCTACCATACAGCTCCCCAGCTGAATAATGTCTAGGGTTTGGTAAACATATCTATGTATGATTACTAAATTTACTAAACAAAAAGCTTTAAGTCAGGTCAGAGTGCTGGTTTCTATTTTGTTTTTAAAGTAGATATATAAAATATATATTATATTGCTGACAAGTAAGCAAAATTGATTTTTTTAGAGTAAAAAAGAGAGAGAGATATTTTTATACTTACAGTTTTGTGGTCAGTGCCTTAGTTTTATTGCCTTTTTAATTAATATATATTTTTTATAATAAAAACAATATAATTGTTCTTAACTAGCTGACACATGTGGCTGCTCACTGTTGTAAATCCCCCTCCCTCTTCCAATAAATGGCACCATGGTGAGGCATCTATTACATAGTGTACCCCCCTCATCCCCCACCCATGCCCCGCAAGTGGGGGCTATTCAATTAAACGGGGGACATAGGGTCCCCCTTGGCCCCCACCTAAAAGACACCCGCACCAAGATCTTGGCTTTGTTCCTGACTCCGTTTTCTCTTTATCCTTGCTTGTCTTGTCCGCCGGTTTGCTCTTCCGTGTATCAGTCCTTGGCTTGTTCTAGTTTTCGCTGTCTCTCTGTCCCCCTGTTCTGGACTCTGTCTTTTCTTGTCCTCGTCAAAGTCCGGCCATTCTAAGGTCCGGTAAGACGTATCTTGTTTTCTGCCTCTAGACTATCTGGACTATTCTTGTGTGTTGGGGTATATTACCGTGACACTGACGAATTAATAAATAGACAACATTCTCATCAAATTTCAGACAATAGCGACAATTTTTGGACCATAGTGTTTAACTGGGCATGCGCTGGAATTTTATGGTGTCTTTCTAGTGTGGGCAAATGATGTGTCTCCCACAGGGCCTTCATCTGCCCACACAAAAGATGGTGGCACCCAGGACTTAGGTCCATGTACGAAATAAAGATGAAAAAATATGGGAGCTTAGGGGCATTTGGGGGTGTCTAGGGGGGCAATTAGATGTAGTGGAGTCGGGAGGGTTATGGATGCGGCCATGACAGTGCCACTTTAAGTCCTATAAGATAAGTAACATCAAAGGTAAGTTTCCCTTATGGATCTAACGTTCACTCCTAAAAATGACTTGAGAATTAGTTGCCTAACTCTAGCAACCCCCCACCCCCCCTTTTTCTAATGCCATAATATCCTTATTTAGAACAAGTGAGCAAAATTGTACAGCACATTCAATGTGTGGTCTTACCAGTGATTTAAAAAGAGGCAAAATTACAGTTGTGCTCAAAAGTTTGCATACCCTTGTAAAATTGGTAATATATGTACCAATTTTAAAGAAAACACGAGTGAGCGTCAAAACACATTTATTTTATTTCTTATCGGATTCATATCCAACTGTAGGTTATAACAACGTTCAAAAGTCTGAATACCCTTAGTTTGTAATACTGTGTATTGCCCCATTTAGCATCAATAACACTGTGCAGTCTTTTGTAAGAGTTGTCTACGAGTTCCCTGATTTTTGCAGGAGGTATAGCTTCCCATTTGTCTTGGCAAAATGCATCTAGGTCATGCAAAGTCTTTAGTCATCTTGCATGAACCGTACGTTTGAGATCTCCCCAGAGTGGCTCGATGATATTAAGGTCAGGAAACTGCGTTGGCCACTCCAGAACCTTCACCTTTGTCTGCTGTAAAAACTGGAGGGTCACCTAGGTCTTGTGTATAAGGTCATTGTCATGCTGGAAAAGCGTCCCATGCAAAGCCTTTGTGCATAAGAATGAAAATTGTCTGCCAGTATTTTCTGATAACATGCTGCATTCATCTTGCCATGAATTTTCACAAAATTTCCCGAGCCTTTAGAGCTTACATGTCCAAAAAACACCACCATGCATCACAGTGGGGTTTGTATTCTTATTATTTCAAATTACAGTGTACCAGAAGCCTGTCATGGTGTTGTCAGACATATTGTAACCAGGCTTTTTTGTGGCATTGACGCAGTCAAGTCTTCTCTTTGGCAACTCGACCATGCAATTCTTTTTTGTATTGTCCTTGAAACCAGCACACCGCCTTTTTCTAGAGCAGCCTGTATTTCTACTGAGGTTATCTGTGGGTTTTTCTTTGTATCCCAAATAATATAATTATAGATAATTATTCTGGCAGTTGTGGCTGAAATCTTTCTTGTTCTACAAGACCTTGGCTTGGTATCAAGAGATCCCCAAATGTTCCACTTCATAATAAATGAATGAACAGTAATGACTGGCATTTTCAAGGCTTTGGAAATCTTTTTATATCCTTTTTCATCTTTATAAAGTTCCTTTACCTTATCACGCAGGTCTTTTGACAGTTCTTTTCTGCTCTCTCTTCCATCCCCCAAATGGCTCAGTATCTAGCCTTCTCAGTGCATCAATGAGAGCTAACAAACTCATTGGCTATTTATGCCCAGACACTAATTGCAATTTAAAATGTGTGGGAAATTAACCTTTAATTGCCATTTTAACCTGTGTGTGTCACCTTGTGTGAGGCCAAACATGGAGGGACATGGTGCATTGAAAAAGGGTTGTACCCGAAACGTTTGTTTATTATTCTATCCTCCAATAAATTTTGGTAGCACTTTGTTTGTGCACATAGCAACATTTTGTGCAGCCTCTATTTGTTTGATTTGTACTGTGGATTGTCACTGTTTGAGCAGCAGTGAGAGGCTTTGCTGCATTTGTGAGTATTATTTTTTTTCTGATGTTTTTTTTGCTATATCTTGATCTTTTTATCCAGGTCCTCATACCTTGTTTTGTGTGGCCAAACATTTCTGGATATGTAAACTTTTGAAAATGGCCATTTGGGGGATTTCTGTTAGCATTATGATTTAAAAAGGAGTCAAACAACTATGTGATAATACATGGCTTCATATGATCACTATCCTTTAATAAAATACATTTATTTGCATGATCAGTCATATTTCCAAATTCAATGTCAAAATTTCACAATTTCTGCCAGGGTATGCAAACTTTTGAGTACAACTTTATTTTTTCATCCAGAGAATGAATGCCCCATTTATACATGATAATACCTTACTGGCCTTATCAACTGCCAATTGACATTGCATATTGTTTAAAAAAAGATAAAGGACAATGTGGTGCTTATTAAAATAAGCAATATGGTGCAGCTAAAAATTACCCAATTGTAAGGTCACCATATACACTTTAAAAATGTGATAAAGTAAAAAAGGCAGAAAAGGTGATTTGCGCACACAGAGAAATATTTTGGATTACCTTACACTTAATATCTCTCTAACCAACACACAGACAATTATTTTTACCTATATTAAAATAAGTAAAAAAAAACACACATAGTGTAATCTGTGTATGTGAGATTATATATACGTAAGAATATTTTTTCAAACTCACAATTTTCAGAGCCCATTAATAGTTGGTTAGGTACTTATGGTAGAATTTCCAGAAGTCGCCATCAGGAACTCGGCACTGTTACAGCACAGGAACTCCAGAGTCCAGGGTAAGTATTTTAAGGTGAATATTTATTAACAGCAAAACAAAGTAGCACAATCAACACACACGCGTTTCAACCATTATGTAGCGGAGAGCTGATATTCGGTGACCGAATCGTCCTCTGTTCGGTATTCTGCCATTACTTCAGAGATGAGTGTTGCCTTTGTTTTATTGCTGGCTGGAATACCTCTTGCTTCCAGGAGATCTTTCAGTGTGGATCGTTTTAATGTGGAGTAATCAATCTCCATTAATCCTTGTTCTTTTGTGAGTCTGGATCCCGGCGTTGCCAACCAATGTAGCGGAGAACTGATATTCCACAGGTTATATCCACTCAAGATCCCAGTGAGGCACAGGAACAAGTATTAAAAATCCATAAGGCAATAATTCCAGCAGGCAAGACAATCCAATATTATCCCAATATCAATCCCAATGACTGGACGACACACAGCATCAGGAGCAGAACTGAACTTTTAATCACTCAACCTTCTTTTAAAGCTTTCTCCCTTGCAAGGGAGGGATTTACAGTAATTATACAATACACCAATCATACATGAGTTGCCACCCACACATCCCCTCCCCTTAGTATGACTCATAATCCCATTATGCAGTACACAGTTCCCCTGGTTTTCTGGATGTACCCCTAAACATAGGGGTACCCTTTAAATATTATATCCCCTGGTAGCCCTGATCTGAGTGAGAAACATATTCAAAAATCTCCCAGATCGGACCAGGGGTTCGGGAAATTCCTGGAGGTAATAAAAAGACCCACCGCGCTGGAGTTAACAGCCGAAAGGGGTTCCATACATTTTGGCCCTGCGGTCGGTCACACAAAAAGGGAATAAAATACATGAACGGCTTGGGTTATGGGGACTGGGGAGGATTCGGATAAACCCCCTTGTTCGTGGGGTTCTTTCTACCGAACGGGGAGTGTGGAGGTCTCAGCGGTGTTTGCGTAACCGAGTGTCTGATTTGGGTTCCAGACACTCGACGGCAAACACAGCTGTTCAGGAGTTTAAGATGGCTGCCGCCACGTGTTTGTCTCCCGAATGGCGGCCACCCAGAGGACAAAGCACACAATACACTGATTGCCAATTACCCGTATGCAACATTGTTGTGAACGGTAATTGGGGGCACACTTATTCCTGGTTTGGTCTGTTTGTTCGGTAGTTTCACTCGCATAATAACTGGAGTGAACAATCAGACGAATGCTGCATACACTTTACATACATATGGCAAAAATTTACCGAACACATACGAATACACATAATTCTGAGGACAGCCCAATACCATGCACTACACTGCCCCCCCCCCCTTGCCCACAAGCCGGCATACACAGTCTGATCCAGCACGGATCTGCTTGGGGATGTCCGGGTTGCTCATGGATCATTTTTCAAAGTCTGTTTGTCTAGACAACCCGTCAGTGTTTCTATTTTGTTTGCCCGGGCGCTACTGAATGTTAAAGTCAAAGGGCTGCAGCGCCAAACTCCAGCGCAGCAGCCTGGCATTGTCCCCAGCCACCCGGTTCAGCCATACCAACGAGTTGTAATCCGTGAGCAGGGCCGGACTGGGAATTAAAAGCAGCCCTGGAAAAAAAAATATTTACCAGCCCCATAATGCGTCGCGCCAGCATAGTGTGCAGATACAGAGTTAGAAACGATAACTTAAAATTAAAAATGATTACTCCAACGTAAAAAGAGCACTCATAGGCTTCAAAATAAACAAAAGTGCAGATTTATTTTAAGCAGATGTGCCTTTGCATGTATTCAATGTTTCAGTCCAACTACCTTGACATATTAAGGAAAGCTTTGTAATGGGACTGAAATGGTAAATGTATGTAGGGCACAACTGTAAAAAATTGACGTTATCTTGTTTATTTTGAAGTCCTGTGGGTGCACTCTTCACTTTAAATATGTTATTGTGCTGGAGGATGCACCTAGCAACAAGACTGGGCCAATATCTGCTCATTACATATGGTACATATTAATGACATTTCTCTGTGTATTATGCATATATAAATGTACATTAATATGTGTAAATATAATAGGCATAATTATATATATATATATATATATATATATATATATATATATATATATATATATATATATATAACTAATACACACATTAATATACATGTCATTTACCAGTGGCGGATCCAGAGCCTGATCCCGGGAGGGGCACTTGTAGATTATTTAAAGAAATATCCCATGCACAATAACCACTACTCCTCTGTGTAGTGGTTATGGTGCCAGGAGTGCCGGGACCCCCTCCCAGAGTAAGTAGTCAAACCGTTTAAGAACAGTTTGACAACTTACCTGGAGTCTGCTGGGATATGGGGCTGTAGTAGGTTATAGGAGCAGTGGTGCAATGTGTGAGGGGTGCAATGTATGTGAAAGGTTCAGTGTGTGGGTGTGGGGGGGTGTAGTGTGTGAATGTGTAGCGTGTGTGTGGCAATGTGTGTATGGGTGGCAGTGTGTGAGTGTGTGTGGTGTGTGTGTGGGGCAGTGTGTGTATCGGGCTAGAGTTCGCCCTCACTACTGCGACCACCAGGAATCCCTGGTGGTCGCAGTGGTGAGATTTAACTCTAGTCCATAGCTCCAGGGCTAGAGCTCACCTTCGTGAGAGCCAGAGCGTTGCCGTGGTAACTGCGGCAACGCTCTGTGCTCGCGCGAGAAGGACCCAGGGAAGCTGCAGGTTGAGCTCCCGGGTCCTCTCTTCCTCTCTTCCTCCCTCTCCTGCCGGCTGCCTGCACGGTAGCTACACTTGAAAAAGCCTATTATTTGGCGAAACGCGTTGTGTATTTTTACTTTGTTTTATATTAAAGTATTTTGATACTACCTTTTACCTTGGGTTAGTTCATTTACTTTATATGTTGCTGTTTTATCCTGGCTGATTTTTATCATCATTTTTAACAAGATCCAGTGCTGCAAAAGAAATCCCTGGTGGGGATTATTCCGCCTACGCTTGGTTCATAGAGCAGTGAGTCTGCTCTGAACATTGTAAGTACGTTTCTTTTTATTTCTGTGTCATTTTACATATGGAAAACACTATGGGCCCTCTCTTGTGATTTTATTTTCATAAGACCGGCACTGCAAGCATCACTAGAGGAATATCCTACACGTGGGGAGTTTAAATACCACTGTATGCTGTTTTACTTAGAGCTGGTCATAGCTCCTCAAATTGTAAGTTGGCACTCTTAGAACCTCAGTGTTGTCTGTTGTTGCAATATTACCTAAGTTATTGCACCATTGGGTTTTTCCCTCTTTTATATATTTTATATGCTGACGACTGTCTCAGAAGTTTTAAAGAATCGTGTGGAGACACCTCCAATTGCCCAGTAATATCCTACATGTGGGGAGTATCAAATACCACTGTATGCTGTTTTACCTAGAGCTGGGCTTAGCTCTATAAATTGTAAGTTGGCACTTCTCCACGTCTGTGTTGTTCGTGATCCTTTCAGCATTACGTTTTTGCACTATTGGTCTCTCCCTCTCTGCTTTTGTATTCCATATTCAACCACTGAGATTCCAAAGCAAGAATAGAAGAACAGTTACTCAAGGTCTACATTGTACCTATAGAGACTTTCCTTTTCGTGTTTCCATTTTCGTTTCGCTTATTTTATCCAGCGCACCCTGTATTTGTTGTTTTTTGTTCAAACATAGAAGCATCTGTGTGAACAAGAAAACGTTTAGTTGGATTGGGAGCTGCCAAGACAGGGGCATTAATAAGTGCATTTTTCAGATGTTGGAATGCCTGCTCACACTCCGGGGTCCAGGTTACTTGGCGGGGAAGGTTCTTACGGGTCAGGTCAGTAAGGGGTTTGGCCAGGGCACTATAATGCGGGACAAACTTCCTTTAGTATCCTGCCGTCCTGAGAAATGCCAACACCTGAGTCTTAGTCCTAGGGGTGGGCCATTGGGCTACGGCCTCTACTTTGGCTGGTTCTGGTTTCTGTTTCCCACAGCCTACTCGATGGCCCAGGTATTGTACCTTGGCCATCCCTATACTACATTTGGCCGGTTTTAACGTCAAACCAGCCTCCCTAATCCTGTCTAGAACCGCTCCTATATGAGCCAAGTGCTCCTGCCAGGTATTGCTAAAAATGGCAATATCGTCCAGATATGTGCAGGTGTAGTCCTGGAACCCATCCAGGAGTCGGTCCACCATCCGCTGGAAGGTAGCCGGAGCGTTTTTCATCCCAAACGGCATGACTTTAAAGTGGTACAGGCCGAATGGGGTGACAAAGGCTGACTTAGGGATCGCGTCCGGGGCCAAGGGAATCTGCCAATACCCCTTACACAGATCAATAGTGGTGAGGTATTGGCCTCTGGCCATCCGGTCTAGCAGTTCGTCTATCCTGGGCATAGGATAAGCGTCTGACACTGTGTTTTCGTTCAACCTCCGGTAGTCCACGCAAAAGCGGGTCGTACCGTCCCGCTTTGGTACGAGGACTACTGGAGATGCCCAGGGGCTGTCTGAGGGCTCCAGTTGGAGCATCTCGTCGATCTCCTTGCGCATATTCTCCCGCACCGCTTCAGGGATGCAGTACGGGTCTGGCGCATGGGGAGTTGTCCTGGGGTTTCCACCCAGTGAGTGGCTAGAGGAGTGTATCCAGGCACATTAGAGAAGGTATCCTGCTTCTCTCTTAGCAGCTATTGTACCTCGGTACGTTCCTGTGGGCTCAGCCGGTCTCCCAGCACAACTTCTCCTAAATCCCCAGACAGCCGACCGTCTCCCAGTAGATCTGGGAGGCAAAGGCTGTCAAACTCGTCAGAGTTGGGTGCACAAATAGCGGTCACCTCCTCTGAGCATTCCTGGTAGGGCTTCATCTTGTTCACATGGAGCATGCATCGCCCTTCAGTCCCTGCGCAGGGGCCAATTATATAAGTGGTGCCACATCTCTGTTCCACCACTTTATAAGGGCCTTGCCAAGCGGCCTGTAGCTTATCATGTCGGACAGGTTTTGGAATTTAAACTTTCTGCCCAACCTGGAACCACGATCATACCAGGTGCGTTGGCGCGTCTGAGCCGCCTGAAGGTTTTCCTTTATCGTCCTAGTTAGCACTTCTAGGCGGTCTCGGAGTGCCAACACATATGGTACAATGGGGGTACAGTCTGCGCTCCGGTCTCCCTCCCAATGTTTCCTAATAAGGTCTAGGGCCCCTCTTTCTCTCCTCTCGAATAACAGTTCAAATGGGGAAAACCCGGTTAATTCCTGCGGCACCTCTCGGTAAGTGAAGAGGAGGTGGGGCAGGAATCGCTCCCAGACCCAGTGTGTCTCAGCAAAGGTTCGGAGCATTTGTTTTAATGTACCTTTGAACCGTTCGCAGAGCCCATTGGTCTGGGGATGGTAGGGGGCACTGATGATAGGTTTAACGTCACAGAATTTCCAGAGATGCTGAGTGACCTCTGCGGTGAATTGGGTAGCCTGATCCGATATGATCTCCCTGGGTAACCCCAAAAAGGAGAAAATCTGCATCAGGGCCTCAGCCACGGTTTCTGCGTGGATATTTGTCACGGCCACTGCCTCCATGTATCGGGTGGCGTAATCCACCACCGTTAAAATATATTTCTTGCCAGAAGGGCAAGGTTTCCGAAGGGGACCTATGATATCTACTGTGATTCTATAAAACAGTTCCTCAATTATAGGGAGCAGATGCAACTTTGCCTTCCGCCGGTCCCCCCTCTTCCCTACCCTCTGGCACGTAT
Organism: Pelobates fuscus; assembly: GCF_036172605.1. Taxonomy (NCBI): domain Eukaryota; kingdom Metazoa; phylum Chordata; class Amphibia; order Anura; family Pelobatidae; genus Pelobates; species Pelobates fuscus. The sequence continues at coordinate 296,402,772 of NC_086318.1, forward strand.
CGTAGGTGCTGCAATACTTATGGACTTCCTGGCTCATCCCTGGCCAAAAGAAACTCTAGGTCAGTCGGTTTCGGGTACGACTGACCCCCAAATGCCCGGATAGCAGAATATCGTGAGCTATCCAGAGCAATTCGGCTCGGTACCTCTGTGGTACTACTAGCTGCCTTAGAACAATCGGGTCTGACCCAGCTACCTGCTTGTCTGACTCCCTGTATAACAACTGCTTATCCCATACAAATCTTTCCCCCTCCGCCCCAGGTTGGTCAGAGGTGACTTTGTCTCTATATACCTGTAGGGTAGGATCAGTGATCACCTCTGCCGCAAATTCGTTAGGAGGGGCCCAAGGGACACAGTCTAGGGAAGGGGAAGGCTCTCTTACCTGAACCTCCAGCAGTGCGTTGTAGTCCTGGGTGCGGGCCTGTTGCCTGGTGACCACTGGATGTGCTTCTTCAGTGGTTGTGGTTTGGGTCTCAAAAGCAGAAGTGAGCTTTCCCAGATCATTTCCCAGTACCACCTCTGCGGGTAATTGTGGCATCAACCCCACCTCCACATTTCCCGACCCCGCACCCCAATGCAAATGGACTTGTGCTGTATTCAGCCGGTATACGCCTCCCCCGGCAACCCTGATGGCTACAGTCCTGCTATTTTTGGCTTTGGACCAGGGTTATGGTGGCCCCTGAATCTCGGAGTCCCTGCACAGCTTTTCCCTCCAGGTAGACTGTTTGCCTGTGATGTTGGCGATTATCCGCATTTGCTTGCAGCGGGTTGCCTTCATGTAATACTTCCCACTGTTCTATGGTAGTGACGGGAACTGCAGAGCCATAAGCGGAGAGTGTCTCATCCTGGTAGTGGTGTGCTGCTGCTCTCGGTGGTGGGGGTGGACCTGGTCGGATCCAGGTGGATCGGTCTCTAAGCTGTGGGCAGTCCCACTTGTAGTGTCCCTACCTCTGGCACTGGTGGCATTGCACAGAGGGGGGTTGATGGAACCTCGGTTGAGTAGCTGTAGGAGCTAGTGGAGGTAGTTGTCTCGGTGGTGCGTTTTTTCCAGTGGGAAAACTGTTTCCTCCTAGGGGTCGCACAGCTGGCTTGACAACCACAAGCTTGTGCTGCCTGCGGGCATCAATATAATCATCAGCCTTTTTAGCCGCTTCTGTGATAGATGTGGGGTTGCGGTCTCTCACCCACTCTTGAAGATCTGCGGGTATCCCCCCATCCGAGGGCTGCCCTTTGTAATCGGCAAGCCCATTCTGCATGCGAGTCCTTTTCCGCTTTTTTAAATTCCCTGAAGCGCCTCCGGTATGCTTCTGGTGTGATGGCATACTGGGCCAGGATAACTTCTTTTACCCGGCTGTAATCCCGGATCTCTGTATCTGGTATAGTACGGTATGCTTCAGCGGCTCTCCCCATTAACCGTCCTGCTAGGATGGGGACCCAATCTTCCATATTTATTTTATGTAGCGTGCATAGTCTCTCAAAATTTTGGAAGAATGCGTCTATGTCTTCCTCCGCTTCTACATACATTTTAAATGCTTGGTATGGGATCTTCGGCTTACCCTCTTGCACCATAGACACTGCTGGGCTTCTATCTGATGTTTGTGGCCTTCTTTGCCGCATTATAAGCTCCTGGACCTCTGTCATCGTCTTGGAGATGATCTCTATCGGAAGATTCTCCCCATAAAAGGACAGTCTGAATTGGAGCTGCCTTTGGAACTCTGCTTGCTCCGTTCCGTCTGTCACATCCTCTGTTCGGTATTCTGCCATTACTTCAGAGATGAATGTTGCCTTTGTTTTATTGCTGGCTGGAATACCTCTTGCTTCCAGGAGATCTTTCAGTGTGGATCGTTTTAATGTGGAGTAATCAATCTCCATTAATCCTTGTTCTTTTGTGAGTCTGGATCCCGGCGTTGCCAACCAATGTAGCGGAGAACTGATATTCCACAGGTTATCTCCACTCAAGATCCTAGTGAGGCTCAGGAACAAGTATTAAAAATCCATAAGGCAATAATTCCAGCAGGCAAGACAATCCAATAATATCCCAATATCAATCCCAATGACTGGACGACACACAGCATCAGGAGCAGAACTGAACTTTTAATCACTCAACCTTCTTTTAAAGCTTTCTCCCATGCAAGGGAGGGATTTACAGTAATTATACAATACACCAATCATACATGAGTTGCCACCCACACATCCCCTCCCCTTAGTATGACTCATAATCCCATTATGCAGTACACAGTTCCCCTGGTTTTTTGGATGTACCCCTAAACATAGGGGTTCCCCTTTAAATATTACATCCCCTGGTAGCCCTGATCTGAGTGAGAAACATATTCAAAAATCTCCCAGATCGGACCAGGGGTTCGGGAAATTCCCGGAGGTAATAAAAAGACCGACCTCGCTGGAGTTAACAGCCGAAAGGGGTTCCATACATTTTGGCCCTGCAGTCGGTCACACAAAAAGGGAATAAAATACACGAACGGCTTGGGTTATGGGGACTGGGGAGGATTCGGATAAACCCCCTAGTTTGTGGGGTTCTTTCTACCGAACGGGGAGTTCGTACACAAATTGACGGCAGTGTGGAGGTCTCAGCGGTGTTTGCCTAACCGAGTGTCCGATTTGTGTTCCAGACACTCAACGGCAAAACACCGCTGTTCGGGAGTTTAAGATGGCCGCCACCATGTGTTCGTCTCCCGAATGGTGGCCACCCAGAGGACAAAGCACACACTGCACTGATTGCCAATTACCCGTTTGCAACATTGTTGCGAACGGTAATTGGGGGCACACTTATTCCTGGGATGGTCTGATTGTTCGATAGTTTCACTGGAGTGATTTTACCGAACAATCAGGCGAATGCTGCATACACTTTACATACATATGGCAAAAATTAACCGAACACATACGAATACACATAATTCTGAGGACAGCTCAATGCCATCAGTTACACATTACAAAGGTCTTCCTTAGGTGCATATGTCCCTCAGACTGAGCATGTTTGGCTTTATATATGCCAAAGAATAGATCAGGTAATTATACAATTTAAAACATATGTATATAAAAAAACACCCACAACCAAATTTGGTCAAGACCGGATGTATACCGCCAACTCTAATATGGCGGTACACCGAGTCTCGAGCATAATGTCCTTTCCAAACCCAAGATGTCCGCAGTGTGCATTTAGCCTTCTTTTCTCATTAATTTTCCTTGTTTGTTCTATTACTTGAGATGAAAAGCGCCATAAGTACCTAGCCAACTTTTAATGGGCTCTGAAAATTGTGAGTTTGAAGAAATATTCTTACATATATATAATCTCAAATATACAGATTACACTATGTGTGTTTTTTTAACTCATTTTAATATAGGTAAAAATAAGTGTCTGTGTGTTGGTTACCAAAGAGATATTAAGTGTAAGGTAAACCAAAATATTTCTTTCTGTGTGCGTAAATCACCTATTCTGCCTTTTTTTTTACATTGCACATTGTTGCCTAGTTTGTTGGCTATAACAACTCCCAAATTCATCTTGTATGTTGCTATTCCTAATTCAGTACCATTTGGGGTGTGAGTAAATTTTTCTATATTAAATTTCATCTGCCAGTTGAGTGCCCAGTCCCCCCAATCTATCTAAACCCCTCTGCAGCAAAGCAATACGCTACTCACATTGTATTACTTTACAGAGTTTTGTGTCATCTGCACACACTGAAACCTGGCTTAATGGTTAAAATGGTTTTGTACTATGTACAGTTTATATTTCTTTTGCAGATTCCTTAAGTCTATGTAAGGATTCTTTTATATATAAGGTTGTATATTCGCAATTTTTGGAGATATTTTTGATATATATTTGGATTCTATACTTCTTTTGCTGAATGGCACCAGAGTTTGCTTGTAATAGGAAGGTAGATGGGGCTATTTGTTAGGCATTCCTTAGTTACTAAGGGTTGCAAATTTATTTTTGTTAAAAAATGGGAGCAATTGCTGGTCTCATATTTTTATTGGGTTCTGTGAGACCAAATACTTTTTTTGGTGTAATTTTTGAGTGAGTGAGTCGTTAATGATGACTCTTTTAACTAACAATATGCAAAATAATCATCTTTATAGACCACCTTCTAACACACAATGCTAGGAACCACTCCACTTTATGCACTTGAGCGCTAGAGGTATTATATCAGTTGAAAAAAATATTACTTTTTTGCGACTTACAAAAGTATTAAAAAAACAAAACGAAAAAAAACAAAACATTTTAATGGCTCATTCTGAACTCCCCCATAATTTTTACAGTTACCTAAGCCTTTAGCCTCAGAGGATACTTCATTCAAACGAAAATTATTTTAAAAGACACAATACAATTTGTTATTCACGCTTTTATTTTTCAAATCAGTTTGTTGGGACTCAGTACATTTAAAGGTTAAGTGAACCACTTGTTATAGTAGCTGCTCCCATTATTGTTAAAATGATCTATTGTTTGCTTTGGCTGCACCTGTTGGCAAATGAGACTGTCTCCATTTTAGTGAGAGTCTGCCTAATACATTGTTAATGCAGACAGCACTCAGAGCCACACTGTATAGGATGTACATCTGTATACACCATGCATTAACAATCTAACATTAACTTCGAGCAACCTGAGGATAGTAACGCTTATTATCCTTTGAATAATTGATGCTGTTCAAGCAAGTGAATACTCTGTTCTGCTTGAGTGTTAAAAGCTTCTACTCAAATATGTTGGGAAATATATGTATATTGTTATTTTGTTTTTATAAAGCACCAACATATTCCACAGCACTGTACAATTTAGGGGATATAGACAGATGAAAATACAGACATATCAATACAAACGTAATTAAGCACCCTGAGCTTAAAATCTAGCATCTACAGCACTTTCATATAAAGTTTGAGCAATACAAGTTGGTGAGCTTACAATCTAGAGAAACAGAAAGGGAGACAAAATTCAGAAATATACATTGAGAATTATGGCAAGAGAGAGAAGCATTGCAAATACCAATGAGGTTGAGAGTGGCTTAAGGAATTAGCAAGGATTACAGACACTTGGAGAAGCATTCTATAAATTAGACAGCAATTAGGTGTGGTGGGATATTGATTGCAGATTCAAGGATTCAAGGTTTCAGAGAGAAAATGCAGTTGTGTTTCTGAGTAGTAGGTGTGGAAGACAGTAAATAGAGAAAATTGGGGCACAATGGGAATGAGAAAATAAAATAAACAGAACACCAATAAAGCAAGCTCTTTATTCCACACAAGCAAACAAAAAAAAACACATAGAAAATGAATATTTGCATTTACAGGGTAAATAAAATGAATACATAATATAAGGCAGAGTCGTAACTAGAAACCATGAGGCCCCGGTGCAAATATTGGCCTGTGGCCCCCCATACATCTACCTTCTTCCCCACATGTCCCCATCCACCCACACATGCAGACAAACAGATACACATGCAGCCACATACATACAGACACACACAAATACACTTACAAACACATACACATACAGACACACACACTCACAGACACACACACACACTCACAGACACGAACACACTCACTCACTCACTCACTCACTCACAGACACACACATACACACACTGAGACACACATACACTTACATACACACACACGCACACTCACACTCAGACACACTCAGACACATACACTTACAGACACACACACACTCACAGACACACATACACTTACAAACACATTCACTTACAGACACACTCACACTTACAGACACACACACATACACTCAGACACACGTACCCTTACAGACACATACACATTCAGACACACACATACACACATACACTTACAGACACACATACACTTGCAGACACACACAAATTATTAATATTAAATGACAGGAAGAAACACTCCGAAGGGTAGTGTAGATAATCCAGGAGCTGACCAATATTAATGACTCAGAATAGAGGTAGATACTGAAATAAGTTTTGGTGAGGTGCTGCTCAAATAGGTAATATACCATTAAGAGATGTAAATACACAATCTAGCAAGTCTAAGCTGAGTCTTTAAATAGATAGTGAAGATGTAAATAATAAAAAGGAATATAGAACAATAGATCAAAGTGAAATAAATGGAAGGTGCAATTACAGACTTTCCCTGATATGATACAGGGTAGCAAATAGTTGCACCAAAATACTCTACTTTGTATCAAACAAAGAAAAAAGGAAATACAATGATGTTATGGCACTACAGTATATGGAACTGTATGCTATGGCAATAATATCGCTAAAATGTATGCAATGGTCAAAAATAGCAGGTACAAAACTAGGTAAAATATAAAAACTAGTTTATTGTATAAATCAATCGTTAAAAATGAAAAATTAAAAATACATCAAAAATACAGATCTGTCCATAATCAAATATAAGTTACCAGTCTATAGAGATGAAAAAATCATTCATGGACCCTCGGATTAAGCCAGGATGTAAATGGATGAGTTGTGCAGTATATTTCTCTCAAATCCGGCTGCCGGTGAGGACGGCGTGCAGATCGGTGTGCGCGTCCTCGCACAGACCTCACTCCGGGTGACGTGCACAACCGACAATGCACTGATTCACCAAAGGTCCTGGACGAATAGATGTTTCTGCTGGCAACTACTGACAAAATCTGGATCTGAATGAATTGTGATGTCTTACGCGTTTCGTGGGGAAATAGCCCCACTTCTTCAGAGGCAGAAACATCTATTCGTCCCTGGGGTCCAGTGAGGCTTCAGTGCGGCGGACGGCAGAGTTCCTCTGCTCCCTCGCAGGCTGTCTATTTATGTCGGGAGCTGGAATATGATGTCAGAATATGAATATGAGCAGAGAGAACACAGCTCCCTCGCCGCGTCTGACAGGAACTCTGCCGCCCGCCGGGGTGGGTCCATTTGGGTGGCCAGCAGAGGGAACACGGAGGGGGCGGCATCTAGGCAGCTCATGGTCGCAGGGGTCATGGCTGCGGCCGGCCCCCTGCAGTGAGGTGCCCAGTCGCAGCTGCGACCCCTGCGACCATGGTAGGTACGCCACTGATGTAAGATTCACAGGTAGAGTTTTGCAGTATTGAGAGTGTTTATTAGAAACTGATATTTTTGATAAATTTGTACAATTAGTAAGTGATGCTTCAGTTTAACAATACATGTATAATATTTCAAAATATTCCATAGTTTGTCATAATGTCAGTGAATTCAGTAAATGAAAATGTATTTGATGCTCTGAGAGCAAACAAATTATCCTGTCATCCTGAAGCTGACAACACACTGATCAGAAAACCATTTCTATTCTCCTGTGAGCTCTCTAGGGAAATGTTCCCTTGTTTTCCTGGCTGTAATAGAGCACCTGGAGATTCTGTTTACTGTGCCTGCCTAGAATCAGCAGTGAAATGACCTGAAAATACAAAATTCAAACCCATAGCTGCGTCCTCTCATGTGTTGGCACACTGCGAAACCAAGATAAGGATACACACAGTTATATTTGAGATAGGGCTCTGAATGTAGCTTTATATTAACCTCAGTTTGCGAGCTTCAGATTTCAAAATGGCCCTAAGCCACAATCTAGCAGCAATTCTAAATGGTTTTAAATTTCTAAAAAACAAACAAATAATCCAAACATGTAATGCTATTTAAAACAAAATCTTCATAACACATGTGAATTACAGGATCTTATAAATCAGTGGTGGAACTACTGCTTGTGCAGCTGGTGTGACTGAACCAGGCCCCTAACGTTGGGGGGGAGGCATCGAGTGGCCTATGCCATACCCAATGGGTAATGCATAACAGGAGTCAGTCAGCTGCTGAGGCACTTTAAGAGCACAACCCTTTAGTATCAGATGCTGGGAGGAAGTGACAGCCAATCACATTTTGTCCCAGAGAGAGAGAGTGCTGCTCAGGATGAAGGAGGCGGAAGTGGCATAGCACAAACAGCAGCAGTTGAAGACAGGAGTGAGCTGCTGCAGGGTCCATACACATAAACTTTAGCCAGCAGCACCCCAAGCAAGCGACCCTCCTGCAGACAAAAGATATCCTAACATGAAGAGGGTTGCATATATAAAAACAATGAAATGTATGTATCTGTGTGTCAGTGTGTGTGTGTGTGTGTCTGTGTGTGTGTATGTTAGTGTGTTTGTATCTGTGTTTGTGTATGTGTATCAGTGTGTCAAGCTGTATGGATGTATCAGTGTGTGTCTGTATCTGTGCATTTGCATGTATGTCGGTGTGTATGTATGTGTGTACTTGTACATGTATCAATGTATGCGGCATGTCTGCATTCAAACGTCAACATTCGCACACACAAATACTTCATACAAAAAATGTCTTAAATTCAAACACACAAACACTGTTCAGTACTAAATACAAAACACTGGATTGATTAATTGTAGATTCCGAGCTGGCAAAACATTGCGGGACTTGTACGACATATGGGGTTCTATATTTTGGCCACCTGTGTGCTAGACGGGGGCCAAAAAAAAATTATTGCACTAGGGCCCCCTCTAACACTGTTATTTGCGTATATATATATATATTTTTTTTTTTTATTTCATTGAATTTTTATTGGAATGAAGATTTTCATAAAAGTTTTGCATAGTACTACAGAAGATAGACAGCATAAACAAGTTTCCTAGTCAGGTTAACGCATAGACAGGGTCTTACAATTTAACGTTCTAGGGCTTTAAAATATATCACTACTACCACATACTAACACTGCAATACAAAATACTATAATATACAAAAATATATATTAGATCATTTGGAAAGCATATCTAATAATATTAAATTGAGGCCTAATTTTTCCCAATGCTTTCCTATGGAAATTTTGGCAACGCTGGAGGTCCTCATATAGCGTGTGGATGTCCAGCGTCGTTTAAAACACTTTTCGCGTTCTAAGTAATTATATGTATATATATATATATATATATGTATATATGTGTGTGTTTACATTCTAAGTGTAGTTTTATTTTAATATATATTTATATGTATATATGTATATATATATATATATATATATATATATATATATATATATATATATATATATATATATATATGTGTGTGTTTACATTCTAAGTGTAGTTTTATTTTAATATATATTTATTGTTGAATTAGGGATGGAATAGGAAGTAGGAAAGCCATGCAGTAAATGGTCACTGAAGAAAAGAGGGGACCCAAGAGGGAGCAAAATAGCAGCAATGTTTGCAGAGATGGATTTGAACAGGCAATGAGTGAATTTCAAAGAAAGAGAAAGGGGGGAGGGGGGTAGAGGTTTGACGAAGCAGTGACTGAAATCCATACATATATGGTTTTAACAACCTATATACCGTTGTGTTTAAAAGTTTGCATATCCTTGGAGAATTGGTAAATGATGTACCGATTTTAAAGGAAACATGAGTGAGCAGGCAAAACACATTTCTTTTATTTCTTATCAGATTCATATTCAACTGTAAGTTATAACAGAATGGCACAATCATAAAACGAAACACGGCAACAAAGAAGATAAGAATTACCCCTGTTTAAAAGTCTGCATACCGTTAGTTCTTAATACTGTGTATTGCCCCCTTTAGGATCAATGACAGCATGCAGTCTTTTGTAATAGTTGTCCATGAGGCCTCTAATTCTTGCCCATGTATAGGTGCCCATTCGTCTTGGCGAATTCCCTCCACTTCATGCAAAGTCTTTGGTCGTCTTGCATGAACAGCATGTTTGAGATCTCCCCAGAGTGGCTCAATGATATTAAGGTCAGGAAACTGTGTTGGCCACTCCAGAACCTTCACCTTTTTCTGCTGTAACCACTGGAGAGTCATTTAGACTTAGTGCTGATGGTCATTATCATGCTGGAAAATCCAAGAGCGTCCCATGCACAGCCTTTGTGCAGAAGAATGTAAATTGTCTGCCAGTATTTTTTGATAACATGCTGCATTCATCTTGCCATCACTTTTCACAAGATTTCCCATGCCTTTAGAGCTCACACCCCACCAAAATATCAGTGAACCACCACAATGCTTTACAGTGGGGATGGTATTCTTTTCACTATAGGCCTTGTTGACCCCTATTCAAACATAGCACTAATGGTTGTGACCATAAAGCTATATTTTGGATTCGTCACTCCAAATTACAGTGTGCCAGGCATGTCAGGGTGTTGTCAGATTTTTCAGAGCAGCCTGTATTTACCCTGAGGTTACTTGTGGGGTTTTCTTTGTATCCCGAACAATTCTTCTGGCAGTTGTGGCTGAAATCTTTCTTGGTCTACTTGACCTTGTCTTGGCATCAAGAGATCCATTGTGATTGAACATTACTGACTGACATATTCAATGTTTTGGATATCTTTTTATATCCTTTTCCATCTTTATAAAGTTCCATTACCTTGTTATGCAGGTCTTTTCACTGTTCTTTTCAGCTCCCTGTGGCTCAATATCTAGCTTACTCAGTGCATCTTTGTGAAAGCTAACAAACTCATTGACTATTTATACACAGACACTAAGTGCAATTTAAAAAGCCACGGGTGTGCGAAATTAACCTTTAATTGCCATTTTAACCTGTGTGTCACCCAGTCGTGTCACTGGGGGCCAAAGGGGGCCATGCCCCCCCAGTCCTCCACATCATGCAGTGCCCCCCCCCCTTTGTGCCACCCCAATTGCCGGCTGCACTGTGTGTGTGTGTGTGTGTGTGTATGGGTCAGTCTGTCTGTGGGGGTGGGGGTTCAGTCTCTGTGTGTGTATGGGTCAGTCTGTGTGGGTGGGGGGTCAGTTTGTGTGTGTGGGGATCAGTCTGTGTGGGGTTTGGGGCTCAGTCGGTGTGTGGGGGGTCAGTTTGTGTGTATGGGTCACTCTGTGTGGGGTGTGTCAGTCTCTTTGTGTGTGTATAGGTCAGTCTGTGTGTGTGGGGGGTCAGTCTGTGTGTGTATGGGTGTGGGGGGTCAGTATGTGTGTGAGGGGATCACTCTGTGTGTGTGGGTGGGGATTCAGTCTGTGTGTGTGGGGATCAGTTTTGGTGGGGTCAGTCTGTGTGTGTATGTGTGTGTGTGGAGATCAGTCTGTGTGTGGGGGTGGGAAGGTCAGTCAGTGTGTGTGTGTGCATGGGTCTGTGTGTGTGTGTGTGTGTGTGTGTGTGCATGGGTAAGTCTGTGTGGGGTAGGTCAGTCTGTGTGTGTGTGGGTCAGTATGTGTGTGTGGGGGGGTCAGTCTGTGTGTGGGGGTGTCAGTGTGTTTGTGTATGGGTCAGTGAGTGTGTGGGGTAAGTCTGTGTATGTATGGGTCAGTCTGTGTGGGGGAGCAGTCTGTCTATGTGTATGGGTCAGTCTGTGTGGGGGGGGGCAGTGTGTGTGTGTGTGTGTGTGGGTCTGTCTATTTATGTGTATGGGTCAGTCTGTGGGTTTGTATGGGTCAGTCTGAGTTTGTATGGGTCAGTCTCTGTAAGTGCTTGAGCTCCAAGGGAGATACCTCTCATCTTGGTACCTCCCCTGTACCCAATGGATCTGATTGTGCCACCCCCTCCCTGCAAGGTATGATGAGGGAAAGAGGAATATTCTTTTTTTTGTAAACAATCATTAAAGTAAAAATTGTAAAGCTCTGTTCTATCCCACTTTCTACACCTCCTGAACACAGTACACCCTCACAGACACTGAACCCCCCACATACAGTACACTCCCACCAACACAGAGTACATCTTTGTATACACACAGTACACCCCTCACACACTTAATCTCTTCACCCACATACTGATACCGGAGAAACTGACGGAAGCCAAGCACAGAGAGATGGACACAGGTTTCTTCAGGAAGGAAGAGATTCTTTATTGGATCACCGATCGGGACTCAGAGGGACTAGCGTCACCAAAATACAGCAAGTTCTGAGCCCCGGACAATAGTGCAGGCTCCTTATATAGGCACATAACTCCTCCCATATTAAGCTCCACCCGCACATTCTCTTAACCAATCAACACAAATAAGAATTAACTTCCTGTTTGACCGCATGGCTTGTCCAGCACAATGGAGGAGGGGGAATACTACATCCTGTATTCTTGCACATGCTCCGTACACTACTGATCGTATCTTGCCTCGTGCAACCAACTGATCGATACGTCAGCATATGCACGTACACATGCCACGTGGTAATCTCGGCCTACTAAATTTATTTTTACCGAGATTCCACCACATTCCCCCCTTTGATGCCTCTTGATATTTTACAATTACTTGAGGCATCACTTAACCTGGGTTTGCATACACCGCAAGTTACCATGAACCAGACCAGACTTTATCTATGATGTGAATCTTCAACACTCATCTTCCTGCATTGGTTCTCCCTGATCTAAAGCCTTATACTTATAAATCACCATTATCTGTGCAGCAGCCTTCCTCTCTGCTATATTTCCTATCAGGCTTTGCACAGACCTAACTACTAAGGGTATAAGACACGGCAGGAGTAGACACAACATTAAAATCAGTAGGACTCCACCTACCACTGCCTTAAGCCCTCCAAACCACTCATACCAGCTACCAAACCAACTACTTGGATTGTACCCTTTCCATACCTGAGTAGGCACATGCGCTAGTTTAACCATATGGCTAGTAAGCTCAGCTATTGCTTGCCCTTCGTCATCTATTTGAAGACAGCAATTGCTCAGGTTAAACTTCCCACATACACCTCCCTCTACTGCCAAAAGGTAATCCAAGGCTAATCTATTTTGGTAGACTGCTGTCCTCATCCTGGTGTTATGCTTTGCTAGAAGATTGAGCGCTTGTGATGTCTCGTTGGTGATAATCTCAACCACCGCCTGTAATCTTATAATACGGTTGAGCATATAAATAGGGGTTCTGTAACCAAAGGTACCATCCTCAGCCCACGTGGCTGGCCCATAATAATCTATGATACGCTGGGGAGGCCATTCATTATCTTCCCAGGTGCCTATCTCTATGGGCCCCCTTTTCTTCCTATGATTCACATCATACACTTTAACACCTAAAGTCTCACCTGTTTCAATCGGTAACAAGAAGAAGGATGGTTTGAGCATACCCAACACACATGCCCCTTCCCAGTCCTGTGGCAACTCCGAATAGGCTTTCTTACCACAGATCCAGTACAAATTTGCTGGGGCTCTCCAGGTAGATGTGATGGATAAATCAAACCACACATCCTTTAAATTGGCGTATCTAGCAAACGGGTTAGATGGTTCTGAGACATTTGAAGCCGACCACCAAGTTGTATTCTTTGTATCATCATCATAAGCTTTTTGCCCTAGACAAGTTAATTCTCCTACAGAAGTATTATACATTATTCCTTTCCTTGCTATGCAAACATAACCTATGATGGAGGTCTTTAATCTCCACTCAGATTTACCTCTAACACTCATATGATAATCGGCTTGTGTAGATATTAGTTGGTCAACTGCCTCAGAACCGGACATTACCTCCTTTGCTTCCCAAGGCCATTGGTCTCCCATGTTAGTACCTCCACACACATAGCAGTTGGTAACATTAAGACTACCGGCAATACTTTCGGCTAAATCGATGAACAGGTTTTTAGCATTATGGGGGATCTTATTATCTATACTCATCTCTTCATAAAAGGAATGGTATACTTGATGAGTTTGGGAGGATACCGTATCAGTCTCTATCCCTATAAACAATAATGTCCCAGGATCTAAACCCGTCCCGTATATCTGAAACCCAAATAAATTGCCATATTTGTCTAAGAACTTATCGGGGTTATTTATAAGTATATGGATGGGATTACATTCCATAGACTTACAATATGGGCTAGTCGGCAACTTAGTCACTATCATGTCTTTGTCTACTGTCTGTCCCCAAGTCGCCCACCCCACACAAGGCCAATATGGGCAAAAGTTATAATCTTTATTTGGGCATCTAGGACTCACATATTTATTTTTACTACTGGGACAAATATATTTATCATTAGACCCATACGTCCTCTCCCATCTAAGATCCCCACATACATTCCACGGCTTTCTACCACTCGATATCGCTTTACACGCATCAAATAGCAGAACACCCGAAGAATGTACGGATTCTAACACCGTCTTGTTAATTAGGGTCCCCTGAGGATCTCCATTCCTGAGAGTCAACCAAATTGTACGAGGTTGATACTCTGGACTGAAGCACTTAGGTTCTCCTACTCCTAAATGGCACACACTATAGTCTATATTTAAGTATCTACATCTCGATACATCTCCTTTACACTCGTATTGTGAATGCCAAATTAGGGTTTGGGAAATATGGTTACCTGTTCTCGTAGTCTTAATGCATACCTCACAGCTAGGAGTGTCGGTACCTCTACCTTCCTGAATATAAAAACACATATAAATAAACACTATCAAAAGCACATCTTTCGCCGTCATCCTCAGTCTTCGTCCGTGCGAAGGCGCCTCAGCTTCCAGGATGTGAGGGCTGCAGGGAATGGAGTCCTGCTCGTCTTCACAGGTGTCCCTTCGAGACTTTCCTGGCTTATATACTATGTGTTGGTAAGCGGACAGGCTTTATTATGGCCTTCTCACTCACGCACCAAATCCCTGTAACAATAAAATTTGTAATCCACACGATTCCTCGTTACGACTGAGTAGTGCGTTTTAACCGGATCTTGCAGGGATTCTCTGGATCTGCTGTAACTTGCCAAGAATCGACTGCTGCTGGTTTAACCCTGGAGTGATGTATCCACGGAGTCACCTCGGCTACTTTTATCGCTGTAGGGGTAGACAAAAGAACAACATAAGGACCTCTCCACTTGGGCCCTAACGGTACATTATTCCACTCTTTAATCCACACTTGATCTCCTGGATGATAACTATGAACAGGGGGATAAATATTCACAGGTAATCTATCTTGTACCCATTTCTGTACCTCCTCCATAGTCTTACCCAACTCTACAACCTGCTGCCGGGTAATTCCTTCTCCCAACTGACTCAAGTCCCCCCTTAAGTTACCAAGTACGGGAGGTGGTCGCCCATACATAATTTCAAAAGGAGAGAGGCCCATCCTTCTGGTAGGGGTACTGCGGATTCGCAATAGAGCTATGGGTAAGAGAACGTTCCACTTAAGTTGGGTTTCCTGACACATTTTAGCCAACTGATTCTTAATAGTTCTATTCATTCTCTCTACCTTACCAGAACTCTGGGGTCTATATGCAGTATGAAGCCTCCACTTTATACCAAGCATATGAGTCAGTTGTTGTAGGCACTGATGAACAAAAGCTGGACCATTGTCCGATCCTATAGAACAGGGTAGTCCATATCGGGGTATTATTTCTCGTAGCAGGAATCTTACAACTTCTCCTGCTTTCTCTGTACGAGTAGGACATGCTTCTACCCAGCCTGAATAGGTGCACACAATTACCAACAGGTAACGATGTCCACCCGATTTAGGCATCACTGTAAAGTCTATTTGTAGATCGGACATGGGGAGTCCCCCCATAAACTGGACTCCTGGTGGCTTTACTGGTCCTTGTCTTGCATTATTTTTAGCACACGTTACACATCTTCGTACAATGGCCTGAGTCAAGTTGGACAATCTTGGTATGTAGAAATGTTTTCTGAGAGATTCTTCAGTGCTGTCTCTCCCAGAATGTGTCCCGTTATGATAATTTTGGACAATTTCTACCGCTAGTGATGCTGGTATGACTATTCTTCCATCTTCTAGCTGATACCACTTGTTCTCCAAATACTTTCCTGGTTCAGTCTTTAACCACTCCTCTTCTTGAGCTGTATAAACTGGAGTCCATTGGGACAGTGGAGTTGGTATAAGAGCAGCTATATGCCCCACATACTCCTGTCTTCCTGATTCAGCAGCACGCTTAGCTGCACTATCTGCCATCCGATTTCCCTTGGTTACATCACCATCTCCTCTCAGATGCGCTCGACAATGTATGATACCGACTTCTTTCGGCTCCCACACTGCTTCCAATAGTTGTAGGATTTCAGCTGCGTATTTGATTTCTTTGCCTTCTGAATTCAGTAGTCCTCTTTCTTTATACAGAGCTCCGTGGGCATGAGTGGTTAAAAATGCATACTTAGAGTCCGTATAGATATTCACTCTTAAACCTTCAGCCAATTGTAACGCTCGTGTTAGTGCTATTAATTCTGCCTTTTGTGCTGATGTTCCTTTCGCCAGTGGCCGAGCTTCTATCACCTTGTCTATTGTTGTTACTGCATATCCTGCATAGCGGATCCCTTCTTTCACATAACTACTGCCGTCGGTATAATATTGAACATCGGGGTTCTGGATGGGAAAATCACGAAGATCTGGTCTACTTGAAAATACTTCATCCATTACTTCCAAACAATCATGTTGACTTTCAGTAGGTTGTGGCAAAAGGGTAGCTGGATTTAAGGTGTTTACAGTCTCTAAATGCACTCTTGGGTTTTCACACAACATTGCTTGATACTTGGTCATACGGCTGTTACTAAACCAATGATTTCCTTTGTAATCCAACAACGTCTGTACTGCATGTGGGACTCGTACATAAAGTTCTTGACCCAGAGTGAGTTTATCGGCTTCAGCTACTAGTAGGGCGGCTGCAGCTACGGCTCTTAGACAAGGTGGAAGTCCGCTGGCCACTGCATCCAATTGCTTAGACATATAGGCAACAGGTCTTTGCCATGATCCCAAGTACTGTGTCAATACTCCCACAGCCATTCTTCTTTGCTCATGTACATATAAGTAGAATGGTCGTGTGTGATCAGGTAGACCTAATGCTGGGGCACTCATCAAAGCCTTCTTCACATCTTCAAATGCCGTTTGCTGTTCTTGGGTCCATAAGAAGGGGTCGTGCTCTGTACCTTTGATAGCTGCGTACAGAGGTTTTGCCAGTATCGCATAGCTGGGAATCCATATCCTACAGAAGCCTGCTGCCCCCAAGAATTCTCGCACTTGTCTTCTATTCTTGGGTATTGGTATTTGGCAGACAGCTTCTTTTCTCTCTGGCCCCATAATTCTTTGACCTTCAGAGATATGGAATCCCAGATATTTGACAGTTGGCAAACACAACTGAGCCTTCTTTCTAGACACCTTGTATCCTGCCTTCCAGAGAATGCGTAGTAGATCGTGCGTTGCTTGCTGACAGATTTCTTTTGTAACTGCTGCTATCAACAAGTCATCTACATATTGTAACAATACACACTCTCCTGGGATGGACTCGAAATCCAGTAGATCTTGACTTAGGGCTGAACCAAATAGGGTAGGTGAATTTTTAAACCCTTGGGGCAGTCTTGTCCAAGTCATTTGGCGTTTTGAGCCCGTTACAGCGTTCTCCCATTGAAAAGCGAAAATACATTGACTTTCTGCGGCAATTCGGAGGCAAAAGAAGGCATCTTTGAGGTCTAAGACTGTAAAGTAAGTAGCCCCGCCCGGAATTAAAGCAAGCAGGTTATATGGATTGGGTACAACTGGATGTATACTAACAACCGCATCATTGACTGCTCTCAAGTCCTGCACAGGTCGATACTCATCTGTACCGGGCTTTTGAACAGGCAGCAATGGGGTGTTCCAGGGGGAAGTACAGAATTTTAGGATACCATACCGTATGAACTTATCCAGATAGGATTGGATGTTCTTCTTAGCCTTCTGCGGGATGTGGTATTGTCTTAGGCTCACTGGATAAACCCCAAGTTTTAGTTCAATTTTTATAGGTGGAATATTGCGGGCCAGTCCTGGTGGGTTGTTCTCTGCCCAAACTCCTGGTATGTTAAATAATGTCTCATCACTCCTAGGGTTTTGGCTAGTCAACACTGTATAAAGTCGCCACTCTTCTTCCTTTGGTACGGATAATGTCATGATACCTGAAGGTCCATTAAACTTTAAGGATGTTGTTCCGTTTGGTAGGAACGTAATCTGCGCTTGTAATTTTGATAGCATATCACGTCCCAGCAATTGGACTGGACATTCAGGCATATAAAGGAATTGATGTTTTACTACGTGGCCTCCCAATGTACAGAGTCGACTTTTAAGAACCGGTTTTTCAGCACTTCTTCCAGTTGCTACTATCACAGTAATAGTCCTTCCAGATGGAGGAGCAACTAGATTAGTCACCACTGAATGTTCAGCACCAGTGTCGATCATGAACGCACTCCTTTTCCCCCCTATTGATACATCGACCATAGGCTCCGCTCGACCAAGGGGGATGGAGCCCGGTCGGTATCAATAGTCCTCCATGACCGTGTCAGCCAATCCTACAAAGTCCCTACCTTCTCTATCGCGGGACCTTTGCGCTGCTGGAATATACCTGTCTTCCCTAACACTTCCTCTGTTCCCATTACTCCCTCTATTACCATTACTCCCTCCGGGGCCTCCTCTACCTCTCGCTCTGCCTCTAAAGTTTCCGTAGCCTGCCCTGGGTAGGTCTCTCTCGTACTGCTCTCTTTGCGGACATTCGTTCCTCCAATGCCCTTCTTCCTTGCAATACGCGCACTGATTCCTACTCAAAGGCTCCCTACTCCATCTACTATCGCCTCTATCTGGGCCCCGTCTATCTACGCCTGCGATCGCTACCGCTAGCATATCAGCCTTTTTACGCATCTTGCGCTCTTCCTCTTTCTTACTTTCTGTTTCCCTATTCATATAAACTTTATTCGCTACCTCCATTAGTTGGGTGATTGACATACCTGCAAACCCTTCTAACTTTTGTAGCTTGCGCTTAATATCTCCGTAAGCTTGGCTGACAAAGGCGGAGTTCACCATTCGGGAATTATCTGCGTCTTCCGGATTAAAGGGGGTATACAAGCGGTATGCCTCCAATAATCGGTCATAAAAGACACTGGGCGCTTCATCGCTTTTCTGAATCACCTCAACTGTCTTCGACATGTTAATAGCTTTCTTTCCTCCGGCTTTCATGCCAGCAATTATAGCGTCTCTATAGGCTCTGAGTTGAACCATATCAGCACCATTTACATTCCAATCGGGATCGGTGTTGGGATAATGTGTTGCGGCCCATGCTGATGGATTGGCTTGGTTTAAAGTACGGGCTTTATCCTCTAGTGCTTTAATGGCCGCTTGGTTAATCCTTGTCCTTTCCTCATTGTTAAATAAAGTCATTAATAACTGCTGGCAATCAGCCCATGTCGGGTTATGTGTCTGTACTATTGAGGTGAACAGATCAGTCATAGCTTGTGGTTTCTCGGTATACGAGGAATTGTGGGTCTTCCAATTTAAAAGATCGGTTGTCGTGAATGGGACATATACAAAGACTGGGTCAGCATGTGCCATTTGGCCTGCGGCATCGATATAGGCTGACCCAGGATTCAGACGAAGAGGCATCTGATAGTGTCTTAATTGTTGGGCACCGGTCAACTGTCGGGTCTGTATGGGGCTACGTGGAGGGGCGTCAGTCATAGGTTCCAGTCGGGGAGAAATAGGGTATGGGGATATGGGAGCTTGGTTTTGGGAAAAGGTTGTAAATAAAACACTTCGAGCCGAGCTAGATGAAGCTTGACCGGAAGTCTGAAGTGGCGCCAAATCAGGATATTCGTTTTTAATGGGGGTTGGTTCTGATTCCGGAAGGGGATATTTAGTACGAGGGGGGGTGGATCCTGTACTGGAGGAGGAAGCGGAAGTGGATGAGGGTAATGAGGGGAGGGTTGCAGGACTTCCTGCGTTTGCGTCACTTCCTCTTAACGGAAAGTAAGGGGGCGGCAAAGGGATCTCGGACTCAGGGGGCGTGTCCAAAATGGGCCTAACACCAGTCCTAGTGGACGAACAAGTCCTAGCTACCATGAGGCGACACTGCTCCTCGTGGCATGTCCGGAGCCATTTTGGCGAGTCATTTACGGCCTGTCTCCAACAATCAATATAAGGAAACTGGCCGTAAAGTTCAGGCCTACCTGATACAGCCACGTGTAAGCGCTGTACCAGAGTTGGATCCAAACTGCCACGTGGCGGCCATGCCGCAACCAAAGTAGGCCACTCCCTAGTACACAAAGTGACCAAACGTACAGGAGACATTTTAACCCCAAAATCACAAGTTTTGAATCCCTTTTTAAAATTCTTCACCATACAACCTAAGGGATCCGGAATCGTTGACTGCGACGCACCCATACTTAACAATGGAACGTCGTCGACAACGAATACTATGCACGCGTACTATTCAACAGTCACACCCGTTTCCTCTGGCAACAGCACCACGTGGTACGGTTACCAAGTGAAACGTACACAATAACAATAAACACTCAGGGAATTCCCGTACACACACAGCTGCTACACCAGTCACTATATAATCAATATTATGCCCTTTGGCGTAACTATACAGTCACCCACGCTATAATTCTCTATATACGAATTACCCGTCTATAACACACCCCAGTAACATCGTCTTTTACAAATAGCGGTTACAGTACGGTTAGCATAGGTCAAAGCACAAGTTAAGGTCACAATACAATTATTAGTGGTTATGGTGTTAAACATGCAATGGACGACAATGATTAGTACTTATATACAGTGTCAGTAAATATACAGGGTTATGGTACCGTGCACTATAATACAGCAACACACTATTAACACTCTCGCTAGACGGCTGAGCTTGCGCTATCTAACAAGATATACACTTTACTAAACAATCGTTAACACATTTACAATTCCCAACTAAACTATTGGCCAGTACCTTGAATGGACTACCTAAAACTATATACACCCGTTTTGGTTAGCCACACTGCCCAATCACCACATATAGCGAGCTAGAGAACCGAATTTACACAGGCGCCTCTTAGTCGCACTATCAAAAGTCTAGTGGGTTCCAAATTTACACGCCTTCCCACTTAGCCCAGATAGGTTGAGAGCTAGCGAACCGAATTTACACAGGCGCCGCTTAGTCTCCCGGTCCCTCCGACCTAGCGAACGTAATATACACCCTAGAACGCTAGTCTAGACAAGACACCGGTGTCCGGCTAGGGCTATTTACACCAGGATCCCGCCTGACTAACAAAATCAAACGGTCTGACTAAAGAGCGTTCGATCGAGCGGTGCGCCTTCGCTCCTTCCCTCCGACAGAGGGGGCAGATACACAGATTCAAACCCCTTTGGGCCTACCGCACAATCGGTATACCCCTAGTGGGTCCTGCCGTCTAAAACAGCAGTTGTCTTACCTCCTCGTTCCTGAACCTGAGTTCACACTCATCGACGGGGACACCCCAGCACTTCTCACGTAGAGGCCGATGATCTCCTGGACAACAGACCAGTGGCGCCGAGACGAAGGGAGGTCCACGCAGAAGTTCAGGGGTGCAGCCGTAGAGAACGTGGGCAAAGATAGACTGTCTCACGCCTCTGCCTCTCAGCTACCGTTGAACGATGAGCTTCCCGGCCAATGCACCAAATGATACCGGAGAAACTGACGGAAGCCAAGCACAGAGAGATGGACACAGGTTTCTTCAGGAAGGAAGAGATTCTTTATTGGATCACCGATCGGGACTCAGAGGGACTAGCGTCACCAAAATACAGCAAGTTCTGAGCCCCGGACAATAGTGCAGGCTCCTTATATAGGCACATAACTCCTCCCATATTAAGCTCCACCCGCACATTCTCTTAACCAATCAACACAAATAAGAATTAACTTCCTGTTTGACCGCATGGCTTGTCCAGCACAATGGAGGAGGGGGAATACTACATCCTGTATTCTTGCACATGCTCCGTACACTACTGATCGTATCTTGCCTCGTGCAACCAACTGATCGATACGTCAGCATATGCACGTACACATGCCACGTGGTAATCTCGGCCTACTAAATTTATTTTTACCGAGATTCCACCACATTCCCCCCTTTGATGCCTCTTGATATTTTACAATTACTTGAGGCATCACTTAACCTGGGTTTGCATACACCGCAAGTTACCATGAACCAGACCAGACTTTATCTATGATGTGAATCTTCAACACTCATCTTCCTGCATTGGTTCTCCCTGATCTAAAGCCTTATACTTATAAATCACCATTATCTGTGCAGCAGCCTTCCTCTCTGCTATATTTCCTATCAGGCTTTGCACAGACCTAACTACTAAGGGTATAAGACACGGCAGGAGTAGACACAACATTAAAATCAGTAGGACTCCACCTACCACTGCCTTAAGCCCTCCAAACCACTCATACCAGCTACCAAACCAACTACTTGGATTGTACCCTTTCCATACCTGAGTAGGCACATGCGCTAGTTTAACCATATGGCTAGTAAGCTCAGCTATTGCTTGCCCTTCGTCATCTATTTGAAGACAGCAATTGCTCAGGTTAAACTTCCCACATACACCTCCCTCTACTGCCAAAAGGTAATCCAAGGCTAATCTATTTTGGTAGACTGCTGTCCTCATCCTGGTGTTATGCTTTGCTAGAAGATTGAGCGCTTGTGATGTCTCGTTGGTGATAATCTCAACCACCGCCTGTAATCTTATAATACGGTTGAGCATATAAATAGGGGTTCTGTAACCAAAGGTACCATCCTCAGCCCACGTGGCTGGCCCATAATAATCTATGATACGCTGGGGAGGCCATTCATTATCTTCCCAGGTGCCTATCTCTATGGGCCCCCTTTTCTTCCTATGATTCACATCATACACTTTAACACCTAAAGTCTCACCTGTTTCAATCGGTAACAAGAAGAAGGATGGTTTGAGCATACCCAACACACATGCCCCTTCCCAGTCCTGTGGCAACTCCGAATAGGCTTTCTTACCACAGATCCAGTACAAATTTGCTGGGGCTCTCCAGGTAGATGTGATGGATAAATCAAACCACACATCCTTTAAATTGGCGTATCTAGCAAACGGGTTAGATGGTTCTGAGACATTTGAAGCCGACCACCAAGTTGTATTCTTTGTATCATCATCATAAGCTTTTTGCCCTAGACAAGTTAATTCTCCTACAGAAGTATTATACATTATTCCTTTCCTTGCTATGCAAACATAACCTATGATGGAGGTCTTTAATCTCCACTCAGATTTACCTCTAACACTCATATGATAATCGGCTTGTGTAGATATTAGTTGGTCAACTGCCTCAGAACCGGACATTACCTCCTTTGCTTCCCAAGGCCATTGGTCTCCCATGTTAGTACCTCCACACACATAGCAGTTGGTAACATTAAGACTACCGGCAATACTTTCGGCTAAATCGATGAACAGGTTTTTAGCATTATGGGGGATCTTATTATCTATACTCATCTCTTCATAAAAGGAATGGTATACTTGATGAGTTTGGGAGGATACCGTATCAGTCTCTATCCCTATAAACAATAATGTCCCAGGATCTAAACCCGTCCCGTATATCTGAAACCCAAATAAATTGCCATATTTGTCTAAGAACTTATCGGGGTTATTTATAAGTATATGGATGGGATTACATTCCATAGACTTACAATATGGGCTAGTCGGCAACTTAGTCACTATCATGTCTTTGTCTACTGTCTGTCCCCAAGTCGCCCACCCCACACAAGGCCAATATGGGCAAAAGTTATAATCTTTATTTGGGCATCTAGGACTCACATATTTATTTTTACTACTGGGACAAATATATTTATCATTAGACCCATACGTCCTCTCCCATCTAAGATCCCCACATACATTCCACGGCTTTCTACCACTCGATATCGCTTTACACGCATCAAATAGCAGAACACCCGAAGAATGTACGGATTCTAACACCGTCTTGTTAATTAGGGTCCCCTGAGGATCTCCATTCCTGAGAGTCAACCAAATTGTACGAGGTTGATACTCTGGACTGAAGCACTTAGGTTCTCCTACTCCTAAATGGCACACACTATAGTCTATATTTAAGTATCTACATCTCGATACATCTCCTTTACACTCGTATTGTGAATGCCAAATTAGGGTTTGGGAAATATGGTTACCTGTTCTCGTAGTCTTAATGCATACCTCACAGCTAGGAGTGTCGGTACCTCTACCTTCCTGAATATAAAAACACATATAAATAAACACTATCAAAAGCACATCTTTCGCCGTCATCCTCAGTCTTCGTCCGTGCGAAGGCGCCTCAGCTTCCAGGATGTGAGGGCTGCAGGGAATGGAGTCCTGCTCGTCTTCACAGGTGTCCCTTCGAGACTTTCCTGGCTTATATACTATGTGTTGGTAAGCGGACAGGCTTTATTATGGCCTTCTCACTCACGCACCAAATCCCTGTAACAATAAAATTTGTAATCCACACGATTCCTCGTTACGACTGAGTAGTGCGTTTTAACCGGATCTTGCAGGGATTCTCTGGATCTGCTGTAACTTGCCAAGAATCGACTGCTGCTGGTTTAACCCTGGAGTGATGTATCCACGGAGTCACCTCGGCTACTTTTATCGCTGTAGGGGTAGACAAAAGAACAACATAAGGACCTCTCCACTTGGGCCCTAACGGTACATTATTCCACTCTTTAATCCACACTTGATCTCCTGGATGATAACTATGAACAGGGGGATAAATATTCACAGGTAATCTATCTTGTACCCATTTCTGTACCTCCTCCATAGTCTTACCCAACTCTACAACCTGCTGCCGGGTAATTCCTTCTCCCAACTGACTCAAGTCCCCCCTTAAGTTACCAAGTACGGGAGGTGGTCGCCCATACATAATTTCAAAAGGAGAGAGGCCCATCCTTCTGGTAGGGGTACTGCGGATTCGCAATAGAGCTATGGGTAAGAGAACGTTCCACTTAAGTTGGGTTTCCTGACACATTTTAGCCAACTGATTCTTAATAGTTCTATTCATTCTCTCTACCTTACCAGAACTCTGGGGTCTATATGCAGTATGAAGCCTCCACTTTATACCAAGCATATGAGTCAGTTGTTGTAGGCACTGATGAACAAAAGCTGGACCATTGTCCGATCCTATAGAACAGGGTAGTCCATATCGGGGTATTATTTCTCGTAGCAGGAATCTTACAACTTCTCCTGCTTTCTCTGTACGAGTAGGACATGCTTCTACCCAGCCTGAATAGGTGCACACAATTACCAACAGGTAACGATGTCCACCCGATTTAGGCATCACTGTAAAGTCTATTTGTAGATCGGACATGGGGAGTCCCCCCATAAACTGGACTCCTGGTGGCTTTACTGGTCCTTGTCTTGCATTATTTTTAGCACACGTTACACATCTTCGTACAATGGCCTGAGTCAAGTTGGACAATCTTGGTATGTAGAAATGTTTTCTGAGAGATTCTTCAGTGCTGTCTCTCCCAGAATGTGTCCCGTTATGATAATTTTGGACAATTTCTACCGCTAGTGATGCTGGTATGACTATTCTTCCATCTTCTAGCTGATACCACTTGTTCTCCAAATACTTTCCTGGTTCAGTCTTTAACCACTCCTCTTCTTGAGCTGTATAAACTGGAGTCCATTGGGACAGTGGAGTTGGTATAAGAGCAGCTATATGCCCCACATACTCCTGTCTTCCTGATTCAGCAGCACGCTTAGCTGCACTATCTGCCATCCGATTTCCCTTGGTTACATCACCATCTCCTCTCAGATGCGCTCGACAATGTATGATACCGACTTCTTTCGGCTCCCACACTGCTTCCAATAGTTGTAGGATTTCAGCTGCGTATTTGATTTCTTTGCCTTCTGAATTCAGTAGTCCTCTTTCTTTATACAGAGCTCCGTGGGCATGAGTGGTTAAAAATGCATACTTAGAGTCCGTATAGATATTCACTCTTAAACCTTCAGCCAATTGTAACGCTCGTGTTAGTGCTATTAATTCTGCCTTTTGTGCTGATGTTCCTTTCGCCAGTGGCCGAGCTTCTATCACCTTGTCTATTGTTGTTACTGCATATCCTGCATAGCGGATCCCTTCTTTCACATAACTACTGCCGTCGGTATAATATTGAACATCGGGGTTCTGGATGGGAAAATCACGAAGATCTGGTCTACTTGAAAATACTTCATCCATTACTTCCAAACAATCATGTTGACTTTCAGTAGGTTGTGGCAAAAGGGTAGCTGGATTTAAGGTGTTTACAGTCTCTAAATGCACTCTTGGGTTTTCACACAACATTGCTTGATACTTGGTCATACGGCTGTTACTAAACCAATGATTTCCTTTGTAATCCAACAACGTCTGTACTGCATGTGGGACTCGTACATAAAGTTCTTGACCCAGAGTGAGTTTATCGGCTTCAGCTACTAGTAGGGCGGCTGCAGCTACGGCTCTTAGACAAGGTGGAAGTCCGCTGGCCACTGCATCCAATTGCTTAGACATATAGGCAACAGGTCTTTGCCATGATCCCAAGTACTGTGTCAATACTCCCACAGCCATTCTTCTTTGCTCATGTACATATAAGTAGAATGGTCGTGTGTGATCAGGTAGACCTAATGCTGGGGCACTCATCAAAGCCTTCTTCACATCTTCAAATGCCGTTTGCTGTTCTTGGGTCCATAAGAAGGGGTCGTGCTCTGTACCTTTGATAGCTGCGTACAGAGGTTTTGCCAGTATCGCATAGCTGGGAATCCATATCCTACAGAAGCCTGCTGCCCCCAAGAATTCTCGCACTTGTCTTCTATTCTTGGGTATTGGTATTTGGCAGACAGCTTCTTTTCTCTCTGGCCCCATAATTCTTTGACCTTCAGAGATATGGAATCCCAGATATTTGACAGTTGGCAAACACAACTGAGCCTTCTTTCTAGACACCTTGTATCCTGCCTTCCAGAGAATGCGTAGTAGATCGTGCGTTGCTTGCTGACAGATTTCTTTTGTAACTGCTGCTATCAACAAGTCATCTACATATTGTAACAATACACACTCTCCTGGGATGGACTCGAAATCCAGTAGATCTTGACTTAGGGCTGAACCAAATAGGGTAGGTGAATTTTTAAACCCTTGGGGCAGTCTTGTCCAAGTCATTTGGCGTTTTGAGCCCGTTACAGCGTTCTCCCATTGAAAAGCGAAAATACATTGACTTTCTGCGGCAATTCGGAGGCAAAAGAAGGCATCTTTGAGGTCTAAGACTGTAAAGTAAGTAGCCCCGCCCGGAATTAAAGCAAGCAGGTTATATGGATTGGGTACAACTGGATGTATACTAACAACCGCATCATTGACTGCTCTCAAGTCCTGCACAGGTCGATACTCATCTGTACCGGGCTTTTGAACAGGCAGCAATGGGGTGTTCCAGGGGGAAGTACAGAATTTTAGGATACCATACCGTATGAACTTATCCAGATAGGATTGGATGTTCTTCTTAGCCTTCTGCGGGATGTGGTATTGTCTTAGGCTCACTGGATAAACCCCAAGTTTTAGTTCAATTTTTATAGGTGGAATATTGCGGGCCAGTCCTGGTGGGTTGTTCTCTGCCCAAACTCCTGGTATGTTAAATAATGTCTCATCACTCCTAGGGTTTTGGCTAGTCAACACTGTATAAAGTCGCCACTCTTCTTCCTTTGGTACGGATAATGTCATGATACCTGAAGGTCCATTAAACTTTAAGGATGTTGTTCCGTTTGGTAGGAACGTAATCTGCGCTTGTAATTTTGATAGCATATCACGTCCCAGCAATTGGACTGGACATTCAGGCATATAAAGGAATTGATGTTTTACTACGTGGCCTCCCAATGTACAGAGTCGACTTTTAAGAACCGGTTTTTCAGCACTTCTTCCAGTTGCTACTATCACAGTAATAGTCCTTCCAGATGGAGGAGCAACTAGATTAGTCACCACTGAATGTTCAGCACCAGTGTCGATCATGAACGCACTCCTTTTCCCCCCTATTGATACATCGACCATAGGCTCCGCTCGACCAAGGGGGATGGAGCCCGGTCGGTATCAATAGTCCTCCATGACCGTGTCAGCCAATCCTACAAAGTCCCTACCTTCTCTATCGCGGGACCTTTGCGCTGCTGGAATATACCTGTCTTCCCTAACACTTCCTCTGTTCCCATTACTCCCTCTATTACCATTACTCCCTCCGGGGCCTCCTCTACCTCTCGCTCTGCCTCTAAAGTTTCCGTAGCCTGCCCTGGGTAGGTCTCTCTCGTACTGCTCTCTTTGCGGACATTCGTTCCTCCAATGCCCTTCTTCCTTGCAATACGCGCACTGATTCCTACTCAAAGGCTCCCTACTCCATCTACTATCGCCTCTATCTGGGCCCCGTCTATCTACGCCTGCGATCGCTACCGCTAGCATATCAGCCTTTTTACGCATCTTGCGCTCTTCCTCTTTCTTACTTTCTGTTTCCCTATTCATATAAACTTTATTCGCTACCTCCATTAGTTGGGTGATTGACATACCTGCAAACCCTTCTAACTTTTGTAGCTTGCGCTTAATATCTCCGTAAGCTTGGCTGACAATGGCGGAGTTCACCATTCGGGAATTATCTGCGTCTTCCGGATTAAAGGGGGTATACAAGCGGTATGCCTCCAATAATCGGTCATAAAAGACACTGGGCGCTTCATCGCTTTTCTGAATCACCTCAACTGTCTTCGACATGTTAATAGCTTTCTTTCCTCCGGCTTTCATGCCAGCAATTATAGCGTCTCTATAGGCTCTGAGTTGAACCATATCAGCACCATTTACATTCCAATCGGGATCGGTGTTGGGATAATGTGTTGCGGCCCATGCTGATGGATTGGCTTGGTTTAAAGTACGGGCTTTATCCTCTAGTGCTTTAATGGCCGCTTGGTTAATCCTTGTCCTTTCCTCATTGTTAAATAAAGTCATTAATAACTGCTGGCAATCAGCCCATGTCGGGTTATGTGTCTGTACTATTGAGGTGAACAGATCAGTCATAGCTTGTGGTTTCTCAGTATACGAGGAATTGTGGGTCTTCCAATTTAAAAGATCGGTTGTCGTGAATGGGACATATACAAAGACTGGGTCAGCATGTGCCATTTGGCCTGCGGCATCGATATAGGCTGACCCAGGATTCAGACGAAGAGGCATCTGATAGTGTCTTAATTGTTGGGCACCGGTCAACTGTCGGGTCTGTATGGGGCTACGTGGAGGGGCGTCAGTCATAGGTTCCAGTCGGGGAGAAATAGGGTATGGGGATATGGGAGCTTGGTTTTGGGAAAAGGTTGTAAATAAAACACTTCGAGCCGAGCTAGATGAAGCTTGACCGGAAGTCTGAAGTGGCGCCAAATCAGGATATTCGTTTTTAATGGGGGTTGGTTCTGATTCCGGAAGGGGAGATTTATTACGAGGGGGGGTGGATCCTGTACTGGAGGAGGAAGCGGAAGTGGATGAGGGTAATGAGGGGAGGGTTGCAGGACTTCCTGCGTTTGCGTCACTTCCTCTTAACGGAAAGTAAGGGGGCGGCAAAGGGATCTCGGACTCAGGGGGCGTGTCCAAAATGGGCCTAACACCAGTCCTAGTGGACGAACAAGTCCTAGCTACCATGAGGCGACACTGCTCCTCGTGGCATGTCCGGAGCCATTTTGGCGAGTCATTTACGGCCTGTCTCCAACAATCAATATAAGGAAACTGGCCGTAAAGTTCAGGCCTACCTGATACAGCCACGTGTAAGCGCTGTACCAGAGTTGGATCCAAACTGCCACGTGGCGGCCATGCCGCAACCAAAGTAGGCCACTCCCTAGTACACAAAGTGACCAAACGTACAGGAGACATTTTAACCCCAAAATCACAAGTTTTGAATCCCTTTTTAAAATTCTTCACCATACAACCTAAGGGATCCGGAATCGTTGACTGCGACGCACCCATACTTAACAATGGAACGTCGTCGACAACGAATACTATGCACGCGTACTATTCAACAGTCACACCCGTTTCCTCTGGCAACAGCACCACGTGGTACGGTTACCAAGTGAAACGTACACAATAACAATAAACACTCAGGGAATTCCCGTACACACACAGCTGCTACACCAGTCACTATATAATCAATATTATGCCCTTTGGCGTAACTATACAGTCACCCACGCTATAATTCTCTATATACGAATTACCCGTCTATAACACACCCCAGTAACATCGTCTTTTACAAATAGCGGTTACAGTACGGTTAGCATAGGTCAAAGCACAAGTTAAGGTCACAATACAATTATTAGTGGTTATGGTGTTAAACATGCAATGGACGACAATGATTAGTACTTATATACAGTGTCAGTAAATATACAGGGTTATGGTACCGTGCACTATAATACAGCAACACACTATTAACACTCTCGCTAGACGGCTGAGCTTGCGCTATCTAACAAGATATACACTTTACTAAACAATCGTTAACACATTTACAATTCCCAACTAAACTATTGGCCAGTACCTTGAATGGACTACCTAAAACTATATACACCCGTTTTGGTTAGCCACACTGCCCAATCACCACATATAGCGAGCTAGAGAACCGAATTTACACAGGCGCCTCTTAGTCGCACTATCACAAGTCTAGTGGGTTCCAAATTTACACGCCTTCCCACTTAGCCCAGATAGGTTGAGAGCTAGCGAACCGAATTTACACAGGCGCCGCTTAGTCTCCCGGTCCCTCCGACCTAGCGAACGTAATATACACCCTAGAACGCTAGTCTAGACAAGACACCGGTGTCCGGCTAGGGCTATTTACACCAGGACCCCGCCTGACTAACAAAATCAAACGGTCTGACTAAAGAGCGTTCGATCGAGCGGTGCGCCTTCGCTCCTTCCCTCCGACAGAGGGGGCAGATACACAGATTCAAACCCCTTTGGGCCTACCGCACAATCGGTATACCCCTAGTGGGTCCTGCCGTCTAAAACAGCAGTTGTCTTACCTCCTCGTTCCTGAACCTGAGTTCACACTCATCGACGGGGACACCCCAGCACTTCTCACGTAGAGGCCGATGATCTCCTGGACAACAGACCAGTGGCGCCGAGACGAAGGGAGGTCCACGCAGAAGTTCAGGGGTGCAGCCGTAGAGAACGTGGGCAAAGATAGACTGTCTCACGCCTCTGCCTCTCAGCTACCGTTGAACGATGAGCTTCCCGGCCAATGCACCAAATGATACCGGAGAAACTGACGGAAGCCAAGCACAGAGAGATGGACACAGGTTTCTTCAGGAAGGAAGAGATTCTTTATTGGATCACCGATCGGGACTCAGAGGGACTAGCGTCACCAAAATACAGCAAGTTCTGAGCCCCGGACAATAGTGCAGGCTCCTTATATAGGCACATAACTCCTCCCATATTAAGCTCCACCCGCACATTCTCTTAACCAATCAACACAAATAAGAATTAACTTCCTGTTTGACCGCATGGCTTGTCCAGCACAATGGAGGAGGGGGAATACTACATCCTGTATTCTTGCACATGCTCCGTACACTACTGATCGTATCTTGCCTCGTGCAACCAACTGATCGATACGTCAGCATATGCACGTACACATGCCACGTGGTAATCTCGGCCTACTAAATTTATTTTTACCGAGATTCCACCACAATACCTTCACCCCCACACACACATACATACCAAATCTCATATATATATATATATATATATATATATATATAATAACTATAGCTCCTTGATAAGCACACAATGCAACCCCAATACACATACACTCACAATGCAGCCCCTAGATGCACACACACACACTTTACAGGCGCATTCAGCACACACACACACACACACATATTTTCTCACACACTCACAAATTGCTATTTTTATTTTAATTTAAATCCACCCAGCCTTTGGGAGAGCTGAGTGGATCTTCCCGTGACCTCCAGTGTGTCTTTCTCTCTGCTCCTCTGCGCACTCTCTGTAGTGATGCCGGGGCAAGAGTGACGTCATGTCACTAAACAGCGCGCAAGGGAGCAGAGAGGAACTGCATGAAGGTTACTGATCCCTCACGCGCCACCTCCATGCTCCCTGCAGCGGCCAGCTTTAATGTTTCCTGTGCAGCTTAGCAAAGGGCTGACAAATGCCAGGCGCCAGGGGGAAATGTCTATTTGCCATGGCAACCTGGCGCCTGGAATTTGTCAAACCCTGTGTATGTATGTGTGTGTGTGTGTACATGTATATATATATATATATATATATAGAGAGAGAGAGAGAGAGAGAGAGAGTTAATACAATGTTATATAAAAATCTGCACACCAGTCAAGCTATAAGACTCGCTTTTCCCACAGAAATCACAAATCTGCAGTGATGTTATTACCGCAAAGGATTCTAGGTAGGCAACCTCATACTGATGATTTGTAGCCCCATGTAGCTAGAGCGCAGCTAAGCGGAAAAAGGCCTTGACAGGGGTTAGGAGGCGGGCTTAGGAGGAAGTAAGCAAGGGTGGAATTATGGGTAAGTAGGATTGGCTATTTAAATGGGCAGCCATTTTAGGTGAGTCATTCTAACTTTCTACCTGGTTGAGTTTGTGTTCACCCCGGTGTGCGCGGACTTTGCTTGGTCGGATTTTCTTTTGTCTCCTCTGCAGGGCCAATGGACGACGTGGAGCGTTTGCTGGAGGGGATCAGGTCGGCAGCACGGCATCAGGGTGCGGACTGGCTACGGGCCCAGCTAGGCCCTGCCCTAGCGGAGGTGGCGGATCGGGAGGGCGACGGCGGTAGACCGGGTCGGGCCAGGAGGCCCCCGAGGAGGCTGAGCCCGGGCGCGGGGCCCGGTGAAGTTATCCCCGGCAGTAGTGGAGTTTCGGTTGCAGCCGGCAGCAGGCCCGGTAGCCGCGTGGTCGAGGCCTTGCCTCCCCGCGGGCGGCCGGAGCCTCGGATGAGTGCTCGGCGGCGGAAGGATGTCGTGGACGGGGGCGCTGCTGCTTTCGGGTCGGAGGTGACCGGGCGGCCCCCTGGCGGTTCGGGGACCACGGAGGGGAGGTCCAGGAGGGCTTCCCCCCCATCGGAGAGCGAGGATGATGGGACCGGATCCGGGAGGACGCATGGCCGGCCCAGGAAGCAACAGGCAAGTGCAGGGGGCTCCGGCCGGGGCCCTCTTGGCGGGAAGGGCGCTAAGGGGAGCTCTGCCACGAGGGGGGGCAGGAGTTTGCCAGTTGAGGGCGCCCGGGGCTTAGTTGTAAGGGGGGAGGGGTCTGGGGCTCTTAAGAGAAAGTGTGGCTTAAAGGGGGTGGGTGCTAGGGGCGGTGGGGGTTCAGGGGGTGCTGCCAGGTCAGTGAGCGGGTCCCTCAGGAGTGTTGATGGTGGGCCTGGGCTGTCAGGGTCAGGTACGCATGGGGGAGTGTTAAGGGGGCTGGAGCAGTTGGTGCGGGGAGGGGGGCCTTGGATTCAGCTAGGCAGAGAGTAGGGGTGGATGGGGGGACGGGACCTTCCGTGGGGGGTGGGCGGTTGGGGGGCTGCGGCCTAAGGGGGGGGTTTGGGTTCTGGGAGTAGTAGTGGCAGCCCCTCGCCGGTTAGATCCTCGGGGTCCAAGGGTACTCGGGGTAGGTCTGGACGGCATTGCTCCCCCTCGGACAGCTCAGCAGGGGAGGGTGAGGCTGCCCCTAGGTATGGTCGGCGGGGGCGGCCTACTGGTAGAGACGGGAGGTGTCGTAGTCCCAGGGATTCTCATGTGCCACGAGGTAGTAGAGTTCAACGGGAGGCTTCGGTTCAGAGCAGGCGCTCCCGGGGTCGTGACGGGAGGGGAGTTGATGTTCATTACACCCTACCCAGGACTTCTTCTCCTTTTCCTAGATCTCGGAGCCGTTCCATCTCATCGCAGGCTGGGCACCGGGTTGGCTCCCTGGTTGGCGAGACAGCGGCGGAAGTTCCTCTTCCTGGGCGTCGGGCGGTTGACAACGCAGCCCCCACCGCTCCGGTGTCGGGGGGCTTGGCCGGTGAGTCCAGTGGGTCGCTACACTCCAGCGCTTTGATTACCACACTTCAGGCACTACTCCACTCATTGGGGGCGGGGGGTGACACGGGGGGCGGTGTTGGTCGGGTGTGGGCCCCAGGAGTTGGGGCTCCAGGTTCTCGGGTCGGGGATTCAGCAGGGCCTAGTTCGGGCGGGGACACGGTGGTGCCGCAAGACGTCGGGGAGGCTGGGAGTGAGCGCGCTGAGTTGACGGGGGGTATCCCCGACGCGGCTAGGCAGCACGCGTATGTATCTTTCGCGGGTCCGCTGGGGGTTCACCTGAAACAGGACGTGAAGGACAAAATCTGGAAGGGTGAGTTTTGTGAGATTTTCTCCCTTCTCCCGTTGGAGGACTTTATTGACCTCAAGGAGGAGGATAAAAAGGATGAGAAGAAGGAGGAGGAGGAAAAGAGGAAGCGGTATCGCAAGATTCCGAAATCCTTTGGTAATTGGTTGAGGGCCTTTTGCGTGCTGGCCAGCGGGCTCGGCGAGAAATCGCCGGGGTTATGCTCGTCTCTGTTTTGCTATCTGGACGGCATTTGGGAGGCATACCGTACCTATGGGGGGTTGGCTTGGTGGCGGTATGACGAGCAGTTTAGGCAACGGCTGTCGGCTAATCCAGGTATGAGGTGGGACCAGATGGACCTGCCGCTCTGGATGAAGCTTATGATGGCGCAGAAGGCGCAGCCCTTTCAGAACTCGGCCGGCGCAAGGGGGCAGTCCGCCTCGTCGGCCGCCTTACAAAAGAGCTTATGCTGGCTCTACAATGAGGGTCAATGCAAATGGGGGGCCAGCTGTCGTTTCAAGCATGAGTGCTGCGGCTGCGGAGGTGCTCATGGGCTCAACCGCTGCTTCAAGAAGGGTAAGTCCGGAAACGCCGGAGCAGCTGTCGCATCTGGGGGACGGGGTGCGTCCGCTTCCCCGGGGCCCAACCCCGGTGAGGCTAGGCGCGATGGATCCGTGGCTAAGCCGCTACATTAACAGGGCCGATGCTGCTGTGCTCCGGGCGGGTTTTGCGAATGGGTTTTTTATTCCGTTCCAGGAGCGGGGGGGGGGGGGGTCGGGGAGGCTGCGCAACCTGAAGTCTGTTGCTGACTTCCCGGATGTGGTGAGGGAAAAGCTGGGCAAAGAGGTCGGGCTGGGCCGCATGGCTGGCCCGTTCACAGTGCCTCCGATGAGGACCTTCGGATTTCTCCCCTCTGGGTGGTTCCCAAGAAGGAGCCAGGGAAGTTCAGACTCATTCACCATCTCTCATACCCGAAAGGGGAGTCGGTGAATGATGGTATTAGTAAGGACTTATGCTCGGTTTCGTATGCATCTTTCGACCGGGCGGTCAAGCTGGTCAAACGGGCCGGGCGTGGGGCTCTGATGGCTAAAGTGGACATTGAGGCAGCGTTTCGGCTGCTGCCTGTCCACCCGAACTGTCATCACCTACTGGGGTGTTTTTTCGAAGGGGCCTACTTCGTGGACTTGTGCCTGCCTATGGGCTGTTCCATTTCGTGCTCCTATTTTGAGAAATTTAGCACTTTTCTCGAATGGGTGGTACGGGAGGAGGCGGGGAACCGTTCTGTCGTTCATTACTTGGATGATTTTCTGTGTGTGGGGCCGGCTGATTCCTTGGAATGCCTGCGCCTGCTGCGGACGATTGAGTGGGTGGCGGGCCACTTCGGGGTTCCGCTGGCGGCGGATAAAACTGAAGGCCCGACCACGTGTCTGAGTTTCCTGGGACTGGAGGTTGTCTCGGGGCTAGGCGAATGCCGGCTGCCCCGGGATAAGCTGGACAGGCTCAGAGGGGCGGTGGCTGCTGTGGCTGGGGCGCGCAAGGTTACCCTGCGGCAGCTGCAGTCTTTGATTGGGATGCTTAATTTTGCATGCCGGGTAATTCCGATGGGGAGGGTCTTCAGTCACAGCTTGTCGGCTGCTACTGCGGGGGTTCGGTCCCCGCACCATTTCATCCGGGTGTCGGCGGCCATGAGGGCGGACTTGGGCATCTGGGATGCCTTCTTGCAGGATTTTAATGGGACGGTGTTTTTCCGGCAGGAGGGCCAGTCGGCGGCCGAGCTGGAGCTTTTCACAGATGCATCGGGCAGTGTGGGCTTTGGGGCATATTTCGGCAGATGCTGGTGCGCGGAGAGGTGGCCGGAGTCTTGGGGGTCGAGCCCACTTATGCGCAACCTGGCTTTCCTTGAGTTGTTCCCGTTGGTCATCGCAATGGCACTGTGGGGCGACGGGCTGCGCGATTGAAAGGTGGTCTTTTTCTCGGACAACATGGCGGTGGTACACGCAGTAAATCGTCAGTCCGCGGCCTTGAAGCCGGTGGTTAAGCTGCTTAGGCGTTTTGTATTGCTGTGTATGTCTCGGAATGTTGTTTTTCGCGCGCGCCATGTTCCAGGGTATTTGAACGAGGTGGCTGATGCTCTGTCTCGTTTTCAGTGGTCCCGATTTTGGCTGGCGGCGCCGGGGGCATCGAAGGAAGGGCAGGCTTGCCCGGACGAGATATGGCAGCTGGGAGCATCCTGCTTGGAGGACTTGTGAAGGCTTCTCTGGCGCCCGCCACTTGGGCCTCATACAGTAAGGTTTGGGTCTCTTGGGAGCAGTCGCTGGACGGGTTGGCCGTAGACAACGGGGATGCCCTGCGGGATGCTTTCCTGTGGTACACCTGTCAGTTGCTGGTGAAAGGGGCATCCCCTGCTGTAGTGGACAGGTCCATGGCGGCGATGGCATTTTGGTTTAGGTGGCGTGGGAAGGAGGACTTTACCAAGGCCTTCGTCATCAGGCAAGCCCTGAAGGGTTATCGCAAGGGACGCAGGTCGCCGGATACCAGGCGCCCGGTGTCGGTTAAGGTATTGAGGGATTTGGTGGGTCTGTTGCCCGAGGTCTGTTTCGATGGGTTCGAAGTTTCTCTGTTCAAGGTGGCGTTTATCTGGGCGTTTTTTGGGGCATTCCGCATAGGGGAATTGGTGAGTGCTAATAAGGTGGTGCAGGGGGGTTTGCAATTTTCGGGGGTTCGTATTTTGGATGCGAAGGTAGTAGTGCACCTTGGCAGATCCAAAACGGACGTCCGCGGCGTAGGCCAGGACGTGGCACTTTGGGCCTTGCCGGGCTCGGCTTTATGCCCATTGGCCGCTACGGCGGAGTACCTGGCGCGGAGGCCGGCGGTAGGGGGTTCCCTGTTGGTACATGCTGACGGATCATCCCTTTCTCGGTTCCAGTTCTCAAAGGTTTTTCGGTTGGGTCTAGGTAAGTTGGTACTTCGGGCGGAACGTTTTGGAACGCATTGGGGCGGCCACGGAGGCTGCACGGTTGGGACTGGGGGATGAGGTGGTGAAGCGGATAGGGAGGTGGGAATCGGTTAGATTCCGTTCATATGTCCAGTTGGGTTTATTGGAATGATGGAGTTGGGGGGAACTATTTAAAAAAAAAAAATAGGAACACTTAATGTTTTGGGCTGGGGTGGGGGGTCTCTGTCGGACTTCCCTCACCGTTTGTTTTCTCCTCCCCAGGGCGTGTGGCATGGATCGTGGGCCATTCCTTTGTCTTCTGGGCCGAGAGGAGGGCCGCAGCTCGAGCGCAAGGCCAGCAGCTGGGTTTTCCGAGAGGCCAGTTGGCAGTTTGATGGTTTGGGTATCGGGGTTTTTGCTGGGGGGATGTTTGTGGGGCACTGTTTAGGATGCTGGCGGTTGGGCACGCGCCGGACTTGCTGGTCCTACATGTGGGGGGTAATGACCTGGGTCTTACGCCGCAACGCCGGCTGGTGAAGTGGATGAAGCAGGACATTAACAAGTTGAGGGAGCTGCTTCCGGGTGTTATGTTGGTTTGGTCCGAAATTGTCCCGCGGCGCCGATGGCGGCACGCGCAGGATCCGGTGGCTGTGGATAAGTGCAGGAAGAAGGTGAACAGCTTGATGGCGAGCTTTGTCAGGAAGGTTGGGGGTGTGGTTGTGAGACACCATGAGTTGGAGGAAGGGTTACCAGGATACTACCGCTCGGATGGTGTTCATCTCTCGGATGTGGGTCTGGACCTGCTCAACTTGGGTTGGCAGGATGGTATGCGGATGGCACTGTTCCTTCGGGGTGGCGGAGCTCAGACAGCTTAAGGGAGCTGAAGGAGAGGAAATAGGCTCCCCAGGATGAACGTGAGGTGGAACAAACAAGTGGTGGTCATCGGTGGTTGAGAGGTTTCGAGTCCTGGAGGTGGCTCAGAACCTGGTGGGGCAGGGGTATCCGGGTATACCCCTGCCGTGGTTAATGCATGGTTGGCACTTTTACAATTGGTGGATTGGAATAATGTTGGTGTATGTTATAAGTATGTATATGTGTTATTTATATGGGGGTCATTGCCTTTTGTATGGTAGCAGAAGGAACAGGATGCGAGGGCGGAGTATGGGGGGCAATGACCCATGTTTACCTGTTAATTTATATTATCGTTATTATTATTATTATTATTATTATTATTGGTTAATAAAGCTGTGGACAAATTTACCCATATCCCTTAGTGTCTGCGTGTTATTGGGTTAGGATATGGGTTTGGTTTGTCCTGGATTCCAACTGCCCAAATGGCGACTATACACCTGTCATGTAGCCCCATGTAGCTAGAGCGCAGCTAAGCGGAAAAAGGCCTTGACAGGGGTTAGGAGGCGGGCTTAGGAGGAAGTAAGCAAGGGTGGAATTATGGGTAAGTAGGATTGGCTATTTAAATGGGCAGCCATTTTAGGTGAGTCATTCTAACTTTCTACCTGGTTGAGTTTGTCCCACCCACCCTCCCTCTGTTTGTCATGTGTCAATTTACCCGTTTCTTTCACAGCGGCGGGACGGGGAGCTGAAGGAGAGGAAATAAGCTCCCCAGGATGAACGTGAGGTGGAACAAACAAGTGGTGGTCATTGGTGGTTGAGAGGTTTCGAGTCCTGGAGGTGGCTCAGAACCTGGTGGGGCAGGGGTATCCGGGTATACCCCTGCCGTGGTTAATGGATGGTTGGCACTTTTACAATTGGTGGATTGGAATAATGTTGGTGTATGTTATAAGTATGTATATGTGTTATTTATATGGGGGTCATTGCCTTTTGTATGGTAGCAGAAGGAACAGGATGCGAGGGCGGAGTATGGGGGGCAATGACCCATGTTTGCCTGTTTATTTATATTATCGTTATTATTATTATTATTATTATTATTGGTTAATAAAGCTGTGGACAAATTTACCCATATCCCTTAGTGTCTGCGTGTTATTGGGTTAGGATATGGGTTTGGTTTGTCCTGGATTCCGACTGCCCAAATGGCGACTATACACCTGTCATGCATTAACAATGAAACAGCTGTCTATTAGTGGTTCACTGGCTTTGCATCTTTTTCTAAGTCGTGTTTCAATGCTGTTGTATACAGCAAACACAGACTCAAAGGAATCCATGTTTAAAATGGAATGAGGCAAAAATGTGATTCTTTGTTGAACTAATTTGCATTATGGATCCTGGAGACGCCACTTGTGTCTGTAACAAGGCCAAACATTCAAGGGTATGTAAACCCCCAGGACGATTTGGGGGATTTCTGTTATCATTATGATTTAAAAAGGAGCCAAATAACTATGTGATAATAAATCACTTCATATGATCACTGTCCTTCAATAAAATACATTTTCTGCATGATCAGTCATATTTTCAAAAACAATGCCAAAGTTTCACAATTTCTGCCAGGGTATGCAAACTTTTGAGCACAACTGTACATATATATATATATATATATATATAAAGATAAAGAAAAACTTCTTGCACTCACGCTGAAAGATGTCCCATGTATACCGGGTGCTAGAGCAAGGGCTTGATTGTACAAGTGTCCAAAGAGGTAGCAGCACTCACGGAGTTTTAAACATTCTATTCTTTATTTGGTTATTTAAAAGTGAGTGCTGCTACCTCTTTGGACACACACACACACATATATATATATATATATATATATATATATATATATAAACAAGAATAAAGGGATGCACTCCAAGGACTTAGTGAATGAAAAAAGGGGGAGTTTATTCCAATAGGTATAGCATCAAAAATAGCCGAAAGGGTGAGTGCCAAGAAATTTTTTTTTAATATATATATATATATAGTTCTCAAGTAGAGATTGTAGCCGTATTAGTCCAGTGATGTAGATGTAAAAAACAGATAAAATTTGTATCTTGTAATACCTTTTTTATTGGACTAACAGAATTAACAAAAATTAATCAACAGGAAGCTGCCCACTGATGGTAAGAATGAAGAAAATGGGACCAGTCAATGCAAAAAACCTCGCTGCAAACTGTGTCAGCACATATGCACAGACAACATAGCCACACACAACAATAAAACCCACAGCATTAAAGGTTCATACTCCTGCACATCCAGCAATGTGGTATACATGATTCAATGCATAAAATGCCACCTAGGATGCTACATTGGGGAAACCACCCAGCAATTAAATGGCAGAATGAATATGCACAGACACTCTATTAAACACCACAAAGAAGAATCCTACTGCACTCCTGTGGGACACCAATTTACCCAGCCTGGCCACTCACTGAAGGACCTAAAAATCAAAGTACTGAAGGGGGGTTTTAAAAATACCCAAGAAAGAAAAGCCTTTGAAGCCAGAATGATTAAATGGTTTAACAGCAAGAATAGAGGACTAAATATTGATTTGGGATTCCTGTCCCACTACCAACACTTTACATGAACACTCTCCCAGCATTATCTTACTATTCTGTCATATGTACCAACACTTTAAAATGCATTCCTATATGTTTATTCTATCTATATACCAAGTACTATGTGTTAACCTATGCTTTCCCATACTCATATGCATGTATGCTTACATATAAGCATACATGCATATGAGTATGGGAAAGCATAGGTTAACACATAGTACTTGGTATATAGATAGAATAAACATATAGGAATGCATTTTAAAGTGTTGGTACATATGACAGAATAGTAAGATAATGCTGGGAGAGTGTTCATGTAAAGTGTTGGTAGTGGGACAGGAATCCCAAATCAATATTTAGTCCTCTATTCTTGCTGTTAAACCATTTTATTTATATTTCTGTGCATTTATATTTGTGTATATGAGTTCATGTGCATGTATGTATATGTGTTTATGTATATGTACATGTGTTTATACTTTCACATATACCCATTTATGTGTGTGTGCATGTATAAAGTGTACCATCCTCTGCACTGTCTGCTTGTTTGTTTTTCTTTTCCCTCTCTCCCCCCTCACTCTGCTCTTCAGAAAGATATTTATGACCCTCTACAAAGATGGTGTCTATTTTCTACCAAACCTGTGTCTTATCTACACTCATGTCGCTTTAACCCCTATATCACAACTCAACTTTGAATTCTATGTGTTGTCTTGCTCAGAAATGCTTCAGACTTGAGAAAGGGAGGTTATCCCGAAAGCTTGTCATTAAAAAATTCTGTTAGTCCAATAAAAAAAGGTATTACAAGATACGAATTTTATCTGTTTTTTACATCTATATATGTAGTAAGGCCGTTTGGCCTGTATTTGTGGGAGGGGCTTAAGTTAACTCAACCCCCTATATAAGCTACACCCCTTACCTGACTCCTTACCGATCAAGGTCAGCGTCTGAATGCACTTCCGGTTCATCCAGTCGCCATTTTGGATTTCTTCTGTGTTCCCACGAGGTCTTCCACGCTGAAACTGTGTCCTGGAACCCAGCAACAGGTTTCTGTCCGACCAGCTTCTAAATCTCCTGTTCATCGCCGCAGATTACATCCCAGGCACTCGCATACCGTAAGTTGACCTACCCGTTCCGCCAGGCTACAGTCCCACGGCGTCGGTAACTGGCCAGGTCCACACTTTACGGCGGGATATGTTTTACAACCCCATCCCCGGTCCGGGCATACAACGGTTAATATATGCGTCCTTCAGACAAATTGAACTCCTGCAGCATACCTGCCCTCACACATATCTGTTCCATTTCGGGCTCACAGCATACACTGGGGTATTAAGCAAACTGATTGCCACATATCGGTTAAAACTACATCCTAGGTGTCCCCCGGGCAGTCACATATAACTAACCTCGTCCTGGAAAAATCTGTTGCCCGACCGGGCAGTATCAAACGCCAGATCACATCATATGTACATACACATGTCCAACTGTTACTGTTACCACACATGGCAGTCTGTTTTACAACAGACGGGGGCCGCCATTAGTATCCTCACCGGTAGTATTATCTTATCACTAACCAATTGTAAAACAGCTGTGTAATACCTAAAACCAAGCACATAGATTTTTCCCCCATACCTGGTCACCGGGATAACTCACTTCCACGCCGGTACTACATTCCCTATGAATGCTCCCACAACCCCTTCCATTTGCCCAATCACATGCCCCCTTGCATTTACATTCAAATCGCACGCCGGAACACGCAATTACAGGCACCAATTACCATAACACATGGATTTAATTCTTACACCCAAACTCACACTAAAGGTCACATAACGGTTTATAAATTTTCTCCCAGACATATATTCCACGCCGGAACTACATTTCCCATAATCCCTCCATACAGATGCCCGATCACATCCCCCCCCCCCCCCCCTGTTATTTTCAAATTAAATTTACGCTGACAGTGCAATCATAGCGCCAATCACGTGATTCCCTTGTTCCGACCACATTTTTAAACTCAATTTTCGTGGGGATACATAACACAGCTTCATATTGGTTATCATTAAACTTCTTTTTAAATCCATTTTTCACGTTACAATTGCACCACTGATTAAATCACTACCACACTTTTACCACTCCACACATCGTTCTGTAAAATCAAATACATGCTGCACATAACCACAGCGCCACCTTCAGGTTGCTATTACAGTACAGCATTTTATTCACATAATGATGACATAATTACTCACAGACATTCATATACCCATCCTGACACTAAAGTATGTTACATACGTCAGGAACAATCTCCCAACAGACCACATACGGACCATAGGGCACGATTGTTCGTCATAC
This sequence comes from Pelobates fuscus, assembly GCF_036172605.1. NCBI lineage: Eukaryota > Metazoa > Chordata > Amphibia > Anura > Pelobatidae > Pelobates > Pelobates fuscus. The sequence continues at coordinate 296,445,446 of NC_086318.1, forward strand.
CATTTAAATAAATATTGATGTTTAGGTTACATTAAAAAAAATAAATGGTTTATGCGTTGTATTTATTTTCATACGGTATCCATCTATTCAGTTACAGGTATCTACTGCCACCTAAACGGATTGTCTAGAAATCTTTAACTAGACCACCAGGTACGTACACCTGCGCACAGATTATCCAAATACTACCCCCATAAATAGATAAAGTACTGGCAGATAGGGTCATAGGGGCCAATAACGTTGTATCTCCCTCTTGGCATTATGCTTCGGTTTAGCGGTCCCGCGAGGCCAACACCCCGCCTCATACTCGGAGGCATACACCCCTCGAGCCACACGTGAGCTAGCCGCCTCGCATGTTTATAGAGAGGGCCTCACCAGTCACTCCCTTTCCCCTTTTTTCTGGTATTATTTCACCGAGAGGCCATCAATCGGCCACCACGATCAGTGGCCACTTAAAAAACGCCATCGCGCCAACGCATAGATAGAGCCTCTCAAGCCACTTGGCACTAGCAGGGCCTCACCAGCCACCAACTGAGGAATAATCGTTTCGCCTCACGGCATAGCTAGCAAGCCAGTACTAAAACACCCGGTTCAAATAATAATAATTTCACTTTTATTTTAGTTAAACATGTCTCATGCCAGTGGTGAAGGGCTATCGCTCCCTAGTTCCCCAGCTATGGGCGAGACTCCTTCTCACAGGGGAGATATGACCAGTCCAGCGTCAATCAGATCCTGGACTATACCACGCATCACCACCGAGTTAAGGAGACGGCAAATTCCCTACCCGGCTACGGCAAGGAAAGCGGAATTATTTTGACTCCTTAACACAACAACGAATAACACGGAAGCAGGGGAAGGCCCCAGCACCACCAGATCGGGAGACATCCAGGCTATGCTGACCTCACTCATGAGCTCCATGGGCAAGGTCAACGACAGACTGGCTAACCTCGAGGCGGTGACCACAGCCCTTACCAAGGCAGGCCTTCCCGACACCGCTCAAACGACACCAGTCGTACCAGTGGCCACGGGAAACGGTAACTCTTCAGATACCCATGACGTCGACCCCGCACACACTATACCAGCCCACATCAAGAAAGACATCCTGGAGGGCAAAGATGTCAACTTAGCATCCTTACTAATTGCCTCCCAGGATGTGGTAGAAAACAAAACCTACATGTATGATGAGGTATCGGTGGTGGTCAGATCTAAAGACTCCAGGTTGAACCGTAAACTGACCATCCCGGAATTTGTATTAGCATTTGGGATTTTCAGAGATGTTATGTGTGAGGTGTACCCTGCTAGAAGAGAGGAATTCGACCGTTACATGCACAAGCTGGTGGACCTTGGTAACAAATACGGCGGGTCGGCCTTTTATGATTATCACAGGTCATTTTCCACCAAAGTAGCTGGCGCGTTTTCCCAGTATGGTACCCGTATCAATTGGAGCAGGCTAGACACAGAGATCTTCTGCAGACACTTTGCAGGGCTCAAGACACCGGCTTGTGTTTCATGTTCTTCTACGACACACACCACAAATTTTTGTTCCAGCACTGCAGACGACCACAGCCAAGCTCCCAACACTGGCTACGCCGGGAAAACAGGAAGGAACGCCAGGGACAAGCTGGGCCGTCCTATAATTTTCTTCGGCAAATCACAAATTTGCAATAACTTTAATGGTGGCACATGTAGTTTCAGTGCATGTAGATTGTTACACATTTGTTCTCAATGTTTCAGGGCACATGCCAAATCCATGTGCCCTAATAAAATGTATCCTAAACCCTACCTAACGTCTGTTAACATTGATGTTCTAGCAGCACTACTAGCCAACCACCCATCCAGACACCTGGTAGATTTTCTTGTTACAGGATTCAACGAAGGGTTCCACACAGGCATCCTACACATGCCCACGGGCCACCTAGAATGCCCAAATTTACAGTCGGCAAACCAGAACCCAACAGCAGTGGATACCCTAATAGCCCAAGAATTGGCAGACGGGTTCGTGTTCGGTCCATTCTTAACCCCACCATTTACATCATGGCGTACAAACCCCATCGGTATTGTCACGGGTAAAACTTCCCTCAAGCAAAGACTCATTATTGATCTTTCAGCCCCTCATACCTCCCCTACCCCAAGTCTAAACTCCCTCATTCCCTCCGAGGAATTTTCCCTTCAATACGCCACCATCGATCACGCCATTACAGCCATCACACAGACTGGGGTTGGAGCTTGGTTAAGTAAAACAGACATTACGAATGCCTTCAAACTACTACCTATCCACCCTACACTCTGGCACCTACATGGTATTAGATGGGCAGACAAGTACTATTTCTTCTCCCGCTTAACCTTTGGGTCAAAAAGCAGCCCAAAGATTTTTGACACTTTCGCTGAAACCCTTTGCTGGTTACTTCTGAACATCTCAAGATGCCCCATGGTCATCCATTACCTCGACGACTTCCTAATGATAGAAGGGAACGAACTTCCGCCCAGCAGCCTCAAAGAAGCCCTTAATCTATTTCACCACTTGGGTGTCCCGGTATCCCTCAAGAAAACCGAAGGTCCTGACACCATCATAACATTTCTGGGTATACAACTGGATTCGGCATCCATGCAAGCAAGCTTACCACCCGACAAAATCGACAACATCATCAATAGCATAAACCACTACATTTTTCTGGGTACATGCAACCGTAAGGAACTCCAGTCCCTTATAGGTTCATTAAACTTCGCCATGCGCATCATCCCTCAAGGAAGGGCCTTCATATCCAGACTACTTTGTCTTTTTCCCCACTTTCAACACGAGAACCACAGACTGTCCATGGACCCACAAGCCACAGCAGACCTACAGATGTGGAGGAGGTTCTTGACCAGCTGGAACGGTAAAAGTCTGTTCCTCCCCGCCTTATCAGAGACGTCACCAACCGTATGGTCAGACGCAGCATCTAACAAGGGTTTTTCAGCCATCTTCGGTACCAAATGGCTTTGGGGCGCATGGCCAGAAGAAGTCCGTGACGTTGAAGGGTTTTTCACAACCTCAGCCCTCTTTGAGATCTACCCTATCGTGGCAGCTGCGGTGGCATGGGGACATCAATGGTCAGGCTTGTCTGTTCGCTGTCACTCAGATAACCAAGCCACATGTCACATAATAAACAAAGGCCGTTCATCATCCCTTACAATTATGAGGTTTCTTAGAAGGCTCACGTGGTTGGCAGCATGTCACAACTTCTACTTGGTTTGCTTTCATGTACCAGGTATTAGTAATGTAGCAGCTGACAGCCTGTCTCGTTTTAAATTTCAGGACTTTCGTCAAGCACACCCGTCAGCAGCTCAAGCAGCCACAGTAGCACCCCCGTTCTCACAACTAATCATGGACTAGACATTATAATGGAGCATAGCAGGGATCTAGCCACATTAGCACTATCACACAACACTCAAGCGACATACAACAGAGCCTTCACACTGTATAATAGATTTCTGGCAGATCACAACATATCACAACCTTTTGTCATGACATCCGTCATAGCTTTCGCTTCCTTTTGCCACCTCAAATTACACTTATCATATAACACAATTAAACTATATCTTACCGGCATACAACACCACATACTAACCATAAAACCTAACACACAGAGCTTCATGTCATCATACCAGGTAAAAATTATACTCAGAGGTATACAGAAATCCGTACCTCCACGACCACCACAACGCTTACCCATTGACAAAGAACTTTTCCAGTCATTATCCGACCTATTAGATTCCAGACCTTTCCACACTACCGCAAACACAGTCATTAAAACAGCCATGTATACAGCCTTCTACGGATTCCTCAGGCCAAGGGAGTTCACCACTGTCACAACTGACCAAAAAGAGAGGTGCCTGCTACACAAACACCTTATAAAACATGGCGATCACTACATACTCTCTTTACCCCAATCAAAGACAAGCCAACATGCGCCCCCAGTAGAAATCACATATTATCCTACCCTAAACAAATGGTGTCCAGTAGCAGCCTTAGACTCCTATCTTCTCAACACCACAGCACTACCCTCACAACCATTATTCCAACTACAACACACAGTACTCACCACCACGGCATTCATGAGATATATACGATCCCTGCTAACAATGCTGGGTCTCAAACCTTCCCACTACTCTGGTCACTCGTTTCGCATAGGAGCAGCCTCCACCGCATCCAGCGCTAACGTACCAGTACACGTCATCAAGGCATTGGGACGTTGGAAATCATCTGCCTATACTACATATATCCCCAAGCCAACACAAGAATTAAGAAATGCTTTTAAAGCCATATCTGGATAAATTGTATATATTGTTGACTGTAATAAATCTTTTGTTATTCATTTTTGCCCTCTTTATTTACAGGCCTACCGTATCGTCGGTATCGGCACACCACAACCGACTTGCTCTTTTATACTATTCCCATTTCTTACTGAAGTCTCACTTCTTATACAAGTACTTTGCCCCTTACACAAGTAGTAAGGCCGTTTGGCCTGTATTTGTGGGAGGGGCTTAAGTTAACTCAACCCCCTATATAAGCTACACCCCTTACCTGACTCCTTACCGATCAAGGTCAGCGTCTGAATGCCCCTCCCACCCACTCCTCATTTCAACACTTTTTTCTTTCTTTTCTTTCCATTTTTCCTTTACTCTCATACTACTTGGTGGGCCCTCTTTATTTACAGGCCTACCGTATCGTCGGTATCGGCACACCACAACCGACTTGCTCTTTTATACTATTCCCATTTCTTACTGAAGTCTCACTTCTTATACAAGTACTTTGCCCCTTACACAAATATATATATATATATATATATTTGTGCTCGGAATTTAATACGTAATGGATAGTATCTGTAAGGGCAAAGTTGGTTGTGGTGTGCCGAAACCAACGTACGAGTGGGCCTGTAAATAAAAGAGGGCCCACCAAGGAGAATGTAATTATAACAGGGTGTAGGTGGATGGGGACAATCAGCTGAACGGCAGAGGTGAGTAGGGGCTGGGAGTTTAAGTAGGGGACTTACTCCTCCCACAAATTCAGGCCTAATGGCCTTTCTACTTGTGCTCGGAATTTAATACGTAATGGATAGTATCTGTAAGGGTTGTGGTGTGCCGAAAGCAACGTACGAGTGGGCCTGTAAATAAAAGAAGGCAAAAGAGAAGTTCGAGAAAATACACACTTTATTGCCTTTTACATAACCAAGTTCCTGAAAGCTTGACGAAGCTCTTTTTCTGGTCGAGGAATATAAGTATGGTATTTCCAATGCACCAGTCTCTTGATGATGTGGCTGAAGCGGCGGCATCTATGCGAAAGGAATGACTGGAGAATGAAACCGAATCGAAACCCAGTTTAGATAATAGTGTTCTTACGTGTGATGTGAATTTAGCCGTGGTAAGCGGGTGCCCTTGTATTGATAAGAGCGGAGAGTCTGGTAAGTGCGCATGATGGGTTGACCATAGGTGGTCTAGCGCCTTGACCGGACACCAGGCATTATCAGTAGGGAAGAGAGGAATTACAGTGGGGTGTAGTGAATGATTGGTTTTAGTTGATGGGATCAAAAGTAGATAGTGATCCTCCACCTTTGTGAGGTGCAATGTTTTTAGGCTGTGCGTGATATCTCCTTGACAAACAACGGTGAACTCTCTAGGTCTGAGAAAACCGTAGAAAGCAAGATAGATAACCGCTTTGATCACCAGGTTTGTGTCGGGATCAAACGGGGATTCGTCAAGGAGATTGCTAAGTGATCTGAAGATAGGCCCATCTATAGGTAGTCTTGTGATAGTGAGTGGAGCTGAAACCTTTAATAAACATTTCAAAACCTTTTTAATGGGATATGATGACAAGAAGGGGGTGTTGTTAGGGAAATTTGTGAGGCTATGGTGCTGAACCCCGGTGAGGTAAAGTTTAATGGTGTTGTGAGAAAGTTTAAGATGTAAGTGGCAGAAAGAGGCAAAAGCCACCATGGTTTGTATAGAAAGGTCGCCTTGTAAACCGAATTCTGCAGTGAATTTGTTAAATTTGGTAAGTGCCCTATTATAAGAGATAGCTATGTTAGGTGATAGTGCTTGGTGAGTGAGATTACTAGCGTGATGCATTAGTGTGCTCAATCCAGGATTAGTTCGTGAAACCGTGGTGTCCTGGATGGCTAGTGGTGAGCCGTAGGGAGTGCCTGAGAGAATACCTGGAATTGAGAGCGAGAAAGAGCGTCAGCGGCTGTGTTGTGGATACCCGGGATGTGAAAACAAACTAAGTGAAACTGAACGGTTGCTGCTAGCCAGGTCAGCTTGCGAATCAGCCGCATGATGGTCAGGGATGATGAGCGCCCTTTGTTAATGATTTCGCAAGCTGCCGAGTTGTCAGAGTAGCATTTTACTGCCTTGCCGGACCAGAGATGACCCCAGGTGTGTGCGGCCGCCACAATGGGATAGATTTCAAATAGGGCTGAGGTCTCCCTGAATCCTGGCAAATCATCCGTCTCAGCGGGCTAGTGACCCCTAAACCAGTAGTTCCCAAAGATGGCTGTGAAACCAGTGTTGGCTGCAGCATCTGTGTAAATAATGGATGAAAAAGTGGAGAGAGGGGGGATAAACATGGAGATACCATTTCAATCTGCCAAAAACTTCCCCCACGTAGCTAAGTCAGCCTTGGCGTGGGGGTCCAATGAAACTGGGCAAGAGTCCGGTACCCCGTGGAGCAGGCAAAGAAGCCTGCTCCTGCGGGATGATGCACATGGCCAAGTTCAGGGATCCCAGAAGGGACCGAAGTCCTTCCTGGTGCAAACATCATTCCGCAGGAACATGTCTATCTCCCCTCTCAAGCGGGTCAGTTTGTCATGGTAATTATTATGATAAATCGATAGTTAGACATTTTTTCTTTGAATATTTGTGAACTGCGACACCGATTGGGTTAGTGCGCCAGGAGGAAAAAGGTGAGGAGGTGAAAGGCCCGATCATGAAACCATTGGTAATTTCAGAGGAAAGGAGAGTGTCTGTGGAGACTGGGTCTAGACGTGCTGACAGGAGATTAGGACATTCTAGTGTGCATGAGGGGATGGCTACTATACCCGTGAGAAACCCCTGTGTGAACCCCGTGGTCAGATATTCCACCAAGTGCTTGCTAGGGTGTGACCTTAGGTAAAAAAACAGGTTGTCGGTTAGTCATTTGTTAGGGGACAACCTGGCCAGACACATGGTCTTGGTATGTGCTCTGTGCACCTTGCCTAAAAAGGAGATTGGCCTACCTAGCTTGTCACGTAGACCACCCGCTGGTTTGTTGTGAGGGATGAAAGTCGGATGAGGGGTGGGAGTGGAGGTGGTGGGATCTGCTTCAGAGGGACATAAGTCCGCCATGTGGGATGTGGAATTACATATGGCACAAGACAGGGGCCTAAGACCAGCGAAGTGGTGACAGAATAGTTCTGTATCCATCTGACACTGTAACGAGTATATACCCCTACACGCAGGATCCAGCCCTAACAGATGACAGTACAGAGGAGAGATACGTCTACCGGACCTTAGAGTGGCCGGACTCGACGTAATAGGATAAGACAGAGTCAGGAACGATCCGAGGTCAAGGGCACAAAGAGACAGCGTAAACGAAAACTAGCCGGGGACTGGTACACAGGAATCAGCAAGCCGGCAAACAGTACAGAATAGGATAAAGCGAAAACGAAGTCAGAATACAAAGCCAAGGTCAAATACGGAGAAACACAACTGAACACAACAAGCACTAAAGGGAACTGTAGCACAAACCACGATAGGGCAAGGAACTAAGGGAAAAGGGTAAGTATAAGTAGCCTTCAAACTAATGTGATTGGCTCCTGTCACTTCCACTCCCCCAACAGGTAAGTGTATGGGGTGATTGGCATGACAGGAGCCAATGGGAGCCTTTTTGCAATTTAGGCTCCCACTGTCTCTTTAAGAGCTGCAGGCGGGACACGTGACCGCTTCTCGCGGTCACTGCCCGCCTTCCTGTCAGAACAGTCGGACGAGCCGCGCGCGGCTCGTGCAGCCGCAGGACCGCGCGCGGCTTGAAGAGAGGACCGCGTCCGGCCCCCGGATAAGGTAAGTACCGCTACAGACACCAGTTAATTCTAACGTTGAACTGTTTCAGATGGGTCGCCGCCTTCGCTGATACTGACTTATGATAGTCGTAGAAAGAAGAGCCCCCGTACTTGATTCCTAGATCCACCACCTTGTGAAGGTAGAGGTCTAACTCCTCTCTTCTGTGGGGATACACCGTGCAGATGACGTCACGGCATATCCCGAAAGCTATCACAAACTGGGGAATTGAAAGTTTTTTATTAAGCCTGGGATCTCTCATCTTAAGTACTACTGAAATGTCCCCGTAATTGTATGCCTTGTTCTCCAGTATGTCCTGTGAGGCTATAAGCAGAGACACCAGACACACGTCCTTCCCGTCTAAGATTTCTTTCCTGATAGAGTCTGGGACGGAGTGAGCTGGTGACTCGAAAGGTGCTATAGCTGTGACTGGTGCTGGAGAGGGAAATATGGGGAGGCATGCTGGTACAGCGGGGACAGCCGGGTGGAGACTGGGGGTATTACCTGGGGAGACGATGGCACTCTCCACCTTAGATAGCCTGCTATTAAGGGTCTGCAGGTTGGCCAAGATTGCTGCTAGGGTATCCTGGGTGGCCGTGCCAGCGCTTGGTGGCTGTCCTTGAGAGCTAGTGCTTGGCCTCGGCTCAGGGGCTTGGTAGGTAAGCAGCCTGTAAAGTTATGCCTTTCTAGCTGTGCCCCTGAGCCTAAGCGCAGCCTAAATTTTAGCAATAGTCCATGCTCTCAAGGACGTGGGAGTTGAGGGGGTGAGAGATTTGCCTGGAGACTCTGGTCTGGTTGGCGTAAACGGTATCTCTTCTGGCAGTTCTTCAATGGGGATTGGTTCTTGGGACATTCTAAAATAAATGATTTTGTGAATGAGATATTAGAAGGGGAGTATATGAGGGATGTTGTTTATTGGAAGAACTGGTCTGTAATGCTAGTGCCGAAGCGAAAAACTTATCTGTGGGATTTTTGATTGGTGAGGCCCTGCTAATACCAAGTGGCGGTGAGAGGCTCTACCTATGATTTGGCTTAGGAAATTGAGGCCAAAGACGTGGTGGCGGGGTGTTGGCCTCTCGGTGACTGTAAAGAGAATTCAAAATGTGTGGCTGTGACAGGTGAGGCCCTGACTAAAGCCCTGTAGTAGGGTGGGCGAGGCGTATAACTATGCTTTGGGCGTGGGGCCGTACCTCCGTGTTGAGGTGGGAGATGGCCTCGCGGGACCGGATTTCCTAATAGGGTGAACTAAGGCGGTAGCCTAGACCCAGTAGCCAGTTCTATTGTATACTTAATGTTGACTGGGAAATTCTGGTGTAATGTGTGGATACTAACCTTAAAGGTTGTAAATGATAACTGGAACCTTCTAGTATTTTTAATGTGGCGAGTCTTGTCGGCTGCTGTCCTCGTAGAAGAAGCCTGAGGATTAAGACAGATGTTGATGTATTTATGCGTATTGTGGTGACGTATGGTTTGTAGTGAGGGTTGGCTGTTAGGAGCGCAACATGAGATCCTGAATTGAGGGATCTAGTATAGGATTGGGATGAGTTTGCTTTAAAGAGAAAGGCTGATTGAGGCCTTGGGGTAGTGATTGCCGTACATGAGTAAGGACTTAAGTACCTGGTGGTATGCCTGAGTACCGGGTCAGGTAGGTTGGATGTTTTTCGTGGCCTGATGGCAGTATGACCATAGGCCTGGGTAGAGAAATTGTAAAGAATTAACATACTTTGGGCGTAAGACCGTGAGTCAATTGTAATGAAACCGAGCATAAGGTCTTGTATAAAAAGGTCTTGAAAAGAGTGGAGAACTATACCTTGAATGAAGTACAGGAACTATGATGAGCGTAACTGGTTTAATGTGTAGAAACCGGTGGAGGCCTAGAATAATACTGGAGCTAAGTTTTAACCAATGAATATTACATCGTTAACGAAAGATGTTACAGTATGTAATAAATACCAACATGTCTCGCTGTGACAAGTCTAGATTGCTTAATTGTATTTGAGGCCTAGACCTGGATGAAACCAAAGTGTAAAATTACTATACCTGTTCCTGTAATAAAAAGAACTTGAAATAGTAACTTTGAAGAAACCGATGCAATCTGTGAAGCCAAAGACAAGTGATAGAGAAAGTAAGTTGAATACCCAAACTGGGAAGCAACTTAATGTGTGTCCAGGGGCGACCAAATTAGGGGATAACCCTTACAGAAATGTATAAATAGAAAAGCAGACCTAGTAGGTCAGAGAGAATAGGGCGCCCCCTAGTAAATATCCATACATATATACAGGGAATAAAACATAACTTTTAATAGTTGCTGTATAAAAATATGCCTATAGTAAGGACACAACAAAAAAGCAAAAAATAATAATAATAATAATAATAAAGAACAAAAAAATGGGAGGATGTAAATCAGTGTGAGAACGTGCTGGATGGGGATAAGTAACCTAAGGTAATCACCTAAAGGATACTATTTGGATAGTCCCCCCAACATATATGCTATGTCTCACACGTACACTAATACCTCTCTGTTATATAATGCGATAGTCCCTCCGTCTAATACCCACTGACAGTGCCCAGAAAAACGGAATCTGATGGGGTGAAAAAAGTGGCAAACAGTAATCTACCTGTAAAGGAACTGTAGCAAAAAAAGAATAACAAGAGAGGTGAGTGTATCATATAGAAGAGCACTGATCTGGATGGATATAATGTATCTAGACACGATACAGCTGTTTGAGCACAGCCTCAGGGGGTACGGGAACGAATCCGGCTTGGAGAGAGCAGCCAATACCTGACATGCGGCGCTGGAAGAAACTAACTAGCAGCCGTACAACGATGTCTTTGGAATTTGGAACACAAATTGCTCAACACACACCACTAGTCCCCTTGTCGCCACCCTATATCTCTAATGTAACCTGCTCAAAAATGCTAAGCTTACTAGCTAATCATCCATAGGACCAGTCTCGTAACGTATCCTCCCTAACTGCCTGCCTGACACGTGTTTCGGCGCCACTACATGCGCCTTCTTCTGAGGCTAAACAAAAACTGAGCAACGGGAGCTCCTTAAATATCCCTGAACGCTGAATCCAAGCTATGGGCGTGTACACCGCTTTCGCGCCCAGACTGGCCGGGATCGAATAAGCCGCGCCCCTTACTGACGTGTTGGGATCGAATAGGATTATGCTAATGAGGTGCCCGAGACCTGGTTAACTCCCTCAGTGCCACTGTCATAATGTAAATAAAGCTAATTTAGTCCGTGTATGTGTAATCCTTAGTCGTGGAAAACCCTTGAGTGTTAGTAAGGAGAGCATACAACCAGGATGCAGCTTTGTTGTACATATATTAGCAGATATCCTGACTGTGTCAGTACTGGAACGAGGGCCAATAAAGATGTGACAGAGGATGAATCTGAATAAGACCTAAACTGAACCATAAGCAAAACATGTCCTCAAATGTGAGGGGACTGATTAAGATGCCTAAAGTTCCAGTAAGTAGGTACCACTTCCAGCAGTGACACAGGAGGATTTGACCAACACAGATAAGGGGGTACTTGTTCATAATGGGATGTGTGTGTATATACAGGGTTGAGAAGAGCCCCCGTTGTGAAAAGCTAAAATAAAATAAAATAAAATAAAATAATAATAAATAAATTAAATTAAAGAAAGAACAACAGAAGTATATACAGTCTCAATAGATAATATGTACATATGTGATGTAATCATGTAGTTATGGCCTTGGTGTGTTTATTTATCAATAAAGGGAGTAAATGTAAATCCCTCATTTAAACCATTAGGGGCCAGAGTTTTGAATCTGTAGATCCAATAACACTCTCTTTTAAGTAGAGTGTTATCCAAGTTACCACCTCTGTGACCTATAGTCACTCGCTCAATCCCTGCGAACCTAACACCTTTGGAGTCTCCAGAGTGTTGGTTTCTTATGTGTCTCGCCACGGGTGTATCCCTCAGATTCCTCACGGAGTGTATGTGCTCCATGATCCGTCTTTTAAATGGGCGGATCGTTTTGACCACATATCTGAGGCCACATGTGCATATCTGAGGCCACATATGCTCTCCTTACTAACACTCAAGCGTTTTCCACGACTAAGGATTACACATACACGGACTAGATTAGCTTTATTTACATTATGACAGTGGCACTGAGGGAGTTAACCAGGTCACGGGCACCTCATTAGCATAATCCTATTCGATCCCGACACGTCAGTAAGGGGCGCGGCTTATTCGATCCCGGCCAGTCTGGGCGTGAAAGCGGTGTACACGCCCATAGCTTGGATTCAGCGTTCAGGGATATTTAACCCCTTAAGGACTGGACTTTTTTTGCGATGTTGTACATTTGCGACCAGGCATCTTTTTGACACTTTTGTGGTGTTTGTGTTTAGCTGTAATTTTCCGCTCTCTCATTTACTGTTCCCATACAAATTATATATTGTTTTTTTCAGGACAAAAGGGGCTTTCTTTACATACCATTATTTATATAATCTCATCTAATTTAATTTAAAAAAAATGAAAAAATATGATGAAAAATTGAAAAAAATACACGTTTTTTGAATTTTATGTGAAAAATCTTTTACTCATCTACAAAAGCGAATGAAAAAAACTGCTAAATAGATTCAAAATGTTGTCCTGAGTTCAAAAATACCCAGTGTTTACATGCTTTTTGCTTTTTTTTTGCATGTTATAGGGCTATAAGTACAAGTAGGATATTGCGGTTTCAAAACATACATTTTTAAAATGTATCAATAGTGACATTGTAACACTGTTATCTGTCATAAATTGCTAAATAACACCCCACATGTACATATTTTTTTAAAAGTAGACAACCCAGGGTATTCAATATGGGGTATGTCCAGACTTTTTTAGTAGCCACTTAGTCGCAAACACTGGCCAAAGTTAGCGTTCATATTTGTTTGTGTGTAAAAAACTAAATTGAACGCTAATTTTGGCCAGTGTTTGTGACTAAGTGGTTACTAAAAACGACTGGACTTACCCCATTTGCAATACCTTGGGTTGTCTTCTTTTGCAAATGGTATGCCATCATGGGGGTAATTCTCATTCCTGGGCTACCATACGCTCTCAAAGGCAACGTAACCAACCTGGCCATTTTCAATGTAAAAATATTTGACCTATATATTTGACCCTGTAACTTTCAAAAAGGCTATAAAACCTGTACATGGGGGGTCCTGTTCTACTCAGGAGACTTTGCTGAACACAAATATTAGTGTTTCAAAACTGGAAAATGTATCACAACAATTATATCATCAGTAAAAGTGCTGTTTGTGTGTGAAAAATGCCAAAAAAGTCACTTTCACTGACAATATCATCGCTGTGATATGTTTTTTTTTTTTTTTTTTTTTTTTTTTTTTGTAATTAGTATTTTATTGAATGGGTTTTTTAGATTTCAAAATGGGGAGGGATACAGAAAGGAAGAGGGAGGGGTGGGGAACAGGGGGAACATATATCCAAAATATATTGTATCATTTACAATGTGTCATTACAACATGCATATTATTTCTTGTAGGAAGTTGGAGGTCTTTTGTCTCAACAATCTGCCAATATGTTTAACATTATAACCTTGGGAAAGGTGAGGGAGGGTGAGGGGACAGAAGGGAGGGATGAAAAGGAGAGTCAAGCTTTTCCTCTAGAAGTCTACATTGTATTGCTAAACTGCAGTGCCATTTATAGGAACATTACATGGTTGTCCCTTATACATGAATATCATAAGTTTCCTGTTTTGTCGTGGTCTTCGTCGTCTTGTGCTTTCAATTGTAGGTGCTTACAATACATTGTGTTTGTTACCAGGATGGTCACAGCTGTCGGAGTGGGCCATGTGCCTTATAGGGTTTGTGAGGCTATCCTATAGTGCGGTTACAAGGGTGGGTCATCCCTCTATTGTCGTCATATATTTCTCCCATAATTCCCATGCTGCCCTTATGAATGGTCTAGGAAGTTTGTTTTTTCGTGCCATTATTTCGTAGCGTTTTGTCATCTGTATTGCTGTTATGCATTGTGCTATTTTTGGCGGGTTTTGGTTGCGCCAATGTCTGCTGATTGTTTGGAGGGCCGCTACCAGTATGTGATATATAAGGTATGTTTGGGTTCTGTGGAGATCTTCCGGGAGTAATTGTAGGATGTAGATTTCGGGGGACTGTTGTAGACTAGCCCCCGTGCTCTCCCGTATCAGTGTTGTGATATCTGACCAGTATTGTGTCAGTTTCGGGCAAGACCACCAGATGTGTAGCATGGACCCTTTGTGATTGGAGCATCGCCAGCATGTGTCTGGTATGCTGGGATTGCCTTTCTGGAGCCTTACTGGTACCATGTACCACCTGTACAAGATCTTTCGTGTGATCTCTATGTGGGAGGCACACAGTGTGAGGTTCGTATGTGCTCGAAATACTTTGGCCCATTGGCTCTCAGTAAGATGGGTTTTCATTTCTTGTTCCCATGCTTTTGTAAACGTATATGCTTGGGGTTCTGCTGTGGTGCTATAGGTAGCGTAGGCCAGAGAAATCAGTTTTTTTCGTGGTATTAGGTTAAGGCTTAATTTTTCCACTTCCGTCAGCTGTAGACCATTTACTGGGTTATACGAGCAGATCGTTTGCGTGTTGAACCATGATAGGATTTGCATGTACGAAAAAAGTGCTTTATTGGGTATTCCACACTGTGTTTGGAGGGTCTCAAATGTTTTAAGTGTTGGACCTTGATATAAGTGGAACAGGTGAGTGATGTCGTGATTGTGCCACACTCTTGGATTAAAGCCCGGTATCGTTAGGGCTAGTGTTTCCAGGGGCATTGCTAAAGAGGTACCCCCTTTCCAAACGTGTGTGTCTCCAAATTGATCCCATATATGTAATGTGAGTTTTGTTGTGGGGAGGATATCCTTAAATTTTGGTCGTAACTTTCTGGACATCCAGGCTAGAGACGCTATAGTGAAGTCGTTTGTGTAGAATGCTTCCAGATGCACCCATTGGGGGGGACTGGGGTTGCCGCTAGTGGCTAGCACCTGGCTTAGGATGGACGCTTTGTAGTAATTGGTTATGTTTGGTAAGCCCATACCTCCCCGTGGGAATGCTTTGTAGAGGGTGGTTTTTGCAACTCTAGGTCTAGTGTTATTCCATATGAACGAGGTTATTACTTTCTGTATTTCGCGTAGCAGGCTATTGGGGACTGTCAGGGGGATCGTCCTAAATAGATATTGTATTCTCGGGAGGAGTAGCATTTTTGCTGCTGCTATTCTGCCCACCCATGTGATAAATTTCCCCTTCCAGCTATGTATGAGAGTTTTGAGTTCTGTGAGAAGTGGGGCGTAGTTTGCTTTGTGGATGCCTGCCAAGGTCTTTGTCAGTGCTATCCCTAGAAACTTAAGGTGGTCCGTGCGCCATTCGTATGCGAACGTGTCTTTGAGGTGGGTCATCTCTGTCTGTGGGATGTTAATTCCCATCGCTTGTGTTTTGTTTATGTTTAATTTATAGTAGGAGCAATTTCCATATTGGTGAATCAGTTCGTGCAGTGTGGCTAGCGAGCTTTGTGGGTTTTGTAGTGTAAGGAGGATGTCGTCCGCAAACAGTGTAAGTTTGTATTCTTTGTTTTTAATTCTAATGCCTTGTATTTTGGGGTCGTTTCTGATGAGTTGTGTAAGGGGTTCCAAAGCAAGTATGTACAGTATCGGGGATAGGGGGCATCCTTGGCGAGAGCCATTGGAGATGTTAAAGCTGGTCGAGGAGAAGCCCCCGTTTACCACCTGGGCCGAGGGGTGGGAATATAACGCATGAATTAGCGCAGTGAACTGTGGGGGGAATCCAAATTTCCCTAGGACCGCGTGGAGAAAGGGCCAGTGGAGGCGATCAAAGGCCTTTTCGGCATCCAGCGATACCAACACACTTGGCTCTCTTCCCCCCCGCAGCCCACCCAACAGATCCAGTACTTTCCTCACCCCGTCTGCGCCCTGGCGTCCTCCCACAAACCCCACTTGGTCTTCATGGATTAATGTGGGTATAATTGGGGCTAGCCTATTGGCAAATATCTTAGCCAATATTTTTGTATCTGTGTTGAGGAGTGAAATTGGACGCAAATTTTGGCTTTTGTTTGGTGGTTTCCCTGGTTTAGGGAGCGTCACTACATGTGCCATGAGCATCTCTTTTGGCATTATACCCGCCGTGATAATGTGGTTATACACTGGGGTCATGTAGGGGGCCAATATTGTGGCAAAGGTCTTGTAGTAATGGTTTGTGAGACCATCTGGACCCGGAGACTTCCCAGGGGGTAGGGATGCTATGGTTTGTAGTATTTCTTGCGTGGAAATGGGAGCCTGTATTGTTTCCTTTTGTTGCGCCGTCAGAGATGGCAGAGTCGTGAGGTCTAGAAAATTGCTGATGTCCAGTTCTGTGGGTTGGTGGGTGTTGTCATCTCGCTCTAAGTTGTAAAGGTTGTGATAGAATTTGGCCATTTCGTCATTTATGTCTTGGGGGTTGTAAAGTCTATCCCCTTTGTTTGAAAGTAGGTAGGGGATTTTGGATCGGGCTTGTTTTTTTTTAAGCAGAGTTGCCAAAGCTTTCCCTGCTTTATTACCTTGGGAGTATTGCCTCAGGTTGAGGCGTTGCATTGTATAGGCCGTTCTAGCTACGTGGATGTCATTTAGTCGTTGTGTAGCAGTCGCAATTGTTGTTAGATGGGTGTTATCTGGGGTGATCGTGTGTGCAGTTGTAGCGTCTCTAATTGTGCGCAGTAGGGTCAGGTATTCTGCGTTGGACGTGCGTTTAACGTATGAGGCCCTACTGATTAGGAGCCCTCGTATGGTCGGTTTGTGTGCTTGCCATAGTGAGGTGGGTGTTATATCTGTGGTGTTATTGGTTTGGAAGTATTGTTCCAGATGTTGTGTCATTTGTGAGAGGAAGGCCGAATCGTGTAATAGAGAATCATTTAAGCGCCAGGGCGCACTGCCCCTATGAGGGAAGGAGCTTCTTATTGTGGTTGTAAGTGGTGCATGGTCCGACCACACTATGTCTCCGATTTCACACTGGGTGATTCCCGGTAACAGTGGTCCCGAAACCAATATGTGGTCTATTCTAGAGAATGATTTATGGACTTGTGAATAGTATGTGAACTCTTTGTCAGTTGAGTGTAGTGTGCGCCACGCATCATGCAAGTTATGTTCTGTCATGAGTTTGAGTATTGCTTTGCTCTGTGGACCAGTAGTGGTGTGTCGTGGGGAGGGGCCTGGGAGAGTTGTATCCACTCGGGAGTCCAACACGTGATTCAGATCTCCACAAATGACCGTGTGCCCAGGCGTCGGATTAGGGAGCTTGTTCAAGATCTTTTGTAGGAATTGTTTTTGGTTTGTGTTGGGGCTGTATACGCCCGCCAATACATATTCTGTATCATTTATCATGCAATGCAATATTATGAATCTGCCTTGTGTATCTTTTTTAATATGCAGTAGTTCAAACGTTAGTGAGTTGTGTAGTAGGAACGAAACCCCCTTGGATTTGGAGGTATGTGTGGCGTGAAATTGGGTTGTGTAGTCTGGAAGCCCAAATTTAGGGACTTTATTGGTCACAAAATGCGTTTCTTGGACGCATAGGATATCTATCCTGTCTCGTTTTGCCTCTTCCAGGAGAATGCGGCGCTTATGTGGGTGGTTCAGCCCACGCGTGTTGTGGGTCCTGATCGTTATGGACATCGGTTTGGGACATGTTGCTGGGTCAGGGCACCTTGTACCCCATACATGTTTGCTCTGTACATTTGTTGACAAAATACAGTTGTTGGGTGGGCATATGGTTTTCTTAGTTCTGTTCTCTCCTGAGGGGGATATAAGGGAAGGGGGTGTAACCAGGGTGAAGGAACTTGGATGGGGTCAACGTATTTCTCTCCAAAGAGAGTTTGGCGTGGAGTATCCACACCTCGGGGATGGGAGTTGTGCGGGTCTCCCATGTGTGGCTGTTGAGTTCTATGTGATGTGCCTGATATATTATAAAGGCTTGGTTAGATAAACGTCATGCGCTTAGCGTTAGAATAGGCCCCGACTTTTGGGGTTTTACACAGGTCTCAGTTGTTTCTGTCCTTTTAGCTCCCGATGGAGGGACACTCGGCCTCTGCCCAGCCCATGGCCGATATGCGCGACATAATCGCCGTCGCGCATAGGGGCGATGCTAGCCTGCTTCGTCGGTCGGGTATCGTGTTAGAGAGCTCACGGGTCTCCCATAAGGGCCCCCCCTTAGATAGGGTTTCCCTCCAATATCCTGCTTCCCCGCGTAGGCCTTGTATCGCTAAGCACATTGGTAAATACATTACTGGTTTGATGTGAGGGTGTTAGCCCCTGATTTTTACGTGGGGCTTGGTACTTAATGCACAGCCCTTAGTATATACATCTTACAGAATTCTACATACAATACAGACAATGTAAATGTGAATTAGTACGCTCTGATATTTTGGAGCCAGTCCGTTCAGATTGAGATCGTAAGGTAGTCTTTGTAATAACAGAGCGGGCTGCTCATGCCTCGCGGCCCAGTAGCTGGGACATCCGCGTCAATGTGTATTTATTACATGTGTGTTGCATAGTGATGTATGCATGTGGGCATGTTAGTGTGAGGCGGGTGCGGTAAGTTGTACGTGAAGGTGGTGCTAGTTGGTATGTCTAGTATGGTAGGATCGTGTTTGCTGTGTGAGTGATACTTGCGGGTTACAGTCTCGGTTTAAGAGAGTCTCTTGCGGGCTTTGCTCCACTCCTGCTCGGTCTTTTTGATCGGTTGGTTGGTTGTCGCGGTGGGTATGATGGGAATGTCCCATTCCTTTAGGAGCTTGATGCCCTCCTCCGGAGTGAAGACAGGTTTGAATGCTCCGCCATGCTGGATCAACATTTTGGTCGGGTAACCCCACCGGTATCTGGTGCCGTGTTGCCGTAAGGCTTCTGCTACCTGTTGAAAGGATTTTCTCCTCTTCAGCGTTGCCGCTGATAGGTCGTTGAAGAGTTTGACTGTCGGGTAATCTTCGTGCGGTTGGTCCCTCGTGCGGCTCGCCTTGAGGACCAGTTCTTTAACATGGAAGAAGTGAGCTCGGAATAGCACATCTCGTGGTACAGAATCTGGTAGGTATGTCGGTTTGGGGATGCGGTGTATCCGGTCTATTAGCATCATATCTGCCGGGATATCAGGCACATAGGCCCTCAGTAGGCCTCTGGCGTAGGCCTGAAGGTCCGCCTGTTGGACCGATTCCGGCACTCCTCGAAGCCTAATGTTGTTCCTTCTAGCTCTATCTTCGGCATCGGCCATCTGAGCTTCTAGTCTGTCCACTTTGTCTTCAAGATGTTGGACATGATCTGCCATGCTGTTGTGGGCCGCCGTGAAGTCCCCCATTTTCTCCTCCATTTGTGATGTGCGAGCCCCTATTTCCTGCATTTCCTTCCGCAGTGTTTCGGCTGTTTGCTGCCAGGAGGATATTAGCTTGGTGGACTGTGCGTCCAGAGCTTGTGCTAGAAAGCTTTTCGTTATATGGTCGACCAGCGTTTGCTCCGTCAAGGCGAGGCTGGTGTCTGAATCTCCGTCGCCATCTTGGGCAGCCTGCGGAGAGGCCGCGTGTGTTGTTTGGGTTTTGTGGCCGAAGAAGTTCATTTTGTCGGTTTTCGAGGTCGACTTTTTTGTTCTGTGGTGAGACATCTTCCTAAGAGTTGTCGGATTGCTTTAATTTGCGCCTTTTAATGCTGGGTTGTGAGAACTCGGTGCCGGAGCAAGTCCTTATGCGGCCATCTTGCCCGGTGGTCAGCCACGCCCCCCCGCTGTGATATGTTTTACTGTTTTGAATCACTAATATTTGTGTTCAGCGAAGTCTCCCGAGTAAAACAGTACCCCCCATGTACATGTTTTAGGGTGTCGTAGAACGTTACAGGGTAAAATACAGTGATGGCAAATTAAATTCTCTGGTCTTTCGGCCTGGGTTGGCAGGCAGGTCCCTTAAATTGCAATCAATAAAATAACTTAATTATGTAAAAATATTACCTAAATACGCACGTAGAATTTAAATATATATGCATATTTATATATTTGAAGTCTACGTGTATATTTATATAATTATTTATGTAATTTTGTATATCGACATATGAATAGTTCGCATTCTTTTTATTTATTTAAATATACATAGATATATATACAATTTCATTCTAAGTGTATTTTGATATAAATATATATATATTAATATCAAAATACAGTTAGAATAAAATTTCGTATAGATATATAATTTTTTTTCAATTTTTTATTATTATTTTTAATTTTTTTAATTTAATTTAAATTATTTATTATTCGTATTTTATAATAATATATATATACAATATATATAGTTATTATATATATTATATATATACGTGTGCAAATTAATTATAAGTGTATTTTTATATTAATATATGTACATATTAATATAAAAATACACTTAGCATGACATTATATATATGATATATAGACATATATTATATAGGTATAATATATGTCTATATATCATATATATATACACATATATAATAATATTTTTTTTTATTACCTTTCACTTTACATTTTTTTATGATTTTACACTGGCAGGGAGACTGCCTGTCAGCACAGACAGTCCCCCTGCAGGCAGAGACTAGGACACCTATTGTGACCATGTGGTCGCCCTGTTGGGCGATCACATGGCCCCAGGGGTCCTAAACCGCCATGGGGAGACTGTCTGGGCTGCAGGCAGTCTCCCCACACCGGGAGCACCGCCGATCGCCGCCGGGGGAACGACGGCGATCGGGTAAGTACATTTTAAATTTAGGACGGTTCAGGACCGTCGTCGGTCGGCAACGCAAAAATGCCGATGACGGTCCTGAACCGTCCTGCGTCCTCAAGGGGTTAAGGAGCTCCCGTTGCTCAGTTTTTGTTTAGCCTCAGAAGAAGGCGCATGTAGTGGCGCCGAAACACGTGTCAGGCAGGCAGTTAGGGAGGATACGTTACGAGACTGGTCCTATGGATGATTAGCTAGTAAGCTTAGCATTTTTGAGCAGGTTACATTAGAGATATAGGGTGGCGACAAGGGGACTAGTGGTGTGTGTTGAGCAATTTGTGTTCCAAATTCCAAAGACATCGTTGTACGGCTGCTAGTTAGTTTCTTCCAGCGCCGCATGTCAGGTATTGGCTGCTCTCTCCAAGCCGGATTCGTTCCCGTACCCCCTGAGGCTGTGCTCAAACAGCTGTATCGTGTCTAGATACATTATATCCATCCAGATCAGTGCTCTTCTATATGATACACTCACCTCTCTTGTTATTCTTTTTTTGCTACAGTTCCTTTACAGGTAGATTACTGTTTGCCACTTTTTTCACCCCATCAGATTCCGTTTTTCTGGGCACTGTCAGTGGGTATTAGACGGAGGGACTATCGCATTATATAACAGAAAGGTATTAGTGTACGTGTGAGACATAGCATAGATGTTGGGGGGACTATCCAAATAGTATCCTTTAGGTGATTACCTTAGGTTACTTATCCCCATCCAGCACGTTCTCACACTGATTTACATCCTCCCATTTTTTTGTTCTTTATTATTATTATTATAATTTTTTGCTTTTTTGTTGTGTCCTTACTATAGGCATATTTTTATACAGCAACTATTAAAAGTTATGTTTTATTCCCTGTATATATGTATGGATATTTACTAGGGGGCGCCCTATTCTCTCTGACCTACCAAAGACAAGTGATAGAGGCAAGGATAAATGACTGCGTGATTTTAAGGAGAAGATGTAGTACAGATGTGGATTCAACGGAATTGCCCTAGAAGATCGTGTTTAATAATTAATATCTGTATATAGGGTTTGAATAAGGTTAGTGTAGAATTAGAAAAACCTGTTCTTTATTTTGTGACATGAGAAGTCTATTAGCATTGAAAAAATGACTAATAAAACGTAGTTACTAGTTAATTAGGTGTAGGGGAAAGGACCGGATATTAATAAACAATTGTGGCAGGGCCTCAGAACGGACGGAGGATTGCTCTGGACCTCTTGCTGCAGGAGACTGAAGCTGTTCTGGTGGGAAGCTCGGACTGGAAGTGCTGGTTGCTATGGGGACAATCAGCTGAACGGCAGAGGTGAGTAGGGTCTGGGAGTTTAAGTAGGGGACTTACTCCTCCCACAAATTCAGGCCTAATGGCCTTTCTACATATATACATAAAATATATATAAATCCCCAGCACTCACATTTAAAGTATACCACTGCCGGACGCAAAACCAAGGCTCCAATAGATAGACAATCCAATGAGGGAGGCTGCTCTCCGGACTTAAAACTTCAGTTTATTATAATAGATTAAAAATGACGACCTCATTTTTAATCTATTATAATAAACTGAAGTATTAAGTCCGGAGAGCAGCCTCCCTCATTGGATTGTCTATATATATATATATATATATATATATATATATATATATATTAACTATAGGCCCGGCACCCAATCTCACATCTTGTTCCTTGCCTCGGTGCAAACTCCAACTAAACTATAATTCTGCAAAAGAACTGCACTCCAGAGAACTTTGTAGTGAGTTTCAGTATTCATTATCATGTCCATTCGCATAAGCCAATGTTTCAGTCTTTGTATCAGGACTTTTATCAAGGCCATACCAAGTCTTTGGGATCACAGCCGTTACAGCGTTCTATGCCACCGCAACACCACAACACACCATGTAATGGCGTTATGGGGTTAGATGAACAATTTTGGAATATTGACAAGGAAATTTAAAATTGTAAGTCAAAATATCAGAGGACGGAGCATGTTTCCAATTCACTATATTGGCGCAAATGTTTTAATGTGTTTTACAAATTAGTGTTTAGTAAATAAGTTTCAAAGTGAACATTGTTTATTTTGTATAGAAATTGTATATAGTGTAATACTTATTGTAATGCATATCTTTGCATTTACAAAACTATGTGGGTTAATATATGCAAGCCCCATGCAAGGGGTCCACACGTGGATTACTGTTTATTCTTAGGCAGACGATAGGGAACATAGAAACATGAATGTACTACTGAGAAGTCTGTAACAAATCATTGAAAAAAAATATTTTTACTGCCTTTGTTATACTATTCTTGAGATTTATTTCACCTAGATTGTGAATTACCATGGGAATAGGGCTCGCAACTCTTTTTGTATTTGTTTGTAAAATTACTGTTGTCTCTAATTAGTGATGTCCCGAACTGTTCGCCAGGAACCGTTCGCCGGCGCACATAGCTTGTTCGTGGCGAACGCGGCGGGCGAACATATGCGATGTTCGGTCCGCCCCCTATTTGTCATCATTGAGTAAACTTTGACCCCGTACCTCACAGTCAGCAGACACATTCCAGCCAATGAGCAGCAGTCCCTCCCTCCCAGACCCTCCCACCTTTATGACGAATAGGGGGTGGACCGACCATCGCATATGTTCGCCCACCGCGTTCGCCACGAACAAGCTATGTTCGCCACGAACAGTTCCTGGAGAACAGTTTGGGACATCACTATCTCTAATGTATTTTACCTTTGTATTTTTTTTTTTTTTTTTTTTTTGTCAATCTTTCTTTTTATTGTTTTTGTATTTGTAGGTGAGAATACAAGAAAGCAGTAACAATTCGGTTCATAGCATTCACGACAGTGTATACAGAAACATAGTCATAGTTCCCATCTATATAGTTGCGCTGAGACGTACAGCTACAATAATTTTCGCTAGCAGTCGTTGGCATTAGAGTTATAGCAATTCTAGCATTAAGGCAGATCTTGTGAGAGGAAAAGCAAGAACAGTCAGGTAGTGTCGTCAGGGGACAATGGTTGCATCATATTATCTAGTGCCTTTTACACTTTATCTCGTGTCGATTATCGCATTTGGGTTTTACTGTTTCCCTCCTAGAATTTATGCGAGAGATTAGAGTGTAGAGCGTGGAAACATATACGGCAATGTCCAGGGTGGCTTCCCCAATGGACCTCTAGGTGTCAAGGGCTATCTGTCCATCTGGGACCGTAATACTTTCCGGCGTAAATTGTGGGGTAGTCTTGGATGTGTCAGTTTTCTTCTGTCCCCGCTAGTGTCTGCCACTCGTGTGTGTGCTGTGTTCTAGTCTTATGTCGGGCATGGGCCTCTGTAGTGTTGGCGTCGCTGTCATTTAGTTGCAGCGTCTGTGGTAGGGAGCCTCTGTACCTATATGCCTCCCATGTGCTGCCCACCTTCCTTCGTTCCCAGGTTTGGGTCTGTTAAGGTGTCATGTTAATGTCTGTTGACTATGAACGGGGTGGCTTCAGTGCTGGCTACTCAGTTGGTCTGGTAGTGACCCGCTCCGTCTATACCGCTCGCTGCGAGTATCAGGGATGGTCAGAGTTTGAGACATGGAGGCGTAAGAGTAGGTAGAGCAGAGTGAGCAGAAGTTAGAAGGAGACAAGAAAAGATATAGGGGTTAGAGGACATGAGGGTTAGAGGAAAGGGTAGGGGAGGACAATATGGTCATCCCGGGACACTCTCGTCTGGGGTGCATCACCTCCTCGCGCCTCTCCATGGTGTCCCCCTAGGGGTGCCCCTGTTCTCTCGTCACCCCCGGGTGGTCCAGGCATTGCTCTCTCCTTCGGTGAGGGTGGCTGTGTATGTCATTTGTGTTCTTTCAGTTCGGCCTCTCCGAGACAAACATGAGCCACGGGGTCCAGGTCTGCATATAGCGTTCGGTGGTGTTCCGGAGGGAGGCCGTGAGTTGTTCCATTCCATGGATCTCCTCCACTTTGTCCATCCATTGTATGAGGGTGGGCACTTGTGGGGATCGCCATCTCAATGGGATAAGGAGTTTGGCCGCATTTAGTAGATGTCTGGTCAATGATTTTTTTATAGCGTGAGAGAGGTAGGGGGGTGTGATGAAGGAGCATCTGTAACGGTTGAAAGGGGAGCTCCACGTCCAGGATGTCCTTAATCTTCGTGTGGATTTGTCGTCAGTATGGGGCTATCTTCCTGCACGACCACCAGATATGTAAGTCAGTGCCTGTCTCAGTGCCACATCTCCAGCAGGTCTCGGAGAGTTCAGGCATCATTCTGTGAAGCCTCTCTGGTGTTCTATACCAGCCAGTCAGTAGTTTAGAATTAAGTTCTTGGTGTTTGGAACTCATGGCGCTTTGGTGAGACAGGGTGTGGATTTTCGTCCATCGGGGTGCCGTAAGTGTGACACCTGTGGCCTCCTCCCAGCGTGTCATGTGTTTCATGGGTTCCGCCGGTGTTGCGGTTAGGATCATTTTGTAGAGGGTAGAGACACCACGATTCACGTGGGAGCGTAGCTTGCATAGGTGTTCAAATTCCGTGGCCGGTCTGTGGAACAGGTGGCGTCCCGAGTGTGTCTGATAGTAGGTTTTAACTTGGAAGTATCGGAACCTATCGAGGCCCGACGGTATTGCTTCAGTGCGTCCCCAGTACACCACTGTTGCATGTATGTCCATTCAGCCTCCCTGAACGCCTTAATATCCCTGGGTGAGGGATAGCGTTGCCACTATGAACGGGTGATTCCGAGTCCGCGAGCTTGTCAGTGGGCCGCCAAGCCATGCCGCTGCCGGGAGAGCGCCCTCCATCTGTGCCCGTTCCAGGTGGATCCACACTTTGTCGGTTTTGGGCACGTGCCAATCCACCACTCTATGTAGGTAGGTCGCCTTGTGGTAGTCTCTTATGGAGGGAAGACCAGTTCCTCCCTGATCCTTCAGTTGATGGAGGTGTACTCTCTTCAGCCTGGGGGTTTACCTTTGTATTTTTACTTGTACCAATTGTAACTATGCACAGCACTATGGGATGTGTTGGTGCTTTATAAATAAAGTGTAATAATAATTGCAATGCAGTTTATCAAGGTGAAAGTGGGTCAAATATGGTTGAAAAGACAGTCAACAAGAGTCGTTACACGGATATATATGGGTTGTATTTTCTGTGATAAATATGATCAGTCACTTTGCTAGAAAAAATGCTCCATTTCTGTCTAACTAGATGTGGTGTAAGTATTTCACATTATCTCGAAGTGTACATGCATTTTTACAGTGAGCCCTGTGCTTGTATAGTTTTATATCACCAGCTTCCTCGTGTGTATTTTGCAGAAGTGTGTGCAACTGCATTCATTATGTTTTTGTGTGATAAAGCATTGAGATTTTTACTCCAAGTGTTCATTGAAACTACCGTATAAAATGTCCTATCTGTCTGCTGATGTACCCCGATTATGATCCTGTTGTCCTCTACCCCATTAACTTCACTTCCCTTTTCTGTCTTTTTTTTTTCTGGATGAAGATTATTGTTAGCATGACAGTCCGCTGTTAAGCATTGCTTAAAGCTGTGTTTCTCCACCTTTTATGCAGGTAAAATAAAACAAAAAAACCTATATACCCCGCCTTGAGAAAGTAATTTTTATTGGTTTAAATTCCAAAAAAATGTGTAGTCATGGATATTTTAAAAAAAAAAACACACTATAGTGTCAGAAATACTTTCTCCCAGCAGTACATGCAGCTGAATTTTTTTTTAAAGGTGCCCGGTTGCACTATTACACGACCACAGCACTGACCAGGCCCCTGAAGTTTTCACGGACCCGGCGGGTGCAGGACCGCCGGGTCCGTGAAAACTGTCATGCTTATCACCCCCTGATGGAGGCCCTGGTAGCAGCACTATATGAATGCAACAGGAGCCTGGGTGTCCAAATTAGAGTTGTGGCTAAAGCACAAAAAACAGACCATGCCATACTAAAAGAGACCCTGGACCACATCAATAACCCAGAAGGGGCCATAAGCAGAACACAGGCAAGTCATTGTCTACAGAAAATGACTCCAAATGAAAAATGGAAGTTCTACCTTTCAGCATTTGAATGAACAGCCACCCATGAACAATGGCCCCCCAATCAGTAGGTAAGAATTATTGCACCTTTCCTCAGGGCCATATATATTTATAAGCTTAAATGCTGATAGACATTTAGAGTGAGCTGGTGGTTGATACATTTTCAAATTCCTATGTTTGGCATTTCATTTTGATATTATTTTTCATCAGACACCTAATCACACGGGAAAAAGCAGCATTAAATGGCAACACCTAAATGTAATACAAGATCCTTTTGTTAGACTCATATGCCCCTAGGGGCATATTGCTCTCATATTGTATGTATTCCAACACCCAAATGAGCATCCACATTTCCCTTAATGTGTACTTAAACCTGGTTTTGTTTTTCATTCAGCAATGTGAATTTTGCAACATGGAAATTAGTACCTTTCTATAGCACCTTTATCAGGGCTATCCAATTATCAAATGTTCGAAATTCAAAGCAAATTTCACAAAGTTACTGTGTGTTGAGATATAACTCTAAGGTGCTCTCACTCGTCTTCATGACTACTGTTGTTGTCCTGCCTCTTCCTCTTGAGTGTGGAGCTGTGAAGAACCAAACATACTTGTGATGCTGCTCTTCAAGGAATCCAGTTTGTCGTCAAAGATGTAAGTATATTGATATCAAATATCACCTCATCCAACCCAGTGATCAATGAAGGTGGTATGGTTGGAAACTAGCTTGAGTTGTTTGGAATGTAAGTTTATATTAAAAGTATGTTGTGATTACCACATGTAAGAGCAAGGTGGGTGAAAGAGCAAGAGGGTTTAATATATAATCCTGAAATGCTTTGAATAGTGTGCATGTCCATGTTACAATAAAGTGTGGAGTGTGGAGTTGTCCAGTTATCCTAGCCTGAGTATGCAGATTGCAACAGGTTATAGGCTGAGAAAAGCTGCTGTAAACCAATGGAGCAGGCTTGCTTTTGACAGAGATGAGAAAAACTAAGAGTTACGGGAATAAAGTTCTTGGGACATCTGCAGTTGATGAATCTGAAAAAAACAATCCTCAGTGAACCTGATAATAACAATGATGAGGATAAAGATAAATGTACGAATGAGCAAGCACATGCTGATTGTGATAATTCTGAAAGGTTTGCCTGAATCATTTATATCATTTAAGTAATTTGCCATCCATATTATGCAGAGTGATGAAAAAACACTTTAGGTAAAATTGAAAGCACAGATGAGAAATTTCAAAGATTCTGAGAAATACTGTTCTAGCTCATATGACTAACGTTGTTGAATATGAGTAATGTAACTGCTAGATATAAAATGGAAAACTATAATATTGTCTGTTACGATTGCATCCAAAGAGAGCACATGGTCAGGATGTGCTCAAACAGTCAAAATGACAGACAGTCATTCTGGTGTAATTACTGTAGTTGTCCGACACACAGAAATGCAGGCTGTAGGCACAAGAAGAGAGATAATGTAAACAAGCGGCATATAATGATAGCAGAGTCTCATATGCCTTTAAAATCTGAGCTGACCAACTTAATGGGTTAATACCAAGAGATAATGGTTGGCAGAGGGGAAACATCCCACAGAGTCACTAACATCGAAAACTCTAAAAGTTATAACACTTTTAAATTGAGAAAGAGTTCATAAAGCTTGCAAATGGGAAAATATAGCAGGTGTGGAGATTTAATTTAATAGACAGTAAAGGAAATCAAATGTTAGCAAGCCTAAAGAAAGCATTGTATATACTTTCATATCCTCAAGACTTCTCTGTGGAGGCAGCACTAAGCAATGGCACATCAGTTAATGTAAACAAGGCAGAAGTGAACTGATATGTAAGAACGGCACCACATTCATACAGAGTTAATCACTAAAGCCTGAATAACTCCATACAGTGTCATTCAGACTGCAAAATCCTGAAATCTAAAATCTAGGCTTTCATCAACGTCCGAAATGTGTAATTCAGGCCCCAAACAGGCCTGAATTTGGTCCAAGTTTAAGCCGGGAAAATCTCTGCCAGACAGCTGAAATCTAGCCTGAATATGTCAAATTCAGTAATGTCCGGAATTTGTGATTCAGGCTCTGAATAGGCATGAATTTGATCAGGATTTCAGCCGAGCTAATCTCTGCCGAACAGCTGTGACTGCGCTAGCAACAGCCAGCCACCCACCATGGAAAAAGCAAAAAAATTAAATATATGAATACAAATCTTATGGGAGTCAATAAGACCCTCAACATTACTATAATGGAGGTAGCGTGGGAAGCCTATAAAAGGGCTTTCCCCACTAGTAAGCCCTTCAGAGGTGATTTAAAAAAAAAATAAAAACATTGTGATCTTTCTTTTCAGAAAAACTTCTGATGGAAAATATAATTTTTTTATTAGGGTGATGGCAGGTAGATAGGGCGGTTTGTTTAAGGGTAGGGTCGTTTATTTAAGGGGGTGTCTAGGGCATTGGGGACACCTAGCCATGTGGGGTGGAGTTACTGTTATATGAGGGGTGGATAATGACATTTCCACCACTCTCCCTTTTATTATATTTAATTAGGGCCGACCTGCCAGAATGGATGGGGCCCAGGAAGGGGGCACTATGCCTCCCCCCCCCCACTTTAATACATATTAGGTCCCTGACCTGCCGGTTTGGGTGGGGGTCAGGGGAGGAGACAATACGACCCTGCATTAAAATACGTCCCTGCATTCAAATTTAAAGGGGGGACTAGAAGCCCCATCACCAGTAAAGGCTGCACAGTTACTATTTTTTTTTTTTATCTATATTTTATTAGACAATCAAAACATATACTTGGTATAAAATCATCACATAGTAATTTAATCAATGACAGATGCTTTTTAAATTCACAATACAAAATACAGTAAATGCATTCTTAGAAGCGTTTGAAAAAGTGGAGAAAACAGAAATAGTAGAGGGACAAAACTAGACGAAAAATGACCGTCTGCAAGTTCCCACAGCAGACGTAAAACATCCCAGGGGTGTTTATGTGGATACCGAGTCAAACCCTGAGGAACAGAGATGGATACTTTGGAATGCAACCAGGAAAAACATTTAAATAAAGTAAATAAAGAAGAAAAGCTCACGAAAACGGATCATTATTATTGGGGTTTTTTTTTTAATTCTTTATTTTTGTAGTGCTTTGCAAATTTTACAATCTAACAGAGACATTGCAATTGGTATCAGAAAATATTAACTGGTAGAGTACATTACATGTCTGATTAACTACACTTTTTCTGAAATTAAGTTATAACATCAAGATATTCATGCTTGTGAAACGTATGGTAGGTGATGGTAGGTTGCTAAACACAGGCTAAGCATGCTAAGAGAGGTTAGAAAGGCACTTCAGAACTTTTACACATTTTGTTCTTAAATTCAAGCCTATCCTTCCTATTGAACCAAGGACATGGGATGTCGATTCAAACCTCTCAGGTGCAAGAGGGCACCCTTAAACCTATATACATGAGACATAATGAGGAATAATGAGGAATTGTCTGCTGAGTTGACTTGAAAAAGAGGTAGTCTAGGCTGATAATACACACCACAGTTTAAATATGGGTATTCTGCCCAAATATTATATAACGTGTATTAATTAGCATGTGGTACCATGAAAATTGTAAACATGAGGCCCAATGAGGAGTTGTCTGCTTAATCAACTTATATCACCATGGCATTTAGTGTACTTGCATATTTTTAAAGTTTAACAGACAGACAAAAGTATGAGGCTGGTCAAACATGACTAACTGTTTAGGCAGAAAACAAGGCTAAAACGGGCCAGCTTGACTTGTAAAGTATAGGTATACATGAGACTTCAAAATGCAAGTTACAGGCCAATTAAAGGGTGAGACATCATCTGTAATATTACTATAGAGCTTGCTGGGAAATTACTCAAGAGAGGAGACCACTGGTAATGAGTCTGGACAGTATGGTCTTGCATCTCAGTGTGTGAGTGAAATATGAGGAACCAAAATAATATTAATAAAAATAAAAATAATGGTTTGCAAAAACATAAGAGAAGGAAGTAATGCGGCTTCTGCCTGTGCAGGTGACTACGTTGTGCAAGCGGTAGGCCCAATGCCAGGCTCAACCTATTCCAGTGGATGTCTAGAGCAGAGTGTCGCTAAGTAAACAGGCAGAGCTGACATATAGCTAAACTAAACGTGCAGGTCTAGGCTAATGTTCGAATGGCATGTAAGGGTATTGGCCTGGTAATAATGATAAAGCAATAGTGGTAAACATAGCCAATAACAGTTGGTATAATGCTATTCATAGGTAGAGGTACAGGAAACTATGCATTGAACACATGCTAGGGGTATCGTCAACATACATTAACAACTGCGCTCTCGTTTAGGTTAGCAGAGCTGGAAAACCCAAATCAAAATGAAGATTAAACGTGGTTGGCGGCAGATCAAAAGCCTTGTGTCCCAGAGTGAATCTCTATGTCCCCCATGTCAGCCTATGCCTTCTGGGGTTTCTGTCCAGACCTGTAAGCCGCACGGGAACTCAGCCATCGTTGGTCCCGGTCCTGAGAGTCCTAATGCTAGGCCCGCTTTGTGTCCATGGAGACCTGCTGTATAGCGACTGGATCTGTTCGTGTGCGTCGGTCTGGTCCTGCGCGGGTATGGATGTGTGCTCTTCCTGGCAGTGGTGCCTGGCTTTGGTTTGGGCTTAGGTGGGAGGGGGCTTCAACTTGCTTGTGGCCGTTTTCAGTCGTGGGCTACTTGCGGGTTTTTGCATCGATGGTGTGTCTCCCTGTCTCTGGCACCATTTTCCAGCTTGCGTTTTTTGGCTTGCCTTGCCACTGGGCTGAGTGCGAGCAGGCTGCGCCTTCCATAAGTGTTCGATCGGGGTTTGTGCTGCGGCCTGTCGTTCTTCTAACTTGTGCCAGAAGGCCTCAAATAGGGCATCTATTCTCTTCAGGCAGTCTGCCTCTCGCGTCGCGGTGATTGTCCCCGTGCCAGTTGCCGCAATTTTGTGGTCGGTACGACTCGTCACGGAGTGCTTCCACCACACCCGCGGGTACCCTCCTGGGACGGGGATGACCCCCACCGGTCCATAGGGGGGGAACGAGGGCCCTTCTTCGAGCTGCTTGCCATCAGGGACGACAGGGGAGCGGCCACCTCCCCCGCGCCCGCCATGCTGTTGGGCCTTGGTCCACATTGCCGGGTTTTGTGCATTTTGTGCCACATGTTTGGTGCCGGCGTGTAGCCCCGGTCCTCAGCTCCTCGTTGGTGGCCCATTTTGTGGGTTTGTGGTCTGTTTCAGGCTTTTAATCAGGGATATTTGCCACCAGGAGCCAGAGCAGCTCTATCCTGCGTCCGCTCTGCTCTGCGGTTAGGCCCCGCCCCCCACAGTTACTAGTTTTAATGTGTACTAGTCATGCCCCTCCTACCACATCTGGTATGGCCAATGGAGGTAAAATATATCTATTATATTAATATGAGGTTCTTATTGATCCCCATTTTTATTTTTATATTTTGTCACTTTTTTCATGTGGCAGTTGGCTAGCAAGCATTGGTCAACCACAACATAATTAATCCTTACAAAGTCATGGGTTTGTAACTATTTGCTAGTGCTGCCAGTTGGCAAATAGTTCTTCAAATTATACATTCACTTGCAAAAATCAAGTGAATGATAATTTGGAACAGGCATCTTGCCAATTACATTTGGTTTATCATTGGCCACCACATGTACGTTGATAAATCTGTGATTCCAGTGCTGTAGATTGGTTCAATCACTGATGTTCTGAACTCATCTGAACCAATGTTATAAAATCGATTGGACCTACTAAAACCTGACTGCATTTGGCTTTAGTGAATTTGAGTATTGCCAGTGTGGTCAGAATTTGTCTATTTTCACCAGATTTTGTAAAGTGGCACTATCACCATTTCGGAATTCTCAAAGTCCCCTACTGTGAAGTTAAAACTGAGTTTACTTACCTGAACCTGTCCCTTGTGGGCCCACCATCTTGATCCAGTAGGTCCTCTTCAGAGCCTAAATCACTGCTGTACTCTTGTTATTTTGCCAATACCAATTATCAGTCACCTTTCCCGCCAATACCTGATGCCGATATACTGTACATTTAAAGTTTTGAATAAGTAACACAATTTCTACAAAAATCTGGCATTAACTGGACATGCAGACAGCAATCACACTTCTTTTACTCTCAGGCAGCCAGTACATGCTGGGATCAGTGAGATACCAGCAAGGACAGTACTGTTACTGATGGGATAGACTAGTACAGTAAAAACACACTTTCTAGTGGTAATTTCAAGGTTGCACTCACAAATGTATATTGTTTGTAGGCAGTGGCGTACGTACCGCGGTCGCAGGGGTCGCAGCTGAGACCGGGCCCGGTACACCAGGGGGCCCGGCCGCCCTGCGGCCCCCCGATGACCGGGTAGCAGCTGCCACGCTTTGCAGCCCCGGCCCGTGCGGCAAACCGCTGGGGCCGCATGTTAAGGGGTCCATCGGGTGGCCCATGCTGTCAGGGCCACCCGATGGACATGGATTTTAAGGGGGCCTGGTTGAGCACTTAAAGCGCTCAGCGCAGACCCCTGTGAGGACATCATCACTGCTGGGAGGAAGTGACCGCACGTCACTCCTCCCAGCATACTGAGAGCCCGCGCGGGAGGAAACAGAAAGGAGTATGTGTGTATGTATGTATGTGTGTATGTATGTATGTGTGTATGTATGTCTGTGTATGTATGTATGTGTGTCTCTGTATGTGTGTATGTCTGTGTCTCTGTATGTGTGTATGTATGTCTGTGTCTCTGTATGTGTGTATGTCTGTGTCTGTGTATGTGTGTATGTATGTCTGTGTCACTGTATGTGTGTATGTCTGTGTCTGTATGTGTGTATGTATGTCTGTGTCTCTGTATGTGTGTATGTCTGTGTCTGTGTCTCTGTATGTATGTGTCTGCATGTGTGTATGTATGTATGTGTCTGTCGGGGGTGTGTGTATGTGTTTGTGTCTGTATGTATGTGTCGGGGGGGAGGGGCCCACAGTCAGGGGGGAGAGGTTCACGGTAGGGGGGGGCCCACGGATCAGTTTTGCACCGGGGCCCCATGGAGTGTGTGTACGCCACTGTTTGTAGGCATATTAAGTGTTTTAGAGATGATACAGAATCGTCAGCACGAGAATGGGCATGTAGGAGAAAGCATAAAAAAGAACAAATAAGTGTAGACTTTTAAAAGCGGTATTTTTGTGCTTTACTAGATAACACTTACCGAATTGAAGTGATATTCAGGCATATCAAAATCTCAAGCAGGTATCTTCCATCAATTATAGCCCACAGGTTAATTTCTGTATGGATTAGGGAAAAAACCTCTTTGGTAATTAAAACATTTATTTGATATGAATATAAAATAAACAAACAGACTAGAAAAACAAACTCACTACAATAGCCTAACCCTACGCGTTTCATCCGGTAACAGTCCCGACTTCCTCAGGGGTAAAATATAATCCAAACTCCCGTGTAAGGAATCAGTCTAATTTCTCTGTGTAACCGAGATCAATTTTAAATCAGACCTATCCGCGGAGAGTGGCCACAGCTGTGTTTCATCCTTTCGGAAATGCACCTCAAGCCTCGTTTTCGTACGCCATTTCTTCCTGTATGCGTATGGATGTTGCGCATATGTGCTCCATTTCATTGGAAATCGCTGTAGCGCTTGCGCTCATTGCAAGATCATGATATATGTTTCTATGTTTGTATTTACATATAATTACCGGGACTACCGGCACTTTGATTGAGATAATATTATGAATTTGATGACACGCAGTGCTATGAGTGGAACGCAAGCGCTATACCGATCTCCAAGGGAATTGAACGAATATGTGCGACGTCCATACACATACAGGAAGGAATGGTATACGAAAACGAGGTTTGAGGCACATTTCCGAAAGGATGAAACACAGCTGTGGCCACTCTCCGCGGATAGGCTGAAAGCTGCCGCGGGAGTGGTTTCGTCTGATTTAAAATGTATCTGGTGACACAGAGAAACTAGACTGATTCCTTACACAGGAGTTTGAATTATATTTTATCCCTGAGGAAGTCCGGACTGTTACCGGATGAAATGCGCAGGGTTGGGCTATTGTAATGAGTTCGTTTTTTTAGTCTGTTTGTTTATTTTATTTTATATTCATATCAAATAAATGTTTTAATTACCAAAGAGGTGTTGTCCCTAATCCATATGGAGATTAACCTGTGGGCTATAATTGATGGAAGATACCTGCTTGAAATTTTGTTATATCTGAATATCACTTCAATTCTGTAAGTGTTATCTAGTAAAGCGCAAAAATACAGCTTTTAACAGTCTGCACTTATTTGTTCTGTTTTATGCTTTCTCCTATAAGTCCATTCTCGTGCTGAGAATTCTGTATCATCTCTAAAACACTTGATATGCCTACAACCAATATACCTTTGTGAATGCAACCTTGAAATTACCATTAGGAAGTGTGTTTTTACTGTACTACACTATGAGTTTTTGTTTTCTTTTACTGTAGATTATTTTTTGTTTTTAGACATTGTGAGGGCTGGGAGGAGCCTTGGTATAAATTCTACAGTTTTTGAAGATTGCCATATAGGTAAATTACCCTGTAAGGTTTTATCCAAATATGGTGTGTTTTTTCCACTTTACTAAATTGGGTGTCACTTTATATTATGTTACTGATAGGAGTTAGATTGCTGTCAGCAGTCACACTCCGATCACTCTCAGACAGCCAGTACATGCTTGAATCACTTGTTGTTAACAAAAATCTGCATGTGTTTATGAAACATAGGTCATGCCAAACTAACTTAATTGCAATCTACAAAGAAGTAGTAGAAGTATAGATCAGGGTGTTGCAGTGGATGTGATGTATTTGGATTTTGCCAAGGCATTTCATGCGTTTTCTCACAATAGGTTAGTGTTCAAAATTGGTCTTGATGAAAATTTTTGTTCTTAGTAGAATATTAGTTTAAGTACAGAGATTTAGTGCTTGCAGAGGACACAAAACTCTGTAAAGCAATACAATGTGAGTAGGATATTACTTTGCTGTAGAAGGATTTAGATAGATTAGGGGACTGGGAACTCAAATGGAAGATGAAATTTAATGTAGATAAATGCAAGGTTATGCACTTAGGGGTACAGAATGCAAAAGCAACTTACACCCTAAATGGTAGTAAATTAGAGATAACACACGAGAAGGATTTGGGAATTGTTATAGACAACAAACTAGGCAACAATGTGCAATGTCAATCAGCAGTTGCTAAGGCCAGTAAACATAGAATGTGACAGCAGATAAGAAACATTCGGCCCATAAAGTATTGTCATGTATAAAAGAGACGGGTTAATGCTGAGCAGCAATTATGCAAATGAAACCTGGTAACTGACTTTGGGGTCAAAGGCCGGTTACAGCCTATCAGATCTAGAGGAGGGGTATTTAGGCCCAAATCTCATCCTGCTCAGTGCCCTGTCGTGGTTTCCCTTGTGGTTGTCCGAGAGTGCGTTCCTGTTTATAGTTTTCTACCTGGTTTTTGACTTTGTCTTTGTTTATTGACTTCTCTATATTCTGGTATCCTGACTCCTGGCTTTCCTCATCGCTGTGTCCCTTTCTGTGTTCCCTGTCCTCGGCTAGTATTTTTGGCTATTCTTTGTACGTTAAATTCTATTCTAAGGACCGGTAATACGTTACTTATTTGTCATCTGTGCTGTACAGTTCTACGTGCTGGATCAAACAGTAATCCTGACAGTAAGTTATCAGTAATATTGGTAAATTAGAAGTCTGATACCAATTATCAATAAAATTCTCTATATTGGCTCTAATAATTGGCAGAAACAATAATGGGTCTACCCCTAACCGAAAATAGGCAAACTAAATTTGGATGAACCATACCAAACCATGGCCAAAATTTGATTGCCTACATTTTTTTTTTCTGATGAAATGATTCAGGTTAACCAAATTTTCCATCTATGCACAAGTCTAATCCCCATTGAAGGTGACATCGGGTCACCCTAGATTACATTTCATTTTAATGTAGTTTATAGCAACATTACCATGCCTTGATGATACATCTGCTGTCAACATGTGCAGGAATTACAATTCATTTGTTGCATAATACAGTGCCATGTTCTACTTTAGCTTCACTAGGCATATTGTATTTTGAATTATTAGCAGATGTACAGCAACTGCACAGAATGTGAGTCCCAGCTGGGTTATTAAATGCCTCATGTAAATAAGTTCTTCTTGCTTAGAAATCAATGTTTTATTTATAACTCCTTGATTGTTAGCGAGGTAAACACTTCAGAAAGAATAATAAAATTAATGAGATGTTGTAAAATTATTCTTCCCTAAGGATGATACGTTCATAAAAATGAATTGATCGAAAGCATGTCAATATATTATTTTTTTTTAATTTTCATATCAAACAACTGAAATCACAATTAGACATTGCTACTTTGGCTGACAGTGACACACAGAAAAACAAGTACTGATTTATTTGTAGCTGTTACTTGCGACTTCTGTCAATTTTCCTGGGGTCCGACCTATTCTGACTCCGATTTCACCACATTCTCTGGCAAAGGTAGTCACACATTCAGTGTTATTTACTAAATTGAGAATTCAAAGTGAGTTCAAAATTAATTTCAAAACGTAAGGTCAATAGCCAGAACTGGAAGCATTCTCTAAGTCAGATATGCTTTCAATTCAGCTATATTGGCCTTAATTTTGCCATTAACTCTGAATCCAATTTAAACTCTCACTTTAGCAAGTAACCCTGTCTGTCTCTCCAGCTCCCTCCGGAACTTATGTTCCATCACCCCAGGGCAAAGGGTGCTGGCGGAAATGATTGCAATTGTAGCTTAACAATAGCTGGTAGATGGTCACCCCGTTTGTATGGGATTGTCACATTGAAATGACAACATTAAGGCACTGGGGATTTTGGTTGCCTTTAGGTATTGCTACCATAAGCAAATGAGCTGTTGGAGGGAAATCAGACAGTGACCACATTTTTGCATTGGCTTACAGGTCAAAAAATAAAAAATAAAATTGAAAGAAATTGAGAGTCATTTGACATGGTTACATACTTGATATATTGTTTAAAAATGTCGATAATTCTGGACACCAAACCATTGCTATTTTGGGGGTAAAAACAATAATCACTTATGTATAGTCCAATTGTGATTGTGGCTGCAAAGTGTTTGCAAACTACAATAAAAACATTTATTATTTGAAAATAAACTCCTTAACATTCTTTGTCTTATAGCTCTTTCCTAAATTCGTTTTCAACTTACACTATCTCCACCTAAATTAGAAAATATCCTTCTATTTAAAGTCAGCGAGAGGACCGAGTGCTCAAACAACTATGTTGCATAGTCCACACCCAGCACTATAGATATGACCCAGGCTAATTGCTCCGTGCTCTGCCTTTCATTGCATATATTCCCATCTGTTAAGAAATTTCAGGTCTCTGATTTCTCCTCTGGTGTTTCAGCTGGAGCGGTTCCTGAAGAAGCTCCTCCACCTTCTGCTCCTTCATCTAAAATCAGAAATAACAATGGCATTAGATTAAATATTGGACATATGTCAATGTTTCTCTTGAGGCATCAAAAATAAGGTTCATGGTCAGTCTGTCCATCTGTATGCCCGTCTGCATCATTTTCAGTCTCTATATATGCATTTTGGATATAGCTATCGTTTTAAGAAAAATAATGTAAGAGTTCTCTCGAGCCTAGTGCATTAGGCATACTAACATTGACAGGTTTGCAGTGTGTGACTAATTTGGGTTAGTTTAACAGATTTTTACCATCTGCCTGTATATTTGAATAAAATATTAGACTATTTAGCATTTATTTCTTGAAAATCCACATTTTTGTGTAATGCTCCCACCTATAGTGCATAGAATGCAACTGAAATGTTGATTATTTAATAATCCACCTTTCAATCCTTTTAGAATTAGTTAGCATTTTTCACTTTTCTCCATCCAAGGAGAGAATAACCCCTTGGTTGTATTATTTGTCATTTTGCAACTGAAATCAAAAAAGATAAACAAGACAGAGTATATATATATATATATATATATATATATATATATATATATATATATATATATTTTTTTTTTATTTTTTTAAAGACAAAGTATCAGACTACTGTTTAAATTGGCACTTCAGGCCCCTAAGCCACATGCTGAAGTGCTTTATGTGTGAAATGTGTGTCATGTTATGTTTACTTTTACAATAAGTGCAGATTTCAACAGAAATGGTCAATTTTATAAATGAACCTTGTTACATCCTCTGGCTGTCAGTCAGACAACCGGTTCTGTTACGTCCTTGTTGAGCTCAGTTGAGCTAAACTCAAGACAGGCAAATGCTCAAAGCACTGACCTTGATACATTGAGATGCATTGGAAAGTCCATTTCTCCATTCCCCCCCTTCCCCTGCAGACCCTCCATTTCTCCATTCCCCCTTCCCCTGCATACCCTTCATTTCTCCAGTCCCCCCTTCTTCTGCAGATCCTCTATTTCTCCATTCCACCCTTCCCCTGCAGACCCTCCATTTCGCAATTCCCCCTTGGCCTGCAGACCCTCTATTTCTCCATTCCACCCTTCCCCTGCAGACCCTCCATTTCTCCATTCCCCCTTCCCCTGCAGACCCTCAATTTCTCCATTCCCCTCCTTCCCCTGCAGACCCTCTATTTCTCCATTCCCCCTTTCCCTGCATACCCTTCATTTCTCCAGTCCCCCCTTCTTCTGCAGACCCTCTATTTCTCCATTCCACCCTTCCCCTGCAGACCCTCCACTTCTCCATCCCCCCTTTGCCTGCAGACCCTAGATTTCTCAATTCCCCCTTCCTCTGCAGACCCTCTATTTTTCCATTCCCCCTTCCCCTGCAAACCCTCCATTTCTCCATTCCCCTTCTTCCCCTGCAGACCCTCCATTTCGCCATTCCCCCTTCCCCTGCATACCCTTCATTTCTCCAGTCCCCCCTTCTTCTGCAGACCCTCTATTTCTCCATTCCACCCTTCCCCTGGAGACCCTCTATTTCTCCATTCCACACACACACCATACAGACACACACACCATAGACAGACAGACACCATGACACAGACGCGCACCATGACACAGACAGACGCGCACCATGACACAGACAGACGCGCACCATGACACAGACAGACGCGCACCATGACACAGACAGACACACACCATGACACAAACAGACCATAACAGACAGACAGACACACACCATGACACAGGCAGACACCATGACACAGACAGACACACACCATGACACAGACAGACACACACCATGACCGACAGACAGACACACACACACACACCATACAGACAGACACCATGACACAGACAGACACACACCATGACACAGACAGTCACACTATAACACACATTACTACTACCTGCCATTGGGTCATGCAGTGCAGATGGCTGTCTGTGCTGGTGGCCGCTGGGGGACTTGTGCTGGAGTCTGGCAGCCGCTGGGGGACTTGTGCTAAAGTCTGGCGGCCGCTGGGGGACTTGTGCTGGAGTCTGGCGGCCGCTGGGGGACTTGTGCTAAAGTCTGGCGGCCGCTGGGGGACTTGTGCTGGAGTCTGGCGGCCGCTGGGGGACTTGTGCTAAAGTCTGGCGGCCGCTGGGGGACTTGTGCTGGCAGCCGCTGGGGGAGCTGCGCTGGCTCTGCTCTCCCTCCCTCGCGCGCTGCTGCATGAGACTGCGGGCGGAATATGACGTCATATTCCGGCCGCGGTCTCATTAAGCTGCGCGCTGGGGAGCAGAGACAGCGCAGCTCCCCCAGCGGCCGCTAGCAGACCCAGGTGTCTGCCCGGCCCCAGGTGCCGACGGCCCACCGGGAAATTTCCCGGTATCCCGGTGGGCCAGTCCGGCCCTGTCTGCAGACCCTCCATTTCTCCATCCCCCCTGCCTTGCTGAACCGCCATTCATCCCCTTGCAGACCCTCAATTTCTCCCCCCCCCCCTTTCCCTGAGGCCCTCCATTTCTCCATCCCCCGTTACCTGTTTGCTGCGATCGCGGTACCCATCTGAGTCTGACAGGAAGTGCTCTCTCTGTGAGCACTTCCTGTAAGACCGCACGGTCGCCCTACACACAGTGGCAGGAGGGGAGCAGCACAGCACATCGCTCCCCTGCTGCCAGTTAGCTTACGACCGCGGGCCTTGGCTGGTGCTACTGTGCATCTGCACACACAGGCAAACACCAAACATGTATGAACACCTTGACACAGAGATACACACACTGACACACAAACTCAGATACACACACAGATACACACACTGACACATACACTCAGACACACACACTGGCACACAGATGCACACACTGACACATAGATACACACACTGGAACATACACTCAGATATACACACACTGACACATACACTCAGATACACACACTGACACATACACACAGGTACACACTGACATACTAGCACATGCACACATACACACTCACTCACTCAGATAAACACTGACACAGAGATGCACACATTGACACAAACACTCAGATACACACACTGACATACATATACACAGGGACATAGAGATACACACACTGACATACAATAGATACACTGACACAAACATACAGGTATACACACTGACATACAGATACATACACTGACACAAACACACAGGCACACATTGACAAAAAAGATACACACTGGAACATACACTTAGATACACACACTAACACATACACTCAGATACACACTGATACACATACACTCAGATACACACATTGGCATGTATACACTCAGATACACAAACTCAAATACACACAGATGCTGTGTGATTGCTGGGATATTATACATGATATCCATGTGTCAGGGAGCTACCAGGAGACTGTGGATGTCAGATGTATCCTCCTGTATTTCTAAATACACATTGAGGAACTGAAATAAATGACTGTTGACAGAGCGCACTCAAGTTTAAATAAAGTGCCAGGTGGACAATCCATAAAAAGTGCTAGTTTACACAATGCAGAAAAAAATGCACTGCAAAAATACACCATAAGCAGTATGAGCCACAAGCAGGCTGTTGAAAAAGTATTGGTTTTGCAGTGAAACTCATTCAGTTACTATTTTCTGGATTTAATTTTTCTTTACCCTCATTTACCCCACCTTACTGGTTTGCATTGTATTATAAGAATTTGCTTGCACTGAATAAATCAGCATTTTTGTTTTATAGATTATCCTCATGGCACTACTGTTTAGTTGATAGATAGCTCCTTAAGTTAGTGTCCTTATGATGGAATACTATTTTTAAAGTGGCACTGTCACCATCTGGCAAATTTGCCAAATGAAAAAAAACCCAGACGGTGAGATTCCCACTGGAAGTGCGGTGGCCTAGGGGGGCAGGTAAAGGTGGTCCCTCACCAGTGCTGTCATTTTATCTCTATGAACTACTATTTTTTTTTAGGGGGAGTGTTGACAGTGCCACTTTAAGTATACCAAATGAAGAAACTAAAGAGAGCCTTGGGAGTCTAGCATTTCAGAATTATGAACGACCCACAATTCTTAAATTAACGAATTAGAACAAAACAAACCAAAATGAATTTTATAGGGAGCAGAGCAGAAGGATTACAGCAGCTCCACTGGACAGATCCACTCCAGCTCTCCCAAAGGCAGGGAGGCTGGGTGGACAAATTATAATAATAATATTAGTAGTTTGTATGTGTGTGTGTGTGTGTGTGTGTGTGTGTGTATGTATGAGAGAGAGAGAATGTGTATGTGTGTGCCTGTCTGTGAATGTGTGTTGATGTCTGTCAGTGAATGTGTGTGTGTGAGTGTCTGTCAGTGAGTGTGTGTGTGTGCACATGTGTCTGTGAGTTAATGTGTGTGTATACAAATACAAAAAGACAAGTCCTGCGCTCACTCCCATCACTCCTGGGTGGCAGCAAAGACCACAGTACACATCAGCCCAATACATACAGTAAAAACCAAAGAAAAAGTTACCTGCGCTCTCTCCCAAATCCCTATGTATATTTATTTAAACAAATGGAGGCCATTTAGTTACTCCAATGGCCACTGGAGGGAATGCCCACCTGCCAACGTCAAGGCAGACCCTCCTAGGTGGGTCCTACACTGACCTTTCACCTTGCCTCCTTGAGCCTCTGGCAAAGATATCTCTAATGAGATAGAGATGGGTATTTTTCATATGCACCCCTATATACTTATTAACCCTTAATAGGGAACACATGGGATGGGCGGCAGCATTGTAACAAAGCTGTGTGATACAAAAAGTCAATACAAATTCAAAAAGATAAGTCCTATATCAATCTTTAGCAATCTCTGGGATGCTAACATAATGCTATCATTGTAATCAGAGAGCCTATTCTCTCCTTCCCCTCCTTGACTGTAAGGATGAATAGACCATTTAAACTTCCTTTACTGTTTGGTAGGAAATGAGTTTTGGTATTTTCAGCACTCTTGCAGACCTACAATTAGTGGTTAGGAGCTCCAGGGAGAGAAAGTAATTTCTTGGCAGGCTAGTAATCATTCCTAGAGTATAAATGAAGATGAGTGAGGCTTCATGGACTAAATTCTGTTTTTCAAAGTAAAAACATTCATGCACAATTGTGGGTGTGATGGATTAATTTGAGGTATACCTTGAGATAATGAGAGTTCAGCTAATTTCTGTGGAAGGTCAGCGGTCTCTCCTCCAGCTGGAGAACCCAGGATGTCTGGTAAGGCATTGCGGCGACCTGCTCTTCCTGATGATGCAAAATCTGTGACTCCAGGCTCCACATCAGTCATTTCGGCCCTCTGTCTTCATAGCAACATCTGTAGATAGATACATCGAAAATGTACATTACTTTAGTCACTCTGAGATAACAGAACAAGACATTAATGGTACGAACTTTCCATGGAAATCTGTAATAATCTGGCAGGCATCTTAAGCAGTCATTCAGTATTTGTATTCGTGATTGGATCTAAGTCTCAGGTGCACAAAGTCATAGATTTTGAGGCGCCCCTTAACTCAGCCCCCCACCCCCTCCCCAAAATAAGTTGTACTTTATTGTGCTGTTTTGTTTCCATAGGTAATTTTTCATTGAATATGTTTTCAGAGAAGTTACATGCAGGTACTGAGCTTATACATTAAACAAAATCAAAACCAAAGCAAAACAAAAGGCCAAACTTTTTACGCATGCCGCCGGTGCAATGCCTCACATGGTAAATACCAAACATTGGTCCTAAATTCCATACACAATATCATGGCTAAAGCATCTAGATCCTGAATTTCATACAGGCCCACTGGATACACACTAGCAAAGGATAAGAGAGAAAGAAAGGAGGAGGGGTAGAAAGTAAAGGATAGAATGAAAGGTTGAGGGGTAAGTTGGTAGGTATACCACACTGCCCATGTCAATCCTTTCATTCCCAATTTCCCCACATTGCTTGGAATCTCTTTAGGTTCCCTGAGAGTCTGTGTGACATCTCTTCGTATTTATTTGTGATGGATAATCTGTTTGATACAGCGTGAATAGTGAGGGGTTGAGTTGATTTCCATATGTTGGTAATAGTAGTGATCACTGCTGTTATGATATGGATGGTAAGGGCGTTCCTCTTTCCTTTCATATCCGGCAGAAACATGCTCAATAAATATATCTCTGGTTG
Source organism: Pelobates fuscus (assembly GCF_036172605.1). Lineage (NCBI taxonomy): Eukaryota > Metazoa > Chordata > Amphibia > Anura > Pelobatidae > Pelobates > Pelobates fuscus. The sequence goes on from NC_086318.1 coordinate 296,489,937, forward strand.
CAAAGGGTACTTGTAAGTGATAGTTTTCTGAATCACAGCTTGAATCTTATGCCAGAATGCCTTTGGCACTGGATAGAACCAAATATAAGTGTGGTTCATCTCCAGGATCCACATCTCCAGCAGGTTGATTGCGTTGAAGTAAAAATAGAGGCCATGCATGTTGGTTGTATAGGGAGAGGTATTAGCAGTAGAAAGAGGGAAGTGCTCATGCCATTGTACAGAACACTGGTGAGACCTCACTTGGAGTATTGTACGCAGTACTGGAGACCGTATCTCCAGAAGGATATTGATACCTTAGAGAGAGTTCAGAGAAGGGCTACTAAACTGGTTCATGGATTGCAGGATAAAACTTACCAGGAAAGGTTAAAGGATCTTAACATGTATAGCTTGGAGGAAAGACGAGACAGGGGGGATATGATAGAAACATTTAAATACATAAAGGGAATCAACACAGTAAAGGAGGAGACTATATTTAAAAGAAGAAAAACTACCACAACAAGAGGACATAGTCTTAAATTAGAGGGACAAAGGTTTAAAAATAATATCAGGAAGTATTTCTTTACTGAGAGGGTGGTGGATGCATGGAGAAGCCTTCCAGCTGAAGTGGTAGAGGTTAACACAGTAAAGGAGTTTAAGCATGCGTGACATAGGCATAAGGCTATCCTAACTATAAGATAAGGCCAGAGACTAATGAAAGTATTTAGAAAATTTGGCAGACTAGATGGGCCGAATGGTTCTTATCTGCCGTCACATTGTATGTTTCTATGTTTCTATGTTTCTATGACAAGATAACATCGATCATTGACATCTGGAAGTGTTCTGCATTTGATATGAAGCCACAAACCAGGTCTCAATAGGTTTCCTTCCCGAACTCCCTTTCCCATTGCAGTATATATGAGTGTTAGTGGGTTTCAGTGGAGATAGCTAAATGTTGAGAAAGGTTTTGCTTTATTTGTCTCTGATAGGATCATAATATACTGGTATTGGTATAGATAGCATTGGGACTCGTGAAAATGCGCTTATTTTAGAGATATGCAAACATCTCTCTAGATGGAATAGAATACTGGTCTTTTAACTATGGAATGTTCTCAGACCTGAAGGGTCGAACAACTGGGAAACTTTGGACACTCCTGCTTTAGTCCAGTTTGGAATATTTTATTCTTGGGTAGGAGCTTTATCAACGGAGCTAGATATAAACAAGGGCAGGCCACCACCAACCATGGAGCCCTCCTGCACCACTAAGTTTTGGAGTGCTTAATGGTAGTTAGCATTTTCACTGGTAGAGGACCCATGGACATTGAAATTTACAACATTGAGATACCGGAAATGGCTGAATACATTTGTTTTCCAGTGTCGCCCACAGTGGAGGTGAGATTGACTGAAGCACAGAGACTATTTGGGCTAAAGAGGTAGCTATGGAGTACATTTTAAAATTAAGTATAGTCAAACCACCTAATGTGGTGGGTTGACGACCTGCTTTATGGAACACCTGAGGAGGATGATTTCTATGCATGCAACTCTTAACCAAGTTATTATAATGCTTAATGATATATTGTGGAAGGGCAAGGGTTCTGAATAGGTATAGAATTGTCGACAAGACAATCACTTTGAGCGATTTTATTCTACCCTGAGATGAAAGCTCTAATTTACTAATTTGAGAGACATTTGTGCAAATTTTGTATAAAAGCTTACTATGGTTGAGATGGATCATCACCTGGGTTTTCTTGGCTAACTGAATTCCCAAAAAGGAGAGGAAGTAACTTCTCCAGTTAAAGGGATGCTGTTGCTTTAACTTTTCCACTATCTGCACGGGCATCCCTATAAGTATCTCTTACTGAGATTGTTCTTATAAAAGGATACATTTCCATACTCTGGCAGTAGGGCCTGTAACTGTGACAAGAAGGAAACATTATACTAAGAATTATGTAATTGTCAAACTGTGAACACTTGTTCCTAGAGTCATTTAGTGTGACTCCTTGAATGTCTGGGGAGTGTCTTATTGTTGAGACCAGTGGTTCTAATGCCAGCTAGAATATTAAGGGAGAGAGAGGACATCCCTGTCTGGTTCTGTTTTGGATTCTGAAACGATCAGACAAAAATCCTGAGTTTAAAATTCTTACTGATGGAGATGAGTAAAGTACATCAACAACTATTATACAAGGCTCTGGAAAACCAAAGCATTCTAGCATTGTGTACATGTAAAGCCAATCTAGTCGGTCAAATGCCTTTCGGCATCCAACAAAAGTAGGATGGTGATCTTATTCCTAGCTGCTTATCTCCTTGTATTATTCTATGCTTGCCATCCAGTGACAAACCCCACTATTCTAAGTTCTCTCAAAATAATACTGTGTAATAAGGGGATAGGTCTTGAGGCCAGTAGTTTGGCATAACATGTCCAAGTCTAAAAGAGATATAGATTGGATGTTAGGGCTGAGGAGGGGGATGTTGCCTGGTTTGGGAAATGTAATGATAGCAACTTCTAACATTTCCGGTGGGAAATCCCATCCAAGAATGGGATGTTTGTCTGTATCTAATTTTGATTTTAATCTTGATGCTAACAGTTTTCTTGCCTTGTTCCCCTGATTATAATAAACATGTCCTTATGTTATCAGTCATCTTTCTTGATGGGTAAGCTGGAGAGCTTATAGGTCATATTTTACTTGCACAATTTGTGTTACGCCCTTAGTAGTAGGATCATTTTTATTGACCCCTTCTAAGGAGCTAAGGCATCTCTGTAATGAGTTAACCTGTATGATAATGAATCCCTGTTTGATGAGTAACCTCTGCATCACTGCCTTAGGGGTTAGCCAGATTGAGGTGACCAATGTACTATCATAAGTATTATGAAGGAAATACTCTTTTAGGATGGTAAGTTTTGACTGGGGAAACCCCTGTGTTCAATGGGAGTATTTTGTTTAGATGCCACGCCCCCCTGTCCTCTGATAGGGAAGTATGTTGTAAAGGAAAAGGACATCGGAGCATGAGCAGGCCAACTAATAGCCTGCTTGTTTAGCCTGCATAATAGAGAGGAGTAAATTAGGCAGAGATCAATTCTAGATTAACGTTGATGGGGAATAGAGAAGTGTGTGTAGTCTAGACTGTTCAGATTGAGTGCTGACCAAGAATCATATAAATCTTATTTATTCAACAACCAGGTAGGCACTCGCCCCATTTTCCCATTGTTTTGCTCGTTTTGAAAGACTGAATAGAAGTCATGGCCCGGGGTGTCCGGCATGGGATCCAACACACAATTGAAGACCCCACACACAAACACAAAGTCCTCCTTAAGTGACTGTAATTTTTTAAAAACATTTTCTATAAAGGGAGTTAGATGTGTGAAAGTACAATTGTGATTGATTTTAAGTTGAGTTTGCTCGCTAAGATTGTACATCTGCCTTCATTATCAGTAAATTCTGTAGATAGAGAAAATGCCCATTTTCTGTGCAACAGAACCACCCCTCCCAGATTTCTGCTCTACATAAGAGTGATCAGCCAACAGATATTTCTTTGACTGAAAAGAAGGGGATTTGTATTTACAGTAGTGGGTTTCTTGGATACACACTATTATTGGGTTTGCTTGATGAGTGTCCAAAAATAACATCCTATGTTTGTGTTGCATGTTTAGACATCAAGCATTGTGAGTATACAGTAATTAGGTTTTTAGAGCCATGGCCTACTGTGTTAGGTAGAACTGTGCATTCTGGTACCTGTACATATTACATACTGTTGTTACTTGGGTGGTGATGCATGGTCAATGTGAGGATCTGGAGATCACTGAGATAGAACAGGTATTCGTGAGTGTCGGTTGAAGTGACTTGAGTCATGAATCTGTCTTGCACTTTGCCAACAGGGAAGGTGGTCTTTGAAAAGGAAGAGGAATTAGAGAGGAGGACGAAAGAGAGAGGGACCAAGAAAGAATGGAGGAAAAAAAACACAATCATAGAGAACAATCAAACTGTCAGGTATATAACTGGTTATGACAACTAGTGCTGGTATTTACTGACAATACATAACAAGACTTAGAGAGGGTAGGGAAAACAATATTACAACTTGGTGTGTAAAATATGACAAAATATACACAAAGTCCTGGTGTATAGCCAAAAAAGTCCCAACACACTCTAAACATCAGTGTGGTATCCTCTCTACCCACAAACATAAATAAAAAATGATACATACATACAATAGGCGGAGTTTGTAGGTTCTTGTGTAGATGGTTTTAGGTAATACAGAAATATATAACGATGCAAGCTGAAAAAACAAAGGGGATAACCAAATCCTAGTGCAAGAAAGGCCTATGAAAAAGGCGAAACGCGTCTTGCAACACCAGAAACAAACTTTATACTGATTTTAATTGTATTATTTGAATGTTGTCAATAAAGTATCTCTTGCACTTAATTGTTGTCCAGTGGATCTGTGAGGTGGACCAGAGGACATGAAACCAACGGGTGTACAAGAAGGGAGTTGAATCCCCACAAATATTCCCACACGCCTACCTATTGAGCCTAGTGATACTGGCTCCATCTTTATGAGTACAAGACTAGAGATTTTCTTTACTTATACTTATCCCTTTTGTTTTTTCAACTTGCATTGTTATATATTTCTGTATTACATAAAACCATCTACCCAAGAACCTACAAACTTTGCCTATTGTATGTATTTTTAGGTGTGTAAAATACCCTTGATTTGTGGGTGGTTGATTGTGAAGTGCTCAGGTACAGTTTTAAATAAAAAAAAAGGCATATATTAGTTGATCAGACCTTTGTGGCAATCTATGCAGGAGTGATGGTGAGTACATATTCACAAATATACATTAAAATGTGGAGTTAACCTGATGACCTACTGGAGTCCCTGTATTAAATCAGTAGGGGTAAGGAGGGCAAAGGTGTCAACCTGATGCTATTGGCAACAAACAAAGCAAAAAGTAAACTGGCTCTCAACTAGCAAGTACAAGTAGATATGAACCAATTGCTTAGGGCTTTGTAGATATATAAGCATGTCTGTTTTTTTGTTTTGTTATATTTTGCAACACTTAGTTATGAACAGTATAGGAAGTTCAACAGTAAGGATACTACTTCAGATAAAGGTTGAACTTGGTAACTGGACTTCTCAAGTGGTGTCCTGTCTTGGAGATGTGCACAGTGACTTGCTTGTTGGTAATCACAAGATAAAATACAGGTTGTACCTATTTGAATTAAGGAAAAATGCAATTAAATATAGTTCTAAAATGTAAATTGTCTTATTATTCTTAATAGTCACAAATAGGTCCTTATGGTTAAAGAGTTTCCCCAAACTCCGGCCCTCCAGATGTTGCTGAACTCCCATGATTCTATGAATGAAATAGATGAGAATCATGGGAGTTGTGGTTCATGTTGAAGCCTGGTGTAGCATTTTCATAAGATGGTGTATTATGAAACAAGTGGGAATACACTCACAAGTAATGAGCTCCTAACTAGCTCAGTTTCAGTAGCTTCTGACAATATAATCCGTGACAGAGATATAGCTAATGGGCCAGCATGCAGGACATGAATCTTGTGTGGTGTAGACCTGACCACAGCCTTGTCTCACAGTTGGTCAGACTGTTACTTGAATTAGCCAATTTACAAAAAACTTTTTTACCGTAAGGACCTATTTGGGACTATAAAGAACAATAAGGTAATATATTTCAGAAATATATTTAATCGTTATCCTTGTATTTTTCCTTATTACCATTAGTTGCAACTTGTATTTTATCTTTGGAATTCCTCTGTTTATCTGGTTTGGGGTTGAGGGTATCCCAATTTTTTGTGTTTGCTGTTCCCGAGCTAGCGCTGTATCTACTACCGTTTTCTTTCACTGCTTGTTGGTATTGCTGGGTGCCATTCCCTGTTTTGGTGGTAATGCACCCATATTCTGGTTTCAAGGCTTGCAGTGTCTTTAGGCATTGGTTCAGCAAAGGGAGGCTATGTTGTAATCCATTGTGCCATATCAGAAGTTTGGTGAGATATCCCCTTCTGTAAGGAATTGAGCTGTTTTTAAGACATTTTGTACTTAGGAGAAATTCTCTACTTATCCAACATGGCTGCAAAGAGATCTGCATATATGCAGAGGTGTTGGAACGGGTCAGGACTTTAGCTTTTTTTTAGACACCATCATAAAGTCATTCTTGTAATGGAAATAGTGCAGCCTGACAATGGTGTATTTGGAGGCTGTTTCAGGGACTTCCTTTGGTTTAGTCAGTCTGGGTGCCCTGTCTAATAGCCAGTTCCCAGTCTGTGAGGCCATAAGTATAACTTGGAAAACTGAGACAACAAATGTGGGTACTTCATCAGCTCTAACAGGATTTAGGTACACCCTTCATCCTGACATTATTCCTCTGTGCCCTGTCTTCCATATCTGTTCCTTGAAAGGAAGTTTATCCTGGTCTGTCTCTAGCATGAAAAGTTGGTTAATCAACTCTTTGTGAGCTCCTTCATGCGACCTTCTAGATAGTCCAGATCTTTCTTCATACAGGTCTGCAGTGATACCCCAAATATCTGCCTGGAGTGCGGCCCTCAGGGCCTGTAGGATGCCATGAAACTTCCCCTCCATTACTGGAGCACACTCTGACAACTGAGTATTTTCAACTTGGACACTGTGTCAGACATAGACAATCTTGCCCTTGAGCAGACGCCATCTTGTCTCATTCATGCCTCGTCTTGGGGCTGAAACAAAGCCATTTTCTTGTCTCTGTCTGGTTTGTGGGTTTTATGGGGACACATCACATTCCCAGCAGTGGGTAAGTCTGCTTGATGCTTCATAGCAGTGACAGTTGCAGCTGGATTGGTTGCTTGGCTTGTATACTCATGGAGCGATGCTCACATGTGACCGCTCTCCACTGTGTTCCAGAAGCGTCCCGACACTGGAGCTATTTGGTGATCAGAGACAAAATTAAAATACGGACACAAAAACTTTGTTTTCAAATTCAAGGTGGATGCCCTTAGCATTGACAACCCAAAGGCAGCTGCCAGCTCTGACTATAGCCATATCCACAAATGGGAATATCTAGGAGTATGCACACTCAAATGTAGCAGAAAGAAACTAAAAGAAAACGCTTTTTACGTAGGTCAGCATAAGTGCATAGATTACTATGGCTGGATTATCAATAAAAAAATCAACATGAGAAAAAAGAAAACGTACAATGGCAGCTTAGTTTATCAGGCTCACTGGTGAAACCTACATTTATTAGAAGAGCATGCCAAATTACAAATATTTCAGGACCCCATTGCTTTATCAATGTACCAATGTTCTTGAAATAAAACAGTGCACTTACACAAATACATAGAAAGTGAAAAAAAAAATAAACCTCCATCAACCATACACCATGTTGCCTTTTCTCATGTTGCCATATCGAGCACTGTTTGTATTCGAAAAAAAATATCCAGCAGACAAATCCAAATAGAGAAACAACCTTTCTATTCTTAGATGTTACAATATGAGAATGATATTAAGGCTGTAATGATATGTGTTGGACTACACCTCCCATTATGCTTTGCCTATCCCTGGTCTAGTGGCTAAGTATTTTTTTTTCACCTTGACAGCCTGGTAAGATTTTATTTTACCTTTGTATTGTTTCGAATCTATCATAAATGGTCAGAATCAAGAAATGTCTCTAACATTTCTGATTTGTTTGTTTACATTGTGCGTTTTTGAGACAGCAATGCCCAGTTATGTGGTTATGAGCTGCAATAGATAATACAAATATAATCTTCTATTGTCAATATCAGAAACTGCAGAAAATTGATAAGGGATTTACAAATGTAAACCAATGTAACAATGTTGGAAAATTCTCCAAATTTGGAGAACTGGCAATGTTTTTGTTCTAGTCTATAGTCCAGTCAATAACTGAAAAACGTACAACTAAAGTGGTATCAGCATGCTCTATCAGCAAAAAATGTAAAAATAAAAATAATAATAATATATTGCTATCATTAAATATCAGCAAGTTTGAAATGTTTATATTTTATAGTAACAAGATTGGCAGCCCACTTAATAAGACAGCTTTAGATTACGAATAGTGAAAACAAATTCTACTAAAATATTGAACTTGATGAACATGACAACAATATGCTAGATCTATAATCGTTTTTAGATTATTTTGATTACCTATGTTGGCAGCATAGTTTATCAAACCTTGATATCAGTCTGTAACATCCTCTAAGTCCCACCAGGGGTTCTTCTGTTTTAGTTCTAAACTTGTAAGTAACTACATGTTCTACCTGGGGGTGTCCCAGCAAGATACAATTTAATGATGGAGAAAAAAAATAAATAATCACATGCTTTGATATAGTCTTTACAGAGCTGATAATTTATTCCACAAAGCAGCAGGAGAAATGTCTAAAGAAACGGACAATCTTCCAAATGCATTTGCTACAATAAGCAAATTGTACATCTATCAAAGCAGATACAGTAGGCCATGCTAATCACTGGCTGTATGATAATAATTACATATATCAGAAGGAGACTTAACTGCTTCTCAGCTGAGATTACTGCATATGTGAACCCAAGATTCATGAAACATTTCAATTCGTACCGTATAAACCAGTGATTACTAACAATCAAATTCAGAATGACAAAGATTATTGCGTGAGAAAACTCATGAAACAATATTGCATTACAGATATTTTATCCTCCTCCCTCCCATAATATGCATGTTTCTTTTAATACCACAATATTCCTTCCTAAATTGCTATTTGGCCAAAATAGGAAAGCCGCTGGGATTTTCAAGCAACAATTTATATTGCCAAGATTTCATTTTAGATTTAAAAATTTTTTTTTTTTTTTACTTCATTAAACCAATGTGTTTACTATCCTGAAATATGAGATCGTCAAAGAAGGAACAGGATTGTCTGCATGCATGCTGCATGTATGTTCATGACAATGTAGGAGCTGTTTATCAAAATTAGATCACAATGAAAACATCGGCTTTTAAAATTATAGTAGGTTAAGGAGTCTGATGTTTTTTGTTTTTTTTTGAAAACTACAATATTACATAGTACAATATGTAATTAGGGGTAGGATAACAGCATGGTGATCAAAGGAGATATCTGATTGCAATTTCGGAATCATCCCCCCTCTTCCCCGTCCCTGCAGGCGTTTTAATGTAAACACACTGCCTTTTCAGATAAAAGACACTGTGTGCAGAACTGGCGTTGGCCCATATGGCAGATCATATAGGTGTCGCAATGTGATGTCACAAGGTGGGCAGAACATATGGGGGGCAGAAAATGTTTGTTTGCCTAGGGCAGCAAAAATCCTTGCACTGGCCCTGACTATCCCAATTTTCTATGTACATTTAAATAACTGGATGGGGAGTATTGTACTATAGTCATTGCTGCCGCCCAGGAGTAGTGAGAGTTTAAGTGCAGGGCTTAATTTAACCCCTTAAGGACACAACTTCTGGAATAAAAGGGAATCATGACGTAATATTTCCGTCATGTGTCCTTAAGGGTTAATATGTTTGTATTTGTTTTTGTATTAAACAGCCAAGAGGGCTTAATTTTGTATGTTTGTATTTGGTTTTGTATTAAAACAGCCATGTTACAGCACTGCCTGCCCACCCCATGTGCTCCCTATTTTAGCTCAAATTTCATGTTTTGTTTTGGTTGAGAACTTGTACTATTGCCTTCCGTCCCTAAGGGGTTAAACAAATTCAGTTTATCATTGAATTTCCTTATTCCAGGATGCTAATACCCCCATTCCCCAACAGAATAACAATGAGTACCTTCCAAATACACCGCTGAAAACATGTCATCCATTATTTAGGGGACATAAAAAAAGTATAGAATCGTTTCACTTTCTTAATCGTGCACATGGCTGCTAATAGCTTGGTAGGATGCTCTTACTTAGCATATTTATCATTTATATTGTACTCTACTGTTCATCCTGTCTTCTATTCATACCACTGCCAATGAGTCATATCTCAAAATAAGTTATTTGATTGTTACAGAGGACAACGAGAAAACAGCTACAATCACGCATTCTGATGGGAACCAGGTGCATAGAGTATATTGAATGGCAGATGATCGGTAAGGCCAGACAGAAAAACATGCGTCTGCCCATTCTCTCAGTACATAAGTCAATACAATGACTCATTCCATAGACTTTCTCTTTAACCTTTCGATCTGTTCTTTGTTTTTTCTTCTCAAAGTCGTATTAACAACCAACTGAAATTTTATTTTGGTTTACCAACATAAAAATGAAACATTGGCTTCTTTTCTGTATTTAAGAGTATCGGTTTGTTTAAACACTGTGTAAATTGGTATGTGGTTGTCAGGACTACTTATAAAATTATATGCATGATATGAATTCCATTGCCTTTCAGTTATATATATAAAAAAAAAATCTCTGACCCTAAGGGAAAGAATTGTATTCGGAATTATTTGATACATTTCTTCCTTCAAGTTCTAACACTCCTAACATCTCCCAGCTTTCCTTTCTCCATTTATTTCTTCCGTTTGTTCAGATGTGATTTTAATATTGCCCCTGAACCCTCCATGGACTCCACTGCTTTTAGACAACATTTACAATTACAACTTTTTTATATAGTTTTTTTTTTAAGTTTGAGATAAAACTTCACAAACATACATGAAAAGTGACATGTAGTCCTTACAATAACTTGCTACCATTAGGTCTGAAAATATTTGGACACTAACGCAAGTTTTGTTATTTTGGCTATTTACCAAAATTGATTCAAGTTACAGTTAAACAATGAATATGGGCTTAAAGTGCAGTCTCTCAGCTTTAATTTGAGGCTATTTATATCCACATTGGGTTTAGGAATTACAGCTCTTTAACCCCTTAAGGACCAAACTTCTGGAAAAAAAGGGAATCGTGACATGTCAGACATGTCATGTGTCCTTAAGGGTTAATATGTAGCCCCCCTCTTTTTTAAGGTACCAAAAGTAATTGGACAATTGACTCTAAAGCTCTTTCATGGACAGTTATGGGCTATTTCTTTACCAATTAAGCAGATAAAAGGGCCTGGAGTTGATTCTAGTTGTGGCATTAAGCCTGTTGCTGTGAACCCACAACATGCAGTCTGGGCCGGCCTTAGGGGTGTGCGAGCTACGCGGCCGCCCATAGTTGTGTAGTGTATGATCTTGTCCCAGAGCTCCACATTACTGGGAGTTCTATTGTTGTGGAGCTCTGTGATAAATGGAGAAGTAGCACATTACTACAAATTTTTATTCCAAAGAGATCAAGGTAAATAATTATAATCCATTGCTCGAAGGTAAAAAAAAGGACAGTACGGTTTCTGTACAAAATAAAAATCTCTTAACATCATGGGTAGGAAACTGGATGTTTATACACTGAAAAGCCACAACATAAAAACCACCTGCCTAAAATCAAAACACTAATTGGGGTTCTGCCAAAAAATGTAAAAAATAAAATGGCCGCGGGCGGCGAGGGAGCAGTGGGCAGTGATCTCCCAGCTTAGCTCCCTCGCGTGCACAGCAGTGATGCTAGAGCCGGATTATGACATCACACTGGCTCCGGCATCACTAAGAGGCACACGAGGGTGAGCAGGGAGATCACTGCTCCCTCGCATGCCAGCCGCTCAGCAGCCCCACTGGACCCCAGAGACTCCATGTCAGCCGCCCAGTAGCCCCACTGGACCCCAGGGACTTCATGCCAGCTGCTCAGCAGCCCCACTGGACCCCAGGGACCGCTCACCAGCAGCCTCACTGGACCCCAGGGACTCCATGCCAGCACTCCTAAAGGTAGGGGTGGAGTAAAATGTAAAAAATAAAATTGTATGTGTGTCTGTTAGAGAGTTTGTATGTGTTTGTGTGTCTGTCAAAGAGAATATGTGTGTTTGTCAGTGAGAGTGTATATGTGTTTGTATGTGTGTCTGTAAAAGAGTATGTGTTTGTCAGTGAGAGTGTATGTGTGTCTGTCAAAGAGTATGTGTGTCTGAGTGTGTCAGTGTGTGTTTCTGTGTGTCAAGGTTTGTGTATGTGTCACTGTATCTGCCAGTGTGTATCAGTGTGTTTGTATGGGCCTATGTGTGTGTGTGTGTGTGTGTGTATGTCAGTGTGTATGTCAGAAACATAGAAACATAGAATGTGACAGCAGATAAGAATCATGTGTCAAGGTGTGTGTCAGTGTATATCTGTGTGCCACTATGTGTGTGCCACTATGTGCCAGTGTGTGTGTGTATCTGTGTGTCAGAAACATATACACACACACAGAGATACACACAGACACAGAGATACACACACTAGCGCATACAAACACAGATATACATACCTGGACACACACCGGCACATACAAAAAACAGCGCAATTTATGTATTTTTTTCGTGGGGAGGGGAGTTCCACGATGTTGACACACTATGTCAAAGGGTTCCATGGGAAAAATTAATTGGGATACCCTGATTTAGGTATTCCTCATGCTGCTTTCCATTTTTAGGCTTAGGTACTGTCCAGTTATAAACCTGTGTGGCGCAACACTCACCTTTTTTTTTTATCTTTTAACATTTGTGATTTTTTTGAAAAGGGTTTGGAGGGAATCCATTTTTCTGGGTTGCTGCCTTCCTTAGTTGTTTGTGTTTATTAGCGCTGACCTATTTGTGTGTTTTTATCACCCACCTACATATACACAGCCAGTATACTATGAATTATGGAGTTTTTTTTGTGTAGTGAGGGCATGGTAACATGAGCCATCATTTTCATTTCCTTTGCATTTGCTCTACCAGTTTATGAATGGGGAATAGAAGTGGTACCTCTCTGTCTAAATACATATTACCCTTATGTACAGAGAATTGAGATGGGAGAAGATAAATGGACTTGGTTAATTCTGTATCCATTTTTCTTAGTTTGTTTTTGGGTTGGTATGTGTGCAGTGTGAGTGAACTTGCATATATGCTAGCAATATATGTCCTTGAAAACGTGCAATAGTTTCCTTTCTTGGTTAAATACTTTGATGTTGTTATTATTAAATTTGTTTATGTGCTCATACACCCAATACACATAACTAGCCCTTGCTACATGTCATCTGCATCTAATGTGAATAGGCCATGGGAGTCTCTCCACAGTAAGCCCTGTGCCGCTTTGCCGGATGGCATAAACTAGTAGTTTTCAAATATCTTCTTAAATTGCTGGTGGACATAGGGATTGACAGAAAGTGCTCTGAGGCAGGCTGCACAATTCTTTTCAGGAGTGGGAGATTTTAGTTTAGATGAAAAGATGGAATAGTGGAATGTGTCAACCTTAGTAACACACGTGTCTCAGAAAATAAATAAATATATATATATTGTAGTCTTCTTTTTTAAATTTACAAGTAGTGCAGATATCAATAGAAATTCACATTTTTATAAATTAACAAACAGGTCACCAGATAAATGTTTTTATATATATATATATATATATATATATATATATATATATATATATATATATATAAAAACATTTATCTGGTGACCTGTTTGTTAATTTATAAAAATGTGAATTTCTATTGATATCTGCACTACTTTTAAATTTAAAAAAGAAGACTACATTTTTATAAATTAACAAACAGGTCACCAGATAAATGTTTTTATATATATATATATATATATATATATATATATATATATATATATATATATATATATATATATATATAAACATTTATCTGGTGACCTGTTTGTTAATTTATAAAAATGTGAATTTCTATTGATATCTGCACTACTTGTAAATTTAAAAAAGAAGACTACACTCTCTGCACACCAGGCATCCCAAGTCTCCCGGACTCCCATATTTTGAATGTGACTCCCTGACATCCATAAATCATATGTAATATCCCAGAAATCACACACATAATCTAACATACACTGTATGTCAGAAATTGTGTGTGGGAATTCCAGGATATTATGTAGGATATATGCACAACCCCCCATGCTAGTGTGTGTGTCAGTGTGTATCTGAGAGTGTGTGTATTTGCCAGTGTGTGTCTGTATGTCAGTGTGTGTATCTCAGTGTGAGTGTCAGTGTGTATCTGTATGTCAGTGTTTATCTGAGAGTGTGCGTGCGCGTATGTGCCAGTGTGTGTACCTGAGTGTGTAAATGCGCCAGTGTGTATCTGTATGTCAGTGTGTGTATCTGTGTGTCACTCTGTGTATTTGAGTGAGTGTCAGTGTGTATACCTGTGTGTCAGTGTGCGTATCTGAGTGTATGCGACAGTGTGTGTGTCTGAATGTGTGTTTCAATATGTGTATCTGTTTGTCAGTGTATATCTTAGTGTGTGTATGTGCCAGTGTGTGTATCTGTGTGTCAAGGTGTTCACACATGTTTGGTGACTGTTTGTATGTGGGGGTGAGTGGCGCAATTGCTGGTGTAGCCACCTCCCTGAAATGCATTTTTGCATGTTGGGATGTATGGCACACATAATGCATTTCAGCAAAATTAAGTGCTTTATGGGTCTTTACCATCTCTTTAACGTTATTTGGTTCTAACTGGTAATTTGGAAACTTGCACATTTTAAACACATAGCACTTTAGTACACAATTGTAAAACAAGTGTTGATAAACAATTGTTGCCAGCACAGAGTAGGCTACTTTGAATTTTAATTAACTAGAAATCTCCCCTTCTGAACTGAATGTCTATTCAAATGTTTCTAATTTTAAGATTACATCATGTTTAAAATATTTAGGATGTAGCACATTTTCTGCCGTGCTTTTTTTTTTTGTGATAAATCTTTTCAGGTGAGGCTGGAGTCAGGAAAACAGAAAAAATATTTCTTCAATAGGTTTGATGTTTTGGATATAATATATATGGCCTTTTTATTAATCTTGAGTTGTTTTAGAATGAGAGTGGGTTATATGGATCTTCTACTGAATATTAGTTAAATAACAGCTATCACCATTTTTTATGTTCTTGAAAACTGACTCTGAATTAAAATCAATAAAAACCTCAGTTTTACAATTATAATTTTTTTCCAAAATACAACATACACGATTAAGAGCATTCACTCATTCACTGCACATCAGTTTCAAATCTCACATAATTGAATAACTGTTGTTTGTTTGTTTGCTTGTTTGTTTGTGTGTTTTTTTGGTGTTTTTATAAACCTAGGCAAAAATAATGGGGGTTAATATACAGTATATGATCATACATAGCATAAGCCTGCTACAATGTCAATTTACCTCATTTTTAGCAGCTCCTATCCTTGCAACCTAATGCCTGCCCTTATGGGATTAACCCACTTAACTTGCAAAATACTTCCTTCTGGGGCTCTGTGCAGTGTAAGGTACCTGGGATGAGGCACCCATGACAGGGAGGGTGCAAAACCAAGGAGTTGACTTTAACTCCCAAATGTATTTGTATATTATTATTGGTATTTATATAGTGCTAACGTATTCTGTAGTACCTCACAATATTATCAGAGGAAAACATTTAACAATGAATGAGAATTACAAAATGGTAAATTTTCAAACCAGATGAATGTCATCAGTGGTGTCCCTCAGAATTCTGTTTTGGGACTGCTTTTATTTAACATGTTTATAAATGATCTTGAAATATGCATGTCTTAGTGTTTGCAGATGACACAAATTTTTAAAGTATTAAAATGTGAGCAGTATATTGCTATGCTGCAGAGGAATTTAGATAGATTGGGGGACTGGGCACTAAAAGGGCAGATGAAATTTAATGTAGAGAAATGCAAAGTTATGCACTTGGAGGTCAAGAATGCATAAGCAACTTACACCCTAAATGGTAGTGGATTAGGGATAAGAACACACAAGAAGGCTTTGAGAATAGTTAGGCAGTTAGGCTTTGACAAAAAATTAGGCAGCAATATGCAATGTCAATCAGCAGTTGCTAAGGCCAGTAAGGTTTTGTCATGTATAAATAGGGGCATAAATTCTCGGGATGTAAATATAATTTTGCCTCTTTATGAATCACTGGTAAGACCACACCTTGAATATGCTGTGCAATTTTGGGCACCTGTTCCAAAGAAGGATGTCACTGCACTAGAAAAAGTGCAGGGATGGGCTACAAAATTGATGAAAAGAATGGAACATTTTACTTATGAAGAACGGTTAAAATTTTTTAAAAATGGCGCCTCACAGGGGATATGATAACATTTATGCAAATATATTCGCATCCAGTACAAATCGTTATCTGGAAATCTATTCATAAACAGGGCTATACATGGGACATGAGATCACACATTAGGCTGGAAGAAAGGAGATTTAGTAGAAGGCAAAGAAAAGTTTTTTTTACATTATGAACTAAAGGCATGCAGAATTCTCTGCCTGGTGGTTTCATGATGTTTAAGCTGCAATTGGATAAATACTTGCAAAAACATAACATACAGGGATATAATCTCTAATTAGTGGGGTAATAGCTGCTTGATCCAAAGAGATATCTGACTGCTATTTTGGGGTCAAGAAGGAATTTTTTCCTAGTTTGTTGCAAAATTGGAAGTGCTTTCAGACTGGGATTTAGCCTTCTTTTGGATCAACATCAAAAACATATGTGAGAAAGACTGAACTTGATGGACACAAGTCTCTTTTCAGCTATGTAACTATGTAACTATGTAACAGGAAAAATAGGTAAATGAGCACCCTGCTCAAATGAGCTTACAGTCTTGAAGAGTCGAGTATAAAGACACAATAGGAAGGACATCAAGGGGTACAGAAAACAACAATATGGAAAAGTAGCAAAACTGTAGGTGAGAGTGTGGCATTGGCAATTTTTAGAAATAGAAGTTAATCTGGGAGGCCATAAGAATTTCAAAATATGTGTTTCGAGGGACTTCTTAAATGATTGAAGACTAGAGGAGAGTCTGATGGGGTAAGCAGGCTGTTCAAAAGGAAAGGATTCGACCCAGAAAAGTCCTGCAAATACGAGTTAGCAGTAAGGATGCGAGCAGCAAACAGGAGAGAGTCACAGTATGAGTCAGGCATATTGTAATCGGGTTTTTGTGTGGCATTGATGTAGTAAAGGCTTCTTTCTGGCAACTCGACTATGCAGCACATTTTTGTTCAAGTATCATCGTATTGTGCTCTTTGAAATAACCACACCATCTTTTTACAGAGCAGCCTGTATTTCTCCTGAGGTTATTTGTTGTACCCGACTGGGTACCTCCGTTGAAGGATGCTCCTAGCGTTTCCTGAGGACTCCAAGCACTGCAGCAGACACCACAACCACCGAACCGGAGAAGCATACAAATGCTCTCAAGCATTTGAATGCTGTAAACAGCTGAACAGGAAAAGCATACAATCAGCTTACACTCCTGGCAATCAGCATACAATCCCAGCATACAATACAATTCCCCCAATAACGAGACGACACTTCGTTTTGAGGTCAAGCAGAACTAACTGTACTGGCACATACAGCCTCTTTTATTCCCAATCCACAAACATAGTACTGCCCACAGGGTTTTATAGAACAACCAATCAATACGTACAATACACACAGACACTCCCACACAA
Source organism: Pelobates fuscus (assembly GCF_036172605.1). NCBI lineage: Eukaryota > Metazoa > Chordata > Amphibia > Anura > Pelobatidae > Pelobates > Pelobates fuscus. The sequence continues at coordinate 296,507,371 of NC_086318.1, forward strand.
AATCCTCCCCTCTGCCTGTGATATGATTACTGAACACAATGGGAAATATAATTATCACAGACAGAGAAATACAGTTTTATAAAACATATCACAGGGACCCCAAAACATGCAATAACCCCATATATTTCCTCAGAACCGGGGGATCTGGGTGAACCACATATCCCAAATTTACCCAGATCCGTTCAGTAGTTTGGAAAATACAGTTTAATGCAGATTCCGCAGAACATATACAGATTATTAAAAAATAATTACTGTATAATGTGTCCCCTGTTGTATAGTTTAAAACTACTGCACAATGTCTTTGTGCACCAAATACCGGCGAGATGGCACCGTGTAGAAAAGTCACAACAGTGTCTGTGAGTTAAAATGGCCACCATCCATTGTTCTCACCATGTGCTTCATCCATTGTTCTCACCATATGCCTCTGATACATGAAATGGTGGCCACCCAGTAACTCCACATTATGTCCCCAGATGGTTCCCAAAGGGCCAGTAGCAGCATAATACAATACAACATGCCCAAATCCTGTATTTAAAGGGTCAAATCTCCCAGGGGCCATAGTCAGCAGGCAGGAGGCGGGCAAACAGGCTTCTCCAATGCCCAGTGGCGAGGTTGGTTCCGCCACAAGCAATACCTGAAATTTCTACTTTTTAATAAGTGATTGAACAGTACTGACTGGCATTTTCAAGGCTTTGGATATCTTTTTATATCGTTTTCCATCTTTATATAGTTCCATTACCTTGTTATGCAGATCTTTCCTGCCCACTAACTTCCCCCCACCCCCCACCCCAACATTGGCTCAGTATCTTGCATTCTCGGTGCATCAACGTGAGAGCTAAGAAACTCATTGACTATTTATACACGGACACCAATTCCAATTGAAAAGGTGTGGGAAATTAACCTTTAATTGCCTTTTTAACCTGTGTGTGTCTCCTTGTGTGTCTGTAACAAGGCCAACATTCAAGGATATGTAAACTTTTTATGTATATTTTAGTGTATATAACATGGATTTCTAGGTTTTGTAAATGTATATCATGAGTTTTAACATTATTGCAGTTTTGTTATTTCTTTCCTTCTTGATTTATCATATATAGTATCAGATGGTAATTGAGTTTTTTTTTGTGATTCTAAGTTTGTGTGTAAGAGTACTATGCTAATAAAACATTTTATATCGGTCCAATAAAAGTAGAGAAAACAAACGGATTGCAAAACACGCCCACGTAGGGAAATCAACTTTGAAAATTTGGTACATGTCTCTGGACACACATTTGACAATAAAATAGCAACAAAGGGAATTACAGATTAAGTTAAGGAAACCATTGATTATATTTCAACTAATAATTCAAAGTAATGAACTGTTTCTGTGGTAGCTAAGTCAGTGCTTCAGATGACAATCAGTGATTCTTATCTAGTGATGTCGCGAACATAAAATTTTCGGTTTGCGAACGGCGAACGCGAACTTCCTCAAACGTTCGCGAACTGGCGAGCCGGGCGAACCACCATTGACTTCAATGGGCAGGCAAATTTTAAAACCCACAGGGACTCTTTCTGGCCACAAAAGTGATGGAAAAGTTATTTCAAGGGGACTAGCACCTGGACTGTGGCATGCCGGAGGGGTATCCATGGCAAAACTCCCATGGAAAATTACACAGTTGATGCAGAGTCTGGTTTTAATCCATAAAGGGCATAAATCACCTAACATTCCTAAATCACAATGGATATGGATTGACACCTGACATATGACATATTGACACCTTCACATATGGATTGACACCTGTCCTCAGGGACCCTGATACACACTGACACAGAGCAGAATAGGGACTGTTCACCTTACATAGGGTCACTTGGCAGATATGGATTGACACCTGTCCTCAGGGACCCTGATACACACTGACACAGAGCAGAATAGGGACTGTTCCCCCTACATAGGGTCACTTGGCAGATATGGATTGACACCTGTCCTCAGGGACCCTGATACACACTGACACAGAGCAGAATAGGGACTGTTCCCTCTACATAGGGTCACTTGGCAGATATGGATTGACACCTGTCCTCAGGGACCCTGATACACACTGACACAGAGCAGAATAGGGACTGTTCCCCCTACATAGGGTCACTTGGCAGATATGGATTGACACCTGTCCTCAGGGACCCTGATACACACTGACACAGAGCAGAATAGGGACTGTTCCCTCTACATAGGGTCACTTGGCAGATATGGATTGACACCTGTCCTCAGGGACCCTGATACACACTGACACAGAGCAGAATAGGGACTGTTCCCTCTACATAGGGTCACTTGGCAGATATGGATTGACACCTGTCCTCAGGGACCCTGATACACACTGACACAGAGCAGAATAGGGACTGTTCCCCCTACATAGGGTCACTTGGCAGATATGTATTGACACCTGTCCTCAGGGACCCTGATACACCCTGACACAGAGCAGAATAGGGACTGTTCCCCCTACATAGGGTCACTTGGCAGATATGGATTGCCACCTGTCCTCAGGGACCCTGATACACACTGACACAGAGCAGAATAGGGACTGTTCCTCCTACATAGGGTCACTTGGCAGATATGGATTGACACCTATCCTAAGGATCCCTGATACACACTGACACAGAGCAGAATAGGGACTGTTCCCCCTACATAGGGTCACTTGGCAGATATGGATTGACACCTGTCCTCAGGGACCCTGATACACACTGACACAGAGCAGAATAGGGACTGTTCCCTCTACATAGGGTCACTTGGCAGATATGGATTGACACCTGTCCTCAGGGACCCTGATACACACTGACACAGAGCAGAATAGGGACTGTTCCCCCTACATAGGGTCACTTGGCAGATATGTATTGACACCTGTCCTCAGGGACCCTGATACACACTGACACAGAGCAGAATAGGGACTGTTCCCCCTACATAGGGTCACTTGGCAGATATGGATTGACACCTGTCCTCAGGGACCCTGTACACACTGACACAGAGCATAATAGGGACTGTTGCTTCTACATAGGGTCACTTGGCAGATATGGATTGACACCTATCCTAAGGATTCCTGATACACACTGACACAGAGCAGAATAGGGACTGTTCCCCCTACATAGGGTCACTTGGCAGATATGGATTGACACCTGTCCTCAGGGACTCTGATACACACTGACACAGAGCAGAATACGGACTGTTCCCCCTACATAGGGTCACTTGGCAGATATGGATTGACACCTGTCCTCAGGGACCCTGATACACACTGACACAGAGCAGAATAGGGACTGTTCCTCTTACATAGGGTCACTTGGTAGATATGGATTGGCACCTGTCCTCAGAGACCCTGATAAACACTGACACAGAGCAGAATAGGGACTGTTCCCCCTACATAGGGTCACTTGGCAGATATGGATTGACACCTGTCCTCAGGGACCCTGATACACACAGACACAGAGCAGAATAGGGACTGTTCCTCCTACATAGGGTCACCATTTTTAGCCCAAGGCAGCTCATCTCATCAGGCCTTTTTTAGTCAAATGTATCGCCCACTGTCAGTCCCTTCGGGATCCATCCCTCATTCATCTTAATAAAGGTGAGGTAATCTAGACTTTTTTTTACCTAGGCGACTTCTCTTCTCAGTGACAATACCTCCTGCTGCACTGAAGGTCCTTTCTGACAGGACACTTGAAGCAGGGCAGGCCAGAAGTTCTATCGCAAATTGGGATAGCTCAGGCCACAGGTCAAGCCTGCACACCCAGTAGTCAAGGGGTTCATCGCTCCTCAGAGTGTCGATATCTGCAGTTAAGGCGAGGTAGTCTGCTACCTGTCGGTCGAGTCGTTCTCTGAGGGTGGATCCCGAAGGGCTGTGGTGATGCGTAGGACTTAAAAAGCTCTGCATGTCCTCCATCAACAACACGTCTTTAAAGCATCCTGTATTGCCGGCGTGGTCGTGGGAGGAGGAGGATTACTTTCACCTCTTCCCCTGTTAGATTCCCGTTGTGCTGTGACATCACCCTTATACGCTATGTAAAGCATATTTTGTAATTTATTTTGCAAATGCTGCATCCTTTCCGACTTGTTGTAATTTGGTAACATTTCAGCCACTTTCTGCTTATACCGGGGGTCTAGTAGCGTGGATACCCAGTACAGGTCGTTCTTTTTATACAAGGGTCCCTCAACAGGCACGACAGCATGAAAGACCCCATTTGCACAAGGTTGGATGCCGAGCTACTCATTTCCCGTTCCTCCTCCTCAGTGATCTCAATGAAGGTATGTTCTTCCCCCCAGCCATGTACAACACAACGGGTACCAGTTAGGTGACAACGAGCACCCTGGGATTCCTGTTGTGGTTGGTCTTCCTCCTCCTCCTCAAAGCCACATTCCTCCTCTGACTCCTCTTCCTCACAATCCTCTTCCAATGTTGCCGCAGGTCTAGCAAGCGATGCTGATAAGGCTGTTTCTGGTGGTGATGGTGACCACAACTCTTCCTCTTCCTCTTCACGCTCATCTACAGCCTGATCCAGCACTCTTCGCAGGGCACGCTCCAGGAAGAAAACAAATGGTATGATGTCGCTGATGGTGCCTTCGGTGCGACTGACTAGGTTTGTCACCTCCTCAAAAGGACGCATGAGCCTACAGGCATTGCGCATGAGCGTCCAGTAACATGGCAAAAAAATTCCCAGCTCCCCAGAGGCTGTCCTAGCACCCCAGTCATACAAATATTCATTAACGGCTTTTTCTTGTTGGAGCAGGCGGTCGAACATTAGGAGTGTTGAATTCCAACGTGTCGGGCTGTCGCAAATCAAGCGCCTCACTGGCATGTTGTTTCGCCGCTGGATATCTGCAAAGTGCGCCATGGCCGTGTAGGAACGCCTGAAATGGCCACACACCTTCCTGGCCTGCTTCAGGACGTCCTGTAAGCCTGTGTACTTATGCACAAAGCGTTGTACGATCAGATTACACACATGTGCCATGCACGGCACATGTGTCAATTGCCCAACTTCAATGCCGCCAACAAATTTGTTCCGTTGTCACAAACCACTTTGCCGATATCCAGTTGCTGCGGAGTCAGCCACTTTTCCAGCTGTGCGTTCAGGGCGGACAGGAGTGCTTGTCCGGTGTGACTCTCTGCTTTCAAGCAAGTCAAACCCAAGACGGCGTGACACTGTCGTATCCGGGATGTGGAATAGTACCTGGGGAGCTGGGGGAGTGCCGTTGATGTGGAGCAAGACGCAGCAGCAGAAGAGGACTCAGCCGAGGAGGTTATGGAAGAGGATGGAGTAGGAGGAGTAGAGGAGGCGGCTGCAGGCCTTGCCTGCAAGCCACGCATTCCATGCTTGGCAGCCATCAGCAGGTTTACCCAATGCGCAGTGTAGGTGATATACCTGCCCTGACCATGCTTTGCAGACCAGGTATCAGTGGTCAGATGGACCCTTGCCCCAACACTGTGTGTCAGACATGCCATTACTTCCTTTTGCACAATCGAGTACAGGTTGGGGATTGCCTTTTGTGCAAAGAAATTTTGTCCGGGTACCTTCCACTGCGGTATCCCAATAGCCACAAATTTTTTGAACGCCTCAGACTCCACCAGCTTGTATGGTAAAAGCTGGCGGGCTAATAGTTCAGACAAGCCAGCTGTCAGACGCTGGGCAAGGGGGTGACTTTCTGACATTGGCTTCTTACGCTCAAACATGTCCTTGACAGACACCTGACTGTGGGCAGATTAGCGGGAACTGCTCAAGGCGAGAGACGGAGAGGCAGATGGTTGAGAGGGGCAAGGAGGACAGCAGTGGTTGACGTGACAGAAGATGCTGGACCAGGAGGAGGATGGCGACTTTGAGTTTGTGTGCTGCTTGTACTCATGTGTTGATCCCATGGGCGTTTGTGATGTGCGATCATGTGCCTACGCAAAGCAGTTGTACCTAGGTGGGTGTTGAACTTCCCACGACTCAGTTTCTTTTGGCACAGGTTGCAAATGGCATCGCTGTTGTCAGAGGCAGACACACAAAAAAAATGCCACACTGCTGAGCTCTGCAATGACGGCATTCTGGTGGTGGACACAGCATGCGTTGATTGGCGTGCTGTCAGGCTGACCCCGGGTGCTGATGCATGCTTTTTGACTGTGCCACTAGCTCCTTGCGACGACCTTCCCCTGTGCCACTAGCTCCTTGCAACGACTCCTCCTCCTCTCTGTCTCCCCATCTGAACTTTCGCCCTGTTCTTCTTCTTGCCGAGCGGGCACCCACGTGACATCCATGGATGCATCGTCATCATCAACCACTTCACTTGTATCTGACAGCTCAGCAAAGGAAGCAGCAGCGGGTACAACATCATCATCATCATCATCACACCGTACGTCCATGTGTGTAATGCTGCCTGCCTGAGACATATCCCTGTTATCTACATCCTCTGGCAATAATGGTTGCGCATAACTCATTTGTTCAAACGTATGTGTAAATAACTCCTCTGACATACCAAGTGAAGCGGCTGTGGTGCTAGTGTTGGTGGTGGCGGCAGGCGGGTGAGTGGTATCTTGAGAGGTGCCCGAAGCTAAGCTGGAGGAGGATGGTGCGTCAAGGTTCCGTGCGGAAGCTGTAGAAGATTGGGTGTCCTGTGTTAGCCAGTCAACTATGTCCTCAGAACTTTTCAAGTTCAGGGTACGTGGCCTCTGAAAACTGGGCATTATTCTAGGGAAAAAGGGAATCACAGCACCACGACCACGATGGTCCCTGCCTCGGCCTGTCGTTTTTTTTTTGGATTAGTGGTACTATGCGTGCAGATATGAGTGGCACTGTGCAGTGGCAGAGGTTGGCAGAGTACACGCTGTAGGCCTGACACACCCGCTTGAAGACAACTAACTGCTATTCAATCTATAACAGTGAAAAAAGTTTTTTTAGTTTTAAATGCACGCTATTGTGACACCAGATAGGAGTGGTGGCACTGGGCAAGTGGGCACAGTATCCACTGTGAGCCTGACACACAGACGCTTGCAGACAACTAACTGCTATTCAATCTATTACAGTGAAAAAAAGTTTGTGGGTTTTTAAATGCACGCTATTGTGCCACCAGATATGAGTGGCACTGTGCACACTGGCAGAGTACATGCTGTTGGCCTGACACACATACGCGTGCAGACAACTAACTGCTAATTAATCCATTACAGTGAAAAAACTTTTTTTGTTTTTAAATGCAAGCTATTGTGACACCAGATATGAGTGGTGGCACTGGGCAAGTGGGCACAGTATCCACTGTGAGCCTGACACACAGACGCTTGCAGACAACTAACTGCTATTCAATCTATTACAGTGAAAAAAAAGTTTGTGGGTTTTTAAATGCACGCTATTGTGCCACCAGATATGAGTGGCACTGTGCACACTGGCAGAGTACACGCTGTTGGCCTGAGACACAGACGCTTGCAGACAACTAACTGCTATTCAATCTATAACAGTGAAAAAAGTTTTTTGTTTTTAAATGCAAGCTATTGTGACACCAGTTATGAGTGGTGGCACTGGGCAAGTGGGCACAGTATCCACTGTGAGCCTGACACACAGACGCTTGCAGACAACTAACTGCTATTCAATCTATTACAGTGAAAAAAAAGTTTGTGGGTTTTTAAATGCACGCTATTGTGCCACCAGATATGAGTGGCACTGTGCACACTGGCAGAGTACACGCTGTTGGCCTGACACATGCAATCTTAAATTGACATTTTTTCTCTTTTCTACATACTTTTGAAAAATACTAGAAGAGACACATCATTAAATATGATTTTAAGGTCTGAGACACTTTGAAGGTCAATGATTTCCATTTTGATTTCCCCTGGAGTCACCATTACATTTACAGAGAAGAGGTTAGTTAGCATGTTGAAAGTCATTTAGTGAGCGAGGAAATCTAGGAATTTCTCCTGAGATATTGCAGTCAAATATTGAGGAGCATACCCAACAGGACCGCAGTTTAAGTATGCTTTGGAAATTAGAGAAATTCTGGTCTTGAAGTTGGCACTTGAAGATTTCTAATTTTGTCTGAAAAGTTTTGATATGATTAAAAACATATATTAGTATATATTTGATGGTTATGTTCATGGACCACATTAAGGGTCTAGCAGGCCACAAGTGTCCCAAGGGATATAGGTTTAAGTCCCCTAGTATACTTAATTAACTCCTATAGGACAGTGGTGTATGAGATATGCAGAGGGTTTTTACTGAAAACAATGTAGGGGACATAATTGACTGAGCTAATTCAGAGATTAATAATTTTATGAAATGTTATATAAATTGTTTGAATCCCAGAACCCTGATATGGCATTATTTTCTCCCCACCTAGAATAGCACTAGATATATATGACCCGGATTGGAGGGACTTAGCCGTGGGCAGCAGCTGCTGTACAGAATTCAGCCACTACTCTTTTAGTGGCATGTACACTGATCAGCCACAACATTAAAACCACCTGCCTAATATCATTTAGGCCCCTATTGTGCTGCCAAAACAACTCTGATATGTCAAAGCATGGACTCCACAAGACCTCTGAATGTGTCCTGTGGTATCTAGCATCAAGCAATAGCAGTATATAATTTAAGACCTGCAAGTTGCAAGGTAGGACCTTCATGAATCAGATTTGTTGTTCCAGCACATGGTTTTACTGTTTTGACTCATCAGTCTAAGTTGAGTGGCTGAGGAAATAAATTCTCAATTTCTCTCTCTCTAACTCATCTCCCTGCTTATCAGAATGGCAGGAGAGGTATTAAGTTATGGTGTCAACTGAATAAATAATCAATGAAGTGGGCGTCCTAATAATCTTGGTTACATCATAGGTCTTAGTACTCTCCTATGATTGGAGCAGTGTCTTTCACATTGTGCATGATAGTTTTTAATGCACCTATATACACTTATGTATCCTGTAGGGAATTGTTTCAGACAGGTATACATTATCTTATCTATCTCTAGATCATTACTTCGCTACCAAGAAATGATTTCTAAGTATGCATGTTTAACAAAATGATTCACATAAATTTTATATACCAGGCAGGATCTGATTACCAATATTTAATTTACATTTAAAAGAGGATAATCCTGATTAAACCTTGACAGAGTATGAATCTTATTAACATATTGGATGAAAGGAGCAGCATAATGTATGCATAAAATATGTCAATGTTCAGGTATAATGCAGCATTTTAATCATCTTAAGTAGATGTAACTTATCAGATATCCAATTCAGCCCTAAAACTGTTTAATAACTTGTAGAATTCCTATTTGAATAAGAAAATATCTCCACGCTGTGCATGGATGTACTGAACGTTTCCCATAGCGATGCATTTAATTCTCTATGAGAAGTTGCTGATTGGCGCAGTGCAGCGTTTTGTTGCGAATGCGCAATAGCTTCCCAATGCTTTCCTATGGGGAACTATTAGATTGGCTGAGATCATCAAAACTGTAGGTGGGGTCAGCCGCTGCAATACTGGCGAGGCATGGGAAAAAAAGGTGAGTAAAATCACCTTTCATCTGCGATAAGAGGAGGGCCAGGGACCTTATTCCGCATTCCAGCACTGTAGTGTTAGGAATACGTTTGTATACCTGACACTGTAGTGTTTCTTTAATATAATTAAACACATCCCACTAATTTCTATATGCAACTCCACCTTGTAGTGATATAACAGGGGTCAGGAAGTGTACTGTACTGTCCAATGCACAGATCTCTCTCAGTTTTCCTTCTATCCCAATGTATCTTTATAGGGAGTGTCAGTCCTACAAAGATTGTAGGACAGTACTAGGAAGCAACTCTGGTAGTTGTCTGAGTGACATCCACTAGAGGTGTCCTTCAGGAAGTATTGAATACATTGCTTTCCCCAGAAAAGGCATTGTTTACAGACCGGAGACTAACTGGACTGTCTCTTTGCACCTTAAGCACTACATTAGATTTTTTTAGAAATAATAATAAATAATAACAATAAAATATTTTAGAAATAATAAATAATAACATTAAACTATAGTAGTTTTGGTGCTATATGAGTGTCCCTTTAAAACCTAACTGACTGAGATACATTTTCCAATTTAACTTACATAGGGATAGTATATGTATATACAGAGGATTTTAGCCACTGATAGCTGTTAATACCGGCAGTAGAGTCCCATTATATTTACATTTATTTGCCTCTAGCAAGTTCCATTTAGTGCTGAGTGGCATCATCATTACGAAAAGGCAGTATGTTTTTTTTTTATCATTTATCTTGACATGGGTCACATGGTATGTTTATCATTAGTAGGCCACAGTAAAATGAAAAATCAGCAGCAACTAACTAACTAAATAAATAAATGTGTTTTATTGCTAGTAGCTCAATATCATCTCAATTCTCAATAAAAAAAAAATATATTGCTATCTACACATGTTTGACCTTTTATTGTAAGATTAGTCATTGGCATGAGCTTCAAACAAACTGAAAAAGAGGAGTTACAAGATATAAAGGGCAAAATGTTTAGAACAGACGCGTACTTGCAAGCTTTCTAAATTAGCTGACCCTTGGACTCCAGACAATATTAAACATTTCATAACACATCATGAAGACTATTTGTCATGACTCAACAATTTATATAACCAAGTGATAACATTATTGGTCCTAGAGAAAAGAGGACTTCAATAAATTCCTTATTCAGTCACTAGTATTAAAGCTGGGCTGTCACTATGATATACTGCAAAGCTCAGTTTAAGAGGTTAAATTGTCAGGAATTCAAAGTGAATTCAATGTGACTTTAAAATTTAAAGAGACACTAGAAGCACCCTGACCACTTCATCTCAAAGAAGTGCAACGACCTCTTGTTTTAACCCTGTAGTGTAAAACATTGCTGTTCTGCCAGTACTGCAAGGTTTGCATTGCAGGGCTTAAATGTCTGTAGTGGCTGTAGCATTAGTAACAAAATAGTTGAATAAAACTCGGCTATTTCAATGAGATGAGATCTGACTTGTGCATCGCTGCGTTTTGCCGTGCATTTGCACTAGTATTGATCTCAGCCATGGAGACGGTACCAGGCGCAAAGAGAGCACCGCTGTGGGTGCATTTATTACCTACAAACCAACAACACATGGAGAGACACAATTGTATTAAATACCGTATTTATCGGCGTATAACACGCGCCGGCGTATAACACGCACCTCTTTTTCAGAAGGAAATTCCAGGAAATTTCCACCCCTCCCATAGTATTCCCCCCCTCATCCCATAGTGTCCCCCCCCCCTTTCCATAGTATTCTTCCCCCCCTCCCATAGTATTCTCCCCCCCTCCCATAGTATTCTCCCCCCATAGTATTCTCCCCCCCCCTCATCCCATAGGGTTCCCCCCCCTTCCATAGTATTCTTCACCCCCTCCCATAGTATTCTCCCCCCCATAGTATTCTCCCCCCTTCCATAGTGTTCCCCCCTCATCCCATAGTGTTCCCCCCCTTCCATAGTATTCTTCCCCCCTCCCATAGTATTCTCCACCCCCCATAGTGCCCCTCCCATAGTGTGTCCCCCCTCCCATAGTGTCCCCTAGTGCACTTTCCCTCTGTCCCATATTTACTTACCTGTCTTGAAGCGTGGGCCGGCTTCACAGCGCGCACCGCGGTACTGGAACTTAAATTTCAGGTTCCAGTTTCCGGCGGGACTGAAAGGAAGTGTGCACACTATTGTGTGCACACTTCCTTTCAGTCCCGCCGGTTGTGGAACTTAAATTTCAGGTTCCGGTTTCCGGCGGGACTGAAAGGAAGTGTGCACACAATAGTGTGCACACTTCCTTTCAGTCCCGCCGGAAACCGGAACCTGAAATTTAAGTTCCAGTACCGCGGTGCGCGCTGTGAAGCCGGCCCACACTTCAAGACAGGTAAGTAAATGTGGGATATCGGCGTATAACACGCACCCATGATTTTCTCCCTATTTTCAGGGAGAAAAAGTGCGTGTTATACGCCGATAAATACGGTAGCTAGGTGCAAACCATATAAACACTCCCTCAAATGTTTCAAATATCCAATTATCTATATAATATAGAATGCACACTATAACAATCTCAAAAAACTAGCTTTATTATGTACAAAAAGTACTAAAGTAAAAACATACAAAAAAAATAAACACAATGACAGAAGCAAGGGCAAATACAATAATGTAATGGTAAATACTAAAAAGATTCTTGCAAGCCACAAGACAGAAACACGAGTTACCAAATCCCCCCAACGTTTCGGCACCAACTGGCATTTACTACCTACTCATACACTGGGAGGGGGAGACAGTAAACGAAATGGCTATAGGACAAAATAGAGTTAGGAATACACGTGCATTTTTTAACGGTATAGTGTTTCTTTAATGCCAAAACAGTCAAACTGAAAGCATAACTCACTTAGAGAATTTTTCCAGTTTAGTTGTTTTGGTCTTAAGTTTATAATTTACCTTTAACTGATATAACAATGTATCATCAGATCTTAAAACTGGAGAACCATAAGAGAAGTTACGTAATCGCCAATTAAGTTAGGAATATAGTAGGACCCAGATACAGTCAATACAAACAAGAGAAAGGTTTTACATACTATTAACCCCTTAAGGACACATGACGTGTGTGACATGTCATGATTCCCTTTTATTCCAGAAGTTTGGTCCTTAAGGGGTTAAATGGTACCTAAAGAATAGGGAACAATTCTTCATGGCTTATGAAATATGCATCTTTTTTGTAAGCATGATACATACTGGAGGTTGACAGGGCCAGCTAATGTTTAACAAGACTAGTAGCCACCTATATTAAAATGTTTAATATCATATGACATATATGCTAACGAAAACAAGGTCTATACAACAGAGAAATCTCCTGCATTTGGTATTTTCGGAATGGTTATTCAAACTGCCACTGTTTGCCTATTTATTTATAGATTTAACATTTATAGAACTCAAAATGCTTTTTAAATGTGCATACTTTACAGTATAGTTGTTTTTTTAAAATCAATGAAACTGTTGATCAAAAGACTGCCAGATGGAATACAGAAGATCAGAATGCTGTAAATGGAAACTATAGTGCCAGGAAAACAAAGTGTTTTTTCTAGCACTATAACTGCCTGTAGTGCCCCCTCTGCGGTGCAGAAGAGGTTGAAAACCCTTTCTGGCACTTACCTCAGTCCAGTGCCGATGTCCATTGGGTCTGCCTCTGCTCCTCCCCCTTATACAATGTTTTCCTATGGGGATGTCCTCATGCCTAGCGTGAGGACGTCCAGCATCAGTTAGGCAACCAAAAGTTGCCTAATGAGTTGGAAGTCCCTCTAGTTACCCCACAAAGCTTATAATTGCAGTTTATAAAAAAAAAAAACTGCAATAATTAGCTTTGTATGGTTAAAGGTGCTGGGACACTGCACCCAGACCACTTGTCAGGATCGGGACAGGGATCCAACACGCAGAGTACAAACAGTAGCCAGATACGTATACCGGACCTTAGAATGGCCGGACTAACGTAAGTAGTACAGTATAGAATGGTCAAAGACAAGCCGAGGTCGAGGGTAACAGAAGACAGGTAAGCGAGAGACAAGCCGAATCAAGGGTAACAGAGATAAGCAGAGTAAGGTAAACAAGCCGGGTCAAAACCAAAAGGGATAATAGAATACACAAGCACTGAGTGACTAGAACAAGCTAGAACCACGACAGGGCAATGAGCTAATGAAAGAAGCTCTGTTAAATACCCTGTTCAGAGCAGTAACCACGCCTCCGAGGCGTCCTGATTGGTCCTGCAGCAATTGAGTGACAGGTCGTTCCGGAGGAGTGTCCTGATTACAACTTCCTGCCTAGATGCTGTAAAAGGCAGTCACTCCCTCGCGGCCGGCCTTGCATGACCGGATAGACCGTGGGGAAGGGAGCCATCAGGCCGTCTGGATGGAGGAACAGCTAAGTCTCTACCTCTTTCGGAGGTAGAGACCACAGGTACCCTGACAGTACCCCCCCTCTCAGATACGCCCACCGGGCGGAATACACCAGGGCGAGAAGGGAATCTAGAGTGAAACGCCCTGCGGAGACGGGGAGCATGCACCTCCTCCTGAGGTACCCAACTTCTCTCCTCAGGACCATAACCCTTCCAATCGACCAGATATTGCAGTTTCCCCCGGGAGATTCGAGAATCAATTATGGAATTGACCTCATACTCCTCCTGACCCTCCACCTGAACTGAGCGGGGAGGGGCGATCGTGGAGGAGAACCTGTTACATATTAATGGTTTTAGCAAGGAAACATGAAATGAATTAGGAATGCGTAAGGCATTAGGCAACGCTAAACGATACGCAACTGGGTTAATTTGAGACAGTACCCTGTAAGGTCCAATATATCGAGGAGCAAACTTCATAGACGGCACTTTTAACCGAATGTTTCTAGTACTTAACCATACTCTATCGCCTGGAACAAACACCGGTGCTGCCCTTCTACGTTTGTCAGCGTGTCTTTTAACCAGCGTAGAATTGTGCAGAAGGATTTGTCGAGTTTGATCCCACAACTTTCTTAAATTGGCAACATGAACATCCACCGACGGTATCCCTTGAGAAGAAGACTCCGAAGGAAGGATGGAAGGATGAAAGCCATAATTCAAGAAAAAAGGGCTAGAATGCGTAGAATCACAAATGAGATTGTTATGTGCAAACTCCGCCCAAGGAATCAAACCGACCCAATCGTCCTGGTGTTCTGAAACGAAACAACGTAAATATTGTTCAACTTTTTGGTTAGTGCGTTCAGCAGCTCCATTGGACTGAGGATGATAGGCAGAGGAGAAATTCAATTTGATGCCTAGTTGGGAGCAGAATGATCTCCAAAAACGGGAAACAAATTGGGAGCCTCTGTCAGAGACAATTTGGGAAGGTATCCCATGCAAACGGAAAATCTCCCTGGCGAATATCTCCGCTAATTCGGGCGAAGATGGGAGTTTAGGTAAGGGAATGAAGTGAGCCATTTTAGTAAATCTGTCTACCACAGTGAGGATGACAGTCTGCTTTTTAGAAATAGGCAAATCAACAATGAAGTCCATTGCCAGGCAGGACCAAGGCTTTTCAGGAACCTCTAAAGGGTGCAGAAATCCGCATGGAAGCGAATGGGGTAGCTTGGTCTTGGTACAAACTTCACATGCCCCGATGAATTCTTTAATATCCTTGCGTAAGTCAGGCCACCAAAAATCTTTAGAGACAAGCGCATAAGTCTTGCGGATGCCAGGATGCCCAGCCACCTTGCTGTTATGGAGACAGCGTAGCACCTCCAGTTGGAGAGCGGCAGGAACGAAGTGTCGATCCCCAGGAGTCTGTTTGGGTGCCAAATGCTGAAACTTCATGATCTCAGAAAGCAATGGAGAGTGAATCCTGAGATTCGTGTTCGCGATGATATTCCCCTTAGGAACTATGGAGGACAGAAGTGGTTCAGTTATAGTGGATGGTTCATATTGACGAGACAAAGCATCGGCTTTAGAGTTCTTAGAACCAGGTCTATACGTAAGAACATAATTAAAGTGAGTGAGGAACAAAGCCCAGCGAGCCTGCCTGGCGGACAAGCGCTTAGCCTCCCCAATATAAGACAAGTTCTTATGATCCGTTAGAATAGTAACAGGGTGTAGTGTCCCTTCCAGTAAATGTCTCCACTCCTTTAAAGCCTTAATGACCGCTAACAGTTCCCTCTCCCTGATGTCATATCTGCTCTCAGGCCCAGAAATTTTTTTAGAGAAGAAACCACAAGGGTGTAACGGTTTATCCACCCCTAACCTTTGAGACAGAACAGCCCCAACTCCTGTCTCAGAAGCATCGACCTCGAGCAAGAAAGGCAGGGTCGTATCAGGATGAACTAGAATGGGAGCTGAGGCAAAAAGTTCCTTGAGAGTCTTAAAAGCAACAAGAGCTTCCTCAGACCAGAACTTAGTATCAGCTTGGTCATATTGGTAATAGGCGCAATGATAGAGGAGTAACCCTTAATGAAGCGCCTATAGTAGTTGGAAAAACCAATAAACCTTTGGATAGCCTTGAGTCCTTTGGGCAAAGGCCAGTCTAAAATAGATTGGAGTTTACCAGGATCCATTTTAAAACCTTCCCCAGAAATCACGTACCCAAGAAAGTCTACCTGAGACTGATCAAAACTGCACTTCTCCAATTTGCAGTATAGACCATGTTGCAGAAGTTTGTGTAACACCTTTCTGACCTCAATTGAGTGACAGGTCGTTCCGGAGGAGTGTCCTGATGACAACTTCCTGCCTAGATGCTGTAAAAGGCAGTCACTCCCTCGCATGACCGGATAGACCGTGGGGAAGGGAGCCATCAGGCCGTCTGGATGGAGGAACAGCTAAGTCTCTACCTCTTTCGGAGGTAGAGACCACAGGTACCCTGACACCACTTCAATGAACTGAAGTGGTCTGGGTACCTATAGTGTCCCATTAAGGTATTATAGATGGTCTTTGTCTCTTTTGGAGATTAATAATCCTGTCTTAAAAGAGATTGTTCATTTAATTTGTAGACTGTGCAGGGTGTTGAAGTTGGGTGTTGGATGAAATGACCAGAGTTTGTTAGTTAGTAGACTAACTGCTGCATTGTCCATTGTCTGTAGCGACCATGTAGCTCATTTTGCTTATAAGTGCCAAAACGTAGGGTATGCATATTATTGTATTATTGCATATTTTAGTGCATACACAGTGGGATTTCCATAACACAGAAAAAGAAACATAGAATGTGACGGCAGATAAGAACCATTCAGTCCAACTTGCATGCTTTAACTCCTTCGCTGTGTTAACCTCTACCACTTCAGCTGGAAGGCTATTCCATGCATCCTCTGCCCTCTCAGTAATGTGATACTTCCTGACAGACACCTGTACAGTAAATTATTTTTTCTCACAAAGCACAAGTACGTTGCTGGTATTCATTTTATTTTTATTTCTCCGTAACTTTGTCCAGTGATAAGCTTTAAACACTGTCTAGCTTCCGAATTTACCAGGTTCCTGTATGCCATCTGTTAAGGAACTTCCAGTATTTGGAAATACCATGTGGAAATACATACACAATGTTCCATCCAGCATGCAAGTTTCCTGTTATGATTGTAGAAGGAGTTTTTCAAAGTAAAATGATTTTCCTAACAATCTCAGCTCACAAGTGTCTAACACATGAATCTGTGTCTTACCATAATAACTGTAATCTGCTTTTGTTACATTCTTCCTAGGCCTCCTGACCTAGGCTGCATAAAAACGCAAACAGTAACACATCTGTAAAAACAAACTGGCTAATAGACGGATTGTGCTTTATTACCTAACATAAATTGTACTGTTGGTATACTGTACAGTGCCTTGCAAAAGTATTCACCCCCTTGGCATTTTTCGTGTTTTGTTACCTCACAACCTGGAATTAACATGGATTTTTTGAGGATTTGCATCATTTAATTTACAGAACATGCCCATAACTTTGAAGATATTTTTTTTATTTTTTTATTGTGGAGCAAACAACAAATATAACAAAATAACAGAAAAAGTCAATGTGCATAATTATTCACCCCCTAAAGTCAATACTTTGTAGAGCCACATTTTGCAGATATCAAAGCTCCAAGTCGCTTTGGATAAGTCTATATGAGCTTGCCACATCTTACCACTGGGATGTTTGCCCATTCCTCCTTGCAAAACTGCTCCAGCTCCTTCAAGTTAGATGGTTTGTGCTTGTGAACAGCAATCTTTAAGTCTGACCACAGATTTTCTATTGGATTGAGGTCTGGGCTTTGACTAGGCCATTCCAATACATTTACATGTTCCCCTTAAACCACTCAAGTGTTGCTTTAGCAGTGTGTTTGGGGTCATTGTCCTGCTGGAAGGTGAACCTCCGTCCTAGCCTCAAATCACGCACAGAGCGGTACAGGTTTTGCTCAAGAATATCCCTGTATTTAGCACCATCCATCTTTCCCTCAACTCTGACCAGTTTCCCAGTTTCGGCTGCTGAAAAACATCCCCACAGCATAATGCTACAACCACCATGTGTCACTGTGGGGATGGTGTTCTTTGGGTGATGTGATGTGTTGGGTTTGCACCAGACATAGCATTTTCTTTGATGTCCGAAAAGTTAAATTTTAGTCTTATCAGACCAGAGCACCTTACTCCATACATTTTGGGAGTCTCCCACATGTCTCTTGGCAGGTTTGCTGTTGTGCCATGTTCTTTCCATTTGGTTATGATAGATTTGATGGTGCTCCTGGGGATCATCAAAGATTAGGATATTTTTTTATAACCTAACCCTGACTTGTACTTCTCAACAACATTGTCCCTTACTTGTTTGTGAGAGTTCCTTGGTCTTCATGGCAGTGTTTGGTTAGTGGTGCCTCTTGCTTAGGTGTTGCAGCCTCTTGGGCCTTTCAAAAAGTGTGTGTATATGGAATGACAGATCATGTGACACTTAGATTGGACATCATTTCACTAATTATGTGACTTCTGAAGGTAATTGGTTGCACCAGAGGGCTTCATAACAAAGGGGGTGAATACATACGCACATGACAATTTACTGTTTTCTATTTCTAAAAAATAGTTTTATGTATATATTTTACTAATTTCACTTCACCAACTTAGACTATTGTGTTCTGATCCATCACATAAAATTCAGATTAATAAAACATTAATCTTAAGGCTGTAATGTAACAAATTAGGTAAAAAGTCAAGGGGGGTGAATACTTTTGCAAGGCACTTTACATTAACATACACTGCTCTCTAATACTAAAGGAGCATATGGACAAAATATATTTATTTTGTAATTAATTTGTAACTGTGTAAAAGGTCACTCTACAGCTCGAAAAAGGTTTACTCCAACCACCATGATTTGAAATGGCCATAGTAGTAAGAGTCAGTATGTGCAGTGTTTCAGCTTAAAACACTGCACATACAGAGATATCTTTAATTGTGTGCTGTGGGCTAGTTGCAGTGGTAGCCCAGAGCTCTGTTCCAGGCTCCATATGTCAATTCTATGTGTAATGTACATACTGCATGCTGCTGACAGGTGTGATTATCATCCCCTTCCTACTTCCCACCCACCTTGTGCTCCCTTCATCACCCTTAGAGATTTATTTATTTTTACTTAGCCCTCCATCTCCACTTTTTCCTTCCCTCCCCTTGTCGGCCCAAAGCATGCTGTAAGCCAGTGAAATAAACATGGAAGCCTGTCTATGAGCATCCTCTGTGACATTGAAGGGGGCGTTGAAGTCAGCACCAGGGGCTTCACTTGGTGCTGGTTTCCAGGTAAGTAAAACTCTTTGGCTTGGATGGGGGACCTTCTCCATTATGTCCAATAGGGCATTTTACACTGAAAAGGTGCTCCCATTAATAAAGGTTATAAGAATCCTTTAAGGGGCCACACTCAGAACCACTTTCATTGGCAACCACTTGTGAGGTTTTATAAGGAATACATTAAGAAAATACATGCCACCAACATAGATTCTCGGGACGCTGGTAAGAGGGAGGTAAAGAGTGTGATCCCAAAGACGGTGCACCAACTTAGAAAGAAAACTGGATAACACAAATTAGTGGCAGGACAGCCTAGCATCAAGGATGTAGGCAGTAGAGTGTAACTTGAAATATACAAACCAAAGTAAAGCATGTAGTAAACATTAATGAATTATCTATAAACTTGGTCAGATTGCATTATTGGCACACCTCTCAACTAGAAGAGTTTCTTCAGCCTTTCCCCTCCCTCTTACCCACCCATCTTCAGTTTTAGACCAGTCCACTAATGACAGAAACAGGGAATTAAGGTGCAGCAGCAGAAGAGGGAGACCCACCACTGGAGCCTGCTCTTCATGACCACACTCCCACACTGATCAGACTCCCTTCTTTTCTCTTCCTGTTGCGATGTTGCAAGGTGAAGAGATTTTCCAATTGCACATGGGTAATGTAACGAAAATATACCCCAACACGAAGGATTCAACTCAACAAAAGACAACACAGAGGGGAGGTACGTCTACCAGACCTTAGAATGGCCGGACTCGACGTATATGAGAGGAGTACAGAGTCAAGAGCATTCCGAGGTCTAGGGCACAAAGAGACAGCGTAAACTAGGACTAGCCAGGGTCTGGTACACAGAAAACAGCAAGCCGGCAAACAAAACAGATAAGGATAAAGAGATAACGTAGTCAGAAACAAAGCCAAGGTCAATACGAAGGAACACAACAGAACACAACAAGCGCTAAAGGGAACTGAAACAGAAACCACGATAGGGCAAGGAACTAAGGGAAAAAGGTAAGTTTAAATAGCTTCTAAACTAATGTGATTGGCTCCTGTCATATCCACACCCCCAAAAGGTAAGTGTATGGGGAGTGTGGCATGACAGGGGCCAATGGGAGCCTTTTGGCAATTTAGGCTCCCACTGTCTCTTTAAGAGCGCGCCCGAGATTCGCGGTGCGCTCTTAGATTCAGACAGGACACGTGACCGCTTCTCGCGGTTACTGCCTGCCTTCCTATTAAAGCTGTCGGATGAGCCGCGCGCGGCTCGTGCAGCAGTAGGACCGTGCGCGGCTCGAAGAGAGGACCGCGGCCGGCCCCTGGATAAGGTAAGTAACGCTAAAGGTAAGCCTGCCAGGTATGCCCAATGCACTTTTCCTGCATTCCTAAGGATAAGACACTAACTGGTTAGATTTTGTATTCTCCTGGATTCTGTGTGGAAAGCATAAGAAAGAAAAATCAGGTAAATAAGATTGAAAAAATATTTACCCGTTTTTTTTAAGCCCGCAGAGAAAGGTAACGTGCCATTCAAAGCTAAATCTTTTGTACGAGACATCTGTCTCAAAGTGATACATGTCTTTATAATAAATGCAAGGATTTCGCACTTCTCTTAAACTTCCTTGGGAATATTCTCAATTTCAAATTCTTGGAAATGTTCCCACCTTGAAACTTAATACTGCATAGAGCCCTTGTGGAGATCACATGGATTTATTTTTTTCTTGCATCCTAATTTTTTTTTTATTACAGTGAGTTTTTATGAATTGGTCTTCTTTTTTTATAGTAACATCTGTAATTATGGTTTGTTTGTTTTTATTTGGCCTTTCGAAATGCTGAAGCAAAGAAGATGTAAGAAGAAAGACTTTTGATGGTAAGTATAAGGCAAGTAAATATCCTAACTATCCCATTGGTATTAAGTGGATTACATTTTTATTTGATTATAATTAGAATTAGTCTTGGCATTTCTATAGTGCAAGCTTAGGCCGCAGAACTTTACAATGTTATAAAGTGGGAAATGTTACAATAAATGAAACAATTACAAATTGTTACAGGAACAATAGGTTGAGGAGGACCCTGTTCAAAAGAGGTTACATGTGTGATTATCTGTATTTTCATAATTAAAGAAATGCCATGTTTACATAAATCCTCTAAAATGTATACATTTATTATTGTTTCTCAATAAAAAATGAAAATCCAGTCCTAAGCACCGTCACAGATCGGAATGCTTTTTGAAATTGCATAATTTCACTATTCTATTTATAGAGAGGTGAACGGACATCTAGATAAGCAAGGGGAGTTCATGTTATTTTATTAGTCATTTCCCTAAATTTAAAGTCCAAGTCTAAACAGGAAACATGCTGCCTGTATTGTCTCATTTTTGTTGAAATGTTTCTCACACTGCTAAGGTTACTGGCACACAATGACCTGAAGGGACATTAAGCAGACAATGACTGTACTTATTTAATTCAAGGCTGGGAAGTGCTTCTAGAAAAAAACATGCATGTTAGTATATAATGTCTAAACTTATAATGCTCTGTTAAAATGTCTTAATAAACCGATGCCGTATATGTTCTCACTGACCAACACACACTGACTGATTTGACAGATACATATTTTCACTGATTTAAAACACACTCACTTACAGTTCCGCACACTTACTGATTTGACATTCACTGACAGATACATTGATAGACACTCTCACTGACAGACACACAATCTCACTTATTTGAAACACTCATTAACATATACAAGCACACCCTGACAGAAACACTTACTGACAGACACACACTCTCAATGACAGACACATAATCTCACTGATTTGAAAAACACTCACTGGCAGACACACACACTCACTGACAGAAACACAAACACACTAACTGCCAGACAAACTCACTAACAGACACACTGATATACACTCTCAATGACAGACACATAATATCACTGATTTGAAACACTTACTGACAGACACACTCATTCACACTGACAGACACTCTTAATGACAGACACACACTTTCACTGATTTGAAACACACTGCCTGAAAGACACACTGACATACACACATTTATACATTCTTACAAATTAATACACACTCACACATTTACACACTTACAAATTAATTTAATTTCTTATGGTGTTGTTTTATTTATTTTTTAGGCCCATCCAGCTCCCCTACCTTTGGGAGAGCTTGTGTGGGTACTCACCCTGGCATCCAGTGGGAATCTTCTGCCTAGTGTCCAGTGATGATCTTCTCCCTGGGGCTCATTGGGGATCTTCTCCCTGGGTTTCAGTGGGGATCTTATCCCTGAGGTCCAGTGGCTCCTGCAATCTTCCAGTTCCTCACTGCTCCCTCAAACACTGTTTAGTGATGCCGGGGTTGGAGAGACATAATATTCCGGGTACCCGGCGTTACAGTAAGGAGCCCAAGGGAGCAATGAGGATCTGAAAGAACATCAACGTTCCCTTGCTGCCAACTGCCTCCTTTCTCCCCGGTATATTTCGGAAGAGTAGGCACCTGCCGTCCAGGTAAGCAGGTGCCTATTTTGCATTAGTGAATAAGCACCTGCTTCAGGAGCGCCCTGAAGTGGCCAAGCAGCTGCCTCCTGGTTCCCAAAGTTTTTCAGAAAGCCAAAGTGTTTTAGGGGTTTGGCATGTCCCTTTTAAGGTAAACTTCAAGTACAATAACAAGTAAAGAAAGTGGCCAAGGCACAGAAACCAAACCACATCTTAAATATGTCAGCATTAACCAGTGTGACAATCTTTCAAACCCTGCCTAGCTGATGGAACTGCTGTTTTATTGATTATAGATGGTTCTATTTACAAAGGTTCAACTTTAAAGTGAGAATGACTGAATACATCGTTTGAAGATGAGTAAATTAGCTGCATTGGGATGAAATTAAGGTTAAATCAGTTGCATAGTCATGTAATGGAGCCACACTTACAACAGACTCAGCGGGTTCAAGTATGGTGCTGTCTGGTATTAACCACTTTGTAATTTCCACAAAGATTCACCCTGGAGTAAGGGTCGAACCAGTTTTGAAATTTCAGGTCTGTTGCTCCTGATAACCTGACTCAAAAGACCCAATAGTGCTAAGCCTGTCGGGAGAGTGATACAATTTCAATTCACCATATTTTATTGTTTGAGTGATAGGCCTCTATATTTGTCATATAATGTAGCCAACATCCCAAAGATCCCCCAGTCTCCACAGGTTACCTACCTCCATATATGAGGAAAAATAAGCAGCGTCTCTTGGGTCTTTAATGTTACAGAGATTTGTTTTTATCATCCAAACATGTTAGTAATTGGTTCATTTTTAGTTTACTAAACCTTAAGTACAATTATTTTCTTATTGGATTAAGAGGGGTTAGTTCTCTTATGATAAGTAGATATATCTTAGGTGAGAAAATGTAGAGTAAAGGAATTGTACAAAAAAAAGGGCTAACAATTGTTTAAACATGTGGCCTCTGATCTTTTAAAGCTTAAAAGGGAAACTTAAAGGGAAACTTAAAGGGGAAAATATAATAAATGCAATCTAATCACCATAATAATGAAAAAATCACAACACCCCAACTTTCATGTTTTATTATAATGTGTTAACTGAGAAAATTAATTCATGGGAAAAATATGTCATGTTCATGAGAAGAGCTTTAAAATATTGCATAACTGCAAATACAGAAAATGTTCATGGTATAATAGCATTTCAATATTTTTTTTATAGCAGTCTATATGCTAGTATTTTACATATCATGTGGGTAAAAGTGTGAATTGCATTGGTCTAGCAAATAATCTTCCCAAGAATTCTGTTCTGTGCACTAAATGTTGTTTTCGTTTGGGTGGCATTATTCTACAGCAATTAAGTCACTTTGTATTCCTTCTTTAGGATATATCAGGACCACTTTATAACCAGAAAAATTTACATCTAGAACACTCCACTCTTGCTAACCACTACAGTATTTTGTAGTAGTTATGGCACCAGAAATGCTCTGGTGCCCTCCTAGTAAAGAGTTAAAGAGACAGTTTAGACACCATAACAACTTCATCTAAATACAGTGGTTATAGTGCCAGTAGGCCCCCAGGCTCACTCTTACCTCAAGGGGTTAAACTGTTCTTGACCAGTTAAACCCCAAAATCGCCTGTACCGTTGCTCTCAGCTCCCCCCAGGGGGCATGCAGCTTCCAAAAATTTAGTCTCAGGAAGTGCAGGGTGCTGCTGGGTAAGGGCACTGCTGATTGGCTGCGAGTGGTCAGCTGGCTTGAAAAGGTTACATTTCTTTCCAAGCCACTTTTGTGAATGGGGAGTCACTGATTGGCTTAGAGCACTGGAGGCAACTTTGGGATTACACCAGTGGTTTAAACCCTTGATGTAAGAGTGCACGTGAGGGCCTCCTGGGACCATAACAACTTTATTTAGATGAAGTTTTTTTTGGTGATGGAGTGACCCTTTAAACCATTTGAAAGGTTTGACAACTTACATAGTTACATTGCTGAAAAGAGACCTGTGTCCATCAAGTTCAGCCTTCCTCATATATGTTTTTGCTGTTGATCCAAAACAAGGCAAAAAAAACAGTCTGAAGTGCATGGAGTCCACTTGGCACCTGCTGCCACAACCTCTTTAGCCCATCAATGCAGGGAGATGCTCATTAGCTGAGATTGCTCTGTGTGTACTACAGTGGTTATAGTGCTTGGAGTGTCCCTGTAATCATTTATCTTATCCCTACATAATGCATGCATTCCTCCTTCTAAAGGTGCTCTAAAACATTGCACATGTTTAACTCTGTCTGGGTTATTCACTAAAATGTAAATTGAAAGTTAATTTAAAGTTAATTTCAAAGTTAAGGTAAAAATAGCTGAATTGAAAAAATTAGGTCAATCACTGATGCTTTGGTTCAGCTACCCTGCCCTTAAATTGAAATTTACTTGGAATTCTCACATTAGTAAATAGCCCTGTTTGAGTACCAGAGGTGTGGTCAATGCATTGTGAAGCAGAACATAATTAAGCAGGGTTTAATTACTTTCAACAACAACTACAATATTATCAGGTGTTTTCACTCATCTATATCAGATATGAATGCTTTGTACATTTTGATATCTTGTGGTTAAAAAAAATACATTTATATTTCTAACCTGTTTAATGCTAGTATGTATTTATGATTTGTTATATAAACGTCAGATATGTTTTTATTTAGAAATTGTGTTTCTTGCGTCATATGTTGCAACCTATGAAGATGTTGTGACCTTGTATTTGTTGCCAAACGAGTGGTCTTGTGACAAGTACAGGTTGCTGCTTTGGTGCTGAACAATCAAAGTGTTTTGCCCTTCCTTCTGCTGTGCTTTGACCTCTAGCTCCTTTGTAGCAGCAAGGCCATTTTTAGCTCCAGCTACATAATCATATTACAACCTAAAGCTCACGTGTGGGAGATCATGTGGGCTTTAAAGTCACTCAACCAGCATGTTTTAGTTATAGCAAATATCTTATATATTTAAATAAAGTATGTTCACAGAGTGCTAAACATTAATATACTTGCAGACCTTGAATATGATAAAATAAAACTAAATGGGAAGGGTAGATCCAGCCATTGTTAATTTTAAAGGTACATGTCAAACTTTGAATGGTGTGTCATTTTACAAAAAGTGCAAATTTCTATATAATTGAACCTTTTTAGACCCTCTGGCTGTCAATCAGACAACGGGCTCTGTTACTTCCTGGTTTGGTTGGTTTAATGGTGCTAAACTTAAGAGGCACCAATTGCTCAGAGCACCTGCCTCACAAATTCTTTTTCACATCGAGTTTGAAACACTGCACATACAGAGATATCTAATGTTGCTGCTGAAGTTGTAACTTCATAACATAATTAGGCAACCTGAAATACGAGTTCCAGACTGGCTGCTGTTAATTCTGTGCATAATGGGCATCTGTCGTCATCACGCAGAGCATGCAGGCAACAGACAACCAGTAGGGGCATGGCCTTCTCCTGTGCTGCATAGTTCTTAACCCATCATCTTGGACATTACTGGTGGTGTCACCGTAGGAGAATCAGGCCTCAGGAAAAATGTGGCCTCAGGGGTTTCGGTCCATGCAAGCGATGGTTACTCTAACCAAAAACAGTTGTGTTTTTTTGTTTTTTTTTTAATGTCTGTTTTGTTTTTATGGCAGTAACACTGTAAAAAACAGATATAGGTGCACTGTGCCTTTAAAAAATTAAGAAACAGTGTAAACACAATATTATTTTCAATCAGACAAAATCTATTGTGGTCCCAATACTGTGCAAGGTCACTGCCAAAGTCCGTATAATGAAAAATTAGGAACTTATATACAAGGGACATATGTGTCCTCCACTTGAGCTCAAAAAAAAAAAAATACATAGTGTAAATCTATATATAAGTTCAGTGGATGTTAAAAAAAACTTTGTTGAAACACTCACAAACAAAGAGCAGATGAACCTACTCTGACTGATCAGCTTGAGTAGATCCCTTAAATGGCTAAGCGATGCAGTGAAGGATGCCAGCAATAGGTATGTTTAAATACTTTATTGCATCAAGTTGTGGTTTAAAGCCCTCTAAAGCTGGGAGGGTCCTTCTTTTGCAAAAAAAAAACACCTTTATTGGACATTGTTCAAAATCTTAGTGTGATATATTTGTTTGTGTTAAGAATAAAGAGAAATTATTTGGGATTGTGGTTGTTAGAAAAATGTTAAGCAGATATATATTTGAAAATAGAGAATAAAAAGAAAGAATACAGGCAAGTTCATCAGGCAAGGAATCACTTTCTGATCCGGTCAAAATAGTAATTTATGCTGAGCAACTGAGAGTACCACATGCTCAGCACACAGAAGAGGGATAGAAACATGACAAAGCTGAGATAGTGAGAGTAATTTGTATATTTATTTGCAATACCTGAGAAGTTGTGACATTTATAACATTGTGCAAAGTAGCTTGTGAAGAGCTTAACAGGATCACATTTGTTCGAGCATTGTCTGCCACATGCTATTCAGGATCTTCCTGATGATTAAGTCCTTTATGTACTGATGCTAAATTAAAATGAGCAGTCTAACCTTGGCCTAGATGAGATAATTGAGAAGGAAATTCTAGAAGATTTTACTGTTCCGTCACAATGAGGAATTACAAAAGCTGGGCTCCTTTTTACTCTTAGATGTCAAATGATAGCTTGGGCTCTATTGTTCTCAAAGTAATTTGACTACTCTAAGCTGCTGTATTTGCTTGAGAAACTTTCTGTCATATCATTCACAAGGGGACAAAATGTGGATGGTCAGACAGGACACTAAAACCGTCTCTCCTAAAACAGTACATTTGGGAGACCTTGCAATACTTTTGATACTATTGATTGTTACAGTGCAATACTCAATGGAATTCTTCACAATAGGTACTAAGTGAAAGATACATTAGCTGCATGTTCCTTATGTTTGCTACTTTGTTATAATCTTTAGAATTATGTGTTACATTTATTGATTCTAAGGACTAATGTTTGACACATACTGTTACTATTTTACACTTTGACTTTGTTATTACTTAATGTTACTGTTTTAAAGATTAGAATTTCTAGGCGCAACTTCACAGGCAGACCCCAGTCTAGCCTCCTGCATAGAGAAGCTTTCAGATAGCACTGCTTAAGGGCTCTCTTCAGGTATCTAGTGGCCACCAATGATCTAATAATGCCCTCATGCTGTGCTTCCCGAGGACAGTTCCCTGGTATCCCCAGATGCGGGACACCAGGGAACAAAATCAAGATGGTGGGACAGGCCCACAAAAAACAGGACAGTTGGGAGGCATGACATTGGGGGACAACATAAGCTCTCAGACAGATACATACTATAAGAAAGAAAGAGAGACATTAAAATATATACAGTTTATTTTATCTACTGGAGGTTGTCTTCCCTGGCAAATATAGAATGTAGGTATTATACCTTGTGGGTGCTCCCTTCTCTAACATGGTGTCCTTAGAGCACCAGGAGGAACTGATTAGACATTAAATCTTTCCAAGCTAAAACAAAAACAGTAAAGGGCACTGAATAGTTATAAATGTCAGCTCCAAATGTAATCTTTAATGAAGTTTAGTTTGGGGAAATAGTCTCCCTCTCGCTAACTTGCATCGTCTTAGTGTCCTAGAGGGAAGATGCCATGCTTGACAGGTTGTAACCAATGGTGTGCATCTCTGCATCTGTGGTCAGCAAGTTAAAACAAAAGGGGGCAATCTATAATATATTGAGAGTACATTGCACCTCCCGTAACCCCAGGAGAATAACCACTGATAATTGACACTTAAAAAGCAGCAACCTATTACACTCATGAATCTAATGATCCTCTCATGATCCTATAAGTATGAAGTCTGAATGTTACAAAAGGAACCTCATGTCATATGTTCATAGAACAATTCTGGGTTATGATCAGAAGAATCATTAGTAAACATGATTGCTACACTTACATCAATGTATGGACATATATATATATATATATATATATATATATATATATATATATATATATATATATATATATAACATATTGCAGAATGTTATTCTATCATTAAAGTGAAACTCTATGCCCAAAAATTCATTTAAAAAAAATTAATTAAAGTATATAATTAATCATTGAAAAAACATATGCATTTACTAACACCTGCACAAACTAATATGCCTTGAAATGTTTCCATTAGCTGAAGAATTGGCTTACGTAGCTAGTAAAGGTCCAGCCCTTTTTGCCCAGCTAGATCTGAGTAATATCCATTAAATGCTTTCATATAGAAGGACTGAGGATAAATCTAGTCAAAATATTCTTAGAGAGACAAATGATTTCATTGTGGCTTAAGCAGACTTGGGGATTGATTTTGTTACAAACTGCAATTCATCCGAATTTGTACCAATCTGGTGGTCATCCAAATTCATGATTTCTAAACTGCTGTATAGAGTAATCAAGAAAGATACGACTTGCAGGGCATGCTGTCTAAGGCATCTAGGATCAGCAGATACAAATGTGGCACACAGATGTTATTGTCAGACATTAGCAGGTTTATTTACTGTGTAAGTGAGCATTCAAAGTGAATTTCAAATATTGTCACCAAAATAACTTTGGCTTAATGAATCAGTTTTTGTGTATAGATCATGTCTCTGAAGGTTCACTGCGCAATCCACTGCCATTTATGAGCTAAATCACTATTGTTTCTGTTTATGCTGCCCTAGGCACAGGTTCCAGTAGTCGCATATTTGCCAGGACAGTCCTGCAGTTTTGTGTAGAGAAGTCACTGAGCATTAGGGCTTCAGCAGCTCTCCGTGCATTGTATGCTGGGGGGGGGGGAGAGGGGGGAGGGGGGCGGAATGTCACTTCTTTTAAGGGTGGACCTGCCCCCTTTGATAGTGACCACATCCACCCAGAAGGTGGCAGAGAAAGTTGGCAGGTATGGAGTCTCATCATCACGCAGCAAGAATAAAAGAGATGTTTAATTAAGCTCAAATTTTTTTATGTAATTAAACTGTGTTGCTACATTCAAACCCAATAATACAAAGTTATGTCTCTGGGCATTCTTCGTTTTAATCTCAGGCACATTTTGACAGCCACAAACCTGCTCTAAATGAACATTATTTGACTGTGAAATTCCTGATTCACTAAAATCACAGCAGGAATACATAAATAACACAGGTGTAAACCTCATAGTAAAATGAGAAGTATATGGCATGCAAATAATCTGAAGTACTATATTCAGACAAACATAGTTTGTTTAAGTTTAGTTTTGCATTTTCTGAATTATTGGTATATTTTAAGTGATTTATGTGATATCCAGGAACCTGCATACAGAAGATAATGCACATAACAATTTTTAGTAACACTAGTGGTATAATCATAAATATGCTTTTTCTGAAAGCACATTCTTTGTGAAAATATTTTAAACTCAATGAACTCAATGAATATTGTATCTAGAATGAATCCGCATTTCTGGAAATTCCACTCCATTATACTGATTAACAGCACATTGATTAAATCCTGCCGGATTTCTCCTTTTTTATTCTTAAAAAAAAAAAAAAAAAACAATCATTTGAATTGCACATATTACATAGTTGTCTAGGTTGAAAATAGACCCCATTAAGTTCAAGAAGCCCATTCGTTTATGCTATTGACCCACAAGAAAACCAAAAAACCCAGTTGGAGCCATTTTGAATTATGCGACAAAAAGGGAAAACATCTTCTTGATTCCATAATAGCTGTTACATTTCTCCTTGGATTAACAACCTGTTTACATACATATAAATTATATCCTTGAATATTCTATTGATGCAAAAAAACATTTCAAAACCTTTTTTAAATGTGCAAAATCTGATAACACAACCAATTTAGGCAGATAATTCCACTTCTTTATTGTTCTTAGTGCAAAGAACTATTCAGTCTCAATGGGTGACCTCTTGTCTGTTGTATATTCCTGCTAACGGACAGGTCAGCACATAGTGGTTTGTACTGACTCTGTATATATTTTTATAGTGCCATTAGATCCCCTCTGAGGCACCTTTTTTCTAAAGAAAACAATTCCAGTTTTTCAAGTGTTTCCTCATAAATAATGGGTTCCACCCCTCTTACTCGTTTTGTAGCTCACCTCTGCACTTTTTCTAGTTCTGTAATATCCTTCTTTAAAATTGCTGCCCAAAATGGCACCACATATTGAAGGTGTGGTTTTACCATTGATTTGTAAAGAGGAAAATTTATTTGTGAATCATATGTTTCAAAACCCATTTTTCTACACAAAAGCACCTTCCTAGCTTTTGCAACAGCAGACCAGTATTGCATACTGTTGCCTAGCTTGTTATATTTAAGTATTACAAAGTCTTTTTTATTTCATGTATAAGTGGCTTGTGGGTTCCTTATTCCAAAATGCATGCATATGCATTAATCTGTATTGAATCTCATCTGCCACTTGCCTGCCCAGTCCCCCAATTTATGCAAATCCCACAATAGATATACTATGTTCAGACTGTATTTTCTTACCTAGTTTTGTGTTATCAGCAAACACCAACAAATGATTTGAAATGTTTAAGTCAAGATCATTTATAAATAGACAAAAGAGAAGTGGACCCAGGACCGAACCCTGAGGCACGCCACTTACCACTTTTGTTCAATATCAAAATTTTCCATTTACATCTACTCTCTGCACTATATCTTTAATCCAGTCTTCAATCAATAAGCCAGTGTTCTTTTCAAGAACACAATGTTTCGTCTACCCCAACTGACTTCAGTTTTACTAGTAACCTTTTACATTTTGTGGGATAGCGGTTTTGTGTGTGTATGCATAGGTATCAACAGTCCCACTTTTGGCAGGACAGTCATATATTTTGAAATCTTGTCCCAGCAAAAATGGATCCTACATACTTCAGGATGCAAAAGGATGCACTAGGACACAGAACACTTAAACTACACGTCATGCATGGTCTGCCTTTAGGGGAGGTCTGTTCGCCTTTCCAACCACTTTAGGGGTGGCCACATTTTGGATGTTCCTACCCTTTTCATTTACAGGCCCACCTCTGTGCTTTTCAACCAAAAGTTTCTACCTGCTAGTAAGCAGGAAAGGCATGTGATTGACTAGTGACATGAACTGTCCCCAAAAAGCTTAGAGCGAGCATTACTAGATGCATTCGCGCCAAGCTCAGACCACTGAAACAGTTCTATCTACATAGTATGTGCTAAGTTGGCCTGCTCAGGTAATTTCTTCGGGCAGAACCAAGTTGTCTCTGACATTATTTAATCAATTGCCCATCATATTTGCTCCATGATTGGCTATTTCACAACCACATTTCAATTCAAATATTATAGCAGCTTTATTTTCTTGATTTTAAATATTGCACATAATGGATCAACATACAAAGAATATTGCAATGTCCAACATCACCAAGATTGGGATGTTAACAGCATTCAAAGTTTCTCTTGTTTTAGTCCACTTTCCATGGCATAAATCAATCAATATTTAATAATTTTATTTATGTATAATGTTCCCTGTTGAATATCAATCTGGCATATTAGCTGTAGCCTGGAGTGCTGTATAGGCCTCTCATTGGCTCTGTTGAATCACATTACTGCAAATGTAATTGTTTTTGTGGGAAAAGCAAATCTTATGGCCTGACTGGTGTTCAGATCCGTGTTTAACAATGTGTTGACTATGCATTGATTTCAAGTGGAAGAGGGGTTCAATCACTTTTTCCCTCCTCCAAAACTTCTTTGTTTGTGCTCCACAAGTAATGCCAAACCTCAATAGCAAGCCAGTAACCAGCCTTATGCTGATGAGTTGCATTAACAACGAAACAGCTGTCCATGAGTGGTTCACTGACTATGCTCCTAAGTTATGTTTCAAAGCTGGTGTATACAGCAACCATTAACTCCAAGTACCCCATGTTTAAAATGGAATAATCAGACAAAAATGTGATTCTTTGTTGAACTAATTTGCATATGCCCACCCCGAATCCCTTGCAACATCACTGAAAATTTAAGATTTCTGTGGTAAAGCAAGTCTTATGGCTTGACTGGCGTGCAGATCTGTGTTTAACAATGTATTGACCCTACATGTATATGTAGACATAAATAAGAATATAAGAATAGACAAAATATAAAATATATCCCCAATGGATCAAAGAAAGTTAGAAAGATCAAAATCAACATTTAGTTCATGGGGGGTAAGCCTGTCTAAGTCAATTACACATCTCATGTATCATCTTCCAAGCTTATTGATTACATTGCCACCTCACCATGCGTGGGTGATTTTATTGATGGCACAACATTTTAAAAATGTTGGTTGGTTATTGTGAGTTGAAAAATGTTTGGAAAATGAATGGTTAGTAAAGCCCTGAGAGATGTTCCTACAGTGTTCAGAAAGCCTGGGCTTTAAATTACTGGTGGTCATGCCACCTCTGGAGGTGACCACAGAAAAGTATAAATTTGAGGAGGTTTAATTGTTTAGTTCTGATACTGCATTATTTTGTATTGTGGTTTTTTATTACACTCATTTTGCATTATATATATTCACAATGCTCTTACAACAGATTATTTAAATACACTTTAGCTCATTAGGCACTGGCACTATTGAATTGGACTCCCATGTTTGAATTAGTGTAGGACCCACCAACATTGGGGTACCGTGAAGTAGTGGTCGGCTTAACACAACATGGTCATATGGTGGAACTGAATCCCATATTTGTTTGCTGAGATAGGCCTTATAGAATTTTAAAAATTATTTTTATGTGTGCGCTGTTCCTTAATCTGTATATAATATACATTTTTATCTCTACAACAGCACCATTGCTGAGAAATGCATGTTCCAGGTGTGCCCTCAATTCCATTTTTTTTTCTTTACTGTGTAAGTCCAGACCACATTCCTTTTGGGTTGAGCCAGTTACCACGACCAGGGGGCTCAACCCAAAAGGTATTCAGATGCCCCTTTGGAGGTGACCACAGGAAAGTATACCTTTAAGGAGGTTTTAGATAGCAATGTCACTGTAATTATGTTTTTCATTTAGTATACAGCAGATATATGATATGCATTGTGCATTCCTTTGTATTGTGTTGTTTGTTTTGTTTTTTTACATTATATATTTAGATTATTCAAATACAATTTAGTTCATTTAGCACTAGCACCTTTTAATTTGTTTCTCATGCTGGAATTATTATAAGACCTATCAATATTGCAGTACTGTAAAGTAGTGGTGGGCTTAACACAATATGGCCATATGGAGGAACTAAATTACGTAACTAAATTAAGTAACAATGAGGTCCAGAGTTCATAGCCCTGGAGCCCTTCTATCTGGTAGCAATATGACATTTGGAAGAACTATCCCAACAGCCCAGGTTCCCAAAAATGGGTGAGACCTATAGGGTTTAATCAAATTGAATGTTTGTGCATTGATGAACTTTGAATCCAAATCACTGTGCATAGACCTGGATGGATAGATATCCTCAAAGTATTTTTTTTTAAATGAATTCGACATTTTGATTGATACCTTGTAGAAAGGTTGTGGAGTTTTTTGAACAAACTGTTAGGAAATTTTCAAGTGACGTTTTGACTGTATATACAAAGAGACGTTTTGTTGATCTGCCCAAATCCAGATACTATATATCTACTCATTTTGTTGTTCAATCTACTGATGTTTTTTTTTTAAGTATTCTTCTTTTTTTATTTTATGATGAAGTGTACCTTAGGGTAATGTTTTTTTGTTTTTTTTTGTCATTAACCATTGGTTATTTTTCTTGTATCTTCACAGTGTTTTAAGCTTATTCGGAATCTTTGAACTACTGGTGGGAACCACTACAAAGGCAGGTATACAGTATTTTATTTAAGTCTAACAAATTGTAGAATTTTCAGGAACTGACATCATTGTATTACTTCCTTTCTTTGTAGTATTGTACAATTATATGGAGAGCAATCCTACATCTACTGGATATTTTGTGGGTTTCATGTTGAGTGCCAGAAAAGGCAATATTGTTTGCATGTTGAATAAGCATCATGGGATTTCTGACACAGTTGCCATTTATTTCCCATGCTGTTAGCAAGTGTTGTCTCTCACAATAGTTGATCTACCATGGTGTAGTGCAGCGGTAGGCAATCTTCAGCCCTCCAGATGTGCACTATGTCTCTCATAATGCTCATACAGTCATATTGCTGGCAAGCATTAGGATAGATGTTTTCCACCTGAAGAGCTGAGGTTGTCTGTCATGGTGTATTGAGTTGAACCAAAGTATTTTTGTTTCTTCATAGTCATAATTCATGACTTACTAGTAACGTGAATGGCAACAAGTTGATATTTTGGACAGGTGCAAGAATGAGTGCTCCTGCTCCTAAATCCTCTGTAAAATGTCATTATGGAAAATTCAACACCAAATATCACTGCTAGATTGTCATTACAACATCCAAAATGGAACTGGCAGCATTGCAACATATAGGGTATAATTGTAAGGGCTTTGTCATTTGCTTGAGATCAGTGTTGCAAAGTTTTTATACTGCTTAAACCAAGACATGGCTGGAATAATATAGTTATCCTAAAGCATAACTCTCTGCATTTCCTATATTTCTACCAAAGGAAGGTGCATGCCATGAGATAAGGAATCCCTGTGATGTAATTTCACCTTTACAAATAAAAATAAAAAAGTTGCCACAAAATCTTATTCAATGAGCAACACACATTCACAGACACATTAGTTCCTTTCTCAGAGTGTAATGTCCGTTAGTTCCACTGGTGGTAAATAAATGACATAAATACTGCAAGAGAGCTAAGAGAGGGTGGATTTTTTGAGTAAATGTTTTGCATACAACAGTATTCCGCTAACAATTAGTTGTTATGTACTATGAATGATCTCTCTGTACCCTACCTCTCTACTGCCTCACCCTCTGTCCTTTCCCTCTCTACGTTCCCATGCTCGCTTGCCCCCTACCCAGGTAAGCAGGCAGGTATCTTTCCGATCACAGACTATGTGACTAACAGCAATTCCATATACCCACTGTTGTAAGATGCTCACACTGTTCACATGGCTAAAATGTTATTACAATGCATATACGGTTAATATTTCCTTTGCTTTATGGAAAATTGTACAGTTGAGTACTTTGTATGCGATGACCGTAATACTCTCACGAGCGGGACCTGCGCGTCCCACCCAAATATTGCACGTCTCTGCATGTTACATATTGTTATTTCTTCTGCTCAATAAATAGCTTTGAAACATTGTACTATGAATGAAGTAACATTATTTCAGTATGAATTAAGGGTTATGACACATGTTCTCTAGCACATGATTTCCAAGTCAACTGATGGAAGCAAAGCAAATAAATGTACCTCTTAGTTCACCTGAGTGCTAGATCTTCAATTTACTTAATTGTAACTAGCACTTGTATCTAAAAAACCTTTTTTAGATACATAAATGAGAAAAGAAAAGTAAAACAAGGATTAGTTAGATTAAAAACAAAAGAAGGAAGGTATGTAGAAGAGGATAAAGGTCTAGCTGACTGCCTCAATGAATATTTTTGTTCTGTATTTACAGATGAAAATGAAGGAAAGGGACCTCAGTTAAGAAAAAGGATAAATGAGTCATTTATTACACGTGAGTTTACAGAGGAAGAGGTTCTATTTCAACTGTCAAAAGTAAAGACAAATAAGTCAATGGGACCTGATGGAATACACCCAAAGCTATTAAAAGAGCTTAGTGGTGT
Source organism: Pelobates fuscus (assembly GCF_036172605.1). Classification (NCBI taxonomy): domain Eukaryota; kingdom Metazoa; phylum Chordata; class Amphibia; order Anura; family Pelobatidae; genus Pelobates; species Pelobates fuscus. Next base: position 296,543,730 of record NC_086318.1, read on the forward strand.
ACTAGCAAAACCATTAACAGATTTATTTAACCAATCATTGATAACAGGAGTAGTCCCAGAAGATTGGAAGTTAGCGAATGTTGTGCCCATTCACAAGAAAGGTAATAGGGAGGAGTCGGGCAACTATAGGCCAGTAAGCCTAACTTCAGTAGTGGGGAAAGTGATGGAAACCATGTTAAAGGATAGGATTGTTGAACATCTAAAAACACATGGATTTCAAGATCAGAGACAACATGGGTTTACTTCAGGGAGATCATGCCAAACTAATCTTATTGATTTTTTTGATTGGGTAACTAAAATTATAGATCAGGGTGGTGCAGTAGACATTGCTTACCTCGATTTCAGTAAGGCTTTTGACACTGTTGCACATAGAAGGCTTATCAACAAACTACAATCTTTGAGTTTGGATTCCAATATTGTTGAATGGGTAAGGCAGTGGCTGAGTGACAGGCAACAGAGGGTTGTAGTCAATGGAGTATATTCGAAGCTTGGGCTTGTCACCAGTGGGGTACCTCAGGGATCTGTACTTGGACCCATTCTCTTTAATATTTTTATTAGTGATATTGCAGAAGGTCTTGATGGTAAGGTGTGTCTTTTTGCGGATGATACTAAGATATGTAACAGGGTTGATGTTCCAGGAGGGATAAGCCAAATGGAAAAGGATTTAGGTAAACTAGAAAAATGGTCAGAGTTGTGGCAACTGACATGTAATGTGGATAAGTGCAAGATAATGCATCTTGGACGTAAAAACCCAAGGGCAGAGTACAGAATATTTGATATTGAGTCCTAACCTCAACATCTGAGGAAAGGGATTTAGGGGTGATTATTTCTGATGACTTAAAGGTAGGCAGACAATGTAATAGAGCAGCAGGAAATGCTAGCAGAATGCTTGGTTGTATAGGGAGAGGTATTAGCAGTAGAAAGAGGGAAGTGCTCATGCCATTGTACAGAACACTGGTGAGACCTCACTTGGAGTACTGTACACAATACTGGAGACCCTATCTTCAGAAGGATATTGATACCTTAGAGAGAGTTCAAAGAAGGGCTACTAAACTGGTTCATGGATTGCAGGATAAAACTTACCAGGAAAGGTTAAAGGATCTTAACATGTATAGCATGGAGGAAAGACGAGACAGGGGGGATATGATAGAAACATTTAAATACATAAAGGGAATCAACACAGTAAAGGAGGAGACTATATTTAAAAGAAGAAAAACTACCACAACAAGAGGACATAGTCTTAAATTAGAGGGACAAAGGTTTAAAAATAATATCAGGAAGTATTACTTTACTGAGAGGGTAGTGGATGCATGGAATAGCCTTCCAGCTGAAGTGGTAGAGGTTAACACAGTAAAGGAGTTTAAGCATGCGTGGGATAGGCATAAGGCTATCCTAACTATAAGATAAGGCCAGGGACTAATGAAAGTATTTAGAAAACTGGGCAGACGAGATGGGCCGAATGGTTCTTATCTGCCGTCACATTCTATGTTTCTATGTTTCTAAATGCGACTGTATAAATGTCATTATTGGTGTTCAACGCCAATGTACTATGTGGTGAACATAATTATATGCGACAATAAAAAGCATAATAATGTGAACAAAATTAAGATACAGTAAGCCACCTTTTCATAATTCATTTTGTCTCATTGTACAGCAGAAGAAATAAAGGCGAAAGTGAAAGAACCGGTGATTCTCACCAATTACAGAGTATGAGAATCTTAATATGTCATGTTGCCCAACTTTAACTGACCAGGCAAGTCTTTTGCAACAGATAACATGTCAACTGAATTACTTTAAAGGACCACTATAGGCACCCAGACCACTTCAGCTCAATGAAGTGGTCTGGGTGCCAGGTCCATCTAGGGTTAACCCTGCAGCTGTAAACATAGCAGTTTCAGAGAAACTGCTATGTTTACATATGGGTTAATCCAGCCTCTAGTGGCTGTCTCATTGACAGCCGCTAGAGGCGCTTCCGCGCTTCTCACTGTGATTTTCACAGTGAGAAGACGCCAGCGTCCATAGGAAAGCATTGAGTAATGCTTTCCTATGGACTGCCTGAATGCGCGCGCGGCACATGCCGTGCATGCGCATTCAACCGATGACGTCGGAAGGAGGAGGAGAGTCCCCAGCGCCGAGGGAGAAAGGTAAGTGTTTAAACCCTTCCTCCATCTAGAGCCCGGCGGGGGGTGGGAATGAGGGGAGGGGGGCCATGAGGGTGGGGGGGGGGCCTATAAACACTATAGTGCCAGGAAAACGAGTTTGTTTTCCTGGCACTATAGTGGTCCTTTAAATGAAAGAAAACTGGATTTTTCTCAGAGTAAGCTACTCCATCCATCTTTTATCATGCCAGTCTCAAGTTGGGCCTTGATAAATATAACCCTTCAATTGTACTGAAATAACATGTAACAAAAATATTATGAAATCATTTGTTTAATGGCACTTGAATGGAAGGATACACAGTTACAGATACTTGTTGTGGTAAAGGTTTATATTATGGATTGGAAAAATCTTTTATTAGTAGCACAATTTCATACACCAGACACTGAGAAAATGCATTCGAAAAGCCAGAGCAGAGAGAATTAATTACTTGACTCTAATAACAATTAACTGACTGGCTTGTTTGGAAATATTTTCATGACCTTTGCATTAGCTATTTTGTTGTGCAGTGAGATGTGAGTATGAGCAGACATATGTGCGTCTGAACAGATCTTAATCTGCCAATTTAGATCTGAAGCATTTCTGCTTTGGTTGTTTCTAGGTAAATTTATGCAAAGACTTTTAAGTGTAGGCATCTCTGGTTTACCCATCTGAATAAATTACAGGGATGATTAACTCTATATATTTATACAACATCTGATACACCAGATACAAATACTACATCGATGACCACCATGCCTGTTTTCATGGTGCTGATCATGTGACCAGTATTTGTAGGCCAGTTGTGTTTCAGGAAATTCACCTCCAATATATTTTTCCCACTATCATTCGTGATAGTGATGCCATGGTGCTATTGGTGATAGAGCAAGTGACCGGTCAATATTCCTGTTACCTTGCTTTACTCATTCCTGAGTGAAGTATTTTTTATTAATACTAGCATTTATATGGCACTAACAATTTCATCAGAGCTTTAGAATTATAAAATGGGAAATAATTGATATAGACAAATAATGTTGGCAGACACAAGAGGTGAATAAGGTCCTGGTAAAAAGAACTAGGTGGAAGGGGTAAGGAAGCATATACGTAAGTTAAACCTTTCAGAGGGGTTGGAAGAGTAGTTGGATATGATGCCTGTGTCAAATTAAGTTTGTAAAAGTAAAGTGCTGAAGAACCAAAAAGTGGAAGGTGATCAAGTGAATCTGAACTATGGAAACAAGAGAAGTGTGGAGTGATGGGAGGGATATAGTAATGAGAGAAGACTCACCCAGGGAGATGGTAGGCTTTCTTAATCTGGTAGGGTTACAGTGACTTTATGAAGGACTGGATACTGCAGGAAGTCAAATAGGATGGTGTAGAGCATTCCATAGGAATGGCACAGGCCTCGAGAAATGTGTGTTCAAATTATTTTTATTAACAAGTTTTAATAGAACAATACAATACTGGAATAAAATAAAAACCTAACAGTGATAATATGGGGTAAAAAGAAGGGAAGGGGGGAAATATCTAATCAAAAATGGGGAAAAAGAGGGGGATTCCATCCTTATGTATCAGCATTTGAAATTACAGGTGTTTAGAGTCACGATTTATAATAGAGAGTACACTGAAGTACGTGAAAATAAATTTCAATAGTTACCATATAAATGGTATTGTAGGGTGTGTGACATTAATTATATCCTTATATCCAATATTCTTTTCTTTATATCATCCTCCCAAGTGTCCCAGTGAAACTGCAAAATAGCATTGTTAGGGGATGGTTGCCTCAATGCCATTTTATATATTTTGTTTTCCTATACCAAAAGAAGCACTTCCTTTATAGATGGAATGGTTGGCGACTCCCAATAGCAGGGTATGATTGACGTTGTTGCAACAAGGATGTGGCCTATCACGATCTTATCTATTCTATTTGTTGCATCAGGAAATCTCTTAAACAATCCCATGTCTGGTGTGAATATGACAATGGATGGATCTATCATTTTAATTAAGGAATGGAAACTCTTCCATAAATATTTGATTTTCTCACAGTGCCACTATATGTGAGACAGTGTCCCAAAGTCACCACAGCCCGTCCAGCGTCTATCTGAAAAATCTTTATTCACTTTGTGTAACCTAGAAGGGGCCAGAAGCCAATGGTACAAGATCTTGTAATGGTTCTCCATGTGGATAAGTCAAGAAATTCTGTAGCTAAGATTTAGCAATATGGGAACAAGCAAATGACAAGAAAAGGTCTATTGCCAGATGAAGGGAAGTAGAAAAGCTGCTGTTGTTAAAGTTGAAATGTTATGTGGAGAAGAATTGATGAGGGCTTTGTAAGTTAGTATTAGCATCCTGAAGGGTATGATAAGTTAATAAAAGGAATGACAAATGAGTGAGATGTGTAAGTAGCAGTAAGCCCTTAAACTAAGTACGGAAGCAGCAGTCATTACTAATGTTAAATTGGGCAATGTGAGTATATTTAAGACCAATGAAGAGCAGGTTACAATAACCAATCAGAGAAAAGATACGGGAATAAACAAGTGCCTTAGTTGTGCCTTGTGTTAAATAGGGCTTAATATGAGCAATATTTTTAAGGTAGATATTATAAGATTTGGAGGCAGACTGTAGGTGAAGAGAAAAGGTGAGACCTATGTAGGAAAGGCCTATTTTGAAAGCAGTGAGGATATCATTTTAAAAATTCCCCAGTCAAAGATATAATGGTGAAATGTATTATAAGAAAATAAAGCCTTTAAGGACAACTGTCATCAATTTTTTACCTCTCATTTTTTAAAAGTCTATTACATTTAATTAACAAAATATAATTTATTTTTTAATGATGTGGTATTTTGGTTCTATGGGAAAAATTAGACATTTGTTATCTAGCTGAGCAGCCATGTTGGGCCAAACACTAATTATAAATAGGAAATCCACAGGTTTAACAGGGTGGAACTTCAAGCAGGATTTATTGGGAATAGGGATACAAAACATACAGTATGTTTCTATCTCAAGCCTTAGTCATGTAATTGACTACATGATCAGCTACTGCTAAACTTAAATTGTCTGTTGCTGCAGTTTCACACAGACTACACAGAGCTATCGCATCTTACAAATTAGAGTGAGCAGCAGTTGGTCAGATAATATTAGACGACGATGAGTTGAAAACGACTGTCTATATCAGCCAAAACGTTGTCATGCTGTGTTTCTTCCAATATAAATTCTGCAGTATGATTGTATCTGTGTGCCTGGACTCTCTGTGCTTTTGAAAATATTAAGGGCGCTTGCCATCCACTAACGCTTGAGCACCAGTATATTATTTGGATAAATTGTGCAATCCTTACTTGAAAACTATCAGATAATATCAGATTTAAAAAAAAAAAAGGTGACATTTTCAAACAATCAATACACCAACTAAACTTTTCATATGTTGTTTGCATTATTTCCACTTAAATATTTATATAGAGAGATTTTCACATTATAAATTTAAAAAAAAAAGAATACAACCAATTATTTTGTTTGTAAAGAATTTGCGAATTTGGTTATAAACATATCACTTTTTCTAAACAAGCATAAATAATTTTATAAAACACAAATAAAGTAGATGATAATTTACTGGGCACAAATGATCTTTGCTGTGCCAACACATAATTGTATCTCGGAGTGGAGTGAGCATTGCCATAAATGTTATTTATTCAAGGTCATGAAAGGCCATGCATCTCACATCTTCTAGTTTAATGTGTGAATAGGAGAAAAAGGATCACCTCCATAGAGAGTGCAGTAGGAGAGTGCACTGTGAATCAACATCAAGGTATCCTTCTATGTCTTTACACATTATACATAACAAAAGACTATACATTCATAACATGACATAATCCATATTATTTTAAAGGCCACTATATTTTATTAAAAAAAAAATGTATCATTTAAAATAATTTCTATATATGTCATGGAAAAAGGAGTCAAGAATGAGAGGTAAATGTTACACTTGCTTCAGAGAGAAGTCCAATAGGGAAGAGATGGCATTTTTCCAGACAATTATTTTTTTATTTTTTATCTTTTCACATATTATTGAACTTTAACTCATTTGACCTTCATAAGACATAAAGAATGACATAATTTAAACAATACATAATCTATAGACCATATTAAAATGCAGACTTCTGCCAATTCAACAAAGTTTGCTTCACCAACATTTCATTGTGCTGTTGATGACCTAGAACTTGCCCATTACATGAAGTTGATTTTCTTTTTTTGTTTTGTTTTTTAAACAAGAAATTATTAAATGGTGTTTAAGGCAGACACCCTGCATGTCAACATTTAAGAACAGATTGACATCTTATCTGGGTCTTGCCAGGAGCATGCTGCTGCCTCACTCATTGGTTGAGAACACAAAACTGGCATAACTTATTAAGTGGTATGAATTCATGACAGGTAGTGAGAAGACCCAATAGTGGACGCGACTATTATGCAACATAGGACAATACTACCTGTAAAGAGATGTTCTAGCCCCAAAAGAGGGCTTTTAACCTGGTGTTTCCATCCTCAGTCAGAGCAGCTCATGAGCAGAGTGCTTCAGCACAGTTTGCACAATATTCCCACATTGGAAGAAATAATTATTTGACAGGGGGTAGGAATAGCCAACATTGACATGACGTGGTTGCCTGTATCACCTAGAGATGTAGTACACAAAGGAGGCCTGTCAGAGAGAAGGGGTAGAGTGGACTGAGAGCCAGCTACAGACTATCATCAGCCTCAGCCAGCTTCTGTTGCAGCAAGATCCCACTAAAGCCCACCCTCCAGCACCCAAAAAGCATGAAAATGGAAGAGGGATAAAAATGTGTAAACTATGACTTCTAAATGTGTCTGCTTATGTTTATCTGCATCAGTGTGTATGTGTCAGTATGTGTGTATGTGGCTGTACATATGCATAGCATCCAAATACCAAAACTACATAAAAATACACCCCTACAATCAAACGGCAACACTACACACAAATGCATTCAAACACAAACACTACACACAAACATAAAACTGCATTCAAACGGCAACTGTACTAACAAATGCATCCTTGTATTCACACACAGACATACTCCATACAAATACATGGTTACATTAAAACACACAAACACTGCTCATAAATATAACAATGCATGGGTGGGCGGTATGATGGTTGAGGATCTACCTTTTGGCCACCCATGTACTAGAGAGCAGCCCAAAAATATTACTCTCACCAGGGCCCTATAGTCGTTCTGCTAGTTGTGAAACATGCCTAGTACAATAGGTAATATGTCAACAGATACGACAAATGTGTGCAATATAAATAGAGGCAAGTATTATATATAACAGCATTATGATTTACATCCCACAATATAGGTGCATATGTGAAATACATACTAAAATGCACCTGAAACAATACATACGTGGGGGGGGGGGGGGTGGAAATGGGTGCAATATTATCATATGTGTTTAAAAACATTGGAGGTGCATTTTAAGCTAACATCCTACCAAACAGTACTAAAACTCACAGTTAGAGCAAAAATGCAAGCTGAGTCTCGATTAATATTTAGACAAAAAATATATATACTTGAAGGAAGGATGACAAAAATTTGATTTCTAGGCTAATCTGAGTATTTCGAAATTGGACTCTTACAGTAAGAAAACGCAGCTATAAAATGTAGTTATACTGTAATGTGTGGCATTTTTATGTTTCTCTACTTTATTAAGGGTATCCACACAGAATAATAAAATAATAGATGTGAGATTTTAAAGCTTGAATTGTTATTTTATACTGACTAAAGTGCAGGAATGCAATTTTATATGACACCCATGGATACAGATAACTTAAGGCAAAATGGTGCTTTCATGGACAAAAGCTTTTATTAAATAAAGCCTGAGCTCAGTTCACTGCAGTTAGTAAAAATAAGGAAGTAAAAGTGCACAGTTCCCCTGAAAGCAATTAAAAGCACATTTTATTATCCAACTGGATTTGTTATTAACTATACAGACACATACTACATTGTGTTTATTATCTTCAAATCTGAGGGTTTACATTTAAATATAATGCTGCCTTTTTGTGACAGCACACTAATCTGGAATAAAATATTCTTCTGAATGTAAATTTATGTGTAGTTACAAATATTTGTAACTATCCAAATTTGCACTCCGGGCACCATAACAACTTTATTGTTCATCAAAGTGAATTTCAATTTAAGACCAAATTAGCAGAACTGGAAGCATAATTGGCTTGGAGAATGTCTCCAGTGCATGTATTCTGGCCTTAAATTTGAAATGCATTTGAAATTCACACTGAATTCTCAACAGAATTCAAAATTCCATTTTGCTTGTGTAACAAAATGGAGGGACTTTAGATATTCATGTACAATGAGCAGAATGATTGAGAATTGGTGGGATGAAACGTAATTGGGCAGTTATATTAAATGGATATGCAGGGCTTTAGAAGGATAGCTACGGTAGAAAAGTGTTATGTTTGTATATTAAACCTTAATTGCCGCCAAGTGCTAAATAAATGGTATGTGATCAGAAAGGTGGAACTGAGGAATGTTTCTGGGTAGATATGTGCATGGAAGGAACCAGGGTGCAGAATTTTAGGAATATGCTACACACCTTCACACATAAATTGTGATGGGGAAGAGCAACTGTTATCACAAATTAACACTACATAACATCTTATATTTTACCGGTAATTATTGAGATTTTGTCTGGGCCAGATGGACTAATAATACAGTTTGGGGAAACTGTTTTAACCTGTTAAATGTCACTTACTCTTCCAGTATGCACCTCTAGGGGTGCAGACCAGATTCATTGTTCCATCTGGCATTGCTGCGGTAACCCTCTGGAATGCTCTGATCCACTCCATAGGACTATGCAACTGGTTTGTGCCTACTGGTGGTGCAGACCACAAGCTCCCTGGAGCACCGGATAGATGTGATTGTCAGGATCGGGACAGGGATCCAACACGCAGAGTACAAACAGTAGCCAGATACGTATACCGGACCTTAGAATGGCCGGACTAACGTAAGTAGTACAGTATAGAATGGTCAAAGACAAGCCGAGGTCGAGGGTAACAGAAGACAGGTAAGCGAGAGACAAGCCGAATCAAGGGTAACAGAGATAAGCAGAGTAAGGTAAACAAGCCGGGTCAAAACCAAAAGGGATAATAGAATACACAAGCACTGAGTGACTAGAACAAGCTAGAACCATGACAGGGCAATGAGCTAATGAAAGAAGCTCTGTTAAATACCCTGTTCAGAGCAGTAACCACACCTCCGAGACGTCCTGATTGGTCCTGCAGCAATTGACTGACAGGTCGATCCGGGGGAGTGTCCTGATGATGACTTCCTGCCTAGATGGTGTAAAAGGCAGTCACTCCCTCGCGGCCGGCCTTGCATGACCGGATAGACCGCGGGGAAGGGAGTCATCAGACCGTCTGGATGGTGGAACAGCTAAGTCTCTACCTCTTTTGGAGGTAGAGACCACAGGTACCATGACAGTACCCCCCCTCTCAGATACGCCCACCGGGCGGAATGAACCGGGACGAGATGGGAAGCGAGAGTGATACGCCCTGCGGAGACGGGGAGCATGAACATCCTCCTGAGGTACCCAACTCCTCTCCTCAGGACCATATCCCTTCCAATCAACCAGATATTGTACTCTCCCCCGGGAGATTCGAGAATCAATAATAGAGTTGACCTCATACTCCTCCTGACCCTCCACCTGAACGGAGCGAGGAGGGGCTATTGTGGAGGAAAATCTGTTACATATGAGTGGTTTCAGCAATGAAACGTGAAACGAGTTCGGAATGCGTAAGGTATTAGGAAGAGCTAAACGATACGCAACCGGATTGATACGGGTCAGCACCCTGTAGGGTCCAATATAACGAGGAGCGAACTTCATGGAGGGCACTTTTAAACGGATGTTCCTCGTGCTCAGCCATACCCTATCACCTGGAACAAAGACCGGAGCCGCCCTTCTACGTTTATCAGCGTGTTTCTTGACCAACATAGAGTTGTGCACAAGGATTTGTCGAGTTTGATCCCACAACTTCCTCAAATTGGCAACATGAACATCAACCGACGGCACCCCCTGGGAAGGAGAATCCGAAGGAAGAATAGACGGATGAAAACCATAATTCATGAAGAAGGGGCTTGAATGAGTAGAATCGCAAACGAGATTGTTGTGTGCAAACTCCGCCCAAGGAATCAAACCGACCCAATCATCCTGGTGTTCAGAAACAAAGCATCGTAAATATTGTTCATTTTCTGGTTGGTACGTTCAGCAGCTCCGTTAGACTGAGGATGATAGGCAGAAGAAAAGTTTAATTTAATACCAAGTTGAGAGCAGAAGGACCTCCAAAAGCGGGAAACAAATTGGGAGCCTCTGTCCGATACAATTTGAGAGGGTATCCCATGTAGGCAAAAAATCTCCTTGGCGAATATCTCTGCCAATTCGGGAGAAGACGGAAGTTTAGGCAGGGGAATGAAGTGTGCCATCCTAGTAAACCTGTCAACCACGGTGAGGATAACAGTCTGTCTTTTAGAGATAGGTAGATCGACAATAAAGTCCATGGCCAAACAGGACCATGGTTTCTCTGGAACCTCCAAGGGTTGCAGGAGTCCACATGGAAGCGTATGGGGTTGTTTGGTTTTAGTACAAACTTCACATGCAGCGATGAACTCCTCAACATCCCTCCATAAAGTAGACCACCAGAAGTCCTTAGAGATCAAGGCGTAAGTTTTGCGAATACCAGGATGTCCCGCCATCTTGCTATTATGTAAACACTGTAAAAGTTCCAGTTGAAAAGCAGGAGGAACGAAATGACGACCCGCAGGGGTTTGTTTAGGTGCAAGATGTTGCAACTTAATGATCTCGGCCAGTAATGGAGAATGAATCCTGAGATTCGTATTAGCAATGATATTGCACTTCGGAACTATAGAAGAAAGAACTGGTTCAGGTACAGTAGAAGGTTCATATTGGCGAGATAATGCATCGGCTTTAGAGTTTTTAGAACCAGGTCTGTAAGTCAGTACATAATTGAAGTGAGTCAGGAATAAGGACCAACGAGCTTGTCTAGAGGATAAGCGCTTAGCCTTCCCAATATATGACAAGTTTTTGTGGTCTGTCAAAATCGTAATAGGTTGTAGGGTCCCCTCCAACAAATGTCTCCACTCCTTTAAGGCTTTAATGACTGCTAACAGTTCCCTGTCTCCGATGTCATATCTGCTCTCAGCCCCAGAAAGTTTCCTGGAAAAAAAACCACACGGGTGTAATGGTTTATCTACCGCTAATCTTTGTGACAGAACCGCACCTACTCCTGTCTCAGAGGCATCGACCTCGAGTAGAAACGGCAAAGTCGTATCAGGATGGACTAATATTGGAGCAGAAGCAAAAAGTTCTTTGAGCCTCTTGAAAGCAGCGAGAGCTTCAGGAGACCACGTCTTAGTTTCTGCCCCCTGTTTGGTCATATTGGTAATGGGCGCAATAATAGACGAGTAACCCTTAATGAAGCGCCTATAATAATTGGAGAAACCAATACACCTCTGAATAGCCTTGAGTCCCTTAGGTAATGGCCAATCTAAAATAGACTGGAGTTTGTCAGGGTCCATCTTAAAACCTTCCCCAGAAATCACGTAACCAAGAAAATCTATCTGAGACTGATCAAAGCTGCATTTTTCCAATTTACAGTATAGACCATGTTGCAGAAGTTTCTGTAATACCGCTCTGACCTGTCTATGGTGAGTTTCAATCTCCCTAGAGTGTATCAGTATGTCGTCTAGGTAGACAATGACACAATCATGTTGAAACTCCCTAAGTACCTCATTAATCAGATCCTGAAATACTGCAGGAGCATTGCAAAGTCCAAACGGCATAACTGTATATTCATAGTGACCGTACCGAGTATTGAACGCCGTCATCCACTCGTGTCCCTGCTGGACTCTCACCAAATTATATGCCCCTCTGAGATCTAACTTGGTGAAGATTTTGGAGCCCTTAAGACGATCAAATAACTCGGTAATAAGTGGAATAGGATAGGCATTTCTGACAGTTATTTTATTCAAGCCTCGGTAATCGATACAAGGTCTCAGCGTGCCATCCTTTTTCTTAACGAAAAAGAACCCAGCCCCGGCCGGGGAAGAAGACCTCCTAATGAATCCCTTTTCTAAATTCTCCCGAATATACTCCTCTAGAACCAAGTTTTCCTGAACAGACAAAGGATATACATGGCCCCTCGGAGGCATAGTCCCAGGTAGAAGCTTAATTTTACAATCAAATGGCCTGTGTGGCGGCAAAGAATCGGCATTCTTCTTGTCAAATACTGCCTTTAAGTCTAGGTAAAGGTCTGGTATCTGTCTTTCTGTGGACTGAATAGAAGTCTCAGGTATGTTAACATTAGCTAATGGAGAAACCTTGCATAAACACCTATCCTGGCAACCCTGGCCCCACGAGAGTATCTCCCCTAACTCCCAATCGATAATAGGGTTATGTTTCTTCAACCATGGGTACCCCAGAACTATGGGAACGGAAGGGGATGAAATGAGCAAAAGAGATAAATTCTCCACGTGTAGGATACCAACATTTAAACTAATGGGTATGGTTTCACGAAAGATAACAGGGTCTAGTAGTGGTCTACCATCTATGGCCTCAACGGCCAAGGGTGTCTCCTTTAGCTGGGATGGGAAATTGTTCTTAATAGCAAAGGCTTGGTCGATAAAATTCTCAGCAGCACCGGAATCTATCAATGCCATAGCCCTTACTACTTCCTTCTCCCAAGTTAAGGAAACTGGTAGCAGAAGCCTGCGATCTTTATAATTAGGAGTAGAGGACAAAATAGAAACACCCAAGGCTTGTCCTCTAGAGAGACTTAGGTGCGAGCGTTTCCCGGACGGTTAGGACAGTTCGAGAGTAAATGACCCTTAGCTCCACAATACATACACAAACCCTCTCTTCTCCTGTACTGTCTTTCCTCCTCAGAGAGGCGGGTATAACCTATCTGCATAGGTTCAGGAAGCAAAGATACCGTGGAGTCAGGACTTGGAAAAGCGGGGGCTAACCTAAAAGAAGGTCTCCGGTTCCTCTCTCGAGTGTTCTGTCTCTCTCTTAAACGTTCATCTATACGAGAGATGAACAAAATTAAATCTTCTAAATTCTCAGGGAGTTCTCTGGTAGCAACCTCATCAAGGATTACTTCAGATAGGCCATTCAAAAATACATCCATATACGCCTGCTCATTCCACTTGACTTCTGACGCCAGAGACCTGAACTCTAGTGCATAATCCACCAGTGTTCGGTTCTCCTGTCTCAGGCGCAACAGTAATCTGGCTGCATTAACCTTTCTACCTGGAGGATCAAATGTTCTTCTAAAAGCAGCTACAAATGCGTTATAGTTATACACTAATGGGTTATCGTTCTCCCATAGTGGGTTGGCCCATCTCAGAGCTTTCTCAATAAGTAGGGTGATAATAAATCCTACCTTTGCCCTATCTGTAGGATAAGAGTGGGGTTGCAATTCAAAGTGGATACTAATTTGGTTTAAAAAACCACGACACTTCTCATGAGCCCCACCATAGCGTACTGGGGGGGTAATGCGAGAAGAAGCACCCACTGTGGCTACCTCTAGACCTAAACTGACAGGAGAAACAGGGGTATTACGTATCTCCTCTGGTGGGTTATTGGCATGAGATAATAGAGCCTGTAGCGCAAGCGCCATCTGATCCATTCTGTGATCCATGGCTTCAAACCTAGGATCAGGAGAAGCCAGCTGACTGTTTGTACTTGCAGGATCCATTGGCCCTGTCGTAATGTCAGGATCGGGACAGGGATCCAACACGCAGAGTACAAACAGTAGCCAGATACGTATACCGGACCTTAGAATGGCCGGACTAACGTAAGTAGTACAGTATAGAATGGTCAAAGACAAGCCGAGGTCGAGGGTAACAGAAGACAGGTAAGCGAGAGACAAGCCAAATAAAGGGTAACAGAGATAAGCAGAGTAAGGTAAACAAGCCGGGTCAAAACCAAAAGGGATAATAGAATACACAAGCACTGAGTGACTAGAACAAGCTAGAACCACGACAGGGCAATGAGCTAATGAAAGAAGCTCTGTTAAATACCCTGTTCAGAGCAGTAACCACACCTCCGAGACGTCCTGATTGGTCCTGCAGCAATTGACTGACAGGTCGATCCGGGGGAGTGTCCTGATGATGACTTCCTGCCTAGATGGTGTAAAAGGCAGTCACTCCCTCGCGGCCGGCCTTGCATGACCGGATAGACCGCGGGGAAGGGAGTCATCAGACCGTCTGGATGGTGGAACAGCTAAGTCTCTACCTCTTTTGGAGGTAGAGACCACAGGTACCCTGACAGTGATCTACTTGAATTATGCTAAGACATTTGGTACAGTTCCAAACAAAAGGTTACTCTACAAAATCTGGTTCCTGGATAAAACACTGGTTTACATATAGAATGCAGAGAGTAGTTGTAAATAAACACATTTCAAATTGGACAAAAGTGGTAAAAGGAGTACTTCACGATTCTGTCTTGGGTCCACTTTCTACTCATACATCTGTTTATAAGTGATCATGAAATTGTCATTGAAAGTAATATGTCACTGTTTGTAGATGACACACAATTAGGTAAGGTAATACAGTCTGAAAAATGTATTATTTCTATATAGAGAGATTTGATAAACTGTGGGACTGGGAAGGCAAGTGACAGATTCAATATTGATTAAGGCAAAGTCATGCATTTAGGGTTAACATTGGGAACAATTTTACATAACACACCAGGCAACAGTGTGTAATTCCTATCTGACATTGATAGGCTAGTAAAGTGGTGTCATGCTTAAAAAGGGTATTGATTCACATGATCAAAATATAATGTTGCCTCGTTATAAATCAATGGCAAGATTGCACCTTGAATAAGCAGAGCAATTTAGGGCACCAGTTTTAAGGAAAAATATTGCAGAACTAGAAAAACAGAAGCGAGCTACAAAATAAATAAGGTGGGATGGAAAACACTTGTTATGAAGAAAAGATAGAAACATGCATTTAGATTCTTTAGAAGTCTAGCACATCAGAGATGATAAAGTAACACTCTACAAACATATTCAGGGTCAGTACTAACTGCAAAATAGTAACCTATTCATTAACAGGAATATACAACAGGCAAGAGGTCATCCATTGAGAGTGGAATAAAGATGTTTTCTCTTACAGCAGAGGAAAGGTTTCTTATAGTAAAAGCAATAATAATGAGCAGTGGCGTACACATGACCTATGGGGCCCCGCTGCGAAAATTGATCCGTGGGCCCCCCCCCGCACGCTTACTCTGCGCAGGCCGGGGCCGCAACACATGGCGGCGGGCACCTGGTCGCAGGGGTTGCGACCCCTGCGACCGCGGTATGTACACCAGTGCATGCAGATGCACACACACTTAACCCCTTAAGGACCAAACTTAATAATAGGGAATCATGACATGTCACACATGTCATGTGTCCTTGAGGGGTTAAAGGACCACTACAGACACCCAGATCACATCAGCTCAATGAAGTGGTCTGGGTGTCAGGTCCCTCTAGTTTTAACCCTGCAGCTAAAAGCATAGCAGTTTCAGAGAAACTGCTATGTTTCACTGAGGGTTAATCCAGCCTCTAGCGGCTGTCTCACTGACAGCCGCTAGAGGAGCTTCCGCGATTCTAAGACACTGAACGTCCATAGGAAAGCATTGAGTAATGCTTTCCTATGGGCGGTTTGAATGCGCGCACGGCTCTTGCCGTGCATGCGCATTCGGAGCTGAGAGAAAGGTAAGTGCTGAAGACACACACACACTCTCACGAACAGACGCATACACACTAGCTAACAGACACACACATTTACTGACAGAGACACACTCAGCGACAGACATACATACACACTCACTTACAAAACATACACTCTCACTGACAAACACACACTCACTAACAGACATCAAAACAGACTCACTAATACAAACACACTCAGTAACAGACACACACAGTAACACACTCACTGACACTCACTAGCAGACACACACTCACTGACACTAACACACACACTAACACTCACAGTAACACTCACAGTAACACTAACACACAGTAACACACACAGTAACACTAACACACACACACACTAACACTCACAGTAACACTAACACACACACTAACACACACAGTAACACTAACACACTCACTAACACTCACAGTAACACTAACACACACACTAACACTCACAGTAACACTAACACTCACAGTAACACTAACACACACACTAACACTCACAGTAACACTAACACACACTAACACACACAGTAACACTAACACTCACAGTAACACTAACACACACACACTAACACTCACAGTAACACTAACACACACAGTAACACTAACACACACACTAACACTAACACACACACACTAACACTCAGAGTAACACTAACACACACACACACACTAACACACACACACACTAACACATTTTTTTTAATTTAACCCCCCCAGCCTCCCTACCTTTTGGAGTGCTGAGGGGATTCCCTGGGGTCCAGTGGTGCTGCTGGGCTCCTGGGGGGCCGGTCACCCGGCGGGCAAGAAGGCTGGCAGGCGCGCGAGGGAGCACTCTCCCCTGAGTGCTTCCTCTTCAGCTCCCTCGCGCGCCGCATACTGATACCGGTGCTGGAAGATGACGTCATCTTCCGGCGCCGGTATCAGTGCGGTGCGCGAGGGAGCTGAAGAGGAAGCACTCAGGGGAGAGTGCTCCCTCGCGCACCGGCCAGCCTGCTTGCCCGCCGGGTGTAAGCAGGGCCAGCCTCGGTGGGTCCGGAGGTGGCCGGCTCCTGGGCCCCCCAGGAGAAGAGGCTGGCCCAGTGCGTACATACCGGGTCACAGGGGTGGCCCTGGTATGTACGCCACTGATAATGAGGAATTCTGTGGCAAAATAATTTATCAGATTCAATAGATGTGTTATGAGTACATAATTAATGTTTTCTCACGTGTTCTTGATCCAGGGAGAAATCTGATTGCCATCATGGCATCAAGAAGGAGATTTTTCCCTTTTTTGGCATAATTGACTATCATTCCAGATAGTTTTTTGTTTTTTTTAATCTTCTTTTTGGTCAACAACATAAAAAGCTGTGTTTAAAGGTTGAACTCAAATGACTTGTGTATTTGTTTAAACCTATATAACTGTTATTGTGTTGTTACTATGAAT
Organism: Pelobates fuscus; assembly: GCF_036172605.1. Taxonomy (NCBI): domain Eukaryota; kingdom Metazoa; phylum Chordata; class Amphibia; order Anura; family Pelobatidae; genus Pelobates; species Pelobates fuscus. The sequence continues at coordinate 296,561,084 of NC_086318.1, forward strand.
TCCTGACAATTCTCTCCAAGCACTTAGCTACTCCCCACTATAGCCACAATATGTAAATATCTAAGTTAAATTGACTTTCATTGCCCAGCCTATAGCACAGCTGGGGACGTCCTGCAAGTGAAGGAGACCTCCCTCAGTGGTTCCAAAGTTGACTGTTGTAGCTCTGCCCCCTTTTATGATGTGGCGCATGAATGCTGATATCATGATGCCGATGACATCACAGCTTGCCAAAACGTTCAAATTTGAGAATTTTGGGGAGTGCCCATAGAATTTAAGATCCAATCTAGAAAAAGTTGTTAAGCAATAGGTCCTTTCCCTGTTGTGGTTTTATTTTAATCCCAATAGTGTGTTATATAATCCTCATATTGCATTTCTGTTTATGATCTTGGCATTTACTGACTATTCTACTTTCTATACTCCATTGACTTCGCTATTGTTTTTCGCTATTCCTGATTTCTGGCTTCCCTGACTATAGCTTGTCCCTGACTATTCTCTATCTGTTTACAAGGCCCAGCCTTATTACATGTATATGCTTGGTATATTATTACACACTGCGTGTTGGGTCTCTCTGAATTCCTGAAACTATTACAGGGCTATATGGACCCTGGCACACTCACTAGAGACAAGCTCACTGACACCCACAAGCACACTACAGACAAGCTCACTGACACCAACAAGCTCATTACAGAAAAGCCACACACACACACCCACAATCACTAAGCAAACCTACAAGTACCTGTATGTCACTGGGAGTGGAAACTCTCAAGGCAGTGAGGTTTCACCATGTGTGAAAGGTCAGGGGCAGAGCTCCAGTGCAGGTGTTGGCTCAAGTAGCCACGCAGAGCAGGAAACTGTTAAAGGGGATTTGTACTTTCTCTCTTCTCCCTGCAGCTAGCTGGACAGGCTGCAGACTTTGCCAGTGTATTTTGGCTGCTGGCAGCCTCAATGCAGCCACTTAGCTCTGTGCACCAGCCCCCTACACATGGGAAAAATACATTTTAAAGAAGTTTAATGTAATGTGCTGAACTGGCCGGCCCCAGGTGCCGCTGTCCACTGAGAAATTTCCCGGTATCCTGGTGGGCCAGTCTGGCACTGACTATGTCACCCTGGTCTACTGAGGTACCTGAACCTGAACCATATAGAGATGTTAAAGAAGTCTTTGAGAAGGGAAAGACCTAGAGGTATGGTGTATCCTCTATCCTTTAAGGAAAATTTAGTGTTAGACGAATTTATAAAGGAGAACTTGAAAAGAGGGTTTATGAAAAGGTCTTCATAACACGCATAGGCAGGATATTACTTTGTGTCAAAAATTTTATGGTGATCTCAGACTTTGTATAAATTATTGAGGATTGAATATAATTACTGTGAGGAATGCTTATCCTATTCCATTGATAAAGATGTTATTTGATAGGTTAAAAGGTTCCATGGTGTTCACTAAATTAGATTTGAGAGGGGAATATAATCTGGTCAGTAGTGATGTCCCGAACTGTTCGCTGGTGAATAGATCCTGGCGAAGATCGCTTGTTCACGTTCGCCACGAATGGCGAACACATGCGCTGTTCGGTCCGCCCCCTATTCGTCATCATTGAGAAACTTTGACCCTGCCTGTACCTCACAGTCAGCAGACACATTCCAGCCAATCAGCAGCAGACCCTCCCTCCCAGACCCTCCCACCTCCTGGACAGCATCCATTTTACATTCATTGTGAAGCTGCATTCTTAGTGAGAGTAGGGACAATGTAGCTGCTGCTGATTTGATAGGGAAATTGATAGCTAGGCTAGTGTATTCAGTGTCCACTACAGTCCTGAAGGACTCATCTGATCTCTGCTGTAAGGACAGTACCCCAAAAAGCCCTTTTTAAGGCTAGAACATCAGTCTGCTTTTTTTTTTTGTGTAATGTAATTGCAGTTGCCTGCCTGCCAGCCTGTTTGTCAGGCTCACAGCATATACTGTGCCCACTTGCCCAGTGCCACCACTCACTCACTGGTGTCACAATAGCTTGCATTTAAAAAATAAAAAAACTTTTTTGACTGTAATATAATAGCAGTCAGTTTCCTTCATTAGTGTGCGTTTCAGGGCATGCCCAGTGCCACCACTCACTCACTGGTGTCACAATAGCTTGCATTTAACAAAAGAAAAACTTTTTGGACTGTAATATAATAGCAGCCAGTTTCCTTCACGAGTGTGCGATTCAGGGCCTGCCTGGGCACAATGTCACACCAGTGCAACTCATATCTGGTGTAACAGTAGTGTACATTTAAAAAAAATAAAAAATACAATTTTGACTGTAATAGATTGAATAGCAGTTAGTTGTCTGCCAGCGTGTGTGTCAGGCTCACAGCGTATACTGTGCCCACTTGCCCAGTGCCACATCTCATATCTGGTGTCACAATAGCTTGCATTTAACAAAAAAAAACATTTTGGACTGTAATATAATAGCAATCAGTTTCCTTCATGAGTGTGCGTTTCAGGGCCTGCCAGGGCACAGTGTCACACCAGTGCAACTCATATCTGGTGTCACAGTAGTGTACATTTAAAAAAAAAAAAAAAAATTGGACTGTAATAGATTGAATAGCAGTTAGTTGTCTGCCAGCGTGTGTGTCAGGCTTACAGCGTATACTGTGCCCACTTGCCCAGTGCCACCACTCACTCACTGGTGTCCCAATAGCTTGCATTTAAAAAAAACAAAACTTTTTGGACTGTAATATAATAGCAGTCAGTTTCCTTCACGAGTGTGCATTTCAGGGCCTGCCCAGTGCCACCACTCACTCATATCTGGTGTCACAATAGCTTGCATTTAAAAACAACAAAACTTTTTGGACTGTAATATAATAGCAGTCAGTTTCCTTCACGAGTGTGCATTTCAGGGCCTGCCCAGTGCCACTTCTCACTCATATCTGGTGTCCCAATAGCTTGCATTTAAAAAAAACGAAACTTTTTGGACTGTAATATAATAGCAGTCAGTTTCCTTCACGAGTGTGCGTTTCAGGGCCTGCCCAGTGCCACCACTCACTCATATCTAGTGTCCCAATAGCTTGCAATTAAAAAAAACTAAACTTTTTGGACTGTAATATAATAGCAGTCAATTTCCTTCACGAGTGTGCGTTTCAGGGCCTGCCCAGTGCCACCACTCACTCATTTCTGGTGTCCCAATAGCTTGCATTTAAAAGAAACTAAACGTTTTGGACTGTAATATAATAGCAGTCAGTTTCCTTCACAAGTGTGCGTTTCAGGGCCTGCCAGGACACAGTGTCACACCAGTGCAACTCATATCTGGTGTAACAGTAGTGTACATTTAAAAAAAAAAAATGTTTTGACTTTAATAGATTGAATAGCAGTTAATTGTCTGCCAGCGTGTGTGTCAGGCTCACAGCATATACTGTGCCCACTTGTCCAGTGCCACCACTCATGTCTGGTGTCACAATAACTTGCATTTAACAAAAAAAAATATTTTTGGACTGTAATATAATAGCAGTCAGTTTCCTTCACGAGTGTGCGTTTCAGGGCCTGCCAGGGCACAGTATCACACCAGTCCCACTCATATCTGTTGTCACAGTAGCTTGCACGCATAGTACCACTAATCGAAAAGAAAATGACAGGCAGAGGCAGGCCACCCCGCAGGGGCCGTCGTGGTCGTGGTCCTGTGATTCCCTTTGGCCCTAGAATAATGCCCAGTGTTCAGAGGCCACATACCCTGAACTTGAAAAGTTCTGAGGACATAGTTGACTGGCTAACACAGGACACCCAATCTTCTACAGCTTCCGTTTGGAACCTCGACGCACCATCCTCCTCCAGCTTAGCTTCGGGCACCTCTCAAGTTACCACTCACCCGCCTGCCGCCACCACCAACACTAGTACCACAGCCGCTTCACTTGGTATGTCAGAGGAGTTATTTACACATCAGTTGGAAGAAATGAGTGATGCGCAACCATTATTGCCAGAGGATGTAGATAACAGGGATATGTCTCAGTCAGGCAGCATTACACACGTACGGTGTGATGATGATGATGTTGTACCCACTGCTGCTTCCTTTGCTGAGTTGTCAGATACAAGTGAAGCGGTTGATGATGACGATGCACCCGTGGATGTCACGTGGGTGCCCGCTAGAAGAGAAGAAGAACAGGGGGAAAGTTCGGATGGGGAGACAGAGAGGAGGAGGAGGAGACGAGTTGGAAGCAGGGGGAGGTCGTCGCAAGGAGCTAGTGGCACAGTCAGACAGCATGCATCAGCACCCGGGGTCAGCCAGACAGCACGCCAATCAACGCATGCTGTTGCCACCACCAGAATGCTGTCATGTAGAGCTCAGCAGTGGGGCATTTTTTTGTGTATCTGCCTCTGACAACAGCGATGCCATTTGCAACCTGTGCCAAAAGAAACTGAGTCGTGGGAAGTCCAAAACCCACCTAGGTACAACTGCTTTGCGAAGGCACATGATCGCACATCACAAACGCCTATGGGATCAACACATGAGTACAAGCAGCACACAAACTCAAAGCCGCCATCCTCCTCCTGGTCCAGCATCTTCAGCCACGTTAACCACTGCTGTCCTCTTTGCCTCCTCTCAACCATCCGCCCCTCCGCCTCTCGCCTTGAGCAGTTCCTGCTCATCTGCCCACAGTCAGGTGTCTGTCAAGGACATGTTTGAGCGTAAGAAGCCAATGTCACAAAGTCACCCCCTTGCCCGGCATCTGACAGCTGGCTTGACTGAACTCTTAGCCTGCCAGCTTTTACCATACAAGCTGGTGGAGTCTGAGGCGTTCAAAAAAGTCGTAGCTATTGGGACACCGCAGTGGAAGGTACCCGACCGAAATTTCTTTGCACAAAAGGCAATCTCCAACCTGTACTCGATTGTGCAAAAGGATGTAATGGCATGTCTGGCACACAGTGTTGGGGCAAGGGTCCATCTGACCACTGATACCTGGTCTGCAAAGCATGGTCAGGGCAGGTATATCAACTACACTGCGCATTGGGTAAACCTGCTGACGGCTGCCAAGCATGGAATGCGTGGCTCTGCAGAGGAGTTGGTGACACCGCCAAGACTTGCAGGCAGGCCTGCTGCCACCTCCTCTACTCCTCCTGCTCCATCCTCTTCCATAACCTCCTCGGCTGAGTCCTCTTCTGCTGCTGCATCTTGCTCCACATCAACGGCACACCCCCAGCTCCCCAGGTACTGTTCCACATCCCGGATACGTGTCACGCCGTCTTGGGGTTGACTTGCCTGAAAGCAGAGAGTCACACCGGACCAGCACTCCTGTCCGCCCTGAACGCACAGGTGGATCAGTGGCTGACTCCGCACCAACTGGAGATCGGCAAAGTGGTTTGTGACAACGGAAGAAATTTGTTGGCGGCATCGCATTTGGGCAAGTTGACACATGTGCCGTGCATGGCACATGTGTGTAATCTGATCGTCCAATGCTTTGTGCATAAGTACCCAGGCTTACAGGACGTCCTTAAGCAGGCTAGGAAGGTGTGTGGCCATTTCAGGCGTTCCTACACGACCATGGCGCACTTTTCCGATATCCAGCGGCGAAACAACATGCCAGTGAGGCGCTTGATTTGCGACAGCCCGACACGTTGGAATTAAACACTCCTAATGTTCGACCGCCTGTTCCAACAAGAAAAAGCCGTTAACGAGTATTTGTATGACCGGGGTGCTAGGACAGCCTCTGCGGACCTGGGAATTTTTTTGCCATATTACTGGACGCTCATGCGCAATGCCTGTAGGCTCATGCGTCTTTTTGAGGAGGTGACAAATCTAGTCAGTCGCACCGAAGGCACCATCAGCGACATCATACCATTTGTTTTCTTCCTGGAGCGTGCCCTGCGAAGAGTGCTGCATCAGGCCGTAAATGAGCGTGAAGAGGAAGAGTTGTGGTCACCATCACCACCAGAAACAGCCTCATCAGCATCGCTTGCTGGACCTGCGGCAACGCTGGAAGAGGATTGTGAGGAAGAGGAGTCAGAGGAGGAATGTGGCTTTGAGGAGGAGGAGGAAGACCAACCACAACAGGCATCCCAGGGTGCTCGTTGTCACCTATCTGGTACCCGTGGTGTTGTACGTGGCTGGGGGGAAGAATATACCTTCAGAGAAATCACTGAGGACGAGGAACAGGACATGAGTAGCTCGGCATCCAACCTTGTGCAAATGGGGTCTTTCATGCTGTCGTGCCTGTTGAGGGACCCTCGTATAAAAAGGCTGAAGGAGAACGACCTGTACTGGGTGTCCACGCTACTAGACCCCCGGTATAAGCAGAAAGTGCCTGAAATGTTACCGAATTACAAGTCGGAAAGGATGCCGCAGTTCCAAAATCAATTAAAACTTATGCTTTACACAGCGTATAAGGTTGATGTCACAGCACAACGGGAATCTAACAGGGGAAGAGGTGAAAGTAATCCTCCTCCTCCCACGACCACGCCGGCAAGGACAGGATGCTTTACAGACGTGTTGTTGATGGTGGACATGCGGAGCTTCTTAAGTCCTACGCATGGCCACAGCCCTTTGGGGTCCACCCTCAGAGAACGACTCGACCGACAGGTAGCAGACTACCTCGCCTTAACTGCAGATATTGACACTCTGAGGAGCGATGAACCCCCTTGACTACTGGGTGTGCAGGCTTGACCTGTGGCCTGAGCTATCCCAATTTGCGATAGAACTTCTGGCCTGCCCTGCTTCAAGTGTCCTGTCAGAAAGGACCTTCAGTGCAGCAGGAGGTATTGTCACTGAGAAGAGAAGTCGTGTAGGTCAAAAAAGTCTAGATTACCTCACCTTTATTAAGATGAATGAGGGATGGATCCCGAAGGGACTGACAGTGGGCGATACATTCGACTAAAAAAGGCCTGATGAGGGGGACTACTCCTATCTGGTTGAACACCACTCCTATCTGCTGGCACATTAGATTGCATGCGCAGTGCCCCAAATTTGAAGTAGGAGGACCGACCAAGCATCTTTTTCCATCTCCCGCTTCCTAAAATCGATGCCTTATATACACGTCCCCTGATAGGGGACGTAACAGGGATTAAACTGATAGGAATAGTACTACTTAACACACCACTCCTATCTGGTGGCACATTAGATTGCATGCGCAGTGCCCCAAATTTGAAGTAGGAGGACCGACCAAGCATCTTTTTCCATCTCCCGCTTCCTAAAATCGATGCCTTATATACATGTCCCCTAATAGGGGACGTAACAGGGATTAAACTGATAGGAATAGTACTACTTAACACACTACTCCGATCTGGTGGCACATTAGATTGCACGCGCAGTGCCCCAAATTTGAAGTAGGAGGACCGACCAAGCATCTTTTTCCATCTCCCGCTTCCTAAAATCGATGCCTTATATACACGTCCCCTGATAGGGGACGTAACAGGGATTAAACTGATAGGAGTGGTGTGTTAAATAGTACTATTCCTATTTGGTGGCACATTAAATTGCACGCGCAGTGTCCAACATTTGAAGTAGGAGGACCGACCAAGCATCTTTTTCCATCTCCCGCTTCCTAAAATTGATGCCTTATATACACGTCCCCTGATAGGGGACGTAACAGGGATTAAACTGATAGGAATAGTACTACTTAACACACCACTCCTATCTGGTGGCACATTAGATTGCATGCGCAGTGCCCCAAATTTGAAGTAGGAGGACCGACCAAGCATCTTTTTCCATCTCCCGCTTCCTAAAATCGATGCCTTATATACATGTCCCCTAATAGGGGACGTAACAGGGATTAAACTGATAGGAATAGTACTACTTAACACACTACTCCGATCTGGTGGCACATTAGATTGCACGCGCAGTGCCCCAAATTTGAAGTAGGAGGTCCGACCAAGCATCTTTTGCCATCTCCCGCTTCCTAAAATCGATGCCTTATATACACGTCCCCTGATAGGGGACGTAACAGGGATTAAACTGATAGGAGTGGTGTGTTAAATAGTACTATTCCTATTTGGTGGCACATTAAATTGCACGCGCAGTGTCCAACATTTGAAGTAGGAGGACCGACCAAGCATCTTTTTCCATCTCCCGCTTCCTAAAATCGATGCCTTATATACACGTCCCCTGATAGGGGACGTAACAGGGATTAAACTGATAGGAATAGTACTACTTAACACACCACTCCTATCTGGTGGCACATTAGATTGCACGCGCAGTGCCCCAAATTTGAAGTAGGAGGACCGACCAAGCATCTTTTTCCATCTCCCGCTTCATAAAACCGATGCCTTATATACACGTCCCCTGATAGGGGACGTAACAGGGATTAAACTGATAGGAATAGTCTACTTAACACACCTTATAATAACGCAGAGAGAGGCAATGCAGAGAGAGGAGTCTGAAGAAGAGGAGTTAGAGGAGGAAGGTGGCTTTGAGGAGGTGGAAGACCAAACACAGCAGGCGTCCCAGGGGGCTTGTTGTCACCTTTCGGGGACCCTTGGTGTTGTACGTGGCTGGGTGGAGGAAGAGACCTGCAATGACATCAGAGAGGACAAGGAACGGGACATGGCTAGCTTGGTATCCAACCGTGTGCAAATGGGGAGTTTGCGGTTGTGCAAATGGACTGTTTGCGGTTGTTTGTGGTGCGTTAAACAGGGAGTTTGGTCTGTCACTGTGAAGCGGGCGTAACCCTTACACTATCTGATCGAAAGCACGTTATTCCAAACAATTTAGGAATGTTAGGTGATTTATGCCCTTTATGGATTAAAACCAGACTCTGCATCAACTATGTAATTTTCCATGGGTGTTTTGCCATGGATCCCCCTCGGGCATGCCACAGTCCAGGTGTTAGTCCCCTTGAAACAACTTTTCCATCACTATTGTGGCCAAAAAGAGTCCCTGCGGGTTTTAAAATTCGCCTGCTCATTGAAGTCTATGGCGGCTCGCCCGGTTCGCCCGTTCGGGAACATTTGCGGAAGTTCGCGTTCGCCGTTCGCGAACCGAAAATTTTATGTTCGCGACATCACTACTGGTCAGAATTTGTAATGAGGACGAATGGAAGACAGCTTTTAACACCTGATATGGACACTACGAGTATACCTTTTGTACTATGTAATGCTCCAGCTGTCTTCCAAAATCTAGGAAATTATGTGTTTAGACTTTTAACAAGAGTGTCTAGACTAGAGCATAGCTTGACAATATATTGATATAATCCATGGACAGATAAACACATCATAATCAAGTAAAAAAGGTACTGACCAGCTTGTTAAAAAATGGGTTATACTGTAAACCGGAGAAATTGCTTTTTGTCCAATCACAAATCGGCTTTCTAGGATGCATTAAATCGGGAAATGGTGTTGTGAAGAAATGACTATATTGTTCGGTATTTTTTTTGCATAGTTCTTGCTTTTCTGTGTATTTTCATTTGGCAGATGGGACTGCCGAACAGAGACCACCCCTGGCTCACTTAACTTCAAAGCCGGCATCACTTTCACCCTCTATGTGTGCGGTCAGCGTTCGTACTGTCGAACGCCACGTGGCAGAGAAAACCGCGGCCATCTTTTTTTTTCGTCAAACAAAGGCAGCGGGACTTGGTCGTCGAGTGTCTGGAACTAAAATCGGACACTCGACTTCCCAAACACCGGTCGCAATCATACGAACGCTGGAACTAGTGATACCGATTAGCTAGGAGAGCGCTATTCGGTACAAATATGCACACGAATGAGGGGAACAATCGCTGCTAGGAGCCAGGGGAATTCATTCGGTACTTTTATTTGTTTTTTCCCTTTTTCTAAAGTGACCGGCAAAACCTCACGAATCTCTGGAACTATTTTGGGCAGCCACCCACAGTGAACCGGTCACAAAGGACTTCCATAGTTTTTGCGAACCCCTGAACCGATCTGGGTGAAATTTGGATATGTTGGTCACCCAGATCGGGGCTATCAGGGGACATAAGATTTGTGGGGATACCCCAGGTATAAAGGGGTGTTCCAGAAATGGGGAAAAACAGTGAATTTTCAGCCTGGAGATAATTAGGTTGTTACTATATCAGACCTGATTATCTCCAGGACTAGGGGAGGGAACTGCCTGTTTGTATTGGGTGTGTTTTATATTTTTACTGTTCAGGATTGGATAAATGTTACTCCTCCCTGTGGGATGTCCCCTTGCATGGGGACCTGCATAAAAAGCCATGTATGTGAATAAACGTTAGTTCTACTTGTATCCTGAACCTGGACTCTGACTGTTATTTGGAATTCGTATGCTGTAACAAGGGAATTATCTTATGCAGCTGTTATATTCCGTATGGATTTCGTTTCCTGTAACTACCGAACCGAACTCTCACTACCTTAGGCTCTGACTTTTCGGGAGGAAACTACCGAACTCGGTTTGGCTAAACTTGGTTTCCTTACAACTGGTGGCAAGCGGAGGGATTCGAATCCCGAATGGACATTGCAAACCAAGCAAGGGAATGAATGGCTCAGCAGTACCAGCTACTTAAAAGAACCACACTAAAGGATTTACTGGAAGCTCGAGGCAGAGTGGCAAGTAACAAGACAAAAGCCACGTTAATTGCAGAATTAATACAGAGCGATAATACCAGTAATACAGAGATGGATCAAGAGGAAGAAACCGTGATGCAAAAGGACATCCGATGGATGATCAGTCTATTGGGACCCAGCCCAACTGCAGAGGCGCTTTTGCAGGTCATGGCACAAGCCAGACAAGCGCAAAAAGAGCGAGAGGACCGGGACAGGCCGCCACAAGGAGATTTACTGCACTCCCCGGGAAGTACTGGGGAGATACCAAAGAAGGTAAATTATGCAGCCTTTGAATCGTTTAATGACAATGAGATGGAAATTGACTTGCAAGACTTTGAACGTCAATGTGCACTGGAGGGATTAGACTCCACGAAATGGGCTGCAGTCATTAGCAGTAAATTGTCAGGTAGAGCAGCCGAGGCGCTGCGAGCAGTACCTGAGGGGGACATACATAATTATGAAAAAATAAAAGACATTTTGTTGGCCAGATATGCTGTAACTCTGCCGGAGGCATACCGGAAAAAGTTTAGAGATCTGAGGAAGACTGGGAGAGATTCCCATACGGAATGGGCGTTTCGGCTACAACGGGCGGCCCGCAATTGGATGAAGGGCTGCCAAGCAACCACTCTGGAGGATGCTTTGCAACTGATGTTACTGGAGCAATTTTTTAATCACTCTGCAGAGGACATAAAAGACTGGGTTAAAGATAGAAAACCAAAAACTGTGGAGGAAGCCGCCAGGCTAGCGGATGAGTACCAGGATAACAGGAGGAAGGAGCAAGGGGTGAGCAGACCACCTTTTAAGCCTCACTACATGGCTCCAACAACCCCTACTCCTCCTCACCGTGAGTAACCCCTCACCGAACCCAGCAAACACACCTCGACCCCCTGCAGTGTGCCATTATTGCAAGCAACCAGGACATTATAAGAATCAGTGCCCTCGCTTAAACCGGGGAAGCTGGGAAAGGCAACCCCCACAACAACCCAGGGCAGCTGCTCATTGTGTGCAGCAAGAAAGCACAACCGGTGTCCCTAACCAAGAAGAACAGTGGAGTGTGTTACACGAGGTCAACCCAGTTCAAGCTAGGGGTGACAACCGGGACCACCACCGCCAATGGATTACCGTAGATGGCGTGGGGGCCCGGGCTCTGAGAGACTCTGGGGCTACTTTGACTGTGGTGCAACCTCACACGATCAGAGCGCAAGCTCGCACCGGACGCACAGTCACTGTGAGGGTGGCTGGGGGCGCTATCCACAAACTGCCCACCGCCAATATCCTTGTTGATTGGGGTTCTGGGTCCAAACAGCTGGAGGTTGGGATTATGCAAGAACTACCCGCCGAGGTTTTGTTGGGAAATGATGTGAGATGCTTGACCTCCCAACTAGCCCGAGACCCCCCTGCCGAGGCATACCCGGTTACCACCCGAGCTCAAGCCAGACTGGAAGCTCCGCTGCACTCTGAGGAAAACCAGGTAAGAGTCGAAATACCCCCCTTACCCGATCCTCCCTGTCCCTTCTGGGATACCCCCCAGGGGTTTGAACAAGAGCAGCGTACCGACCCCACATTAGAGGGTTATAGGAAGGCAGCGGCCGTTACCCCAGGGAACAACCCGCACGAAAAGTTTGAGTGGTATAAGGGATTGCTGTATAGAGTGACCGAGGGGGTGGGACAGGGGGCCACCCAGGTCATCAAAAGACAGTTAATTGTACCCCGTAAATTCCGGGCTGAGTTGTTAAAACTCAGTCATGACATTCCCCTAGCAGGACATTTAGGGGTTAAAAAGACAAGGGACAGGTTAACCCAAACATTCTTCTGGCCCAGGGTCACCCAGGACCTCAAGTATTATTGCAGGACGTGCGACGTCTGCCAAAGGATAGGAAAAAGGGGAGACCTTCGGAAGGCCAAACTTCACCCATTGCCCATTATCGAACAGCCCTTTCACCGAGTAGCGGTAGATTTAATAGGACCCCTCAGCCGACCCAGCCAGTCGGGCAAAAAATTCATACTAACCGTGGTCGACTACGCCACTAGATACCCGGAGGCAGTCGCCCTCCCCAATATAGAGGCAGAGACCGTGGCAGAGGCCCTTATTCAAATATTCACCCGAGTAGGTTTCCCACAGGAGATCCTTTCCGATCGGGGAACTCAGTTCACGGCTACCCTGACACAACAATTGTGGCAGAGCTGTGGAGTGAAACCCCTGTTCAGCGCCCCGTATCATCCCCAGACTAACGGGCTCTGTGAACGTTTCAATGGCACTCTAAAACAGATGCTAAAAACCTTTACAGAGTCCCACAAGAATTGGGAAAAATTCCTTCCCCACCTTCTGTTTGCCTACCGTGAGGTGCCCCAGGCCTCCACTGGGTTTTCCCCCTTCGAACTCCTGTACGGGAGAAAAGTTCGGGGCCCACTGGAGCTCGTACGGGAACACTGGGAGGGCAATACAGATGAGGGGGGAGTCCCTATCGTCCAGTATGTCCTGGAGTTCCGGGACCGTCTGTGGGCGCTCACCGCATCGGTTCGGGAGAACCTGCAGACGGCCCAGGAGGACCAGAGGAAATGGTACGATAGGGGAGCCCAAGATAGAGTACTGGACTTAGGGCAGAAGGTATTGGCTTTGAGGCCAGTTAAAAAGGATAAGCTGCAAGCAGCCTGGCAGGGACCATTCAAGGTAGTAGAACGGGTTAGCGAGACTACCTACATCGTGAGCAAATGCTCAGATGAAAGGCTGACCAAAGCCTTCCATGTGAATATGCTCAAACCATATTTTGAGAGAACAGAAGATGTGGGCGCCGTGTGTGCCCCCGCCACGGAAGATAGTGAGGGACTACCCCTCCCAGATTTGCTAGACACCGCTCCCTGTACTATTGACCAAGTAAGCTTGGGTCAAAATTTAAACCCCCTAGAGAAGGGTGAGGCCACGCAACTGCTGCAGAGATACCGAGAGATGTTTTCAGCCACCCCCGGCTATACCTCCGCTGCGGTACACCGCGTGGAAACCCAGGGAGAGACGCCACTGCGGCAACAACCATATCGGATCCCGGAAGCAGTGCGTGAGAGTATGCTCACCGAGTTAAGGGATATGTTACGGTTAGGGGTAATAGAACCCTCGCAAAGTCCTTGGGCCTCCCCGGTAGTACTAGTACCGAAGCGCGACGGCACCACGCGCTTCTGTGTAGACTATCGGAGGCTTAACGATCGTACCATAACAGACGCCTACCCCATGCCCAGAATAGATGAGCTCTTAGACCGTATGGCGGGGGGGAACTACTTGACTACCCTGGACATGTGCAAAGGTTATTGGCAGATCCCCTTGGAGCCTGCGGCCATCCCCAAGTCGGCATTCGTCACCCCTTTTGGGCTATACCAATTCAAGGTTATGCCCTTTGGGATGAAGAATGCCCCGGCTACATTTCAGAGGATGGCCGATAGGCTCCTGGAGGGGTTTCAGGACTTCGCCTGCGCGTATCTAGATGATATTGCCGTCTACAGCCGCACATGGGGAGACCATCTGGGTCATGTGTCCAGGGTACTCAAACGAATTCACCTCGCAGGGCTCACGTTAAAACCCGACAAATGTCACGTAGGACTGGCCGAGGTACAGTATCTCGGCCACCGGGTGGGCTCCGGTAGACAGCGTCCAGAACCAGCTAAGGTAGAGGCCATAGCGAACTGGCCCCAACCTCGGACCAAAACCCAGGTACTAGCCTTCTTAGGGACGGCCGGTTATTATAGAAAGTTTGTCCCAGAGTACAGCGCCCTGGCCAAACCCCTCACCGACCTTACCAAAAAGGCCCTTCCCAAACAGGTTTCCTGGACCCCAGAGTGCACGGACGCTTTCCAGAAGCTTAAAGCGGCATTGAGTGAGGCTCCTGTGTTGGCAGCACCCGACTACACTAAACAATTTCTTGTACACACAGATGCCTCCATGTTCGGACTGGGAGCCGTGCTAAGCCAAGTGGGAACAGACGGCATGGAACACCCGGTGGCATACCTCAGCCGTAAACTGTTACCCCGAGAAGTCAGCTATGCCACCGTAGAAAAAGAATGCTTGGCCCTCGTGTGGGCACTCAAGAAGCTACAGCCCTATTTGTATGGGCGGGCATTTACCCTTATGACTGACCACAACCCCCTGGTATGGCTTAACCGGGTAGCTGGAGACAATCCCAGGCTATTACGGTGGAGCCTAGCTCTTCAACCTTATAATTTTACTATGCAGTACCGGCCCGGCAAACAAAATGGTAATGCGGATGGCCTGTCACGCCAGACCGAACTGGACTCCTAAACCTCTACTTTTCTCGGACATCCCCAAGCCAACCCGACAGGGTCTAGGCGGGTATGCCGACTTATGGACTTATAGGGGAGCAGTGTGAAGAAATGACTATATTGTTCGGTATTTTTTTTGCATAGTTCTTGCTTTTCTGTGTATTTTCATTCGGCAGATGGGACTGCCGAACAGAGACCACCCCTGGCTCGCTTAACTTCAAAGCCGGCATCACTTTCACCCTCTATGTGTGCGGTCAGCGTTCGTACTGTCGAACGCCACGTGGCAGAGAAAACCGCGGCCATCTTTTTTTTTCGTCAAACAAAGGCAGCGGGACTTGGTCGTCGAGTGTCTGGAACTAAAATCGGACACTCGACTTCCCAAACACCGGTCGCAATCATACGAACGCTGGAACTAGTGATACCGATTAGCTAGGAGAGCGCTATTCGGTACAAATATGCACACGAATGAGGGGAACAATCGCTGCTAGGAGCCAGGGGAATTCATTCGGTACTTTTATTCGTTTTTTCCCTTTTTCTAAAGTGACCGGCAAAACCTCACGAATCTCTGGAACTATTTTGGGCAGCCACCCACAGTGAACCGGTCACAAAGGACTTCCATAGTTTTTGCGAACCCCTGAACCGATCTGGGTGAAATTTGGATATGTTGGTCACCCAGATCGGGGCTATCAGGGGACATAAGAGATTTGTGGGGATACCCCAGGTATAAAGGGGTGTTCCAGAAATGGGGAAAAACTGTGAATTTTCAGCCTGGAGATAATTAGGTTGTTACTATATCAGACCTGATTATCTCCAGGACTAGGGGAGGGAACTGCCTGTTTGTATTGGGTGTGTTTTATATTTTTACTGTTCAGGATTGGATACATTTTACTCCTCCCTGTGGGATGTCCCCTTGCATGGGGACCTGCATAAAAAGCCATGTATGTGAATAAACGTTAGTTCTACTTGTATCCTGAACCTGGACTCTGACTGTTATTTGGAATTCGTATGCTGTAACAAGGGAATTATCTTATGCAGCTGTTATATTCCGTATGGATTTCGTTTCCTGTAACTACCGAACCGAACCGAACTCTCACTACCTTAGGCTCTGACTTTTCAGGAGGAAACTACCGAACTCGGTTTGGCTAAACTTGGTTTCCTTACAGGTGTTGCTAGGGATTCTACTAAACTGGAATCCATATTCAAATGGCCCCTGCTTAAGGAAATAAAAAGATTTATAGTACTTTCTAATTAGACGGTTTATTTAAAGATTTTTGTCTATAGTAGTACATATAACTAACATGACTAAAAAGGGTTTTAATCCCAAACAATGGACATCTGATGCCTTTGTAACCCTAAAAGTATAATTTGCATCAGCCCCAATGTTAATACATCCTGACTTCTTTTACTAGAGGTACATGTTTCAGAGACAAGTGTAGGAGCAATACTACCTCAAAGAAAGAGTCCAGTTCAACCCTTGCATCCTTGGAGGTACTATCCTACAAAAAAAGTCAGGCACAGAAAAGAGATACAAAATAGGAGACAGGGAACTGTTTGCAATTTTGGAATGAAAAGAATGGTGACATCTTTTGGAAGGGACCTTCTATCCCATAACAACAGATCATAAGAACCTTACATTGGGAAATCTGTACAATTATCAGCAAGGCAGACCTGTTGGTCCCTTTTCTTGGATAGATTTAAGTGTTAGCATATAGAATTAGGTCAAAAACACTAAGGCAGGTGTTTAGTCCCATCAGTATGAACCTCATGTATGTCTTGAAACTGAAGTGTCTTATGTTGTTCCTAAACAGTGTATCATAGCCATCATACCAGTAGCAAAATCAAGTTCCCTCTTATTACTGAGATCTTGCCTAAGCAAGGTCAAGAACCAAAACAACCTTCTGATAGTAAAAAGTATGTTCCTCCTGAACACTAGAAATGTATGCTTACTTGTTTCCATGACAATAAGATCTCTGGTCATCCAGATACATAAGACCTATGCTCTCATACTTAATTAATTATGGTGGCTGTCCTTACGGAAGGATACCAGAAATTATGTTATAGATTGTGAAATACTTTATATTTTTATATATATAAGTCTTTTTATTAAGGATTTTTATCAAATACAAGTATTAAAGAAACAATACAAACATAATATATAAATAGACAATACAATATTTATTATTAAGTGTTATGTACAAACACATACATTTGTGGACATAAACAAAGACAAGCCAACATGAACAAAATTTAAATAGTTTACATAATATCCAAAGTAGGTTTACTGCAGATTATCACAAATGATAAAGGGAATTATTCAGTTACCATTTTTACCTTATTGAGTAAATCTGAACTTGGATTGTTACTATTATAGTTAATGCTTTTTTCAATTTCTGTCTGGAACAATAATAGTTTTTTTTTTTAATTGATTAGTGTGAGATTAAAGATGGTTTCCAATATCTAGAAATTCAGCTCTGTGCGGCCATTAGACAATGTGTAATCAGGGCCCTGGCCTTTAAGTTTGCACTTCCCCAGTTTAAATGTAAAACTGTTTCTGGGTTTCTAACTATGGAAATATCCATTACAGCTTTTATAATTTTATCTACTTGCCTCCAAAAATGAGAAATACGAGAACAGCTTCATCAGATACAGTTGTGCTCAAAAGTTTGCATATCCCGTCAGAAATTGTGAAAATTTGGCTTTGATTTTGAAAATATGACTGATCATGCATAACAAATGTCTTTTTATTGAAGGTTAGTGATCATATGAAGCCATTTATCATCACAAAGTTGCTTGGATCCTTTTTAAATCAGAATTGTAACATAAATCACCCAAATGGCCTTGATCAAAAGTTTACATACCCTTGAATGTTTGGCCTTGTTACAGACACACAAGGTGACACACACAGGTTAAAACGGTAAGTAAAGGTTAATTTCCCACACCTGTGGCTTTTTAAATTACAATTAGTGTCTGTTTATAAATAGTCAATGAGTTTGTTAGCTCTCACTACCCTTGCAGTAAAGTAATACTTCCTGATATTATTTTTAAACCTTTGCCCCTCTAATTTAAGACTATATCCTCTTGTTTTGGTAGTTTTTCTTATTTTAAATATAGTCTCCTCCTTTACTGTGTTGATTCCCTTTATGTATTTAAATGTTTCTATCATATCCCCCCTGCCTCGTCTTTCCTCCTAGCATTCCATGTTAAGTTCCTGTAACCTTTCCTTTTAAGTTGTATCCTGCAATCCATGAACCAGTTTAGTAGCCCTTCTCTGAACTCTCTCTAAAGTATTAATATCCTTCTGGAGATACGGTCTCTAGTACTGTGTACAGTACTCCAAGTGAGGTCTCACCAGTGTTCTGTACAATGGCATGAGCACTTCCCTCTTTCTATTGCTAATACCTCTCCCTATACAACCAATCATTCTGCTAGCATTTTCTGCTGCTCTATTACATTGTCTGCCTACCTTTAAGTCATCTGAAATAATTACCCCCAGGGCCGGACTGGGAAAAAAATTAGGCCCGGGCATTTTTCAATCAGAGCGGCCCCCTAAGAAGGGGGCGGGGCCAGAGAGGGTGTGTTTTGTCATCACTAATGACAAGCACGCCCCCTCTCAAAGTGAGCATGTTAGTTCAATGCGCAGAGCCCCACTGAAGAGCTCTGGCATTAGAAAAAGGCCCTGAATTTGTTCTGCGCAGCGCAAGCAAATTTAATAACATGCTTGCGCTGTGTTTGCTTTTAAATTGTCTCTGGTGTCTCCACAAGTGGGATACCAGAGGACAAAGGGCCAGGAAAGTGTATGGTGCATGTGTTTGGAGCCTGCTTGAGGGATTGCGTGTGTGTAGAGTGTGGTGTGGTATTGTGTAAATAGGTCAATTTCATTTGTGTTTGTGGTGTAATATGTGTGGCTAGGGGCTGTAGAGAGTGTGTGTATAGGGAGCATAGTGTTATAGGGGATGTAGCGAGTGTGTGCATACGGGTTGAAGTGTGTGTGTATAGGTGACGTAGTGTGTGTAGGGGTTGTAGAGAGGGTGTGTTTAGAGAATGTTGTATGTGTTTGCTGACAAGGAATGTAGTGTGTGTGTAGGAGATCTACTGTGTAAAGGACCCAGAGTGTGTATAGGAGATTGTGTGTGTGTGTGTGTGTGGAGGATTAAGAGTGCATATAGGGTAAGGGATCTAGCGTGTATCTGGAGCGTAATGTGTGTAGTGGTGCAGTGTGAGGGGTGCTTTAGTGTGTGTGTATATATATATTTGGACATATTGTATGCGTGAGGGGCGCAGTGTGTGTGTATGTAAGAGGGGTGCTGTGTGTGAGGGTGTTTTTATGTGCCGTCACATTCTAGGTTTCTAATTTTCTTAGTCTGTTAACTCACTGAGGGTTATTTTATTTATATATATATATATATATATAAATAAAATAACCCTCAGTGAGTTAACAGACAAAGAAAATTAGAAAGAGCTTATATATATATATATATATATGTGTGTGTGTGGGAGTGTACTGTATATGTGTGAGCGAGGGTGCTGGGTGTGTCTGAAGGTGCTGTGTGTGTGTCTGAGGGTGCTGTGTGTGTGTCTGAGGGTGCTGTGTGTGTCTGGGGGTGCTGTGTGTGTCTGGGGGTGCTCTGTGTGTGTGTCTGGGGGTGCTGTGTGTGTGTGTCTGGGGGTGCTGTGTGTGTGTGTGTCTGGGGGTGCTGTGTGTGTGTCTGAGGGTGCTGTGTGTGTGTCTGAGGGTGCTGTGTGTGTTTGAGTGCTGTGTGTGTGTCTGAGGGTGCTGTGTGTGTCTGAGGGTGCTATGTGTGTCTGAGGGCGCTGTGTGTGTTTGAGTGCGCTGTGTGTGTTTGAGTGCGCTGTGTGTGTTTGAGTGCGCTGTGTATGTTTGGGTGCTGTGTGTGTCTGAGGGTGATGTGTGTGTCTGAGGGTGATGTGTGTGTGTGTCTGAGGGTGATGTGTGTGTGTCTGAGGGTGCTGTGTGTGTCTGGGGGTGCTGTGTGTCTGGGGTGCTGGTGCTGTGTGTGTGCCTGGGGGTGCTGTGTGTGTCTGGGGGTGCTGTGTGTGTGTCTGGGTGCTGTGTGTGTGAATGTATATTTTATTTACATTTAAATATATATTTTTTATTAATAAAAAAAAAAAAAAGTTATATTCCCCCTCCTCCCTTCTTACCTTTTAGCCTGGAAGGAGGGGGGGGTCTGTTCTGCCTGTGGGGAGAGGGGGATCCGTTCTGCCTGGGGGGTGGGGGGGGTGCCGTGCAGCTTCCTTCCCTGGTGGTCCAGTGGTGAGAGTGAACTTTAGCCTGAAGGCTATAGTTCACTCTCGCGAGATCTGAGCATTGCCGCGGTAACCGCGGCAACGCTCAGACCTTGCGAGAGGACCCGGCGGAGCTGCTGGCTAGAGCTCCGCCGGTCCTCTCGCCTGCCTTCCTACCTCACACCCTCTCCTGCCGGCGGCCGCCTGTCAGTGTCTCTGGGCCGGTGAGGGAGATCTTTGATCTCCCCACCGGCCCATGGAGACACACAGCAGGGCCAGCGCTCGGGTAGCGCTAGCCCTGCAGGGGCTGGCAGGGGAGATCCTGTGATCTCCCCTGCCGGCCTCGGCCACACGGCCATCGCGGCCCACCGGGCATTTGCCCGGTATGCCCGATGGCCAGTCCGGGCCTGATTACCCCTAATTCCCTTTCCTCAGATGTTGAGGTTAGGACTCTATCAAATATTCTGTACTCTGCCCTTGGGTTTTTACGTCCAAGATGCTTTATCTTGCACTTATCCACATTAAAGCTGCCACAACTCTGACCATTTTTCTAGTTTACCTAAATCCTTTGCCATTTGGCATATCCCTCCTGGAAAATCAACCCTGTTACATATCTTAGTATCATCAGCAAAAATACATACCTTACCATAAAGACCTTCTGCAATATCACTAATAAAAAAAAATACTTGAACAAAAATGAGCTGCATGGTCAAATTGCCAGAAAGAAGCCTTTACTGTGCCAACGCCACAAAAAACCCTGCTTACAATATACCCGGTTACAATAACACCTCACAGCTTCTGGCACACTATAATTTGGAGTGGTGAGATCAAAATAGAGTTTTATGGAGACAACCATAAGCCCTATGTTTGGAGAGGGGTCAACAAGGCCTATAGTGAAAAGAATACCATCCCCACTGTTAAGCATGGTGGTGGTTCACTGATGTATTGGGGGGGGGGGGGGATTGTGGGGGGGGGGGGGATCAGGGAGGAAGCTCTAAAAGCATGGGGAATCTTGTGGAAATTAATGGAAAGATAAATGCAGCATGTTATAAGAAAATACTGGCAGGCAATTTGCATTCTTCTGCACAAAGGCCACGCATGGGACACTCTTGACCTTTCCAGCATGGCAATAACAATGCACAGGGCCAAGTTATCCCTCTAGCGGTTACAGCAGAAAAAGGTGAAGGTTCTGGAGTGGCCATCACAGTCTTCTGACCTTAATATGATTGAGCCACTCTGGGGAAATCTCAAACGTGCGGCTCATGCAAGACGACCAAAGACTTTGCCTGACCTGGAGGCTTTTTGTCAAGACGAATAGGCTTGCAAGAATTAGGGGCCTCATAGACAACTATTACAAAAGACTGCATGTTGTCATTGATGCTAAAGGGGCAATAAACAGTATTAAGGACTTAGGGTATGCAGACTTTTGAACAGGTGTCATTTTATGTTTTTTGTTTTGTGCCATTCTGTTATGAACTACAGTTAAATATGAATCCTATATGAAATAAAAGAAATGTGTGTTGTCTGCTCACTCATGTTTTCTTTAAAAATGATACATATATTACAAATTCTCCAAGGATATGCAAACGTTTGAGCAAAACTGTATGTACCCTCTTTTTGAAAACATCTCCAACATTTAAAGGGGCACTGTTGGCACCCAGACCACTGCAGTTCTTTGAAGTAGTCTGGGTGATGTGAACCTTTTGCATTTAGTGCTGCAATGTAAAACATTGCAGTTCCAGACATCGGTGCTGGATTCAGGTAAGTGACTGAAAGTGGTTTTAACCCCTTCAGCCCCGCAGGAGGGGGCGTGAGGGAGGGGGATGATAGTGCCAGGAAAACAGGTTTGTTTTCCTGGCACTAGGGGGTTCCTTTTAGTGAATTCAAAGGGGTGATCATTTCTAGTCTTATCGGTACCAGGCACCATCTTTGGGAGCCTGGGGCAGAGGAGAAGCAGTGAGAGCCTGGGGCAAAAGAGAAGTTGGGAGAGCTTGGGGCAGAGAAAATGGGAAGATGGGGGAGAGAAAAACATGTAAATTTAAATCTATATTTAGTCAGTGCGTGAGTCAGTCAGTCCTTGCTCTCATGAAGTACTTTGTAAGATTGCATTTTTTTTTTCTTAAAACAAATAAGAAAAACATATTTTCCATGGTAAGACGGAGAGAAAAGAGAAATAAACAAACCTCATTCTAAAAGTGGAGTTTTATTCAACTAATTTAGTGTCAAACCATTCGAGGCATAATAAATATGTTTCATATCATAAAATGGGTTTTAGCATTTCAAGATCAAATTAGGCCTCAATCCGCAAAAATGTAACAGCATGGATATTAAAATATAATGAAAGTGCCACTCTACAGAGCATTCTATCTTTGACAGTTTAATAATGGTATGTTTATATTGCACAATTCTCCCCAGGGGGTCTCTGACTACTGAAGTGCACACCCAGATTACACTGAATCAGCAGCTGATTACTAGAAGTTACAATTATTCATTTAAATGGTACTCATTTGACCTCTCAAGGCTTAAAAGCTTAGCTGACCATGCTAAGAATAGAACCCTCCACCAGTTGAGCATGTCCTTCAAGTTACATAAGATTGCATAAGACAACTAAGCCATCTTCTCCCCTAAACAACAATGAAGATAAATTCTACATGGAAGATTAGCGCTAAGAAGTTTTCCAGTTAAAGAAACACTGTGAGCACCATAATCATTACAGTGTACTGTAGTGGTTATGGTGCAAACAGTGCTCCAACATCCCCCAACTCCCCATCGTAAGTAGTTAAAAAGGTTAGAAGAGAAGGGAGGGGGGGGGAGTTTTCCCGGGTTCTTATGTTTTCCCAGTCCAGCCCTGATGTTTGGGTGTCAGAATGCCCCCAATAAGAATTAACTTTGCTCCATATTCCTTGTTCAGTGATACCATGATCTAAACCTTGCACATTGTTTCTCACATTGCCCAATTACTGACTACCCTGGTCTGCATTGTCATGTGTAACTAAGTTCCTTTTCGGTCTCATGTGTAACTAAGTTCCTTTTCGGTCTCAGTTCTCGTGGGTCTAGAGTAGCCTTTATGGATACTCTCCTCCATTATTGTCTTCAGAACCTGGCTCTTAATCCTGACTACCCTTTTGTATCACCCTTGTCCTCCATCACTGGCTTCAGACCCTGGCTCGTGATCCTGTCTATGCTCATGGATCACCCTTGTATGTCTGCTTCCTCATTGGTTTCTGACCTCTTCAAATATATTTTCTATGTTCAATTTATTATTTTTGTCAGAAAATGTCACTTTTCTCTTTTTTAACAAAGCAAACAATGAGATTAGATAAGATTACAGTTATTTAAAGGAACACTCCATTAAAATTTGTTTTAGTTTTTGACTATTTACAAGATAAGCACCTAACACAATATAACAAGATAACAAGATATACACGTGCAAGTATTTTTTTTTCTCCATGTTTTCTTTCGGGATAAATAAGAAAACAACTTGCAAAAGCTACAGACCTGCAGCCTTCCCTTGCAGAGTACTTTTTGTTTTTGGAGTGTTCCTATAGCTATTAAACAGACTAGAATTGAGTAGTGAGACTGCAGGAGCTTAAACTATGCACCAAAACTGTTTTCTAAAGCAAAACGTGTTTTGGTGCTTAGACTATCCCTTATACCCGGGGTGCCCAAAACGTAGATCCCCTGATGTTGTAGAACTACACCTCCCATTTTTAAAGCATGCTTTTAGAATGTCTCTAAAATGACAAAGCATCATGGAAACTGTAGTTTTAAAACATCTGGGGATCTACTGGGCACCGCTGCCTTATACCATATAAACATGGTTTACAGTGTGCTAAAATTATCTGCTAAGAAGAACTTCACAAATCCATGCTGTTGTTTGTTCAATATTGAATGTATATCCTTAGATACACATAGAGGTAGCTTTGAAAACTGATAAAGGTGCAGAGACAGTACATATGCATACAACACAGACTAAAATGATAATACACAACTCTGTTTCTCTGCTTCCCCAATAGTTTTCACATTTACCACATAATTACAAGATGAGAATAAAATAATAATAATAACAACAAAGTATTTAACCAGGAAAGGTACATTCAGATTACCCTGGTTTTCAAGTATGTCCTGGATCTTACCTTAGCCAGGGGTTGTTACTATTACTTAAAGGTACTCATTTTATCTTTCTCGGAAGGATGAAGGGCTGAGTCAACTCTGCAACATTTTTTTTAATACTTTCTATTTTTGTATGAAAGGCATATTTTTTATCTTTTTCATTCTTGATTTATTGTTGTGTCTTCTTTTGTATCAATCTACACATTGGACTGATCAGAAGATTATGAAAGGGGAACTGTCACTTCTGTGGAAATTACACCATTGAATAAAACATTTAAAGTCCCCTATAACTGTAATATTGTTTTTTAATATGATGCTCCATTTTCCTTTGCATTCATATTAAATACTTGGCAAAATTACTTCACAATCCAATTTGATCCAGGCACAGCCAAGGCACACATTGCAAATGAGGATGAGAAGCAGAAGCAATGCTTAATTTATCCTCTTTCTTGTATGCTTTGTCTATGCTTACTGCCAGGTGCAAAGGACAGAATTTGTAAAAATGATTGAAGGAGCTAAGATAGAAGAGCCTAGTTGCACGATAAAAACGTCTTTGATGTAAGACAGATATTTAAAATAAAGATTACTTGTGGTAGAAGTGTGATAGGAGTGTGGTAGGCGTGGTAGGAGTGTGGTAGGAGTGGTAGAAAGATGGCTGCAGTCATCAGCATCTAGGTTTTCTATCCCTTAGTTCTTCGAGTTTATATTTTGTGGACTGCAGCAGCGGACATTCTCAGACATGTTTCATTGAGAATGAATTGAAACTGTCAATCTGAATTCAGGAACAGTACCTAAATTACATAAATTACCCACAATTCCCACCTATGCATCTGAACAAATTAAAATAGCACGCTGACCGCAATCCGCTCTTTCAAATATCTAGGTATGTTGCTAGACCCCAGTCTATATTTCAGCCTTCACATTAAAAAAAAATCTCATCAAACCTTTGTCCAAAACAAGGTGCCCGGTACAGAAACAAATCTTGCCTAATCCCAGCACCTAAGAAGCATATTGTACAACAAATGTCAATGCCGGTCATTGAATATGGTGATGTAATGTATGCGCCTTTGCCGCAAACCCACCTTTATAAACTTACTACGTTGTATAAATCATTCTGCCACTTCATGCTACAAAGTAATTACATGACCCACTATTGTGACATGTTAAAAAGAGCTAAACTGGCTATCGCCGAAATCTAGAGGTACCCTTCATCTTTCCAGCCTTGCCTTTTAGGGAAGCTCCCATCCTACCTGAGAAGAATGCTCTCCCAGTCGGTTTTACCAAGGGAGAGCATTCTTCTGAGTTTCTCTAAGCTTTTGTCCGTTCTCATCGTTCTCAAGTCCTTTGTTTTGCTTGCAATGAATTAACTTGGCTCTCCCCAAGTTAAAAGGGTAATTCAGACGTGGACCCTGTGCTCACTGTGTCTAGTCAGATCAGTTACACCTCTCTGACGAGGCCCAAAGAAGGCCAAAATGATCATCTGGTATTTTGGTTCTGGATTGCCCTTATGGGTGGGATCAGTCTGATATGCTTCAAATATGCTCTCTCTTTATTGGCACACGTGAGCAAATACTATTTTGAGACCTAAACAGGGATTTACAGAAGGGCAAGTTTCTTGATCCTCATTTTTCTACAGAGCACCTCAATTATCGAAAAACCTAACAGACACAATCATATCCTCCTTCAATCTAAAATCCTTAAAGAGATCCCTGTCAACATATCTAAATACAGAATGCATCTGTAATCATGGTTGATTCGATTTCATACCTGTTCTGTGTTAAATTTATATGTGTATTTTAATACTATTTTGTATTTTTAATATTAAATTGTACCCTAATGCAACAATGGAATGTTTGTAGGCCCAGGACATATTTGAAAACTAGATAAATCTGAATGTATCCTATCCTAAAATGTTTTATAAATAAATAAATGAGAATACAGAGGAACACAAAAGTTAGCAGAGCTCAGTTTCAATGCTTGTACTATGTACCTGCTGATAATGTGTCATCCGATAGGAACACTGTGCCTTCTATGAATGTCTCCCTCATGTCAACCCTGCGTGTGTCTGATGAAAATGTGTTCCTCATACATCAGCACTGTGTGGCTTCTGGAAATGTTTCAAATTAGATATGTAAGTGAGAAAACTCTCTCTCTACAGGGAGTGCAGAATTATTAGGCAAGTTGTATTTTTGAGGATTCATTTTATTATTGAACATCAACCATGTTCTCAATGAACCCAAACAACTCATTAATATCAAAGCTGAATATTTTTGGAAGTAGTTTTTAGTTTGTTTTTAGTTTTAGCTATTTTAGGGGGATATCTGTGTGTGCAGGTGACTATTACTGTGCATAATTATTAGGCAACTTAACAAAAAAACAAATATATACCCATTTCAATTATTTATTTTTACCAGTGAAACCAATTTAACATCTCAACATTCACAAATATACATTTCTGACATTCAAAAACAAAACAAAAACAAATCAGTGACCAATATAGCCACCTTTATTTACAAGGACACTCAAAAGCCTGCCATCCATGGATTCTGTCAGTGTTTTGATCTGTTCACCATCAACATTGCGTGCAGAAGCAACCACAGCCTCCCAGACACTGTTCAGAGAGGTGTACTGTTTTCCCTCCTTGTAAATCTCACATTTGATGATGGACCACAGGTTCTCAATGGGGTTCAGATCAGGTGAACAAGGAGGCCATGTCATTAGATTTTCTTCTTTTATACCCTTTCTTGCCAGCCACGCTGTGGAGTACTTGGACGCGTGTGATGGAGCATTGTCCTGCATGAAAATCATGTTTTTCTTGAAGGATGCAGACTTCTTCCTGTAACACTGCTTGAAGAAGGTGTCTTCCAGAAACTGGCAGTAGGACTGGGAGTTGAGCTTGACTCCATCCTCAACCCGAAAAGGCCCCACAAGCTCATCTTTGATGATACCAGCCCAAATCAGTACTCCACCTCCACCTTGCTGGCGTCTGAGTCGGACTGGATCTCTCTGCCCTTTACCAATCCAGCCACGGGCCCATCCATCTGGCCCATCAAGACTCACTCTCATTTCATCAGTCCATAAAACCTTAGAAAAATCAGTGTTGAGATATTTCTTGGCCCAGTCTTGACGTTTCAGCTTGTGTGTCTTGTTCAGTGGTGGTTGTCTTTCAGCCTTTCTTACCTTGGCCATGTCTCTGAGTATTGCACACCTTGTGCTTTTGGGCACTCCAATGATGTTGCAGCTCTGAAATATTAACAGAGAAAGGATAGGGGGCACTCCCGAGACCTGAATTTTGCATGAAAGGTGCTGCCGCTGTGACCAAAATTTCATGAATGAGAAAGTAGTGCAGCGCACTCAGACTACAAAAATACAAAAAACAAAGAAGGCTACTAAAATGCCTAACTAAGTATAAATATGGGGATTTGGTTCCACCATATGGCCATATGTTGTTAAGCCCACCACTACTTTCAAAGTACCCCATTATCGGTGGGTCCTACACTACAATGTGGGAGACAAATAAATAGTAATAGTGTCATAAATAAAATAGTGTTAAATACTAGTAAGAGCATAGTGAGTATACAAACAAAAGTGATGAAAGCAATTAAAAGCAGTGTTAAAACTAAATAATTAATGTGTTAGTGCTGAAAATGAGTATACTCACTAATGCAGATGACTGTGTTCACTGGAAAAAATAATAAAAGTGACTAGACTAATGACAAACTCCTCCTTAATATACACACCTGTGGCCACCTCTAAAGGAGATTCTGAAGCTGGGGGGGCCTGGGCGGGGTGCTTAACCCCTAAGGAATCTGGTCTGGACTCCAAATATAGTATTAACAGAGAAAGGATAGGATCCTATCCTTTCTCTGTTAATACTATATTTGGAGTCCAGACCAGATTCCTTAGGGGTTAAGCACCCCGCCCAGGCCCCCCCAGCTTCAGAATCTCCTTTAGAGGTGGCCACAGGTGTGTATATTAAGGAGGAGTTTGTCATTAGTCTAGTCACTTTTATTATTTTTTCCAGTGAACACAGTCATCTGCATTAGTGAGTATACTCATTTTCAGCACTAACACATTAATTATTTAGTTTTAACACTGCTTTTAATTGCTTTCATCACTTTTGTTTGTATACTCACTATGCTCTTACTAGTATTTAACACTATTTTATTTATGACACTATTACTATTTATTTGTCTCCCACATTGTAGTGTAGGACCCACCGATAATGGGGTACTTTGAAAGTAGTGGTGGGCTTAACAACATATGGCCATATGGTGGAACCAAATCCCCATATTTATACTTAGTTAGGCATTTTAGTAGCCTTCTTTGTTTTTTGTATTTTTGTAGTCTGAGTGCGCTGCACTACTTTCTCACGCAGCTCTGAAATATGGCCAAACTGGTGGCAAGTGGCATCTTGGCAGCTGCACGCTTGACTTTTCTCAGTTCATGGGCAGTTATTTTGCGCCTTGGTTTTTCCACACGCTTCTTGCGACCCTGTTGACTATTTTGAATGAAACGCTTGATTGTTCGATGATCACGCTTCAGAAGCTTTGCAATTTTAAGAGTGCTGCATCCCTCTGCAAGATATCTCACTATTTTTGACTTTTCTGAGCCTGTCAAGTCCTTCTTTTGACCCATTTTGCCAAAGGAAAGGAAGTTGCCTAATAATTATGCACACCTGATATAGGGTGTTGATGTCATTAGACCACACCCCTTCTCATTACAGAGATGCACATCACCTAATATGCTTAATTGGTAGTAGGCTTTCGAGCCTATACAGCTTGGAGTAAGACAACATGCATAAAGAGGATGATGTGGTCAAAATACTCATTTGCCTAATAATTCTGCACTCCCTGTATATATATATATATATATATATATATATATATATTCTCACTTCTCCAGGGTGGTATCTTTATTCCTTATTCTCTGGTCCTCTACCAGAGGCCTGGGAATCTGAGGGTTCTGAACAGTATTTTAGGTGTTTCTAGAACTGCACTCTTCTGGACAACGATCTCAGGTGTCCCAACTGGAAGCTGTTGAAGCTACTCCCCCAACTTGGGAGTCACAGCCTATCAAAAGTTCTCCTATCAAAACTGTGAATACTACTGTCATCATTTTCCACATCCTTTCTAGCTCTTCCTTCAGTCCCTTGTATTTGTCCATCTTCTCATGTTCCTTCCTCCTGATGATATAGTCACTGTGTATTGCTATATCCACCTTGATTGCAGTCTTCTGTTTCTTGTCTACAACCACAATGTCAGTGTTGGGTTGGTTGGACAGTTCTTAGTACATCATCGAAAAGGTGGGAAAGCAGGTGTGCTCTAGCCTACAGCACCTGACATTTATCATTAGGTCTGTCACTCACCCAATGAGGTTATAGAAGTACGTATCATTATCTAAATCTGCACTTTTATAAACTGTTAAAAAAATGACAGATTCCAGACACATAACGATTTTGAGCAAGCTGTAGTGCGATATTTGTCTGGAGTGTTCCTTTAAATCCCAATGTCTGTCAACATAAAACTTGAAAGAATGACATTTTCTTAGGGTGATGATTGAATTTCTGCTGATATTTAACAGTTAGATGACTTGCAAGTGATTACAAAAAAGGATGTTGCGAGTTAGTAATCAGTCTGTGGGAGGTTGATATGAGATTAGCCGGAAGAAAAGCAAGAACAAAATTATGTAAGCACCAATTAGCATATTGATTGGTATGCATCTCTAGGTAACACTCAAGGTAATAAATGGTGCTTGTGAAATTCAAAACCACATAATGTCACAAAGATTTTCACTGAATAAGAGACAATGGACAAACGTTATATATTTTTTTCCTTTATAAAAATAACAGTTGATATGGCAAAATAATAACACTGTTGAATCCTCTGTGCTGTACACAGGAATTTACAGTATTGTGTATCCAGAAGCACTTGCAATATTATTATACCTTAAGAGACATCTCGACTTAATGAGGCCCCTCTTAACCCTTGACCGATGTTAGCATATAGCCCATTAATTCCATTGAGAACCCCACAGCTTAGCGATCATGCTCAGCTGTGGTGAATCTACAACTGCATCCTGCAGAAGCGAGACACTAAGGTCTCCCTGCATATCAATTAGAAATAACTGTCAACTGCACTCTTAATGCTTTAAAAAAATATATACTTATTATATATCACATTAAAAAATATATATGATATGTGTACACATATTTGTCCAAACGAATATACTTCCAACATACAATAGAACAATACATAAGGTAAAACAGTATCAGTGTGCAAGAAATAGTATTTACACAATAAAGAAATATAACAAAGAAAAAAAATAACAAAATAATCACTCAATAACAAATGGCATGGCACAAAGTGTTATAGCTCTTCTTCTATAGTAGATATTCAGAGCAAGATACGCAAAGCATCCAACGTTTTGGCTCCACTGACTTTTCTCAAGGGTGATATGCTTCTACAAAGTGTGCATTTATATAGGACAATACACAGTAGAAAAGGCCATAGCCATTCCCCGCTCATGTGCATAGCAATCCCATTAGGATCACTGTTGTTGCCATAGTAACAAATGCGAACACAAGAGAGTAAACTGCATAAAAATGAAAAAGACAAAAAGACAAAAATATGAACAATGTAAGGTCGCTATATAGTTTTAAGCACTACGTGTGTAGTTGACATTTATTTATAATGGACATGCAGGTAGACCTTAGTGTCTCCCTTCTGCAACCTGCAGCTATAGATTCAACAAGGCTGAACACGATCGCTCAGCTTTGGTGTACTCATTGGATTTAAAGGGCTGTATGCTAACATCGGGAAAAGGTTAAGAGGATCCTCATTAAGTTGAGATTTCTTGTGATATAATATAATTCCAAGTTAGGAGTGTGGTTGGCATTTATTTACAATTGTTTGTGTATTTGACCACCTAGAAAGTGGTTAGTTCAACTATCAGCACCCTGTTCATATTGTCGCATATTGCACCAGGTTGTATGCCCTACTCATACTAATTACTTTCTGCATGTCCTGAGGTCAATTGTAATTGGTACTAGGAGTTTAGTGCATACTGCAGTGTCTTAGTTCAGCGCAATCACATCTAGTGATGCGGTCGCTCTACATTTTTTACAGTTAACCAAAGGGTAAGCTTTTGCACTTTCGAAGAGTTTTCATATTCTCTGTTTTTGTGTCTTACTACTAGTTAAATAAAGTGAGGAGTGGGTTGGGTCCCACCAGTTCTACTCACACTAATGCCTCGTTTCCACTGAGCGGATCGGTTCGGGTCGGTACAGTTTGGAAGGTTTAGAATGGACCGGCCCATTCTGGTGAGTGTTTCCACTGCAAGTCAGACCTTCAGGGCCATGCGAGGTTTAGAAAAAATGCTCTTCCTGTCCACCAATCAATGGATTGTATAGTAGGTCCGCCCTAACCGAACCGTTCCATTTCCTATGGCCCTACATCTGAAGCAGGACCCTGAATGGATCGGTACGGTTCGCTTGTATGGACTACTTTCATAATGGAAACACCCAAAATAGCGAACCGTACCGAACCGAACCGAACCGATCCGCTCAGTGGAAACGAGGCATTAGTTCCTTCTTTAACCCCTTAACACCGCAGCCAAATGTACAAGTTGTGAACGAAACAAAATGTAAACAAAACCTGGCATTTGCGCTATATGTCTGTCCAACCGTAATTCACCTCTTTCATATTAAATGCTCCCCCCCTTATTATATATCATTTTATTCAGGGGAAACAGGGCTTTCATTTAATATCAAATATTTAGCTATGAAACATAATTTAATATGAAAAAAATGGGAGAAAATAAGATTTTTTTTGATTTTTTTAGTTCTACATTACATTTTAACTGTCAATGTCATAATACTGTTTGCTTTTACTGCAATAAAATACACATATTTGTATTCAGCAAAGTCTCACGTGTAAAACAGTACCCCCTATGTACAGGTTTTATGGTGTTTTGGGAAGTTACAGGTACAGGCGTGTTACATTTGAAATTGAAATTCGCCAGATTGGTTACGTTGCCTTTGAGACTGTATAGTAGCCCAGGAAATAAATTTACACCCATAATGGCATACCATTGCAATAGTAGACAACCCAAGGTATTGCAAATAAGGGATGTCCAGTCTTTTTTAGTAGCCATTTGGTCACAAACACTGGCCAAAGTTAGCGTTAGTATTTGTTTGTGTGTGAAAAATGCAAAAAACGCCAATTTTGCCCAGTGTTTGTGACTAAGTGGCTACTAAAAAAGACTGGACATACCCCATTTGCAATACCTTGGGTTGTCTACTATTGCAAATAGTATGCCATCATAGGGGTAATTTTCATTCTTGGGCTACCATAGGGTCATAAAGGCAACGTAAGCAATCTGGCGAATTTTAATGTGAAAAAAATGAAACACAAGCCTTATATTTGACGCTGTAATTTTTGAAAACACCATAAAACCTGTACATGAGGGGTACTGTTGTACTCGGGAGACTTCGCTGAACACAAATATTTGTGTTTCAAAACAGTCAAAAGTATTGCAGCAATAATATCGTCCGTGTAAGTGCTGTTTGTGCGTGAAAAATGCAAAAAAACGTCACTTTTACTGGCGATATCATCGTTGTAATACATTTTACTGTTTTGAAACACTAATATTTGTGTTCAGCGAAGTCTCCCGAGTAAAACAGTACCCCCCATGTACAGGTTTTATGGTGTCTTGGAAAGTTATAGGGTTAAATATAGTGCTAGCAAATTAAATTCCCTATACTTTCGGCATGGGTTGTCAGGCAGGTCCCGCTAATTGTAATTAATTAGGATACCTAATTATGTAAAATTATTACATAAATATATGTGTAGAATTAATATATGTATATATATACATATGTGTATATATACGTATATATATATATATAATTTTTTTAAATATTTTTATTTATATATAGGTATATATATATAGTGATATATACGTATATATTTATGAATATAGATATATATAGATATTATTTCGTTCTACGTGTATTTTGATATAAATATATATATATTAATATCACAATACAGTTAAAACGAAATAAAACACATCTATATATTTCTTAATATTTTGTTTTTAATTATTTATTTTATTTTATTTTATTACATATTTACATATTATTTTTTTTATATTATTTATAAATATATATAAAACAATAATTATATATATATATTTAATCAGTATCAGTCTACGTGTAATTTGATATTAATATATATATATATACAATTATATATATATTAATATTAAAATACACCTAGACGGTGTATGTGTGTATATCTGTATATATATATACTTAGATCATATATATATAATATATATATATGATCTAAGTATATATATATATTTTTTTACACTTATTTAACTTATTTGATTTTATTTTCAGCCAGCAGGGGGACCAACTGTCATTACAGTTAGTCCCCCTGCTGGCATTGCTGCAGCCAGCTATCCCGGCCATGTGATTGTGAGGTCCTCGCAAGGACCTCACTCTCACATGACCGGGAGGGACCGGAGGAGGAAGATCTGCCGCAGGGGGGCTCCCTGGGAGTCCCCCCAACCGCGATCGCCGGCGTGGGACCGGGTAAGTTACTAAAAACCGGAGGGCGTACTATTACGTCCTGCGGCGTTTAGAGCCGCTTTTAAAAGGACGTAATAGTACGCCCTCCGGTCTTAAGGGGATAAATACCAATGCAATGTTTCCAGATATGAATAATTTAGGCAAGCATACCTTCCAAAATGTCAAAAGGACAAAGATGGACACTTTTAGAGGTGTGGACAGAGGTGGGACTGTTATAAGAAATATTAAGTGACTTACTAAAACTGTAATTTAGAACAAGTGCAATGTATCTTCTATACACAGACTGATTTCTAAACGCATTTATTATGGTTTGAAGATAGTGTATGTATATTGTATATTGTAGTTTGACTGTGAATGTTATTACTCTGGAGTCCTGTTGTACATTCAGCCACACCAAGCTCTGTTTTTAATGTTTCAAGATTATTTTCTTTCAGGAAATGTACCGGAGGATTGGAGGACGGCAGATGTGGTTCCTATATTCAAAGGTTCAAAATCCTTTCCTGAAAATTATAGACCTGTGTTTAACTTCTGTGGCTGGGAAAGTTTTTGAAAGGTTATTAAGGGATAACATTCAATAATTCCTTGGGATGAACGTCATTATCAGCAAAAATCAGCATAATTTTATGAAACTTAGGTCATGTCAACTTAACTTGATTGCATTCTATGAAGAAGTAAGTAGATGTATAGATCAGGGTGTTGCAGTGGATGTGATCCACTTTGCCAAGGCGTTTGGTACAGTTCCACACAATAGATTAGTGTTCAAACTCAAAGAAATTAGTGTAGATTAAAATTCTTGTTCTTGGGTAGAACATTGGCATAAAAATACAGTACAGAGAGTTGTCATTAATGGTAAATTTTCAAGCTGGACAGAGGTGGCAAGCGGTGTCCCTCAGGGTTCTGTTCTGGCACCCCTTCTATTTAACATGTTTATAAAAAAACATTGAAAGTCATGTTACAGTGTTTGCAGATGACACAAAACTCTGTAAAGTAATACAATGTGAGCAAGATATTACTTTGTTGCAGAGGGATTTAGATAGACTTGGGGACTGGGCACTCAAATGGCAGATGAAATTTAACGTAGAAAAATTATGCACTTCGGCATAACAAATTCACAAGCAACTTATACCCTAAACGGAAGTGAATTAGGGACAACTACACACGAGAAGGATTTGGGAATTGTAATAGACAAACTATGCAGCAATGTGCAATGTCAATCAGCAGTAGCTAAGGCCAGTAAGGTATGTGCATGCCTGAAAAAGGGCAGTAATTCTCGGTATGAGAATATAATTTTGCCTTTTTATAAATCATTGGTAAGACCACATATTGAATATGCTGTGCAATTTTGGGCACCTGTTCTCAAGAAGGATATTATGGAACTAGAAAAAGTGCAGAGGCGGGCTACACAATTAATAAAATGGAATGGAACATTTTAGCTACATAGAAAGCTATTTACCTTAGAAACCTATTTAAAGCTACATAGAAACCTATTTAATTTAGAAAAAAATGTTACCTCAGAGGGGATATGATAACATTATACAAATATAGCTGGGGACCAATACAAACCATTGTGTGAGAATCTATTCACAAACAGGATTATACATAGGACATGAGGTCATGTGTTTAGACTGGAAGAAAGAAGATTTTGTCTAAGGCAAAGGAAATTGTTTTTTTTTACCGTAAGAACAATAAGGATGTATATTTCTCTGCCTGAAGAAGTAGTTTTATCAGAATCTGTACAGATGTTTAAACAGCAACTAGATGCATACTTGCAAAACACATAATATGCAATGTATAATATTTCAACTGTAGAGTAAAAGCTTCTTAGTAAATCTGACTGCCATTCTGGGGTCAATATAGATTTTCTTCCCTTGTTTGCTGCAAAATTGGAAGTGCGTGAAACCGTTTTTTTATTTATTTTTTGCATCAATAGTAAAAACAAATGTGAGGAAGGCTGAACTTGACGGACAAATGTCTCTTTTCAGCCTATGTAACCAGGCCAGGACTGGGCATACCCAGGCCTGGTTACATAGGCATACTGGGCAAATGCCCGGTGGGTTGCAATGGCCATTGACCTAAGCCGGCAGTGGAGATCACAGGATCTCCCCTGTGGGTCCATGTAGGGCCCGCACTATCCGAGCGCCGGCCCTGCTGTGCGCCTTCATGGGCCGGTGGGGAGATCAAAGATCTCCTGCACCGTCCCACAGGCACTTATATGCGGCCGCCAGCTCGGGAGGGTGGGAGGCAGGAGAGGACCTGTGGAGCTCTAACCAGCAGCTCTGCCAGGTTCTTCTCGCGAGGTCAGAGCGTTGCCATGGTTATCACGGCAATGCTCAGATCTTGCTAGAGTTCACTCACCACTAAGATCACCAGGGATGGCAGCATGGTACCCCCTCCATGGCAGCATGGCTCACCCACCCAGGCTAAAGGTGGAGGGAGGGATATAATGGTTTATATATATATATATATATATAGAATATATATATATATATATATTTCAATTTAAACATATTCTCACACACACACACCATACTCACACTAACAGCACCATCAGATAAGAGCACCCTTACACACACAGCACCCCTCTTTCACACACACACAGCACACTGAGCCCCTCACACATACAATACGTCCAAATATATATATATATATATGCTACAGCCAGGGCCGGATTAACATAGGGGCTGATGGAGCTGCAGCTCCAGGCCCAGGCCCATGGAATAGGCCCATTGGTTTAAAAAAAAAAAATAAAAAAAAAATTTTTTTTTTTACATTTTTTTTTTTTTTTACACACTACTCTTAGGGTTGCCAGATATTTCTCATGTATTTCTTAGGGTTTCCAGGTATTTCTCAGAAGTATTTCTCAGGTATTTGAGGCTGCCTAGCTGGTGCCGGTATTGCAGTAATACCGGCAACACAAGTCTGTCTCAGTATAAACATAGATTATTCTGCAATACCAGCGCCGGCCAGTAGGGGTCGCTGTTTGTGTGGAGAGAGGCAGTGATAAGAAGTTACGGCATCTCCCTCCCTGCCTCTCTCTACTCACTGATCCGTGGGGGAGCAGCTCTGCACAGAGTGTCCAGACAGCAGCTCCGAGACATGGGGACGCTGATACATTGGGACACTGGGGAACATGGGGACCCTGAGCATGGACGTCCGCAGGAATTTTTCCGTGGGGGGGGGGGGGGGGGCATAATTGTAATGACATCCATGCTTGGCCCCTTTTTGACAGTGTCATGAAAGGGAAGGAGCATAGTCATTTTCACATAAAGCAAGGATGAATAGCGTTTTCACAACTATGGTGTCAGGAATATATGTTTGTATTCCTGACACTATAGTGTTCCTTTCATCAAATTACAGGAACATTCTGGTCACCATAACTTTATCTAAATGAAAATGCTGTGATGCAAAGAGGCCCCTGCGTGCTCTTTCTTTGAAGGGGTGAAACTGCTCTCAAATGGTTTACCCCCAAAGGCTTCCTTCAGCTCCAGATCTCCAGGTCGCTCAGTGGTATTCGACTTCTGAAACAGAGTGTCAGGAAGTGCAGATTGACGTTGGGCATGGGTGCCGCTGATTGGCTAGAGTGGTCAGCTGACACTCTAAGCCAATCGCTAGTTCCCGATTCATAAAAATGTTTTAGCCAACAATGTTTTAGCCAATCAGCGGCACCCCTGCCCAGCGGCCCTCTGTGTTTCCTGACACTCAGTAAATAAAAGTGAACACATTAACACTGATATTGTTTCCTGTTCCCTCTTCCTACTCCTTGCTGCCCCTTCCTACTCCTTGCTGCCCCTTCCTACTCCTTGCTGCCCCTTCCTACTCCTTGCTGCCCCTTCCTACTCCTTGCTGCCTCTTCCTACTCCTTGCTGCCTCTTCCTACTCCTTGCTGCCTCTTCCTACTCCTTGCTGCCTCTTCCTACTCCTTGGTGACCCCTCCTGCTCCTTGCAGACTGTCCCTACCCCTTCCTGCATCCCCTTCCTATTCCTTGCTGACCCCTCCTGCCTCTTGCAGACCCTTTCTACTCCTTGCTGACCCCTCCTGCTCCTTGCTGACCCCTCCTGCTCCTTGCTGCTCCTTCTACTTTACCCTCCTGCTCCATGAAAACCTTTCGACCCCTTATTGCTTCTTGCTGCCCCTTTCTATTCCTTGCTGACCCCTCCTGCCCCTTGCAGAACCTTTCTGCTCCTTCTACTTTACCTTCCTCTATGCGGTCTCCCCCACCCCCCCATCCCTCACTTACCTGCTCTGTAGGCTGCCTTTGTGCTGCTCCCCTGCGGTTTCAGTCATGAGAGAGAGGCAGGGATTAGCTGTAGCTTTCTGCCTTTCTCAATTCACAGCGCCACCTACTGGCCAGCGCTGGTATTGCACTGTATTCTCACACTAAAATGAAAAATAGCAGCACAAGCTGAAAAATCCGGGGGGGGGGGCAAGTACCCCCCTTTACCCCCCCCCCCATTCGGACGCCCATGACCCTGAGACACTAGGGACACAGTGGCCCCATGTCTCCCAGTGGCCCCTAGTCTGTGTCCCCATGTCTCCCAGCCACTGTCCCTAGTGGCTCAGTGGCCCCATGTCTCCCAGTGTCCCCATGTCTCTAGTGACATCAGGACACTGGGAGACATGAGGACACAGACTCTAAGGGACACTGGGAGACATGGGGATACAAACACTAGGGGACACTGGGCGACATGGGGACACTGAAAGGCATGGAGACACAGGGAGACATGGGGACACTGGGCGACTTTGAGACATAGGAGACATGGCAGTGTCCCCATGTCTCCCAGCCAGTGTCCCTAGTATCTCAGTATCCCCATGTGTCCCTGGTGTCTCTCAGTGTCTGTAGTGTGCCAGTGTCCCTAGTGTCTCAGTGTTCCCTAGACTCCCAAAGTCCCCTAGTCTCCCAATGTCTCTGTGTCCCCATGTCTCCTAGTGTCTCAGTGTCCCCTAGTATAAAAGAAAAAATCTCAGGCACTCACTGTGATAGATTTAGGCAGGTTTATTGGACACCGCAACGTTTCGACCTGTACCCAGGTCTTTATCAAGTCTCCAATGTCCCCTATGTATCAGTGTCCCCTATGTCAGTGTCTCAGTGCCCCATGTCTCTATGTGCCCGTAGTGTCTCTGTGCCCATAGTGTCTCTGTGCCCATAGTGTCTCTGTGCCCATAGTGTCTCTGTGCCCGTAGTGTCTCTGTGCCCGTAGTGTCTCTGTGCCCGTAGTGTCTCTGTGCCCGTAGTGTCTGTGTCCCCTAGTATAAAAGAAAAAAAATCTCAGGCACTCACTGTGATAGCTTTAAGCAGGTTTATTGGACACCGCAACATTTTGACCTGTACCCAGGTTTTTATCAAGTCTCCAGTGTCCCCTATATATCACAGTGGCTCAGTGCCCCATGTCTCCCCGTGTCCCCTCGTGTCTGTCACCCAGTGTCCCCAAGAGTCTCAGATTTCCCAGGTCTCCCAGTGTTCCCTAGTATCTGTGTCCCCATGTCTCCCAGTGTCCCAATGTCTCTCAATGTCCCCTAGTGACATAGGGACACTGGGAGACATGAGGACACAAACACTAAGGGACTGGGAGACATAGGGACACAGACATTCCCCCTTTTTGTGTATGTTCGCCCTTTCAGCCGTTCTGGTTAGGTGATTTGTGTCAGTAGCCCACCATTTTACCGCATCCATAGACTTCCTGCTTTACTGGACACTGCTGTTTGGGGGTATGGGTTTACTTGAAAGATGAAAGCATGAGATTAGCAAAGGGTATGTGTTTTCTCATAGTTGCATCCTATGAGTTTCCCTACAGCATCTTCTCCATCAGATACATGACGCTTAGGAGGTAGGACTGTTTTAGTGTTTTTGGTCAATAAGATTTTGTAATTAGGCCCATCATAATTATCAGCACCAGGCC
Source organism: Pelobates fuscus (assembly GCF_036172605.1). Lineage (NCBI taxonomy): Eukaryota > Metazoa > Chordata > Amphibia > Anura > Pelobatidae > Pelobates > Pelobates fuscus. Next base: position 296,600,673 of record NC_086318.1, read on the forward strand.
CACTGGGCTCTTAATCCGGCCCTGGCTACAGCACCCTTCACACTGCACCACTACACACATTAAGCTCCAGATACACGCTAGATCCCTTACCCTATATACACAGCATTTGGGATAAAAAAGATAGACATGTATTTGGGCACAAAATAGACAAGGTCCTTCCTCAACAGGGACCATTGGAAGGTATGGACACGTTTGCGTTAATACACTTGTTTGTCAACACTATTTAAATATATAAAACACGTTTTCATTTGTGTTACTGATAAAGCAAGCCCTTATATGAAGATAAATGCCACTTTCCTGTCACCAAACATATTTTGTAATTTAATGGATTAGCATCTACAAAACTATGGGACTAAGAACGTTATTTGTTATGAAACAGAACTACGCCTACACATTTTTTCTCTTCCTCCCATTCACAATATTCATAAATGAGTATGTCATACCCTTCAACTCCATAATGCTTCATATCCCATATGTTTGTTCTTTTGCACCTGCTGTAATTCATAGGAACATATGCCATTTGTTGTACTGTGCATTTTGTACTATATAAGATTCCTCTCACGCAGCCACCTAGACTCATATCTGCTTTCCAAACCTCACAGTTTAGCTGTAATCTTAAGAAAAGCTGGAACAAATCTGTGCAGTATCTCTCTCCTGGCCCTTTATTTCTTCATATTGGTTTGGCATTTAACATTCCACATTCCATGCACTCATCTGTTTCCATAGACAACAGCAGCACAGTTTACAGAGGGATGGAAGGAAAGGAGCAGGTCTAATCTACACAGTTATGATTTATAAGACGGAAAGGTCACAAGATGAAATCGAGAGACAGTGTTGATGCATACATACGTACATACATACATACATACATACATTGTTTGTTTTGTTAAATGTAACATCTTTGTCATGGTAACTGCATATCTTCCCGAATTCAGATATTCCATTATGATGTTGGCTAGTCTTGAGGATCATGACAGCAGCTGGAATTTATCTATGTTGTTTCGTGTTTTTTTCACAATTTTACTACCTGAATCATTTACAAATCAATATATACCAATCATGTGTAGCTCATGTTGCAGCTGTAGCTATTAAAATGGGCTCTTGTTTTTGCCTCATCTGCTAGATTGTAATATGGTAATTGTGTATATACATTAAACTTCTAATTAAAACTTTCACAATACAAAGGTCATAACGCTACCCTGTCTAAACACCTCAGATACAACTGGCACGATAATTGCCCCTACTGTAAGATGTGTTTAATGCCATCCTAGACATTACCCTCACAAATGCATTGATGCTTTTTCCCAGCATATCTACACACCGGTCGTCTTTTCCTTTTGCAGAAATATAATCACACTCAAAATAATGCAAAATTGTAATGCAAAGTTTTTTGCTTGTTTTTTTGTTTTCCTTCAGTAGCAACAATGAGAAACATAGGAAAAAAAAAGAGAAATTCATGTCTGTATTCCAGCAAAAGTGTTATCTACGTAAGGATTTAACAAGAAAGAGAATGCACACCAAAAAAAGCCACAATAGTCACTTAAAGGACCACTCTAGTGCCAGGAAAACATACTCGTTTTCCTGGCACTAGAGTGCCCTGAGGGTGCCCCCACCCTCAGGGACCCCCTCCCGCCCGGCTCTGGAAAGGGGAAAGTGTTTAAAACTTACCTTTTTCCAGCGGTGGGCGGAGAGCTCTCCTCCTCCGATCCTCCTCTTCTCCTCCCCCTCGGCTGAATGCGCACGCGCGGCAAGAGCTGCGCGTGCATTCAGCCGGTCACATAGGAAAGCATTCATAATGCTTTCCTATGGACGCTTGCGTGCTCTCACTGTGATTTTCACAGTGAGAATCACGCAAGCGCCTCTAGCGGCTGTCAATGAGACAGCCACTAGAGGAAATAGGGGAAGGCTTAACCCATTCACAAACCTATCAGTTTCTCTGAAACTGCTATGTTTATGAAAAAATGGGTTAACCCTAGAAGGACCTGGCACCCAGACCACTTCATTAAGCTGAAGTGGTCTGGGTGCCTAGAGTGGTCCTTTAACCTGGTTTAATAAGCCAATATCAGATACAGGCAAAAACAAACAATTATAATTAAAGTGACATAATTAGGCACAAAAAATAAATCAAAAAAATCAATGATAATTACCAAAAGTTTTCACAAGCCTAATAGGGCAGAAACAGGACACAAAAAGTAACCCCCCAACATTTCGGCACCTCCTGGTTGCCTTTATCAAGGGAACATCTACTTAAGGATTAACATACATAAAAAAGTCCAATCTTGTCAACCTAACAAAAAATATGAGTCTACATTAATATTCCCAGTTCAACTACTAGCTATATCCTTTTTTTATTTTTAGAAATGCTCTTTTGAGCCTACATAATCCATGCCCATACTAGAGATAGTCCGAGTCACTGTTGTAGTTATAGTGCTTGGAGTCCCTGGGCACTATCTGACAGTAATCTGCAAATCGTTTTTGAACAGCATGCCACCATGTTGCGTTGACAACCTATAGCTGATTTGATGTTACCCCCACATTATCACATCAACATGTACACGGTTTGGAGAGTATTTGGAGAGTATTCATTGACTAAGATTCATCAGCTGACACTCTTAATGCACTGTATACTGGTAAGAATGAACATCCACTTTATCATAGCAACTCAGACAGGCTGGGGTATTTGTAGGGGAAGTGGTGTGGCACTCAGGGTAGCCGCTGGTTTAAGAACAAAAAGCAGCCAAACAGGATCACTGTGCAAAGTACATTAAACTCTAGGTACAATCTAGGGGCTACACTGCTATATAATGCCATTTATTTGTACAAACAGGAGTGGGCAAAAAAAACAATATTTTCCTCTATATATATGTGTATTAATAAACTTCATGGTACACCTGAGCAGTGTAGCTTGTAGATTGCACCTGGGTTAGACTGGGGTATATGAAACAGCAAACTAAGTGTCCCACAAGACAGATGCCAAGAAATGGACTTGTTGCACCATAACGACTTCAGTGTGCTAAAATCATTGAAATCATTTCATGGATGGTGTAAAATATAATTATAATAATAATAATAATAATAATAATAATAATAATAATAATAATACTTATTATTATTATTATTATTATTATTATTATTATAATAATAATGTGAATAATAATAATGTGAATAATAATATAAAACAAGCATTAATAAAATAATGAATAATCTAATATAAATAATATAATTATAATGATCTAATACAGCTTAACAAAAAGGTCACACAAATCTGATTTATATGAACTCTAACATTTCTAGTTCACATTGTTATATTTAATCTTTCTAGTGACTCAACTTTAACACGTATAGATCAATTCATGTCCTTTCAATCATCTGTTTTGTTTGTGCAGCTACACTGAAGCGTTTGTGTATAATTTTAGCTCTTGCTATTGTCTTGGTAATGGTAAATTTTAGTTTAGTTTAGTCAGATAAACTGCAACAAGTGAAAGGGTAACTTTGGTAATGTGACTGTGTGTGAGGGGTAAGTGTTGGGAGTGACTGACATGGTGACTGAGTGTGTGTGGAGGATGACAAGGTAAGTGCATGTGTGGGGGATGGGATGATGTGACACAGTGATTGTATGTGTGTGGGGAGGGGTGATGAAGTGACATTGTGTGTGAGGGGGTGATGTCAAAAGGTTGTCTGTATGTGTGGGGCATAATGTGGCAGGGTGTCTGTATGTGTGTGGGGGTGTGATGTGACAGATTCAGTGTGTGGGGAGGCTGCCCACACACTTCTGCTAATTTTATTTTTAATTGAGCACCCCTCCTGCTTACCTTTTAGCAGTGAGGGGGGCAGGCGGATCCAGTTTCCCTGGTGGTCCAGTGAGCTGCCAGCTAAATCTGCCTTCTGTTTGAGAGCAGATCCCTTGGAATGTCCCCATCTGGTCTCTGACATTTAGGGAGCATTTGTCGAGCACTACTTACAGCCAGAGGGCAACCTGCAGCATGAGCAGGTCCATGCTGTGTTGGGGGGACTTAGCAGAGCCTGTGCTTGAAAGGTAGTACCGGCTCTGCTATTAGGAAACTCATTTCAAACTAAATTTATTTGCAATGAACAAATGTAATACACAATTGCAGGCTATGGGTGAAGACCCTGGCATTAACTTAAAATTGTTATAAGTAAGTCACTTAAAATTTATCAGAACAGCCTGCCCTTGGTCACACCCCAGTCACACCACAAAAAAGTGTCCTTATATGTTGATTTGAAATGTATTTTTGAAATATTTTTTTTTTAAGTAATGCATTGAAAAGTATGTAGAATTTAAAAATAAATAAATAAAAATGATACCAATAGCTGTTACAGATCTGCAAGCAAGCATCAGCACTCGAGAGCTTTGCCCAGACCAGGAAGTGGATCTGTGATGTAATTCCAGTAAAATACAAGTTTAGCAGGCTAAGATTGCCACAAGGCATATGTATGTATATGTGTTTGTAGTATCAGTTGGTTAATTACACGTAGCTAAGATACTGTCATCACTGTACTGACCAGGTGCAGGAATGTAAGAACTGGAATTACGCGTCCCTCTCCTTTGTATCAGATGAGCCACGTGGTTAGACCGGATGGATGAGTTTAGACTCTATTCATTAAATAGGTTAAGGGTATGTGTGGGTGTAGTTAATTGTGGGAGGAGCTACAGTGCTATATAAGGAATGTACTCTATGTATTCAGTACTCAGACTTTGCTGTATTTTGGTGACGCTAGTCCCTCTGAGTCCCGATCGGTGATCCAATAAAGAATCTCTTCCTTCCTGAAGAAACCTGTGTCCATCTCTCTGTGCTTGGCTTCCGTCAGTTTCTCCGGTATCATTTGGTGCATTGGCCGGGAAGCTCATCGTTCAACGGTAGCTGAGAGGCAGAGGCGTGAGACGGTCTATCTTTGCCCACGTTCTCTACGGCTGCACCCCTGAACTTCTGCGTGGACCTCCCTTCGTCTCGGCGCCACTGGTCTGTTGTCCAGGAGATCATCGGCCTCTACGTGAGAAGTGCTGGGGTGTCCCCGTCGATGAGTGTGAACTCAGGTTCAGGAACGAGGAGGTAAGATAACTGCTGTTTTAGACGGCAGGACCCGCTAGGGGTATACCGATTGTGCGGTAGGCCCAAAGGGGTTTTTGAATCTGTATCTGCCCCCTCTGTCGGAGGGAAGGAGCGAAGGCGCACCGCTCGATCGAACGCTCTTTAGTCAGACCGTTTGATTTGGTTAGTCAGGCGGGGTCCTGGTGTAAGATAGCCCTAGCCGGACACCGGTGTCTTGTCTAGACTAGCGTTCTAGGGTGTATATTACGTTCGCTAGGTCGGAGGGACCGGGAGACTAAGCGGCGCCTGTGTAAATTCGGTTCGCTAGTTCTCATCCTATCTGGGCTAAGTGGGAAGGCGTGTAAATTTGGAACCCACTAGACTTTTGATAGTACGACTAAGAGGCGCCTGTGTAAATTCGGATCTCTAGCTCGTTGTATAGTGCGACTAAGAGGCGCCTGTGTAAATTCGGATCTCTAGCTCGCTATGTATATGTGGTGATTGGGCAGTGTGGCTAACCAAAACGGGTGTATATAGTTTTAGGTAGTCCATTCAAGGTACTGGCCAATAGTTTAGTTGGGAATTGTAAATGTGTTAACGATTGTTTTAGTAAAGTGTATATCTTGTTAGATAGCGCGAGCTCAGCCGTCTAGCGAGAGTGTTAATAGTGTGTTGCTGTATTATAGTGCACGGTACCATAACCCTGTATATTTACTGACATTGTATAATAAGTACTAATCATTGTCGTCCATTGCATGTTTTAACACCATAACCACTAATAATTGTATTGTGACCTTAACTTGTGCTTTGACCTATGCTAACCGTACTGTAACCGCTATTTGTAAAAGACGATGTTACTGGGTGTGTTATAGACGGGTAATTCGTATATAGAGAATTATAGCGTGGGTGACTGTGTAGTTACGCCAAAGGGCATAATATTGATTATATAGTGACTGGTGTAGCAGCTGTGTGTGTACGGGAATTCCCTGAGTGTTTATTGTTATGGTGTACGTTTCACTTGGTAACCATACCACGTGGTGCTGTTGCCAGAGGAAACGGGTGTGACTGTTGAATAGTACGCGTGTATAGTAATCGTTGTCGACGACGTTCCACTGTTAAATATGGGCGCGTCGCAGTCAACGATTCCGGATCCCTTAGGATGTATGGTTAAGAATTTTAAAAAGGGATTCAAAGTTTGTGATTTTGGGGTTAAGATGTCCCCTGTACGTTTGGTCACTTTGTGCACTAGGGAGTGGCCTACTTTGGTTGCGGCATGGCCGCCACGTGGCAGTTTGGATCCAACTCTGGTACAGCGCTTACACGTGGCTGTATCAGGTAGGCCTGAACTTTACGGCCAGTTTCCTTATATTGATTGTTGGAGACAGGCCGTAAATGACTCGCCAAAATGGCTCCGGACATGCCACGAGGAACAGTGTCGCCTCATGGTAGCTAGGACTTGTTCGTCCACTAGGGCTGGTGTTAGGCCCATTTTGGACACGCCCCCTGAGTCCGAGATCCCTTTGCCGCCCCCTTACTTTCCGGTAAGAGGAAGTGACGCAAATACAGGAAGTCCTGTAACCCTTCCCTCATTACCCTCATCCACTTCCGCTTCCTCCTCCAGTACAGGATCCACCCCCCCTCGTACTAAATCTCCCCTTCCGGAACCAGAACCCACCCCCATTAGAAACGAATATCCTGATTTGGCGCCACTTCAGACTTCCGGTCAAGCTTCATCTAGCTCGGCCCGAAGTGTTCTATTCACTACCTTTTCCCAAAACCAACCTCCCACATCCCCATACCCTATATCTCCCCGACCGGAACCCATGACTGACGCTTCCCTACGTAGCCCCATCCAAACCCGACAGTTGACTGGTGCCCAACAATTAAAGCACTATCAGATGCCTCTTCGCTTAAATCCCGGGTCAGCTTATATCGATGCCGCAGGTCAAATGGCACACGCTGACCCTGTCTTCGTATATGTCCCTTTCACCACTACCGACCTTTTAAACTGGAAGACCCATAATTCCTCGTATACTGAGAAACCACAAGCCATGACTGATCTGTTCACCTCAATAGTACAGACACATAATCCGACATGGGCTGATTGCCAGCAGTTATTAATGACTTTATTTAACAATGAGGAAAGGACAAGAATAAATCAAGCAGCCATTAAAGCATTAGAGGATAGAGCCCGTGCTTTGAACCAAGCTAATCCAGCAGCATGGGCCGCAACACATTATCCCAACACTGATCCCGATTGGAACGTAAATGGTGCTGATATGGTTCAACTCAGAGCCTATAGAGACGCTATAATTGCTGGCATGAAAGCCGGAGGAAAGAAAGCCATTAACATGTCGAAGACAGTTGAGGTGATCCAGAAAAGCGATGAAGCGCCCAGTGTCTTTTATGACCGATTATTGGAGGCGTACCGCTTGTACACCCCCTTTAATCCGGAAGACGCAGACAATTCCCGAATGGTTAACTCCGCCTTTGTCAGCCAAGCTTACGGAGATATTAAGCGCAAGCTACAAAAGTTAGAAGGGTTTGCAGGTATGTCAATCTCCCAACTAATGGAGGTAGCTAATAAGGTCTATATGAATAGGGAAACAGAAAGCAAGAAAGAGGAGGAGCGCAAGATGCGTAAAAAGGCTGATATGCTAGCGGTAGCGATCGCAGGCGTAGATAAACGGGGCCCAGATAGAGGCAATAATAGATGGAGTAGGGAGCCTTTGAGTAGGGATCAGTGTGCGTATTGCAAGGAAGAAGGGCATTGGAGGAACGAATGTCCGCAAAGAGAGCAGTACGAGAGAGACCAACCCAGGGCAGGCTACGGAAACTTTAGAGGCAGAGCGAGAGGTAGAGGAGGTCCCGGAGGGAATAATGGTTATAGAGGGAGTAATGGGAACAGAGGAAGTGTTAGGGAAGACAGGTATATTCCAGCAGCGCAAAGGTCTCGCGATAGAGAAGGTAGGGACTTTGTAGGATTGGCTGACACGGTCATGGAGGACTATTGATACCGACCGGGCTCCATCCCCCTTGGTCGAGCGGAGCCTATGGTCGATGTATCAATAGGGGGGAAAAGGAGTGCGTTCATGATCGACACTGGTGCTGAACATTCAGTGGTGACTAATCTAGTTGCTCCTCCATCTGGAAGGACTATTACTGTGATAGGAGCAACTGGAAGAAGTGCTGAAAGACCGGTTCTTAAAAGTCGACTCTGTACATTGGGAGGCCACGTAGTAAAACACCAATTCCTTTATATGCCTGAATGTCCAGTCCAATTGCTGGGACGTGATATGCTATCCAAATTACAAGCGCAGATTACGTTCCTACCAGATGGAACAACATCTTTAAAGTTTAATGGACCTTCAGGTATTATGACTTTATCCGTACCAAAGGAAGAAGAGTGGCGACTTTATACAGTGTTGACTAGCCAAAACCCTAGGAGTGATGAGACATTGTTTAACATACCAGGAGTTTGGGCAGAGAACAACCCACCAGGACTGGCCCGCAATATTCCACCAATAAAAATTGAACTGAAACATGGGGTTTATCCAGTGAGCCTAAGACAATATCACATTCCGCAGAAGGCTAAGAAGAACATCCAATCCTATCTGGATAAGTTCATACGGTATGGTATCCTAAAATTCTGTACTTCCCCCTGGAACACCCCATTGCTGCCTGTTCAAAAGCCCGGCACAGATGAGTATCGACCTGTGCAGGACTTAAGAGCAGTCAATGATGCGGTTGTTAGCATACATCCAGTTGTACCCAATCCATATAACCTGCTTGCTTTAATTCCGGGCGGGGCTACTTACTTCACAGTCTTAGATCTCAAAGATGCCTTCTTTTGCCTCCGAATTGCCGCAGAAAGTCAATGTATTTTCGCTTTCCAATGGGAGAACGCTGTAACGGGCTCAAAACGCCAAATGACTTGGACAAGACTGCCCCAAGGGTTTAAAAATTCACCTACCCTATTTGGTTCAGCCCTAAGTCAAGATCTATTGGATTTCGAGTCCATCCCAGGAGAGTGTGTATTGTTACAATATGTAGATGACTTGTTGATAGCAGCAGTTACAAAAGAAATCTGTCAGCAAGCAACGCACGATCTACTACACATTCTCTGGAAGGCAGGATACAAGGTGTCTAGAAAGAAGGCTCAGTTGTGTTTGCCAACTGTCAAGTATCTAGGATTCCATATCTCTGAAGGTCAAAGAATTATGGGGCCAGAGAGAAAAGAAGCTGTCTGCCAAATACCAATACCCAAGAATAGAAGACAAGTGCGAGAATTCTTGGGGGCAGCAGGCTTCTGTAGGATATGGATTCCCAGTTATGCGATACTAGCAAAACCTCTGTACGCAGCTATCAAAGGTACAGAGCACGACCCCTTCCTATGGACCCAAGAACAGCAAACGGCATTTGAAGATGTGAAGAAGGCTTTGATGAGTGCCCCAGCATTAGGTCTACCTGATCACACACGACCATTCTACCTGTATGTACACGAGCAAAGAAGAATGGCTGTGGGAGTATTGACACAGTACTTGGGATCATGGCAAAGACCTGTTGCCTACATGTCTAAACAATTGGATGCAGTGGCCAGCGGACTTCCACCTTGTCTAAGAGCCGTAGCTGCAGCCGCCCTGCTAGTAGCTGAAGCCGATAAACTCACTCTGGGTCAAGAACTTTATGTACGAGTCCCACATGCAGTACAGACGTTGTTGGATTACAAAGGAAATCATTGGTTTAGTAATAGCCGTATGACCAAGTATCAAGCAATGTTGTGTGAAAACCCAAGAGTGCATTTAGAGACTGTAAACACCTTAAATCCAGCTACCCTTTTGCCACAACCTACTGAAAGTCAACATGATTGTTTGGAAGTAATGGATGAAGTATTCTCAAGTAGACCAGATCTTCGTGATTTTCCCATCCAGAACCCCGATGTTCAATATTACACCGACGGCAGTAGTTATGTGAAAGAAGGGATCCGCTATGCAGGATATGCAGTGACAACAATAGACAAGGTGATAGAAGCTCGGCCACTGGCGAAAGGAACATCAGCACAAAAGGCAGAATTAATAGCACTAACACGAGCGTTACAATTGGCTGAAGGTTTAAGAGTAAATATCTATACGGACTCTAAGTATGCGTTTTTAACCACTCATGCCCACGGAGCTTTGTATAAAGAAAGAGGACTACTGAATTCAGAAGGCAAAGAAATCAAGTACGCAGCTGAAATCCTACAACTATTGGAAGCAGTGTGGGAGCCGAAAGAAGTCGGTATCATACATTGTCGAGCGCATCTGAGAGGAGATGGTGATGTAACCAAGGGAAATCGGATGGCAGATAGTGCAGCTAAGCGTGCTGCTGAATCAGGAAGACAGGAGTATGTAGGGCATATAGCTGCTCTTATACCAACTCCACTGTCCCAATGGACTCCAGTTTATACAGCTCAAGAAGAGGAGTGGTTAAAGACTGAACCGGGAAAGTATCTGGAGAACAAGTGGTATCAGCTAGAAGATGGAAGAATAGTTATACCAGCATCGCTAGCGGTAGAAATTGTCCAAAATTATCACAACGGGACACATTCTGGGAGAGACAGTACTGAAGAATCTCTTAGAAAACATTTCTACATACCAAGATTGTCCAACTTGACTCAGGCCATTGTACGCAGATGTGTAACGTGTGCTAAGAATAATGCAAGACAAGGACCAGTAAAGCCACCAGGAGTTCAGTTTATGGGGGGACTCCCCATGTCCGATCTACAAATAGACTTTACAGTGATGCCTAAATCGGGTGGACATCGTTACCTGCTGGTAATTGTGTGCACCTATTCAGGCTGGGTAGAAGCATGTCCTACTCGTACAGAGAAAGCAGGAGAAGTTGTGAGATTCCTGCTACGAGAAATAATACCCCGATATGGACTACCCTGTTCTATAGGATCGGACAATGGTCCAGCTTTTGTTCACCAGTGCCTACAACAACTGACTCATATGCTTGGTATAAAGTGGAGGCTTCATACTGCATATAGACCCCAGAGTTCTGGTAAGGTAGAGAGAATGAATAGAACTATAAAGAACCAGTTGGCTAAAATGTGTCAGGAAACCCAACTTAAGTGGAACGTTCTCTTACCCATAGCTTTATTGCGAATCCGCAGTACCCCTACCAGAAGGATGGGCCTCTCTCCTTTTGAAATCATGTATGGGCGACCACCTCCCGTACTTGGTAACTTAAGGGGGGACTTGAGTCAGTTGGGAGAAGGAATTACCCGGCAGCAGGTTGTAGAGTTGGGTAAGACTATGGAGGAGGTACAGAAATGGGTACAAGATAGATTACCTGTGAATATTTATCCCCCTGTTCATAGTTATCATCCAGGAGACCAAGTGTGGATTAAAGAGTGGAATACTGTACCGTTAGGGCCCAAGTGGAGAGGTCCTTATGTTGTTCTCTTGTCTACCCCTACAGCAATAAAAGTAGCAGAAGTGACTCCGTGGATACATCACTCCAGGGTTAAACCAGCAGCAGTCGATTCTTGGCAAGTTACAGCAGATCCAGAGAATCCCTGCAAGATCCGGTTAAAACGCACTACTCAGTCGGAGTAACGAGGAATTATTGTGGATTACAAATTTTATTGTTACAGGTGTGAGTGAGAAGGCCATAATAAAGCCTGTCCGCTTACCATCACATAGTGTATAAGCCAGGAAAGTCTCGAAGGGACACCTGTGAAGATGAGCAGAACTCCATTCCCTGCAGCCCCTCACATCCTGGAAGCTGAGGCGCCATCGCACGGACGAAGACTGAGGATGACGGCGAAAGATGTGCTTTTGATAGTGTTTATTTATATGTGTTTTTATATTCAGGAAGGTAGAGGTACCGACACTCCTAGCTGTGAGGTATGCATTAAGACTACGAGAACAGGTAACCATATTTCCCAAACCCTAATTTGGCATTCACAATACGAGTGTAAAGGAGATGTATCGAGATGTAGATACTTAAATATAGATTATAGTGTGTGCCATTTAGGAGTAGGAGAACCTAAGTGCTTCAGTCCGGAGTATCAACCTCGTACAATTTGGTTGACTCTCAGGAATGGAGATCCTCAGGGGACCCTAATTAATAAAACGGTGTTAGAATCCGTACATTCTTCGGGTGTTCTGCTATTTGATGCGTGTAAAGCGATATCGAGTGGTAGAAAGCCGTGGAATGTATGTGGGGATCTTAGATGGGAGAGGACGTATGGGTCTAACGATAAATATATTTGTCCCAGTAGCAAAAATAAATATGTAAGTCCTAGATGCCCAAATAGAGATTATAACTTTTGCCCATATTGGTCTTGTGTGGGGTGGGCAACTTGGGGACAGACAGTAGACAAAGACATGATAGTGACTAAGTTGCCGACTAGCCCTTATTGTAAGTCTATGGAATGCAACCCAGTCCATATACTCATTAATAACCCCGACAAGTTCTTAGATAAGTATGGAAATTTATTTGGGTTTCAAATATACGGGACGGGTTTAGATCCTGGGACATTATTGTTTATAGGAATAGAGACTGATACGGTATCCTCCCAGACTCATCAAGTATACCATTCCTTTTACGAAGAGATGAGTATAGATAATAAGATCCCCCATAATGCTAAAAACCTGTTCATTGATCTAGCTGAAAGTATTGCCGGTAGTCTTAATGTTACCAACTGCTATGTGTGTGGAGGTACTAACATGGGAGACCAATGGCCTTGGGAAGCAAAGGAGGTAATGTCCGGTTCTGAGGCAGTTGACCAATTAATATCTTCACAAGCCGATTATCAGATGAGTGTTAGAGGTAAATCTGAGTGGAGATTAAAGACCTCCATCATAGGTTATGTTTGCATAGCAAGGAAAGGAATGATGTATAATACTTCTGTAGGAGAATTAACTTGTCTAGGGCAAAAAGCTTATGATGATGATACAAAGAATACAACTTGGTGGTCGGCTTCAAATGTCTCAGAACCATCTAACCCGTTTGCTAGATATGCCAATTTAAAGGATGTGTGGTTTGATCTATCCATCACATCTACTTGGAGAGCCCCAGCAAATTTGTACTGGATCTGTGGTAAGAAAGCCTATTCGGAGCTGCCACAGGACTGGGAAGGGGCATGTGTGTTGGGTATGCTCAAACCATCCTTCTTCTTGTTACCGATTGAAACAGGTGAGACTTTAGGTGTTAAAGTGTATGATGTGAATCATAGGAAGAAAAGGGGACCCATAGAGATAGGCGCCTGGGAAGATGATGAATGGCCTCCCCAGCGTATCATAGATTATTATGGGCCAGCCACGTGGGCTGAGGATGGTACCTTTGGTTATAGAACCCCTATTTATATGCTCAACCGTATTATAAGATTACAGGCGGTGGTTGAGATTATCACAAATGAGACATCACAAGCGCTCAATCTTCTAGCGAAGCATAACACCAGGATGAGGACAGCAGTCTACCAAAATAGATTAGCCTTGGATTACCTTTTGGCAGTAGAGGGAGGTGTATGTGGGAAGTTTAACCTAAGTAATTGCTGTCTTCAAATAGATGACGAAGGGCAAGCAATAGCTGAGCTTACTAGCCATATGGTTAAACTAGCGCATGTGCCTACTCAGGTATGGAAAGGGTACAATCCAAGTAGTTGGTTTGGTAGCTGGTATGAGTGGTTTGGAGGGCTTAAGGCAGTGGTAGGTGGAGTCCTACTAATTTTAATGTTGTGTCTACTCCTGCCGTGTCTTATACCCTTAGTAGTTAGGTCTGTGCAAAGCCTGATAGGAACTATAGCAGAGAGGAAGGCTGCTGCACAGATAATGGCCATATATAAGTATAAGGCTTTAGATCAGGGAGAAACTATGCAGGAAGATGAGTGTTGAAAAGATTCACATCATAAGAAAAGTCTGGTCTGGTTCATGGTAACCTGAGGTATATGCAAACCAAGGTTAAGTGATGCCTCAAGTAATTGTGAAATATCAGAGGCATCAAAGGGGGGAATGTGATGTAATTCCAGTAAAATACAAGTTTAGCAGGCTAAGATTGCCACAAGGCATATGTATGTATATGTGTTTGTAGTATCAGTTGGTTAATTACACGTAGCTAAGATACTGTCATCACTGTACTGACCAGGTGCAGGAATGTAAGAACTGGAATTACGCGTCCCTCTCCTTTGTATCAGATGAGCCACGTGGTTAGACCGGATGGATGAGTTTAGACTCTATTCATTAAATAGGTTAAGGGTATGTGTGGGTGTAGTTAATTGTGGGAGGAGCTACAGTGCTATATAAGGAATGTACTCTATGTATTCAGTACTCAGACTTTGCTGTATTTTGGTGACGCTAGTCCCTCTGAGTCCCGATCGGTGATCCAATAAAGAATCTCTTCCTTCCTGAAGAAACCTGTGTCCATCTCTCTGTGCTTGGCTTCCGTCAGTTTCTCCGGTATCAGATCCACCAGTTAGGAGCCTCTCGTTCTGGTCTAGGGCTTCCGAATACATATCATAAATGCCTGCCTAGCTGAAACGTATGGTATAGATAGCTCAGCGCCCAGCAGTATGTCAGATGAGAGAAACTGCTAAATAAGTGGTAATATTAGCCATTTTACATTTATTGTTTTGCAATGTGAGCTGTTTTGTGAATTGTTTTATAAACTGCGAGGGCTCAATTGTAAGAGACAGCAAATATTTTAATAAAACAAATGGTGGCTTCAATGTTATTAGCATGCTCCAACATGACATGTTAAAATAACGTAAATCAAGCAATACAAATATAATTTGGATGGAGAAGAATTGCACCTCTACACAATGACAAGCTCTTCATAATTGTTCTTTGGACTGCAATTAATTTCTGCCATTGAAGAGTTTGTTTTTCAAATGTGAGACACAGGAGGGAACTGGAACAAAGACCTGGAAGGTTTATTTTTTCTTGAATTGAGAGGATAGATTAACATGCGTAGAACGAGATAATCCGCGTACGTTCATTAATGCCACAAACAAATACTCAGTCTCACTGACCAAGGCTTACGCAGATGCAAAACAACAGTACTGCATATATAGCTAATTTAGTTTGAATCCAATTTTTATCCATAAAGAAACATTTTCTATATTCAATTGACTCTAGCCTTCCCATAACAATAGGGTGATTGAATGCATTAATATCTCAGTGGGAAGTTGCTTTTCCATTTCTCCAACCTAGAAATTAATAACACATTTTCATAAGCTCTCGGATTTATGTTGATGATGCATTGTGATTTGGAACTATTTGGGGAAGATTGACAACATATTGTACTTAGCAGTTAGTCAGTCCTTCCAGCTATTTTCAGGAGATGTTATCAAAAGTGATTATCCATGTTTGAATGATAGGTAAACAAGCCTAGTAATATGCAGACGTGGAGTTTTATGGCATATTATCATTCAGATATATTAATTATGTAGCATACATTCATATAGTAGAGGGACTCAGGACATGGCTCAATGTATTTAAAAAACACAATTTATTTGGACAAATGACCACGCTATTTGCCTAATAATACTTTCACAACAGTGTTATTTTTAGTAACAAAACAACAATATCTTACATAGATAGCTGTTCAAAGAATTTAAAAAAAATAGAATTTTCAAAATTTTGTTTATTTTCAGAAATGTATTCACCCTTTATAGAAGTCAATAGGTGATAAGTATTATTAGATAATATATTGTAATTCTTATAGATTGGGAAGAAGCATATAAGCAAATGGCAAATAAGCAAAAAAATTAAGCATACCATTTATTTTTATTTTTTTATTTTATGTTTTTGCAGTGCATGGGTATACAAGCAGGCTTGATGTGCCTCAATGGAATTCCCAAGCATATCAACATATATAACAGTGAGACAGATGAGGGAACATGCACAATTGTGTGAATAAGATAAAAAGAAAGCTATGCAGTTGTGTCTAGCAATGTAATGCTAAGACACTTGCGAAAAACACGAGATATAACCCCAGGCAGGAGAACAGGCTATACAGCACAATACCACTACATTATGAAATAGCTTGATGTCAAGTAGTGAAAGTAAGGAACTAATGAAAAAACCTAAAATAAAACCAATTGCTAAGTAGTGGACATATGCAAAAAGCAAAATCAATGCTGCTATTATCAAGTGGTAAAAGGCTTATGTAGCAGTCCCCTTTCAGGATCAGCCAACTCCCGTCCGCAACTGCATGACTATCCCATCCAGTGGAACATCTTTACAGGATCGAGAACCCCCCACAGCCCCCCAGTCACAGGCCTGTGTGAGGGCTGGCATCCATTTACCACAGACTTGGGTACTACAGCAGTCCACGTCTTTCCCCTGCAGAGGATGCTTTGAGGATTGTGATTGCATTCTCCGCTTGTCGCAGGTAATCTTTCTTCCATGTGGGCAATGCGAGGCAGGTAAGCCCCTTTTGGCTCTCGGCTTGGGAGGGTGTGCAGTAGGTTGTGTGCTCATCACTATGTCAGTATTGTCCTGAGTAGGCCTCTTCACCTCTTGTCGCTTGATTCTCCCTTCTCGCTTGTGCATATAAATCACAGAAGACCCTCTGCTTCAAGCTCTTGGCATGGGACTTCGATGAAAAGGAGTCCACCATTTTGGAGTGTCGGGGGTCCTGCACAGTGACTTTGTCGGCATGGTAAGTGCGGATACATTTGCTCAGGTCTGCTCTGAGGTGACCGGGATCGCCCCCGCCGGTCTGGGGGGGTGGGGGGGGAGGAGTGGGGGGGTTGAAGCACAAGGGGATCAGCTGCTTCCCCTTCAGCCCTATCTTCAGTAGGCCGCAGCAGAGCTCCCGGGCTCACAGTGTAGGATAACACTTGAGTGAGTCAGCAATCAGCTGGCCCAGGATCTCCTGACCTAAGGTAAACAGAGGAATTGGCATGGAACCCCCAAAGTTGAGTATAATACCCCAAAATCAACCAAAAGTCAAGAGCTCAGGCATTCCCCCCAGAATGAATAGTTGGCACATTAAATAAGGCAAAACAGCAATATCTTACATAGATAGTTGTTAAAATAAATTTTTAAAAAAATGTAATTCTCTAAATATTTTAAATGTAATGTATTTTTAGAAATTCATTCACCCCTTACAGAAGTCAGTAGGTGATAAGAATTATTAGATATCTTGTAATCTTTAAATATTGACAAATAAGCATATATCAAAAAATATTTTGTCACATTGATACATAAACTGCACAAAAAATATGAATAAATGGGGAAATATCCTGAATGTAGCTATATGTAAGGAATTTGCTTAAGGAATAGCTGACTTTGTTAGGCAAATGAAGACTGATATAGTTAAGGCAGAAAGAACTTGTATAGAAAAGATTGAAAAGAACCATACGTGCCTGCATGGGAGAAGCAGATAAGGATCCAACCATTCACTAAGACATATGTAATCACCACTAAGCTGAGATGAATTAATGTAAAATGTCTGTAGTAGCATAAAAAACCTGGACCATTAGCTCAGTTATGTTTTTTTTTTACTTTTCGTTATTCACATCCATTGATTGCCAAAAGTAGATTTCTTTTCAATGTCAGTAGCATGATCCTGATTATTATCTGGAACTCTGAGAGAGTACCGTGCACTCTTACGGTCAACGACTGTAAGTAATTAGTGAGTTTGGAAGTCTGACATTGTATACTACATAATTTAATTATGATACATGATAAAACAGTTTCATATTCTGAAGTGACTGCTATCCACAGAGCAGATATTATTTTCTAAACGACTATGATAGCTATCAAACCCTATAAAATAAATTAGAACATTGTCTTTATTCATTTGGAACACTACTGATACTTCAAGGCAAAGCTAGCTGGGAAAAGTCACATCCCTGCTGTATTTAATTGATTTCAGCATCAGACTGTGACTACTGAAAATGCAATTATCCATGACACACATTCATAGTCATAAACCTGTAAACCCCAAGCTTCTTCATTTGTGAATTTGGTGCAGATCCCACAGGATCGAAAGTTATTATTTTTTTTTTTTTTTTCTAAAAGCTTCATTAATTTACATGGCTATATTAAAGCATCGACAACCTTTTACATGTGCTGTTATGTTACAAAGACCTCTGCAACACTACATTTACTGTAGCGTAGCTCTATATATTGTAAATGACAAGCTTTGTGCAAAAATGAAATACCCATCCATTGGAAACTGAGATAATTTATACCCCCATACACAAACTCTCATTCAGGGAGCAAAGTAGCAGAGTAAAAAGAGAGTTGGCATTCAGTCTGTTAAGTTAATTAACTCAATACTTACATGTTTTTACTGCAAGTTGCAATGAAGAGAGAGAGGCCTAATACATTTTAAGATATACCTAGGCCTTTAATATAGTAGTAATTAGTCTCCACAGAGGCTTCACCGATCAGGTGCCAAAAATTCAAGTCTTTATAGTATGATCTTATCCCATAATCCTCTATCCAGCAGAGTTGATAAAATTATGACTTCAAAAGCTACATCATTTATTCTCTATATTCTCTGAACTCAGTGGAGCTGATAGAATCCATACTTTGACTGTCTGCTTATACACATAACTGTAAATAAAGTTGAATTATTTGAAGAAGTGAGGTACTAACTGCATACAGAAGATGGACAGATCTGATATTAAACAATAGGGAACACTTGTGGTGTATCATTTATAGTTTGAAGCTGCAGCTATTTTTGCCAATCACTGCAGTTATAAGCCTCATGGGGAGAAACACAGGGAGCAGTGTATCCTATACACCAGGGATAGGCAAACTTATGCACTCCAGATGTTGATTACATCTCCATTGACGCTTTATTTATTTATTCATAAAAAAAAAATTTCCAGGAAGGATACATTAAGATTTCTCTCATTTTCAAGTATGTCCTGGGTCTACAAAACATTGCATTGATACAATAGGGTAAAATAAAATACAAAAATAATATTAATACACAATACATACAAAATTTAACATAGAACAGGTAGGAAATATATAATCAACCATGACAGGTGCATTCTGTTTTCAGATATGTAGAGAGGGATATCGTAAAGGATTTTAGGCTTGGGGAAGATTTGAAAGTGTGCGGGAGGTCGTTCCATTAGACTGTGGGAGCACTGCATAAAAGGAGAATCCCTGTCATTAAACCTCAGTTCTTCTTGACCCTTCAAAACGTAGCCTCAGGGCCGTCTTTAAGGAGGGGCAAAAGGGGCAGCTGCCCCGGGCCCAGTTACTCCTGGGGGCCCTAAGGCAGCTGCCCCATGGGCCCCCTGCAGCACGTGAGGTAATCAGGAGACACGACCCTTTAATACTGCTCTGTAATATGGGGCTGGCTGACTACATACTCACAACTAGCCCCCTTACACACTGCCCTGTGAATCTCTTTCTTCCCCATGGCATGCTGGGAGGAAGTGAGGTCAGACCCTGTAAGAACAGATCACTTCCTTCTCAGTGCCGCTGGGGAGGAGGCACACTTCACACAGAGGATGCAAGCATTGTGGGGGAGAGGGACTGGGGCAGCTGAATGCATGCTCCTATCAGCCTGGGCCAGCAAGCTCCCAATGGACCCCAGGGAAGCCATCCTTCTCAACCCAAAAGGTAAGGAGACAGGAGGGTGGCTAAATATTGTTTTTGTTTGTTTTGCCAATTTCTGATTTCACTTGTATTCATCAGACATTACAAAAACTCATGTGTTGGTGTTTGTAATGTAACACACTGGGGATAACTACATGTTAAAAACCTAGAAGAACCTGACAGTTCCCTATTAAATATAAATAAAAAAAAAATATTTATTTTTAAATATTATTGCATAAAGTGTTATCAAAGGCTGTACACCATTTCCAAATGTCACTTTTGCCAAATTATGGACCAGGGTATGTAAGAACAGAGTTGAGACATTATATTGGCCAAGGTTACTGGGAGTTGCTGTCCAGGAGCTGCTAGAGGGCAGAGATTAATATATGTAAATGTACACACATATATGTGTGTGTGTATCTGGCTGTGTTTGTGTCGGTGTGTGTATTTGGCTGTGTTTGTCTGTGTGTCAGTGTATCTGCGTGTATTTGTACTTGTGTGTCAGTGTGTACCTGTGTGTGTGTATGTATATATTGGTGTATGATAATGCATACATCCCAGCATTTTAATGCCAACACTGCACACAAATACACTCCAACATTCCATTGCTAACACAGTACACATATACACCCCTGCATTTATACCTTTGTGTGTGTGTGTCTGTGTTTGTGTGTAAATACCTGTGTCAGTGTGTGTGTGTGTGTGTGTATATGTATCTCTGTGTGTGGATGTGCCAATGTGTATATGTGTGTGTGTGAAAGTGCTTGTATCTGTTTGTCAAAGGGTGTGTATCTGAGTGTCTGTGTGTGTGTATATGCCAGTGCTTGCATGTGTCAAGGTGTGAGCATGTGTCATTGTGTTTATGTGTGTATCTGCGTGTTAATGTGTACGTGTATATGTGTTAATATGTATGTGCATACATCCCAGAAATCACACAACATGCAAACAGACCCCTGCAAACACAAACATTACATACAGACACACCAGTTTGCTGAAACACCAATACTACACACAAATTGAATAACGCATTTAAAAAACAACACTACATCCAAACACCTCCTTACATACAAACACATCCCTGTATTAACCCGTTCCCACCGTTACGGCGTTCCATGCCGTCCCCATTATAATGGGCTTTAAAGCCGTTGCGGCGGCATGGAACGCCGTAACGGCTTTGAGTCCCAGGAGGTAAGTTATACTTACCTCCGCCGCGATCCTCTTCTGCGGGGCTGCCTGAGAGCCCAGGCAGCCCTCCCACGGCAAATGAGGCCCCCGGGGGCCATGTGATCGCTCTCAAAGAGCGATCACATGGCCCCCTATAGCTGGCTATGGATCTGCCAGCAGGGGGACTGTCTAAAATATCAGACAGTCCCCCTGCTGGTAAGAAAGTATAAAAAAATAAATTAAACATGTTAAAAAATAAATAGAAAATATTTTTATATATATATAATATGTATATATATTATATATATAATATATATACATATTATATATATGTAACGTCATACAAAGTGTATTTTAATACTAATATAAGTATATATATTAGCATTAAAATACACTTAGAATGATGTTACATATATATAATATGTATATATATTATATATATAATAGATGTACATATATATTATATATATATATATATATATATATATATATATATATACGTATAATTAAAATAATAAATAAATAAAATAATAAAATAAATAAATAAAATATTGAAACAAAATTTAATATAAATTATATATTCATATGTAATTTCATTCTAACTGTATTTTGTTATTAATATATATATATTGGTAACAAAATACACTTAGAATGACATTCTATATATATCTATCTATATAGAAAATACAAATAACCGCAAATATATATATATATATATAGATAAATACATATAATTACATAAAAGATTACATTAGTATACACGTAGAATTTAAATACATATATATGTATATATATTAAAATTCTACATGTATATTTAAGTAATCTTTTAACATAATTATGTGATTTGATTAATTAAAATTTGATTGACCTGCCTGACAACACAGGGAGAAAGTGCAGAGAATTTAATTCGCAAGCACTATATTTGACCCTGTAATTCTCCACGACACCATAAAACCTGTACATAGGGGTTACTGTTCTACTCGGGAGACTTCGCTGAACTCAAATATTAGTGTTTCAAACTGGTAAATTGTATTACAACGATGATATTTTAAGTAAAAGTGACGTTTTTTGCATTTTTTACAAACGAACGGCACTTTTATGGACTATATTATTGTTGTAATATGTTTTACTGTTTTAAAACACTAATATTTGTGTTTAGTGAAGTCTCCCGAGAATAACAGTACCCCCCATGTACAGGTTTTATGGTGTTTTGGAAAGTTAGAGAGTCACATATAAGGCTTGCGTTTCATTTTTTTCACATTGAAATTTGCTAGATTGGTTATGTTGCCTTTGAGAGCGTATGGTAGCCCAGGAATGAGAATTACCCCCATGATGGCATACCATTTGCAAAAGTAGACAACCCGAGGTATTGCAAGTGGGGTATGTCCAGTCTTTCTTAGTAGCCACTTAGTCACAAACACTGGCCAAATATTCTTTTTTTGCTTTTTTCACACAAAAACAAATATGAACGCTAACTTTGGCCAGTGTTTGTGACTAAGTGGCTACTAAAAAAGACTAAACATACCTCACTTTCAATACCTTGGGTTGTCTACTTTTTCAAATGGTATGCCATTATGGGGGTAATTCTCATTCCTGGGCTACCACACCGTCTCAAAGGTAACATTACTAATCTGGCAAATTTCAATTTGAAAATGGAACGTTCTATATTTGACCCTGTAACTTTCCAAAACACCATAAAACCTGTTAATGGGGGGTACTGTTGTACTCGTGAGACATCGCTGATTATAAATATGTGCATTTTGTTGCAGTAAAACCTAACAGTATTATGACATTTACAGCTAAAATGTGAGGCGGAACTACACATTTTTAAAAAATAAATACATTTCTCACAGTTTTTTTTATTTTATTCATAATAAATTATATTCCATATATGAATAGTTAATGGTAAATTAAAGCCCTGTTTCTCCTGAACAAAATTATATATAATAAGTGTGGGTGCATATAATATGAAAGAGGGGAACTACGGGTGAACAGACATATAGCGCAAATTCCAGTTTTTGTTTACGTTTTGTTTTGATCAGAACGTGCACTATTGACTCCGTCCTGAAGGGGTTCAAACGTTAAAATTATATACAAACACCAACTCTACACACAAAAGTACACCTGCATTTAAAAGCCAACACTACAGACAATCACACACCCCTGCATTCAAACGGAAACACTACACACAAGTACACCACTGCATTGCAATGGTTATAGTACATACAAATACACACCTAAATGCACACATACACTGTATAAAAAACATGCTTACATTCAATTGCACAAACACTGCTTCCAAATACAACCCTGCAAGGATGGTAGATCCCCAGCTGGCATAGCATCGCAGGAGTTGTATGACAGATGGGGATCTATCTTTTCTTTACTCCTGTGCTACAGGGGAGGCCTACAATTTTTTTTGCACCAGGGCACTCTCTACATTAGTTTTGCTGCTGGGTTGCGGTGGAGGAAGTGATTGCATGCCCAGGGGGCCCAAGCAAATGCTTGCCCAGGGACCAATCAATATTAAAGACGGCCCTGCGTAGCCTCGTCTCGTTCTTGGAAGGGGATTTTATTGTATTATTACCTTGCCTTTTTACAGCTGAACCTGACTCTCCCCCTGGATCTTGTGGATGGGATTATACAGACTCTATTACTACACAGCGACTTGCCGGGAAAAAGGACGTCTCCAACGGCTGATACCCTCTCACTACCAGGGTAGCCGTTACAGCAGTCATTCATAACACGTGTTGGGGTCATAAAATTGGGTCCTATATTAGTGGGTCCTCTTTGGTACATCAGGCAACTTCCAATTTTAAGTTGTTTACTGTAGTAGCATTGATTCCCTTTTGCTGGTTGGTGTTTCTTTCTATAACATTATGTTATAAATATGTTGTTTAAGAACAACAAAAATAACTGTCAACCATCTTAATTATTTCGTATTTATATATCTGCTATTGAGAATGTACAGTTCAAATCCCATTGTATATTGCAACTATTTTGGAATTATCCTTGCCAGAGGTCATTTATCATATGCTTAAAGAGCGCACACTTTTCCTTAACCGCTCATATGATTAACTTCACCATCACGCCACTGGCGATATTATATTCCTGTATTTAATTTGAACTTTTCTTCATTTAGGCTGTTTTCCTCTTTTCCTTTTCAATGTTCTCCCCTACTAATATTAACTGTGGCTATTTTAAACTATTGTATCTTTTTATTTTTATCTTACATTCCTAGATGATGATTCCATAACCTGATGGATAAGCTTGAAGGGACAGAACAATATCGCTGTGTTGTAAAACATCCATAAAAGTGCAGGCAGAGCATTTGACGCTGTAGAGATGATTCGGAGTAACTAAGGCAACAGTAATTGCTATGCACTTAAAAGCAGAGTTTTAGCAGTGTTTCTATTTAAGGAATATTTGGTAACTCTGTGCAACCTAGTGACATAAGCAGAATGGACATGTCTATGGTAAGCCTTCTCATTGCATTTAGTTTGAAAAAGTAACCCTCTCAGAGCAATAGTATGCGAAAGCACCAGAAATGTACATCATAGCTATCACAGACACATTTGGGGTTATATATAAATAGGTATTGCAAGGCAAACGTCTAAAAGTGGAGTAGTATGCATGAAAAAACAGTGAATATCACCACTTCTAGAACTTTGCTTCAGAATCGTTCTTTATACATATCCCCCAATAACATTCTCTCTGCTCTATCATTTTGATCTCTAGCAATCAGTTTTAAATGGATTACAATTGTATTCTGTCTATAAAACTCACTTTCCTTTCACCCTGCAGCAACTGGACCCACACCAGATCTGTCCATTTTGGGAGTCTTTGGAAAATGACCCCTAAAATTGACAGATCTGCTTTCTAAAAATATCAATATTTGAGAGCATTTGTTTACACTCTTAACCAATTAATTCTGTCCAGATTGGAAGAAGGCAGAAACTGGGAATTTTGGTGATATGTGAAGAGGGGGCAGATTGCATGCACTCAGGTGAGTGTCCAAATGTTTGAAAATGGTTTGACTACTTAACAGTGGATAGTCCCAGAGTACGCCTAGCCACAACAGCATGCACACATCATTGTGAGATAGGAAATTTACAGGGGAATTTCCCTTAAGGCAACATTTTAAATCTGTTTCAAGTTTGTTTCCCCATTATGATAATTTTCTGACTCCTATTATTTGTTTTTCTAACTTGCGTGTCTGCTCCAAGGTTGAGAAGTCTTCTGATAAATCTACAAACATCTCTAAGTGACACACTTGTTCCCCTTTTTTCTCTATATGAATATGTATGATTACCTTGTACATACTATATATTACATTCACGGAAGAAACATAAAACAAAACATAGTGTGATATTGTTAAAGATACAATATTTCATGCGCAACAATCTTTTGCACTCACAAGATATAGATGATAAAAGCGCTCTTAGGGTGCCTCCCCTGGAGTAGTGGGGGGCTAGCTGATATTGCTTGTCACCTCTGGATCCTTGTTCCACCAAAAAGACATCCACAGGTCAGGGTTCAGCAATAAAAAAATTATTTATTTAAATAAAAGATGTAGTCACCATATTCAGCATAGGATATAGATAACATAAAATAGGACTATGCTGAATATGGTGACTACATCTTTTATTTAAATAAATTATTTTTTTATTGCTGAACCCTGACCTGTGGATGTCTTTTTGGTGGAACAAGGATCCAGAGGTGACAAGCAATATCAGCTAGCCCCCACTACTCCAGGGGAGGCACCCTAAGAGCGCTTTTATCATCTATATCTTGTGAGTGCAAAAGATTGTTGTGCATGAAATATTGTATCTTTAACAATATCACACTATGGTTTGTTTTATGTTTCTTCTGTAGATTTACATAGCCATATCCCGAATCTTCTTTTTTGGTTTACATTATGCATGATATAGGTCGCTTATTTGGGTAGCGACCTAGGGAGGCTGTTACGCATCTTTATAAGCTAAGTACTATTGCTTTTTAATTTTTGTCATTTTGTTTGTATACTGTTTGAGTTATACTTGCAAGCTATATATTACATTCATTTGTGGGAGACTTTTTATAATGTGAATTGTTCATTTAAACATGCTCATCACTTCTAAATATTTTTTTTTTCTTTAACATGTGTAATGTAATGCTATACCTTGTGGTGTGGCATTATAATTTATTTTACTGTTTGAAATGGTTTAATATGCCTTGATATATGTTCCAGGGTTGAAATGTATTGCCATATATGAACCATGTATTTTTATTGTATTGTTAGAGGCAGCCGGTAAAGATTAGCAGGGTTGGAAACCATTTGGAAAACAGTCATTAAGTAGCAGTTAGCAGTTTCCACTAGGAATAATAGAGGTGTAAACTGTGGCCATGTGTTTGGCCTTCAGTAATGCCTGCCAGTAACTCCATATCACTACTGGTGAAAATTTGCCATTAGTAAACAACTCGTTCCCGATAACGATAGCAACCGGCATTTTAGCGAGTAATGGCTGCTAAGTCAAATGTAGTAAAAAGATTGAAAATGAACCGCATATGCCATTGATCTTCAAGTGTTTATCTGCACTTTTATGTGTATTTAAAAATGGAGACCTATTTTAATTAATATAGATTGTAATATTAATATAGATGTATCAAAAGAAACAGAGCTATTATATGGTTTCTGATTGGCTTTTGTTACTTGCCCATTTGACACAAAACAAAATCAACAAAATGAGTACTGTACTTTAGAAAATTCACATCGTTCACATTCCTGGTGGAGATGAATACCACATGCGCACCTATGATTGAGCAAACCGTATTTTGATCTTTTCCAAGTGTTTATTCTGTTTTTACACTCCTATTTTACGATGTGCACTATATTGTTTTATTCTTTTTTTATATACATGGAGAGGAGATGCTCTACCTACATATCCCAGAGTGAGGATCATACCATTCCAAGCTACATTCTAGGAGCCACTGCTAGGCTCCATATACTTATATACTGTAATGATTTTAGATGATAAGGTAAATGCTTTAGAGGCACCACTAGGGACAGTATGTAGGATTCATTTCCATTATATGGTTTCCTTGTGCCATGTGCCTCTGGCAGTACATCATAGGCCAGTCTACTCTAGGGAAGTTACCTCCCAGAACGCATCTCACTGGGAATAAAAAACAGATGTAATAGAGATTCATGTTCTCTCGATATCAGCTCTCACTCGTTTTGTAAGTTATATGTTATAGTACTGTTACTGTACTGTAATTCATTGTCACTGCCATCATTTGTTATAGCCTGTTACTTGCAATGACTATTGGAGAAAATTTACATTTAATATTATGTTTTCTGTATTTTCTGTCCACATGTTCGACCATAATACCAAGAACTATAAAACATATTAATATTACAACTTATTAATTATTACATATTAATTTGAAATATTAATATTCATTTTTAGGCCATGACCACAACACTTACTAATAGGATCTTACTCTTAAAATGCTACATTATAATAGTTTTTCTGTACTTTTATACCTACAAGACTCTATACTATATGACATAAAGGAACACTATAGTCACCTAAATTACTTTATCTAAATAAAGCAGTTAGTGTATAGATCATTCCCCTGCATTTTTACTGCTAAATTCACTGTCATTTAAGAGTTAAATCACTTTGTTTCTGTTTATGCAGCCCTAGCCACACCACCCCTGGCTATGATTGACAGAGCCTGCATGAAAAAAAAAAACTGGTTTCACTTTCAAACAGATGTAATTTACCTTAAATAATTGTATCTCAATCTCTAAATTGAACTTTAATCACGTACAGGAGGCTCTTGCAGGGTCTAGCAAGCTATTAACATAGCAGGGGATAAGAAAATCTTAAGTAAACAGAACTTGCAATAAAGAAAGCCTAAATAGGGCTGTCTTTACAGGAAGTGTTTATGGAAGGCTGTGCAAGTCACATGCAGGGAGGTGTGACTAGTGTTCATAAACAAAGGGATTTAACTCCTAAATGGCAGAGAATTGAGCAGTGAGGCTGCAGGGGCATGTTCTATACACCCAAACTGCTTCATTAAGCTAACGTTGTTCAGGTGACTATAGTGTCCCTATAAGGAATAACAGCCTACATTACAAGAGCTATACTATATCCTTAGGTGGGGATCATACCGCCCAGACAATTAAGTCGGAGCTGGATTACAGCTTCCAAAAAATAAGTGGACATTTTACTATTTGTATTCCTTGTTATCACCAAAAATGTACTACACTATCAGTTCTTGTATTTCTCTTCTCTTGTCGCTCTGAAGGACAATCCAGTTGCTATACCAACCGATTTGTTTTATTTGACATTTGTTCCACCAAACAAGAGAGCCACCTGATTTGATTGTTAAGCTGCCTAACAGAACTATATTAGTATTGTTCAAGTGCTGAATTTCCTCTGTTTTTACTTTAGAAAATGTACTTAAAGGTAAACTCCAAACCCCTAAAGCAGAAGTGTGTCCTCATTTTGCAAAAAGTGCAGCTTTCAATTGAATTTGACACTTTTATAAATTATCCTGATTACACCCCCTTGGCTTTTAATGAGACAACAGGTCCTGTTACGTCCTGGTTTGGTTAGCTAAGTGGAGCTAAACTCAAGAGGCAGGCAATAGCTCAGAGGACCTGCCTTGCAAAGTCTTCTCATTGAGCTGCATTGGAAAATATGTGATTGGACAGCCACCGAAAGTGTGGACGGGGTAAGAAGGGGATGGATTGCAAAGACAGCACTGCAACTTTTGCAAGCTGTTTTTAGATTAACCTCAATCGAAAAATGCATAATTAAATTTGTTAAGTTTTAAGTTTTCATTCGTGTATATCTACTAAACAGTGATTTTTATTTATGTTGTATTCGGACAGTGGAATGTCCCTTTAACCCCTTAAGGACAGAGCTTCAGAAGCTTGTCTTTCACTTAATGACAACGGCATTTTTTGCTGTTTGCGTTCAACTGCAATTTGCATTTTACTAATTTATTGCACCAACGCATATTATATACCATTTTTTAAAGGACAGAAAGGGCTTTAATTTGATGTAATATATATATACATAAATGCTTATTTATTATAAAAAAATACAGAAAAATGCAAAAAAATGAAAAATTATGATTTTTTTTACAGTTTTTGTAATAAAAATGTGTGCACAATTAGTGCAGGTTAAGGAAAGTAATTAAAAATAAATTCATTTAGTTGTTCTGATTTACAGAATATATAATGTGTCTGGGATTTTCAGGTTTTTTTGGTAGTTACAGGTCACAAAGCACAAGGAGTAAAATAAACTTTTAATGTGGAGCGATTTTAGAATTTGGTAGGTTTGTCTTCTAAGCTTAATAGCCATAAAAGAAAATAAAATTGCCACACAAAAGTATATATTTATATAAAGTAGACACCGCAGGCTATTTACGTAAGGTTGTTTTGACACTTTCTACGTAGCCATTTCACCGCCAACCTCTGCTAAATATTGGAGTAAAATTTTATTTTTGGGAGGTTTTGGCACACAAACTTATAACAAAGAACTTCTCATGTGTATTTTGTAATGTTGGTGTGTGCTATTCCTGTACAAAGTTTTATTTTGTATTCAGTTACATCTGCTGAGTAAAATGATACCCCCATTGTATGTCTTTGGCACTATTTTGTGAAGCTACAGTGCCATATAGGAGACCTGTCCTTTTCAGTATTCACAGTCGAATTTTGAGAGACGGATTTAATGAGCCAATGCTTCCATTTGTGGTATTATAGTAGTTTGACTGTTCAAAAAAACCCCACAAAGGCCTACCATTTGTAAATGTAGACACTCCAGGGTATCTCATAAGGTGCATATTGTGCCTTAGCATGCCCCCATTTTTCCACCAATATATGCCAAAGTATGTGGTAAAAAATTATTTTGGGAATGTTTTTACATACGGATTGCATTTTTGCTGGGCATTTTGTATATTTCATATGTGCCACTAAGTTCAAAACCCCCAAATTATGCTCAGCTAAGTCTTTTGAGTAAAAAGACACCCCCAATAAATGTCTTTGGCACTATTTCGTGATGCTACAGTGCCATATAGGAGACCAAGCCATATCAGTTTTTACCGAACTTTGAATTTTGACGCTGGGCCTATGTGCAATTTCCAAGCATCTTCGCAGGTTTTAAATTCAAACTACCCCACAAAGGCCTACCATTTCTTAATCCAAATACCCCATAAATCCATACCATTTCTTAAAGAAGACATCCCAGGGTATTTCAAAAGGCATATTTTGAACCTTAGCGTGGCATTATTTTTCTGCTAACTTCTACCAGGTGTAGTGGTAATAAGCGTTTTTTCTGCCTTTTTGACACACAAAGTGAGTTTGCACAGTATATTTTGCAAACCGTATGTGTACTACCACTGTATAATACTTCATATGTTGCTCAGCTATGTCTGCTGAGTACAAAAATACCCCGTATGTACCTTTGCCAGGTATATGTGGACATCGGACGGGCACATTTGGGACACAGCCATTCCATTTTTTTTCAAACTTTTAATTTTTACGCTGTGCCCATGTCCCATTTTAGACTATTTTACCAGGCTATATAATCCAAATACCCCATAAAGCCATGCCACTTCTTAAAGAAGACATCCCAGGGTATTTCAAAAGGCATATTTTTAACCTCAGCGTGGGATCATTTTTCCGCTAGCTTGTACCAGGTGTAGTGGTAATAATCATTTTTTCTGCCTTTTTGACACACAAAGTGAGTTTGCACAGTATATTTTGAAAACCTTATGTGTGCTACCACTGTATAATACTTCATATGTTGCTCAGCTATGTGGTCTGAGTACAGAAATACCCCCGTATGTACCGTTGCCAGGTATATGTGGATGTTGAAGGGGCACATTTGAGACGCAGCCATTCAGTTTTTTTCTAACTTTGAAGTTTTATGCTGTGTCCATGTTCCAATTTGGAGTAGTTTAGATGGTTGGTTATTGAAACTTCCCCACAAACACATCCTATTTATTAAAGAATACACCCTGGGGTAATTCAAAAGGCATATTTTGAAACTTGGCGTGGGATCATTTTTTCTCTAGTTTGTTCCAGGTGTAGTAATGAGCGTTATTAAATGTATTTTTTTTTACTTTTTAAAGCTTTTTTTACCTTTTAAAACTATTTTTTAAACTTTTGTTTTGCTTATTAATTTTTTTAAAGTTTCCTAAACTTTCGTAAAACTTTTTTTTACAGATTTAAAATTTTTCTAAGCTTTTTTTTTTTAACGTTAACCCCTAACTAGCAGTAAGCAGCACTAACAGTAAATTCCCCGTTTTCTCATAACTCCCACCCACCCCAGCTAGCAAAATATTTAATTATACAATATTTAAATGAGTTAATTAAATAAATTTAACCCCCGAGGGTTAAAAAAAAAAAATATTAACCATCAGGGGTTAAAAAAAAAAAAATCAGATCATGGTAAAATGTAATCCCTGTCAGTGATCAATTGGCAGGGAAGGGGTTAATTTTTTTATTAAAATGGGTAAAGGGGGGTGGGATTTTAATTTAACTTTATTTATTTTTTCAACAGGGGGCAGGATCACTGTGAACCCGGAAGTGCAGGGAGGTGGAAGGTAAGTATACACCGCACATGTGCTCGCTCTGACATGCTGTCAGAGCGGGCACATGTGCTGGGACAGCGCAAGTCGGTACTCCCAGTCTGCCTCTAATACAGAGGCAGACCGGAGCACCATTAACCCCGCGATTGCGGCGATCTGGGGTTAATTTTAACGGGTGACGGACGAGGTCCGTCACTCGTCGTTATGGCAATCCCCTGAGTGTCAGACCTCGTCCCTCACTCTTCGTTAAGGGGTTAACACATATATATATATATATATATATATATATACATATATATATATATATATATACATATATATATATATATATATATATATATATATATATATATATATATATATATATATATATACATACATATATATCAGCACTGAAGAAACTATTCCAGGTCATAAGATCAGTTTCGCTCAATAATTCCTGTACTGTCTTGCTTATATATAAAATGAAGTATCTGTAGAATTATTTGTTCATTATAACCATATTCTGTCTGAATACTGATATTATAAAAGGTCAATTTTGTGAATTGGCTTGCTTCTGATTGTTAATTGAACAGAACCACTGATGTGCCTCAGGGATCTTTGAGTTTGATTTCGCATAATGACTATGTACACTAGCCATAATGATAGGAAATAGCATTTTTAGACATTTTAAGGAATCGATATACTCACTGCAACTAAATTAGATGTTTGTATTTGTTACAGTTATGTACAGCGGTTTGAATTTAGCAGTTGTCAATACTTTTTACTGGCAGACAAATTCATAAAACACGAATAAGGTGAAAAGAACAAAAATTAAATCATCTTAAAACCCACTTATGTCAATAAACTTTCCCCTCTTGTATTAGCTTTAAAAAAGTAGGATTAGCCAGATAGACCATAAATCTTTCGTGAAATGTACAGAAAAAAGGCTGGTGTAGGCGCTCGCTAGAATGTGAAAAGGCAGCAGTAAATCTACAAGGATTCCCAAACCTTGCGTAAGATACAGAAATGTGACAAAACAGGTGATAAACCGCGCCAAACAGAACTGAAAAAAAATCACACGGGTATACTCATTCTTAACAATAACCCAATAATGTGTAATAAATGGTGTATATACATACTCTCCATGGAGTAAAGTGATTTTGTATTTCGTTACAAGGAAAACCTCAAAATAAAACAGAAATAGAGTGTAATATGTCTTAAATGGTTTTACAGACAGTTAAGTATATAGGTGTCTCACTCACACTTTTATGATTTACTGAGAGCTCTGCTGTTTAGTGCTTTGACGGTACATTCCCCATCTTGGTATATATGTAGATCCACAATTTTATGCGTCCAGTATGACTGTCCAAGAGACGCACTTTGTATGACAGTATGTGTCCAAGAGACGCACTTTGTTAAGACCAAAATCCCCTCCTTTGGTACCAAAGACTATCCCACGCAATACCACGCAGCACACACATCCAAAGCGAGAGGAGTGTCAATATTAATTCATAAGTCACAAACGTTTGAATTGCTTAAACTACACACAGACAGCCAAGGCAGATATATCATATTGATATGCAGAATTAATGACACCATATACACAATAGCCAATCTGTACAGCCCTAATGCAAATCAGAGAAATTTCCTCCATAAAGTACTCTCCAAATTAGACCTTCCACAAACGGCACAGATAATAATATGTGGAGATCTTAACCATATCTTTGACCCAGACGTAGACACTTCAGCCACACCACAACAACCCAGGCGTAATACTTGGTCAATGCAATGTAGATCCATGACGAAATTACTATCAGAATTGGGCCTATATGACGCATGGCGAATACTACACCTGGGAGAACGATCATACACCCACTACTCCCCAGTACACAAAACCCACTCGAGAATTGACCACATACTGATATCATCCCCAATCCTCCTCCAAACAACACAATGCAAGACAGGAGACATACTGTGGTCAGACCACGTCCCCCTGACCCTAACACTCACAGATACTTTCCAAACCAGAGGCCGAACTCCATGGAAACTCAATGAATCCTTACTAGCGGATAAACACTTCAAACAGAAACTACACAAAGAACTACAGGACTACTTCCTAACAAATAACACCCCAGACAGCACAGCACTGTCACAATGGCTAGCCCATAAATCAGTAGTCAGGGGGATACTTATTAGCAGAGCAGCCCACATTAAACGCACCACTCACACCAAGCTCCTGACGCTATTGAGACAACTGAGGGACAACACCACCCAACATTTCCTCTCACCATCTCCTGCCCTGCAGACCACTATAGACCAGACACAAGCACAGATTAACGAGTGGCACCTCAACAAGACTGTATATATAATGCAGAAACTCAAAACAAGAGAATATGCCCAAGGCAACAAGGCAGGGAAACTGCTTGCATCACGGCTCAGACAACAGCGACAAACAGCTAAAATCCCCTTCCTCACCCATCCAAATGGCACAAAAACATACAACCCCCAACACATAGCAGACGAGCTAGCAAATTACTATTCGTGACTTTACAATCTCAAACAGGACAGCTCCATCCACCAACCGAATAAAGCAGACATCACGGACTTCCTGACACAAGTAACCCTACCAACCCTTACCCCAGAACAACAACAATCCTTACAAACACCTATCACAGTAGAGGAAATTACATCCACTATCCACACACTACCCATGGGGAAATCACCGGGCCCAGACGGGCTTTCAAATCTATATTACAAAACCTATCACAATACGTTAGAGCCCTACCTGCTTAAAGCCTACCAAACCATGCTGCAGACAGGCAATACACCTCAAGAGATGCTGATGGCACACATAACGGCATTACCAAAGCCAGGCAAACCCCCTACTAAAGGACAAAACCTACGACCCATATCATTATTGAACACAGATATAAAGCTATTCGCGAAAATCTTCGCAAACAGGTTAGCAAACATAATCCCAACCATAATACATGACGACCAGGTGGGATTTGTGAAAGGTAGACAAGGGGCGGACAGAACCAGGAAGGTGCTGGACCTGATGCATCCGGGGGTGGGGGGGGAAGTAGCGTGTTCCTCTCCCTGGATGCAGAAAAGGCCTTTGATAGGCTAAACTGGTCCTTCCTCATGGAGGTCCTGCGCAAATTTTATTTCCCACCGCAATTCCTGGCAGCAGTATCCACACTTTACAGTAACACCTCCGCCAGAGTCGCCACAAGCAGATTCATCTCGGACCCGCTAACCATCTCCAATGGGTCACGGCAGGGATGCCCCCTGTCCCCCCTACTATATATACTAGCACTGGAACCTCTGACTACCCTAGTCCGCAACAACCCACATATACAAGGAATATGAGTAAAACAAACAGAATACAAACTTACACTATTTGCCGACGACGTATTACTAACATTAACCAACCCAGAGACTTCCCTACAACAGTTCACAGCCACATTAGACGCTTATAGTAAATGTTCTTACTATAAATTAAATGTCACCAAAACACAGGCTGTGTGCTTAAATACCCATAACGACGAGCTGAAAATCTTAAAGTCCCAATTCCCATATGACTAGAGAACAGATCACCTTACCTTCGTAGGTATAAAATTCACAACAATGACCACCCAGTTCTTTAAAGCGAACTATGTAACGCTACAAAACCAAGTGAAAATGCTTCTTCAAGGATGGCATAAAAAATGTATCTCATGGTCAGGCCCAGTAGCCGCAGTGAAAATGGTGATCTTCCCTAAATACTAGTATCTATTTTGGACCCTCCCCATAAAAGTTCAATCACCCTACTTTAAGAAAAACCAAAAACTACTGAACCAATTCATATGGGCGTATAATAGACCCAGGGTAGCCATGACCACAATGTATAAAAGTCACACCAGGGGAGGCATGAACCTCCCTAACATTCAGCAATACTATAACGCAGCCAACATTAACCCTATTGTAACAGTACAAACACAAGATAGACACCCACAATGGGTAGCGCTGGAATCCAGCACGAAACCGTAACAAAATTTTTTGTCCATCATGTGGACCCCCCCCCCTTCCTTAGACCCAAAAACATATCGATGTTACCTACAACGGCCCTAACAAAACATATCTGGGAAGCTAACAGGGCGACTCTATGCAGGACAAAAGCGCACTCTCCTGCCATGACAATTGGCACCTTACAAATGTTAATCCCCGATTTTAACTCCCGATTATGGGAAAGACATCACATCAAATGTATCACACAACTAATGCAGGGGAAAACAATCATACCCTTCTCTCAATTACAAAACGAATATAACCTCCCGAACATAGCTGAGTTTTCATACTTTCAAGTACGGGCATGGTTGCTCAAACACTATGTACCAACAATGAAAATTGTGAGTGAGCTGCGGCTGACGGCCTTTGAACGGGTTATGACGACACAATTGCCTGCAAGCCTACATAAGGTAGAGAACATTAAAACGTTAACATTTATCCAATCCTGGGAACGTGAGCTAAACCTCAACATCCCGGACAAAACATGGGAAAAAATATTTATCACCAACAAAAAATTAACACTCTGTTCATCCCACATAGAACTCTCAAAAAAGTTGCTGTACCGGTGGTACCTGGTGCCAAAACGACTCCACAAGATACACCCTGGAGATGTCTCAATGCTGGAGATGTCTCAACAATTTAGGAGACATGATCCACACATGGTGGGGATGCCCTAAACTAACACATTACTGGCAAAAAGTGGTCGACCTGGTGACCTTGGTCACAGGACTTACTCTGCCCCATAACCCAGAAACATTCTTACTACATATCTATCCCGCAAAACTCACGAAAGCACTGGCATACCTAACCTATCAAATAAATATAACAGCACTGATGCTGATTAGCAGAAAATGGCGCAACACAGAACCCCCAACAATACAAGAATGTATTATCCTAGTAACTCAAAATAAAATCTCTAAATGCGCAGCAAGACAGGTAGCGAACCAACAATCCAAAGTATGGAGAATAGCCTGGGAAAAGTGGAACGAAATAATGTTCACTGATGAATCTACCACTAAAGATCCAAACCTAACCAAGTGCCGACAGCAGCGCTCACGTAAATAAAACTTGTAAGGACCGCTTCCAAAGCAGAAGTATGTAATGATCAAACAAACCCCGGCCATTATCAAACCCCAGATATGGCCAAAACAACACAGGAATAGAACGAGCCGACCATTCCAAACCAACTGGGCACCCATAGGTTAAACACTCCAGAGGCAGGACACGACGCCAAACGTGCACACTAACACGCACAACAGACACATCAACAGCTGCAATATCCAGGGTACAGTGAGATACCACCCCTTCTTAAGAGAATGCAACCCAGGGCACCACCCACCCACCCACCTCCTCACTCTCCCTCCCCCTCTCACCCCATCCAGGTTTACCTACCCAAAGTTAAATTAAAAACTCGCAATATGTAATTAAAAATAATTGTGAAATGGATTGTGACTTAAGTACAAAATGTTTATGTTTGATACTTTATGACTGATGATCTTAAAAGTTCGCAACTCACTCAACCTTACTCAATGTAAAAGTCATGCATGTATGTGAACAAAATTGCTTAATAAAAAAAAAAAAAAAAAAAAAGGCAGCAGGCAGGCAACCAGGCTCCTCCAATGGACAGTGGCGAGATTGGTCTTGTCACATCTCTCCCCTTTTCCAAATAGACTAACAGGGTATCTGACCTCCTGCCGGTCAGTGCCCTGGTTAGTCCAGCAGCCCACCCACAAAACAGAAACAGCAGTACAGCCCACCCACAATAAATGGTTACTACACCTGGGTAAGGGAGAAACTTGTCCATGTCCAGGTGCCTCACCACGGCTGTGTGGGGGACTGGTAGGCTGCCTTGGTGGGTTGCTGGGTGGGCAGAGACCAGCTGCCCTGGTGCCAGCACTACCACGGAAGTAGCCTGGTGGGAGCCTGGTTGCTGGAGGGGGAGACCGACTGTCTCCCCTTTGGATACATAGCTGTGCTGCTGGAGGGGGAGACCGATCGTCTCCCCTTTGGACAAAGCACCCTGCTGCTGTGGGGGGAGACCGACTGTCTCCCCTTTGGACAGAGCACCATGCTGCTGTGGGGGGAGACAGACTGTCTCCCCTTTGCCTAAACAGCCCTGTTGCTGGGGGACAGGACCGACTGTCCCTACACCCTGTGCTGTAAGTGCAGAGACCACGGTCCTATCTGCATGGTTGTGGGGCTTACTGTCTCCCCCTGGTGCGTTAAGCTGCCGTTGGGGAGAGGGGGTAACAAGCTCCTCTCCCATACATACTTCCAGCCGCGGGGGAGGGAGACCGACTGTCTCTGCTCCCAATACAGAGTCCTGCTGCTGGGGAAAGGAGACTGGGCTCCCAATTCCCTGAATATCACACTGCTGCTGGGGAATGGAGACTGGGCTCCCAATTCCCTGCATATCACACTGCCGCTGGGGAATGGAGACTGGGCTCCCAACTCCCTGCATATCACACTGCCGCTGGGGAATGGAGACTGGGCTCCCTATTCCCTGCAGATCACACTGCCACTGGGGAATGGAGACTGGGCTCCCAATTCCCTGCAGGACCGGTGGAGAGACCTCGGTCCCATCTCTACCGGCCACCTGGGGTTCTTCCCAGTAACACTCTACAATATCTGCCCAGCTGAATTGGTCTGGATCTGGGTCTCCGGTTCCCTGCTGAGCCTTCTCACTGGAGTGGAACAGATTTTGGTAGCCCTGCTCCAGCTCCATCTCTCGGGTCACTAGGTGGACCAGGTCTTGCTCAATCTCATGAAGGTCATCCTAGTCATACCTGCTCTCCCTCCACTCAAATAGATCATGGAACCGGGCGTGTGTAGCGCTCCAAAACTCAGGCTCTGCAAAAGTCTCACATAACAAGCCAGGACCATCAAACTCGTCTCCCTCTGGCTTGTCATGCTCGGCTGTCTGGGGTAGGTACTTAGCTTCATACCACCAGAGCACCTGGTAAGCATCCTCCAGTTACATCTCCCGCCTTACCAGGTACTTCAGATCTTCTACCCACTCTTCCAGGGGCTGCTCTCCCAGGAAAGGCATCCGCAGGGCTAGTCGCTTCTGCTGTCGCTGCTAGTCCTTGGGGAGCCTCTCATCCCGCAGATATTCCACAATACCCAGTGCCTGGTACCAGATGCCTTTGCGGACTGCATCTCGGTCATCCATGAAAAAATAAATAAAGTGAAGAAACGCTCGAGGCGCGTTCCGGCGTAAAGATGCTCCGTCGTCAGGAGCTACTAGTAATAGTAGCTCCTGACGATGGAGTATCTTTACGCCGAAACGCGCGTCAAGCGTTTTTTCACTTTATTTATTTTTTATTTCATACTCACTTTGTGTGTCAAAAAAGCCAAAAAAACGCTTATTACCACTACACTTGGTACACGCTAACGGAAAAATGATCCCACGCTAAGGTTCAAAATATGCCTTTTGAAATACCCTGGGGTGTCTACTTTAAGAAATGGTATGGCTTTATGGGGTATTTGGATTAAGAAATGGTAGGCCTTTGTGGGGTAGTTTGAATTTAAAACCTGCGAAGATGCTTGGAAATTGCACATAGGTCCAGCGTCAAAATTCAAAGTTCAGTAAAAACTGATATGGCTTGGTTTCCTATATGGCACTGTAGCTTCATGAAATAGTGCCAAAGACATTCATTGCGGGTGTCTTTTTACTCAGAAGACTTAGATGAGCATAATTTGGGGGTTTTGAACTTAGTGGTACATATGAAATATACACGATGCCCAGCAAAAATGCAATCCGTATGTAAAAAAATGCCCAAAATAATTTTTTACCACATACTTTGGCATATATTGATGGAAAAATGGCGACATGCTAAGGCACAATATGCACCTTATGAGATACCCTGGAGTGTCTACTTTTACAAATGGTAGGCCTTTGTGGGTTTTTTTTTTAACAGTCAAACTACTATAATACCCCAAATGGAAGCATAGGCTC
Source organism: Pelobates fuscus (assembly GCF_036172605.1). Classification (NCBI taxonomy): domain Eukaryota; kingdom Metazoa; phylum Chordata; class Amphibia; order Anura; family Pelobatidae; genus Pelobates; species Pelobates fuscus. The sequence goes on from NC_086318.1 coordinate 296,640,026, forward strand.
ATTAAATCCGTCTCTCAAAACTCTACTGTGAATACTGAAAAGGGCTGGTCTCCTGTATGGCACTGTAGCTTCACAAAATAGTGCCAAAGACATACAATGGGGGTATCATTTTACTCAGCAGATGTAACTGAATACAAAATAAAACTTTGTACAGGAATAGCACACACCAACTTTACAAAATACACATGAGAAGTTCTTTGTTATAAGTTTGTGTGCCAAAACCCCCAAAAAATAAAATTTGACTCCAATATTTAGCAGAGGTTGGCGGTAAAATGGCTACGTAGAAAGTGTCAAAACAACCTTACGTAAATAGCCTGTGGTGTCTACTTTATATAAATATATAATTTTGTGTGGCAATTTTGTTTTCTTTTATGGCTATTAAGCTTACAAGACAAACATACTAAATTCTAAAATCGCTCCACATTAAAAGTTTATTTTACTCCTTGTGCTTTGTGACCTGTAACTACCAAAAAAACGTAAAATCCCAGACACATTATATATTCTGAAAATCAGAACAACTAAATTCATTTATTTTTAATTACTTTCCTTAACCTGCACTAATTGTGCATACATTATTATTGCAAAAGCTGTAAAGAAAAACTCAAAATTTCTAATTTTTTTTGCATTTTTCTGTATTTTTTTTATAATAAATAAGCATTTATGTATATATATGTTACATCAAATTAAAGCCATTTCTGTCCTTTAAAAAACGGTATATAATATGCATCGGTGCAATAAATTAGTAAAATGCAAATTGCAGTTGAACGCAAACAGCAAAAAATGCAAAAAATGCAAAAAATGCCGTTGTCATTAAGTGAAAGACAAGCTTCTGAAGCTCTGTCCTCAAAGGGTTAAAATGTGTTTTTGTATGGATTTTATTCTCCTTAATAAAAATATCTAGATCTAAAAAAGTAACATTGGTGGTGTTAAAATCTGCAGTTAGTTTAATCCCATATTTGTTATTATTTAAATATTTAATAAAATCTTGTGCTGAAGGAATGGTACCATCCCAAACTAAAAAGAGATTGTCTATGTACCTATAGTATGCAACCAGGCTTCCCACCCAGCCCTCCATACCGATCTTTCCTCCCACTCAGTCATGAAGAGGTTGGCATAGCTAGGTGCAAACCTGGTCCCCATTGTTGTACCATTTTTTTTAATATAAAAAGCATCATTAAACCAAAAATAGTTGTTAGTTAAAATCATTTTGATCCATTCGATTATATAACTTATTTGGATAGGTGACATTTTATCCTCGGTTTCTAAGATATTTTTGACAGCACTGCAACTTTCTTTGTGTGGAATTATTGTGTATAGTGACTGAACGTCACAAGTTATAAGGGCATATCATTCCTTCTAATTAATATTTTCTAATTTATTAAGGGGGGCCATAGTGTCTCTCAGATAGGATTTAGCTTCTTTAACATAGGATTGTAGCATAATAACAATATATTCCAACACATTTGAAAGGATTGAGTCAATGCCAAAAATGATAGGGCGTCCATGTCACATATTCATCCTCACCTTGCGATATCTGCGATAGTAATTCCCTTCGTGACAATAACGGAAGTGCTGCTCAGCAGCCCTGCGCCAGTATACCTGACTCCTGCAACATGTTGATGGACGCCAGTCGCTGCGCAACCATGCCATTTTATAGCCCCATGTCCGCCCACAGTAATGACGACGTCAACGTGGGTGTGACATCACACAAAAGACACGCACGCACGTTCTGGGATTAAAGGGCGGTTACGGACAATCGGATCTGAAGGATGCTTATTTAAACTCATTTTTACTTTTCCTAATTGCCCTGTCATGGTTTCTCTTAGATGGTTATCCGAGAGTGCGTTCCTGATCATGTGTTTCTGGTTATTGACTTTGGCTTCGTTTGACTGTCCTGACTTCTGGTATCTTTGATTATTTGCTTTCCCTTATTGCTGTGTCCCATTCTGTGTCCCTGACCTCGGCTAAGAATTGACTATTCTTAGGTACGTTAAGTCCGGCCATTATAATGTCCGGTTAGATGTTACCCATAGTCCTAAGTGTGACACATTTCTGCGTGCTGGATCAACTATAATCCTGACAGTCCAGGGGGTTCATTAATATCTTTGTGAATCTTTGGCAAAAAGTAAATTAAAGGGATTCTAGGGTGTAAAATATTTAAATAGTTAAATTCATCTGTATTTAAAATAGTGGTTTATTTTCCTTTATCTAAAAATATTTTTAATAAAATTTGAATATCTGGACTGGGGTCTTTATCTAGTTTCATATATGTGTTAGGCTCCTTTAGTTGTTTATATGCCTCTTCTTCGTAAATTTATTTTGACAGGATAACAAGGCCTCCACCCTTATCGGCTGGTTTAATGACAATGGTCTCATCCTTTTGTTGTTCCCTTAGGCTGTCTCTTTCCTTTTTAGTCATATTAAAATTGTCACCTCTTTGTTTTGTTTAATGCATGTAAGACTTTGCACACTTTTTTTCCAAAAATATCTAGTGCACTAGATTTAAAACTTGATGGGTAAAATTCTGATTTATTTTTTAAAGAACTTTTTACATAGGTATTTCCATTGGTAGCCTGCTCTATGTCAGTATTTGTGCTGCCTTCTTTGTTTTTACTAAAATAAATTTGGTGTAATGTATGTTTTTCTGTAACTTGATCTCCTATTTGGTACATGTAGGGGTAAAAATAGTTTATTCACACAAATAAAAATAGTTTATTCACACAAATACACAGTACTGGAGACCCTATCTTCAGAAGGATATTGATACCTTAGAGAGAGTTCAAAGAAGGGCTACTAAACTGGTTCATGGATTGCAGGATAAAACTTACCAGGAAAGGTTAAAGGATCTTAACATGTATAGCTTGGAGGAAAGACGAGACAGGGGGGATATGATAGAAACATTTAAATACATAAAGGGAATCAACACAGTAAAGGAGGAGACTATATTTAAAAGAAGAAAAACTACCACAACAAGAGGACATAGTCTTAAATTAGAGGGACAAGGGTTTAAAAATAATATCAGGAAGTATTACTTTACTGAGAGGGTAGTGGATGCATGGAATAGCCTTCCAGCTGAAGTGGTAGAGGTTAACACAGTAAAGGAGTTTAAGCATGCGTGGGATAGGCATAAGGCTATCCTAACTATAAGATAAGGCCAGGGACTAATGAAAGTATTTAGAAGACTGGGTAGACTAGATGGGCCGAATGGTTCTTATCTGCCGTCACATTCTATAAGCTGGCCATGTTGTGATGCATATGTTAAAAATGTATTTGTTTTTATTTAATTTAAGTATTTTAACCAATATATGATTTTAAATATATGTTTTTCCTCACAAAATACGTTCCACATACAAATGTCACTATGCATTATAATAAGTACATTATTTCTATGGAGAATACTAATTTCGCCCTCTTCTTTATCCCATTCTTAACATACATATCATGTTGCCCACAACTAAAATGGCCGATTAAATTTTTTATCATGTTCCCCTCAACCAATATGGCCGATGAAAACTTTTATTATGTTGTCCTCAACCAAAATGGCTGATGAGAACTATTCCGGCCATATTATTAGACATTCAGAGAAAGGGAAAAAGGACTACACATCCCACAATGTAAGTCAGTCGCAGCGCATCACTTCAGGGTGACACATGTGACCCAGAGAGACCCATGAGAACTAGGAAGTAAATCAGCACACCTAATTCTACTAATTGGAGATGAACTTCCTTTATAAACTTGGACATTCTGAGGATCATCCACACTTCTGAGGAAGCCCTGCTGGGAGAAACGTGTAAAGTGTAACCTTAGAGACGTTCTTTATATCTATATATTTCATTCTTGTATTTTACTTACTTGTAATATTACTTTTAACTACTATATTTATATATTTAAATACAATTTATTGTCTTCAACATCATATCCAATTTGTTGTTTTGCTGCTGAACAACTATCCTCAGGTGGGGATTGTACCACCAAGGCTTTATACCACCTGAGCAAGTTTATTGCTCTCCAAAGTGTAAGTAGGATACTTTGCTTTTGTGCCCCTTATATATATTAACATATTGCACTATTAAACAGCAGAGCTCTCAGTAGCTCATAAAAGTGTGAGTGAGACACCTATACTCTTAACTGTCTGTAAAACCATTTAAGATATATTACACTATATTTTTGTTGTATTTCTGTTTTGTTTTGAGGTTTTCTTGGTACCGAAATACAAAATCACTTTACTCCAGAAAGAGTACGTATATACATAATTTATTACATATTTGTGGGTTATTGTTAAGATTGAGTATACCCCTGTGATTTCTTTTTATCAGTTCTGTTTGGCGCAGTTTATCATGTGTTTTCTCTTTGGCCATAAGTATTTGCAGCTAGTGAATCCTTCATTACACTGCCATCACAGTATATTAAAGGGATACTCCACACACTATAATTGCACATTCTTTGTCAAACCGACAAAACTGTTTGAAAAAAACAGAGCGTCAGCACGCACGGTAAGCTGTAATGGTTAGGGTTCATGGGACGTCTCTACAATACATGCATGTTAATAAAGACTAAGGACTCCACACTCCGTCAATCCAATAGAAATTTTTTTTGTATAAACAAAAGGTCGAGGCGTTTTGTTACTTTATATAGCATTCAGGACAGAGAACTTCTTCTGATCACACCATCCAACAAATACAATTGTTTTAAATAAATATGGCAAAGCAGGTAATTTTATATATAAGGGCAGACAAAAAAGCATCAATAGTGAATAATTTAACATTATGTAAGTGCACATTCCTAAGTGCCAGTCTACATTGAATACTATTTGAATTTATGTCAGCATTAATTACTAGGAGACAACCTACAATCCATTCAACTGAATAAGTTCTAAGGGGTCTTTGTTTTCTGGCAAACGATGAAGACTAGGAATTTTATCATGTTATTGAAGCTTTCACACACATTTCCTAATAAAGAAATGTCCTTTTAAAATCTGTGCGGCCACATTTCAATTCCCATCATCACAAATATTATGTTCAAATGTGAATCAACTAATCTGGGTCAGGCCAGGTGAGTGATAGCAACCCACATCTACGTTCTGCAACTGTGAACTTTAGCTTGTAAAATGTAATTGAGATTACTAGATATCTACATAGTATATGTTTTTCTTAGGTGATATATGCAATTAGCCCAAACAGCCTACCTATTATCTTCCTAAAACAGTAAATGAAAAGGGCATTAATTTAAAACAGCAGCAGTTTAAAAATGTTAAATGCCAAGTGTAATTTGAGAAAAAGTGAAATGCTGAAGTGTTCATATGAGCATTCATAAACTATGCTATTTAGGGTTAGGGAGTAATTACCTTAAAGATGCTGTGCACACAGGTTGTTCAACTACCACACACACACACACACACACACACACTGCCCCCCATACACACACTGCCCCCATACACACATTGCCCCCCCCACACACACACTTCCCCTCATACACACATTGCCCCACACACCCTACACATTCACACACTACACTCCCCCACACACACACACACTGAACCTTTCACACACACACTGCACCCCTCACACATTGCACCACTCACACACACCACTGCTCCTATGCCCTACTACAGCTCCATATCCCAGCAGACCCCAGTTAAATTGTCAAACTGTTCTTAAATGGTTTGACTACTTACTCTAGGAGGGGATCCTGGCACTCCTGGCACCATAACCACTACACAGAGCTGTAGTGGTTATTGTGTATGGATTATTTCTTTAAATAATCTACAAGTGCCCCTCCCGAGATCAGGCTCTGGATCCGCCACTGGCATGACATCTAGCTTATAAAAAAAAATCTGTAATTTTCATGCTAACCTTTTTAAAGGGAATCCTCCCAGCTTTCCCAAATCCAGTAGGTTTGGGTCTATTATCCCACTGTCCTGGGTTTGTTTCCTAGTGTCTCTCTTTTAGAGACTATGCACAGAAAGCACAGCATTAATAGTATAGAGCGCTTGCACTTCACTAAGTGCCCTGGGATCATAGGCGTGCACACAGGTTATTCCTAGGCACACACTAATGAAGCAACCACCTAATGCATTGTTTCCTCTGAGTGAAGCTGTGACAGAGGGTGGGAATATAACTTTAGGTTCTATCCCCGCCCCCTCCTCAAAGTTATTGGCACCAATCTCTGCACAGAGGCAGCACAGAGCAGGACAGTCAGTCCCATGTTGCCCAGTCAGGTTGGTATGCAGGTGTGATTGGGAGAGAGTGACAGAAAGTGGGAGAACATTTAGGGTGCTGGGGAGGACAATATGTAGGGAGAGAATGGAAATGTAAGACAGTGAAGATGAAGAAAGTTGAAGGTGTGGTGGGACCGTGGAAGAATATGGAGAAAGAAACTTGAGGAAGAAGATGGGATAGAATATGAAGAGAGAGTTAGAATTTGGAGAGATTATAATGAGAAACAGAAGGAGGGGGAGAATGTGGAGAGACAAAAAAAGTAGGCACCATGCAAATGTGGGTTTTTTTCGGCGTCATTGCCACCTGTAGGGGAGCTACCTGTGCCGTGTCAACTTCCTACCTGGAACCGGAGAAAACATCAGTGTTTCTGCCCCAGTCGCCGTGGCTTGATTGGGGTCCTCCTGGAGCCTCTCTGTCCTGGAACAGGATAGGGGACTAGCTCTATTCCCTCCCAGAGACTGGGCAACACACTGTCCTAGGTGTTCTAGTCCTTACAAAGACTTTCCCTGTTGAAACATCCACAAGGTGCTGAGCCGTGATTAGTCCTTTCTCCTCCCAGTAACTAGATGACACATAGTTCTTGGAGTACAACTGATTTTAATGAGACATACTTGGCCTCTTATGCACAAACCCTGTCCCCACTTCCCGTAACTTGCACTGCCGCTGGGAAGAGAGACTGGTTGTGTCCTCTCCTTGGAATAAGCACTGCTGCTGGGGATGGAGACCGACCGTCTCCCCTCCCTGGACCGCACACTGCTGCTGGGGAGTGAGAGCGGATGTCTCCAATTCCTGTAACTCACACTACCACTGGGTTGGGGGCAGATTTGCTTTGCACTGCAGGTACCTGGCCACTATATTTCTCGTATGCTGTCTGCTTTTCTCAGAGGGGTTGGGTCCATAGAAAGCAAGCAGCCCCTTCAGCATCTTGTCAAGCTCCATGTCAGTGTAGCTGGGAGCCATGCTTGTTCAGCTGATTTAGCTGATTCCCCTTGCTGAAGTACTAGTCACTCTATCCCAATTTATGTCTGGGTAATTAAAATCTCCAATAATTAACGTGTTACCCTGATTTGCAGCTTTCCTAATTTGCTCTAACAGCTGTTCTTCCTCATTAATATATACATTAGATGGTTTAAAACATATCCCAACCAATAATTGATTTCCATTTGTTTGCCCCAAGCAGATATATATATATATATATATATATATATATATATATATATATATATATTTGGGAGTCTTGGCCAATTTATTGGTTTTACACTTCATCTATTCCCTTGAGATGATTGTTAGTGTCATGTCTGTATATCCAATCTCCATTTTATGATATATATATATATATACTAAGGTTTTTTTTTTATCTTTATTTTTAAGATAGACATTTCACCATTCTAATACACCTTATCTGCTTCTGACTTTTTCATTAAGTTTTAGCACAAAACAGGCAAATATCAACCTAAGGGCAAATTACAAAATTGCTACAAGGGATTCTTCTCCAGCTATACGTGAGAAACAATCAACTGATTTCAATTTCAATTTAACTGATTTCAATTTCCGTTTTTCACACAATTATATACGAAATCTTTTAATATAGTGTTGATTGTAATAATACACAACATATACTATACAGAAATCAGGCCTTTTATAATTTTGTTTTTACATCTAACCAACATCTCCAGAGGATTGATCTGGAAGCCTTCTTAGCAACACGTACAAGGCTCCAAGGCTCCAGCTGCCTTTATGTGGCAGTTAAGAATCCTGGTATTTTACATTTACAAGGAACATATGACAAACAATAAATTCAAATCATTATCCATAAAACAGCAATAGTAATAAATACCATAATTTATGAGCTAGCAAAGAATTAAATACCCGCCTTGTTAGTTTATATAAATATTTAATTTCCCTGCCTCTGTGACTTGGATCAGTTTGTTATAGCAACAACATTTTAATCACAGTGAAATACTTAAAAGCCACAAATCTAAAATATGTAGTTGTAGCATACAAGAGTTAGAGAGCTATTAATGCATTAAAATATATGTAGAAACATTAAACCGAAATAAAATAAATAAAAAGATACAAACCTTTGAATTTTCAGCATTTGCTGTGCATCCCCGTGATTTACACAGTTTATTTTTAATCTCTCATCTGTCAACCTATCCTTTCCGATTATTCTCCAAACAAACTTCGAGCATTCTCCATAAACATCTACATAATTGTTTGGAAAAATATCCAGCTGATTTGTGATATAAAGCATGTTTACATGGTCTACGGTTAAAAATTGGTGTTTTTGTCCCTATGAAGAAGGTCTTTAGCTGCAGTCATTTTCTAGTCCTAGCTCAGCATGAAGCAGAGCTTTGGAGCGAAGATACCTATAAAAAGTTTATTCAACATTCTTATCACTGCTTTTCCACACCAGCAAGCAAAAATGCCATTATCAGATCATATAGCTGTTGGGCTATTCACTATACTGTGAATTGTTGGAGAGAAAAACAAGTAGCAGGAGAGGTGAGACTACGGCTCAATTAGCCTGCCCTTCAGTGGGTCCCCCCTCAGATCTCAAGCTGGTTTTAGCTCATCTTGTGCCATTACAGAGAGAACATATCTGAAGCATATCAGACTAGTCCCACCCATACGGGCAGTCCAGATCCGAAATGTCAGCAAGTTCCCTCTGCACGAGAGATACGGCAACCTCAGATGATCGTTTAAACTTTGTAAGGTATCATCAGTGAGGTATAGTCAATATCTCTCTAGGCACAGTGAGCAAGAGTAGTACTAAATAGTGTACCTAAATCACAACTTATACGTATAAAAAGAAATTGCACGGACAATGACACCTTCAAGGAACAAGCAGACAAATTAATGACCGACCTGTTAGATAAGGGCTATAAAAAGGAGACACTCAACGACACTTATACACAAGTTTTAAAAATTCCACAGAGCACTTTATTACAAGAAAAAAACAAAACGCAAAATGAATGTGAGGTCAATTTACCTATTGTATGTAATTACAGCCATAACAATAAGGCATTAAGGAAAATCCTAAATAAACATTGGCCTATCTTACTTCAGGACCATGCCCTATCTCAGATTCTACCACCAAAACCCAAGATAATATTTAGGGGTGCAGTTAATTTAAACAGACTTTTGGTAAAGAACCACATTAAAAAAAACTAAAACCACTACCTTCCTAAATAAAGGAAAGGGTTTTTATGGGTGTGGTACTTGTCTTGCATGTAGGAACACCAATAATAAAAAGAGACATATTAAGACTTTTAAGAACTGCAATAACGATGAGGAATTCCCTATTAAAGAACTTATAACTTGCCACTCAAACAACGTAATATATATATTGGAATGTCCTTGCGGTTTAAAATATGTGGGACGCACTAAACGGAATTTACACACTAGGATTGAGGAACACACTAGAAATATTAAGAAAAAATTTGAAGGACACTGTGTATCACACCACTTCACCCTAGCCCACAACAGTGATCCCACCCAATTACTCTTTATGGGTATACAAAAGGTTAAGGGGAATTGGCGGGGAGGCGACCTCAATAAATTATTGGGACAGAGTGAGATGAGGTGGATATTCAACCTCGGGACTTTAAAGCCCCGGGGTTTGAATATAGACTTTGAACTCTGCCATTTCATTTAAATGGGTATCCCCCCTTTTTTTGGGTTCAATGGAATTTATCCATTGTAATCCATTCTACCCTTTTTATACCCCTTGTTTTTCTTTCAATCAGTGGCATATTATGTATGCCCGAACACTATAAACACTGTGAATACCACTTAAAGAATATTGATTTAAATACCCAATAAGGATATCTATTCTAGCACGTGTGTATGTAATATCACCTTTTTAATGTTTAAAAATATAAGTACCACCAGCACAGTATGCACCTTTAACAATGTGAATGTATTAGTCTATATGCACCACTATTTACATTATATCAATATTTGACATTATGCAATTTTACTGTCATTTCAATTCTGCAGCTCTATTTGCTTTTTTCAGCTGGTTTTTTTTTTTTTTCTTGGAATGGCTGGATGGCGATCACATGATTACGTGATGTCACTTCCGCCAACCACCCGGTTGAAAACAAGCACTTCCGCCAACCAACGCTGCCCACCAATGAAAAAATAGACAAATAAAGGCGTTAACATCATTAACCTATTAAAGGTACACACACATACACACATTATGTGAAATTGAATCTGATTGGACAGAATGAACTTAACTCATTAAAGGGGAAGACCCAGATGACATTTAAAATGGAGGATTCAGAGGACTAACATTACAGCTGACTGAAGAAGCTCTATTTGAGAGTGAAACGCGTATTGGCCATTTTTAAAGGACTTTTATTTGAGGACTTTTATCATCTTTGTTTTTATGTTTATTTTAAACCAATAAATTCACCATTTTCATTCAAAACCTCATCCAAGTCCTTTTTGGAGCCTCCAAGGAATCCTCACAGGGGAAGTGCCATCCCCATTCAAATTGGCACAAAACCTACACACCTAGAGCCGGGATTCGTAGGCTCAGGACCAGGTGAGCACCCCATTTATTGAACACATACCTGTGTCATTTATCACCATAAGTCTACACATTGGTCTGCTTTCTTCCCTTTTTTTCGTGTTCCTGAGAAATTCTTCAAGCCGAAGTAGGAGGGTGGTGCTACCATAACAGCACACAAGCCTTGATACGGAGCCAGTGTTTTCTATATACAGGCTCCTTGAAATGTGAGTGTAATATTCAGCACGATATCATTATAATCACTGTGAAGCCATTTTTCAGTACCATCTACACTATATTGTATTTTCTGTATTTTACTTTGACATGTACCCCATATTTTACCATTGAATGAGACTACGTTTTGGTAAGATTTATCTGTGTTTGAGCGCTCCACTTATAGGTGTAGGTCCTTGTCACTTACACCGCACCAATATCTACTAAATTTATTCAGTGGAATAGAGGATATTTCCACACCAGTGTATTGAGCTGCCTGTAAATCACTTTTTGACTTTTTTGAGCACTTTTGTTATACACACTCCTCTGTAAAAAGAGGCAACCTTTGATTGGTATTCACAGTGAGCAAGAGGTCCACGTCTGGATTGTCCTTTAAACTTAAGGAGAGAAAAACAAGTAGCAAGAGAGATTCTCTCCTGTGAATTGTTGGAAACTTAGAATTCAAGTGAACTATATATCCAATTTGAATATTTTGTAATTCCATTTGCAATTTTCTGATGAATTCCATACAATTCAAGGTTTATAATTTTTATGAAATGTATACTCTAAAAACAAGTTTAGAATTTCTCCAATTTATTTCTAAAGGATAAGTAAAATACGATTTTTACAAATGTATCTAATTTAAATGTTTATGCATACAACATCCTAAACACAAAAAAAGTATTTTGTCGTGACTTAATTTACTATTTATGCCACATTTCAAATAATTATTTTATGACTTTTAATCCAAAACTAACTTGAAGGGATGCAATGAAGAATATTTTATTAAACTAAATAATACTTTAGATGTCCATGATGCTCTACGGATAAGAAAATAGTTAAATTAATATGACACTGCATAATAAGTCAAATTATTTCTTAACTGCCATCAAAAATTCTGTTCCTGTATTTAAGACACTTTGAAATTCCAGTGGTTTATTATATGTTTACAATATTAGATCAGTTTTGGTATGTGGTATGTGTCGTAATCATTAATGCCAAAGGAAGATTTAACTGGTTCTTGTCATTGAGGCTGTATTACGTAAGTTGGTGATGAGCTTCTTATGTGCGGAGGTTTACGAAGGATTAGCACATAGTACACGTATTTTTAGATCTTATTTTCTATAAACCTTTAGCAGTCCAGAATTGGCCCAGATTTTGACAATGAAGAAGGCAATAAAACGAAAGTACTTCTGGTGACTCAACAGTATCTTTACAAAATAAACAGGATACCAGTTCTACAGTGTATTGAAAATATAAGGTTATATATGTATATAGGATTTCCTAAATTAATCCATCAGTCATTCAATCACAGTCAAGTTTATTAAATACAATACAAAGTAAAATACACATTTTGCTAAATTATATAAATTTGACAGTTTGGCTACAAAAAAAAATAAATAAAAGTAAACTAAAAATAAACTTGCATGGCAGAGACCAAGGTCGTATTTTATATCAATGAATAGGCATAACTTGGCTCTGTTTGTAGCTTATCTGTTCCCTGATTTAATTTCTTCCCTTTTTGTACATACTCTTTACTCCCTACAACAGATTAAATGTCCTTTTCTTCATCTCAGCAAGTCCTCTACCTACTTCTTCTCATTTATAAAGTAACAGTTGATGAGTTATTATTATTGGCACAACTATGGTTTGAGTAGCTATGCCCTGCACAACGACACCATTGAATAAATCATTGAATCATTGTTATATCAAATTAGATATAACTTGTGGTTTTTTATTTATTTTTTCACAAGATATTCCATTTTTTTTTTACACGTATTTTAAACATTGAGCACACAATATCACAGTCCAGTTTAGGCAAGGCAAACATTTCAACTAACAAAGAAAAATATTGTTTAATGCATCCGCTTCTTTCTCTATGCAGACTTCCAGTTGCAAAAGGCTGATCTTAGAACAATTATTGGCAAGAAACTGCCACAGAGACACCCAGCTGCAGGATAGAGAGGCAATGGATTGATACATATATTTTAATGATCTCACCTCACAAATACATGTTTGTTAATATCTCTCTAAAATATAAATAACTACATAAATGTAATTACCTAGTTGGGGAAAAAAGTTTTTTCTAAGGATCTTATTGGCCTCCTGTGCTCACTGAATCATACACAAACTGGCTGAGAAATCCAGCCAATCCCAGGCCTCCTATTCATTTGAATGGAAAGAATAATATACAAAGTGTGTAGACAATGTCATTATGATGTTAGTACTGACAGTAGTACGAAAAACCTAATCATTTCCTTTCTTCCAGTATGTGAGATACTTCTTCGGTTGTCTTTTGCAACTTGTCCATTTGGTTTTCAATTACCCAAAAAAAATATGTTGTTTTTTTACTGAAAACATTTTTTTATAGCCTAAATGTATCATATGTAATTAACTGTTCACACTTTCTGCTTTCTTTTTGGCACACAGCAGGAGAGCAGTTCTCTTCCTATCCAGGTAAAGTCACCGGAATCAGCTGTGAAATTACTCAGTTAAATGGAGCAGTGACATGTGATTTAGAATCTACGTGATGGATCCTTTGCGTCATTTGTTATTGAAAGTTCCCAGGCATGTGTACATTGACCTCGACTCACTTCCATTTTATATTTCCTTCTGTCAGAATGGAAAAATATTAGTTTACCTTCACGAACAGCTGCTTATGAGGTACATTTTGACTAAAACAGATGCAAAATGAACTCATTAAAATGTCATGTGGAGAATTTAGTTTTTTTTCTGTCAACTGATCCAGTAATGTTTTGCTTTACTTTAAATAGGCCCAGAAGCAGTGACCAATCTGTAGTCACACTGATATATGGACTATGTCACTTTGAATCTGGTGGAGAGACACAGATACTTGACTTAATTTTTTTATTCTTATTTATTTTTTTATTGGGAAGGAGCCATGGCTGCAACCCCCTATAGTGTTTCAATATTCATAACTGTAACTCACCACTTCTGAGATGTGGTTTTCCCAGAGTTGTGTTATCCATCCATTTTAGCATCAGGAGTCATGCTAGTAAACATTTTTTGTTATTATTATTATATTATATATATATATATATATATTATTATTTTTAACTTAAGTTCATTTTAGGAGTAAATTGGGCCCATAACATGTCAACATAAAGGAGTGCCCATTCTACAACATAATCTTCTGAAAGAGAGACTCCGCACTGCATCATGGCATATGGACACCAGGCAATGTGAATAGAGATTGTTTGAAGGATAAATAAGTTTGGCTGTATAGATTTATATTATTAACTTAAAAAGTTGCACATATTCTAGATGACGGTGTAATTTTGAGCATGTTGATTAAATTATGAACACTATGAGAAAATATTCTCTAATTAACAATATGTGGAGTTTACTTTCCTTCTGTTGCTTTTCCTGAATCCCTTCACTAGTTAAGGTCGCTGTGTGGGAGGGCATTATGTACAGCAACTAAACACTGGACAACTGGGCTTTTCATACCTAGAGCACCATCTGTTCTAAACAAAGGGAAGAAAACAGTACATTTACAAAAATTCCATATTTTGAAAAATGAATTTTGCCTGCTTGGTGAATGAATTGTTTCCAACTTTCGATACAGTTAAGTGCAAGAGCACTCCCAAGCACACCCCCACTCCCGAATTCTTACCTCAATGGCACTAGAAAAATGAATGTCATTTTATTGAAAGGATCTGTATTCACATATGTATTCATAAGCTCCAGACCTATCAGTGTTATATACATCTAAAAATACTCTATCCATTGCAACCCACAAGCACAGTAATAAGTGGTGAAATGAGAATAAGGATTATGATGAGAAGGAAACTGACTGGATTAAGAAGAAAATTGAATTCTCAAATTACCTAGTAACTTTTTGTGAAACTGTAGCTAAATACACATTTCACTTGTATTTAACTCATTTTAAATATTTAGAAATAGATATGGTTCGAAAACCCTCAGATGAGGAATGTGTGTCTATTTTCACATCTATGTTCATCATTTAGAAATAATTAAGTTAGTTTTTCCTCCCAGCCTTCAACAAAAAGATTACATTTTAATAAATGCTAGTTGTATCGGGCTTTACAAACATTTCCCTTTTCTATTTCTTAAACCTGTAAAGATCCAATTCATGCAAGAATGCAATTATATGTTTCTAGATTCAAGATGCAACTGAAACGCTTGCTCATGTATTCAACTCCCATCCTGATTATTGCAGCCCACTCTATCAGCAGCTTTAATTGTGCCATTACTTCCTTTGATCAATGAGAAAAAAAATAGAATATTCTAAATATACAGAATCATTAATTAGTCCACCTAACACGACAAAAGGGCAGCACTGTAGTCAAAAGCCAAGTCAAAGGGACACTATAGTAACCAAAACAACTGCAGCTTATTGTATTTGCTCAGGTGAGTAGATTCATTCCCTTCCGGCTTTTTGCAGTAAACACTATCTTTTCAGAGAAAATGCAGTGTTTACATTACATCCTAGTGATAACTCCACCGGCCACTTCTCAGATGGCTGCTAGAGGTGCTTCCTATGGCAGTGCTGTACACTGTGCAGTACTGCCATTCAGTGTCTCCACCCTCTGCATGCAGAAACTAAACTTTAATTCAATGCATCCCTATGAGGAGATGCTGATTGGACAGGGCTGTGTTTGACTTGTGCTGCCTCTGCCCCTGATCTGCCTCCTTGACAGTCTCAGCCAATCCTATGGAAATGCATTGTAAGTGGCTCACAGAATCACTTCTGATGATGACAGCTGTAAGCAGGCAGGTCAGGGGCAGAGGCAGCAGCTGCAGACCTGAATACAAATATGATTTTACTATACTTAGGGAGGCAAGGAATACATGTTTGTCTTCCTAACCTTATAGTGTTCCTTTAAGCCATCATTACTGAGCTCACAGAACAAATACGATTATTTGCATACGGGCTCACCGGTTGCAGTGTAACCAATCAAAGTGAATAAAATGAAATAGGGAGACAACTTGTACACAGGTATATTCTGAAATAAAATATAAAGTGTCTTGATAAATTATAAATTGCAAAATGCTGTTATCATAATGAACACCCAAAAAGGCACATCTCAGTATTCATTCAATATATAATTGTGGATTCTGCTTCAGTATTGAATTTGAAGTAAACAGATACAAATAAAAAATAATGATTACAATCAATTGCCTAGATGTAATAAACTTTTCAAATAATTCAATGCTGTTGAGAAAACCTTCCAAAATTAGTTGTATATAGAAGTCACCATTAAAATATAATTGATATTTTGTAAATTTTGTAGAATATTTAGAAAGTTGTTTTTGTAACAATCTTGAATTTTATATATATATATATATATATATATATATATATATATATATATATATATTATATTTTAATAGATTTTTAATAGAGAAAAAAATATTTTAACCCCTTAACGCCTTTGTGGGCCTGAGGCTACCAGAAGTAGATCATCCAGATAATGGAACCAGGTGAAGTTCTGGACTCTCAATATCACTATAAGCACATATAAGGTTATTGGGGCTGCAGTGAGGCAAAATGGTAGGACACTAAATTGGAAATTCTCTTCTGAGATAATGCTTAAGATCTAGGGCTATTGGAATGTGATAGTAAGCATCCTTGAGATTTATAGAGATAAGGAAATTATCCTTCCAAATTACTTGATATATGAATCTAATTGACTCCATCCCAAAGACTCTGACATTCAGCCTTTTGTTGGCCCTTCTTAGATCCAGTATAGGCTTCCCTGTGCCTTTTCTTTTAGCACCAGAAGAGAGGCGAATATTGTCCCTGGAACCGATCTTGTTATGAGACTTAAGAAATCACCTCTTTGTCCAGAAGGTTTCTTACATATTCCTTTAGTGCTGTACCTTTTGATTCATCTGTCTGAATTATCTTGTTGGTATAGAGACCCCTGTGTCTGAAGAAAATAAACTCCAGTCTATATCCATCTGGACTATGGATACCACCCAAGTCTCCAGAATGTGATGAGCCCTGGTATGTCTGATCAGAAAAAATAAGGCTCCTGGAACTGGAGAACAGACACAAGTAGATTGCTGAAGAGCAAATTGACTGCTTCATAGCTCTATTAGAACCTCAAAAGGCAGGTTTACCAACTGCCATGAGTTACCTCTGGAGTATTCTCTGTAGGGTCTGTAACTCCATGTAGCTCAGAAATTCCAGGGGGTATACCTTCCTCCACAGGGTAAGGTTTGGCCTCTTTTTCTTATCCCTAAGGCCTCTGAAATACTTTGAAACTTCCTTTGTAAGCCATGCTCGCATGTCATGTGGCTGCGCAGGTATAGGTGATGCTGAAGAGGCAACCTTCTGGCGACAGTCAGTGCATAACGGGTTTCCTTCCACTGCTTTCCCATCACAACTAGAACATAGTGTTCATAGATTCAGACAATACCTTGGTGTAAGCTATGCCAACATGTCCTGTGGCTGAGCAGGTATAGGAGATGCTGAAGAGGTTATTATTAGACAGTCAATGCATAACAGTTTTCATTCAACTGCATTCCCTTCACAATCAGAACATGGTGTAGATTCAGACATCAAATAAACAAAATAAAAAAATGAAAAATAAATATTACCTGTGGCAAAGTACTAAAGTAAAAAGGGCACTGTCAAATCTATTACCAAGAAACCAGTCAAACAGATTTAAAACTGGCTGAAAACAGCACTTACCCATGTCTGGAGACCCTGTAAATACTTTTTAAATAGGTATGGGTTTGTTGTAATTTTACCTCCATTTGAGGTACTTTCAGGCAATTGCCCTTATCCAAGATGGTTGCCGCAACTTGTATTCCCATAATGCAAGTCATCGGTATTGCGCCCTTTAAGGCACAAACTGCATATGCGCATGCGTCTTCTGAGTGCATTTTCCGTTTAGAGACCGGGGAGAGAGCTTGGTCTGCAGCATACATGGCCCCTGAACACCCAGGGAAACGGGAATAAATTTCCGGCACCGAAGGGAAGCATAAGACATAAAGTAAAAGTTCCTGCAAGGTGATTAAAAGGCAACAAGGTGCAAAAGTCAAAGCTTAAAGGCACCATTGTATAAAGGCATCATAGTATAAAGGCATTACAACATAAGGAACAGCTGCATAATCCCCACAGCTTAAATGCATCATAAATTTACCCGTACATAGATTAAGGGACTCCCCGCTCTAGTGTGCATTTCTGTGTTCAGGGACATTTCCCCTAACATAGACGAACGCACAAGAGCAGGGAATCCCTCTAATCTATGCTGGGGAAATTTTCCCGAACATAGATTAGAGGGATTCCCTGCTCTGTTGCATTCGTCTATGTTCAGGGAAATATCCCCGAACATAGAAGAACGCAGCAGAGCAGGAATCCCTCTAATTCCCATGACGGCTCGCACTTACCACCATGAGAGAGAGCTGGTCGTAAGCAGGGCTGGATTAACATAGGGGCTGATGGAGCTGCAGCTCCAGGCCAAGGCCCATGGAATAGGCCCATTGATTTAAAAAAAAAAATGTTTTTTTTACACACTACTCTTAGGGTTGTTCCCCTGGACGGTATTTATTTGAGATTACTCTGCAATACCATTACCGGCCAGTAGGGGTCGCTGTGTGTGTGGAGAGAGGCAGGATAGGAAGTTACAGCTTATACCTGCATCGCTCTACTGACTGATCCGAGGAGGAGCATCTACACAGCACAGAGAGTGCACACAGCAGCTCCCAGCCTGCAGAGACAGCCTACAGCTTAGGGAAGTGAGGGATGGGGTAAAGGCTGCAGGGAGACATGGGGACACTGAGACGCTATGAAACATGGGGACACATGGAGACCTCTGGGGATGCTGAGACACTTGGGGACACTTGGAGACATGGGGACACAGAGACATAGACACACACAGATATGGGGTCACATGGGGACATTGAAACACTAGGGGACACTGAGACCTGGGAACACTGAGACACTAGGGGACATAGGGAAACAGACACACATGGGGACACTGAGACATGGGGACACTGTGTCCCCATGTCTCCCAGCCAGTATCCCTGGTGTGTCAGTGTCCCCATAGCTCCCAGTGTCCCTAGTATCTGTGTGCCCATGTCTCCTAGTATCTCAGTGTCCATAGTCTCCCAGTGTCTGTGTCCCCATGTCTCCCAGTGTCCCCATTTCTCCCAGTGTCCCCATGTCTTTCAGTGTCCCCGGGAGACATGAGGTCACTGGGAGACATGGGGCACTGAGACACGGTGATCTCAGTGTCCATATTTTCCCAATATCCCTAGTGTCTCAGTGTCCCCATGTCTCCCAGTGTTTGTGTCCCACAGTGTCCCCTAGTGACATGGGGACACTGGGAGACATGGGGACACAGAAACTAGGGGACACTGGGTGACAGGGAGACACTGGGAACAATCCATCTATACAGCAGAATAAAATTAAGTAGTCTTTTAGTGATTTCACAGAATGTTCTCTTACTCCTTGTGATTTACATCATGTGATGTCACACATACATAATTAGTTATGCAAATTAGCAAGGCCTGTATTTTTTCCAAGAAAGGTGGCAACCCTAACTACTCTTCACATACTCTTGCTTAAGTATGGAAACTTAAGAGGGATATATGGAAACAAAACTTGTGTGGACTAGGTGAAATGAAATGAGTTAAGGTAATGCTGACTTTGGTCTCTCTAACACTGTGGCATATTCCCTTTCTTCTACACTCACTACATACACCTTTCCTCTGTCTCAGACTGTATACCAGGAGCTTCTAACTGCTAGTAAGAAGGTAAGGAGACAAGTGGACATGTGAGTGCTAGGGGACAGCATTCATGCCAGGCTAGTCTTCCAATTCTCTGGGCAGACATGTCTCCTTTTTGGGCATGTTCGGCCCTTTCGAATGTTCTGATTACATGATCCACGTCAGTGGCCCACCTTTTACACCGCCCATTGACTTCCTGCTTCACTGGACACTGCTGTTAGAGGGTATGGATTTACTTGAAAGATGAAAAGCCTGAATTAGAGAGAGATTAGCATATTTTTTATAGCTGCATCCTATGAGTTTCCCACCAGCAACATCTCCACCAGATACTAGATAATGCTTGAGAGGTATGACTGTTTTAGTGTTTTTGATCAACACGATTCTGTACTTAGGCCCCTCATAATTGTCAGCACCAGGCCCACTGGGCTCTTAATCTGGCACTGGTCGTAAGTGCGAGCCGTCGTAAAGCAGGTAGGTCACAAAACGAAGACCACCTGTACAACAAAACAGTGGGTGAGTGAAAACTAAAATAACATTTTTTTTTTTATTAATTTACCACCCAGAAGCAATATTCAAGTTTTGTTTATATTTTTACTGTCATTTTCATTCGCTGGTTTTTACAGAGCATAAAATGCTTGAGGCTCCTAGCAGAGGTAGTGAACGTAAAAGTTTGTACTATTACAAATGACACATTTGCAGACACGACACACTGTGTTTCCCATGGCACATAACCAATATGAAAAGAAAACTCGTTTGGATGAGTACTGTCACATGTTTCAGACACAGCAGCAAAAATAAAATAAAGACAATCAAAGCAAGTATACCACTTGCTTTTTTTGCTTCACATGCAAAATAATATGGTGTACTCATAGAGTCCTCAAACTATCTGCCTTCTGCACCTCCACCATGCGACCAGTGCTCCAGCGGTGCAGTATATTAGACGCCACATGTCTCTCTCTCCACCGGCCACTCAAAGCAAAGAACGCAGGACCTCTCAGTAACCGGTCTGCCGGAGGCACCGGTGGTTAGGCCCAACAGAGCTCACAGTGGTGGGGTTAACTTTCTCCAGGTTCCCACATAATCCAGAGGCAGAAGCTCCACACTAAGCAGCAAGATGCAGTTTGGTAAGAGCAGCAAAGGCATAGAAGTGGTTGAAGGTGAGGCTCTAGAATGTGTAAGTAGAAAGCTCTATGTGATAATCAACAGGCGACTAAACTCGCTGAAGTAAATAAAAGTCCCACAGTGAGGGGACGTAGCCAGGGTTCCAGCAGATGCACAACCAGAAACATAATGTGGAACCGGTGAACTTGAAACCCCCCGGTAAGGGGGGGAATCGGGGCCAAGTTACAAACCATGATTCTTCAAGTACGTACATTCTACATGTGAAGAGATGTACAGTTTGTTAGGGATGCTCTCTGGGTCGTGCAGTAGGACTCCAGCCCTTCCTCCAAGGCTGTAGTGCACCATATGCCATAGGCCCATAGGCTATAGGCCCAATTTGCTAATCACTGCATATTCTGGCTTTTGGCTTCAATACGAAAGCAGGGGTATTCCCCCGACAAAATCCAGTAAGCAATAAAGCTTATCAGTGAGTACTGACTGGTATTCGGCATATTTGAGAGGCACAAGACCAGAGCTGCAAATTATCCTTATCACCATGGTTTACATTTGTAATCCTTATATTTTAAGCCTTATTACTTTAAGCACAAGCAAAGAAGAAACAGACTGTTGGTTCACTAAGTGGGAATACCAACTTTACATTGGCCAACCTAGGCTTTAAAAGGACACTACAGTCACAAGAACCACTACAGCTTAATGTGTGCATAGCAGGCTTCTTAACCCCTTAAGACCGGAGGGCGTACAATTACGTCCTTTTTTAAGCGGCTCTAAACGCTGCCGGGCGTAATTGTACGCCCTCCGTTTTTTTTTTACTTACCCGGTTATCGCGGTTGGGGGGACTCCCAGGGAGCCCCCCGCGGCACGTCCGCCCTCTTCAGCCCCCCCGGGCCATGTGAGAGTGAGGTCCTTGCGAGGACCTCACAATCACATGGCCGGGATTGCTGGCTGCAGCAATGCCAGCAGGGGGACTAACTGTAATGACAGGTAGTCCCCCTGCTGGTTGAAATCAAATAAAACAAAAGTGAAATAAGTGTAAAAATAAATAATTATATACTTAGATCATAATATATATGATCTATGTATATATATATATATATATATATATATATACACATATACATACACACAAATACACTGTCTAGGTGTATTTTACTATTAATATATATATATATAATTATATATATATATATTAATATCAAATTACACGTAGACTGATACTGATTAAATATATATATATAATTATTGTTATATATATATTTATATATAATATAAAAAAAATATGTAAAAATAATAAAATAAAATGAAAAAATAATGAAAAATAAATAATTAAAAAATATATAGATGTGTGTTATTTCGTTCTAAGTGTATTGTGATATTAATATATATATATATATATATTTATATCAAAATACACGTAGAACAAAATAATATATATCTATATACATAAATATATACCTATATATCACTATATATATACCTATATATAAATAAAAATATTAAAAAAAATTATATATATATACATATATATATATATATATACATATATTAATTCTATGTAATCCTAATTAATTACAATTAGCGGGACCTGCCTGACAACCCATGCCGAAAGTATAGGGAATTTAATTTGCTAGCACTATATTTAACCCTATAACTTTCCAAGACACCATAAAACCTGTACATGGGGGGTACTGTTTTACTCGGGAGACTTCGCTAAACACAAATATTAGTGTTTCAAAACAGTAAAATGTATTACAACGATGATATCACTAGTAAAAGTGAAATTTTGGGCATTTTTCACGCACAAACAGCACTTACACGGATAATATTATTGCTGCAATACTTTTTACTGTTTTGAAACACTAATATTTGTGTTCAGCGAAGTCTCCTGAGTAAAACAGTACCCCCCATGTACAGGTTTTATGGTGTTTTCAAAAGTTACAGTGTCAAATATAAGGCTTGTGTTTCATTTTTTTCACATTAAAATTCGCCAGATTGCTTACGTTGCCTTTGTGACCCTATGGTAGCCCAAGAATGAAAATTACCCCTATGATGGCATACCATTTGCAATAGTAGACAACCCAAGGTATTGGAAATGGGGTATGTCCAGTCTTTTTTAGTAGCCACTTAGTCACAAACACTGGCCAAAATTTGTGTTTTTTGCATTTTTCACACACAAACAAATACTAACGCTAACTTTGGCCAGTGTTTGTGACCAAATGGCTACTAAAAAAGACTGGACATACCCCATTTGCAATACCTTGGGTTGTCTACTATTGCAAATGGTATGCCATTATGGGTGTAAATTTAATTCCTGGGCTACTATACAGTATCAAAGGCAACATAACCAATCTGGCGAATTTCAATTTCAAATGTAACGTGCTATATTTGACCCTGTAACTTCCCAAAACACCATAAAACCTGTACATAGGGGGTACTGTTTTACAAAAAGGGGGGCACAGAAGTGCTGAGGTTCCCAAAAGTGGGAACTAGAGTGTGTCTGCAGTACTAGTAGGGCATAACCCTTGTATATATACAGAAAGAGGAAATGTGAACCCAAGCTGGAACGGCTTCAGGGACACTAGAAAGTAGTACTGCAGTGGCGATTGTGTCTGATGAGAGGACCTTAAGAGATAATAAACTTTATTGCGGGCATCATAAAAAATATATATATGATCCCAATAAAATATATATAGAGAAAAGGAAACTTACTACACCTTAACAACTATACACCCAGATTGTCTATACTGTTTTACACGTGAGACTTTTCTGAATACAAATATGTGTATTTTATTGCAGTAAAAGCAAACAGTATTATGACATTGACAGTTAAAATGTCATGTAGAACTAAAAAATTAACACAATTTCTTATTTTCTCCCATTTTATTCATATCTAATTATGTTTCATAGCTAAATATTTGCTATTAAATGAAAGCCCTGTTTCCCCTGAATAAAATGATATATAAAAAGGGGGGGTGCATTTAATATGAAAGAGGTGAATTACGGTTGGACAGACATATAGCGCAAATGCCAGGTTTTGTTTTACGTTTTGTTTTGTTCACAACGTGTACATTTGGCTCAGTCCTTAAGGGGTTAATGCAAATGCCTGATAAAAGGCAGTGTTTACATTACTGTCACTGGAGGTGCCAAATAACATCTCTAATGACAGTCACTCAGACGACCACTAGACGTGCTTCCTAATTTTTTGTTGCTCTATATGCAGCAGCTCCGTTCAGAGTCTCCACGCTCTGCATTCAATGCATCTCTATAAGTAGATGCTGATTGCATGCACAATAGGTCCAAATACTTTCCAATGAGAAAGCATTGGAATGGCTGAGATCATCAAGACTGATGATCTCATCCATGGAGGCGGGGCCAGTCGTGGCAAGACCGGCGCAGCAATTGAAAAAAGGTAAGTTAAAAACCTTTTCACTGTAATTTAAGGAGGGCCAGGAACTACATGTTTGTATTCCTAACACTATATTGTTCCTTTATATTGTGCCATTTATGTTATTCCATTATATTGTGCCATTTATATAGTTCCTTTATAAGGTACCAGGACAGACATTTTAGCGTGAACCTGAAAGTGATTTAACATTACAATGAATATAAAAGAATTTTCCACATCTCTTTATATTAAATAATGGTTAAAAATTTACAGAAGATAATTGAACAATTTCACATCCATTTAATTCTATTTAAAGGGACTCTCCAGTGCCAGGAAAACAATCAGTTTTCCTGGCATTACAGGTCCCCTCTCCCTCCCACCTCCCTTCAGTGACTTACCAGAGGCAGCGACGATGTCCCACGTCGCTGCTTCTTCCTCCGCTCATCACATCAGCCGGCAGGGAGACTGATCACGCCCGCCGGAGGGGGAGATGTAATGCGCATGCACGGCAATGCTGCGCAGGCGCATTAGACCTCTCCATAGGAAAGCATTGAAAATGCTTTTCAATGCTTTCCTATGGGGATTTTAGCAACGCTGGAGGTCCTCACACAGTGTGAGGACGTCCAGCGACGCTATAGCACAAAAAACCTGTGCTATAGACTAGGAAGTGCCCTCTCGTGGCTGTCTAGTAGACAGCCACTAGAGGAGGAGTTAACCCTGCAAGGTAATTATTGCAGTTTATAAAAACTGCAATAATTACCTTGCAGGGTTAAGGGTAGTGGGAGTTGGCACCCAGACCACTCCAATGAGCAAAAGTGGCCTGGGTGCCTGAAGTGTCCCTTTAAGGGACACAATCACCAGACCCACTATGTTAAAGGAACATCATACTCACTTCATCTAAATGAAATTGCTACAGTGCCTACAGTAGTTCTCCCTCCTTAGTGGCCCCAAAGACTTTATTTTAATAATTAAAAGCCTTTTAATGATTAGAAGACAAGAGAGTCTGTTACTTCCTGGCTCTCATACGCTAAATAATGCAGGAGCTTAGTTTTGCATTGCAAGAATGCAAGTAGACTGCATTTGCAAGAAGTGCTATTTTTTTTTTTGTCTTAAACATTTTGACAGAAAACTGTTACATGATGGCCATAGGCTTATGGCATCATACCTATTACAATTAACTAAAGTAGTTATGGTACATATAGTGCCCCTTTCAATTAGCAATACATTATTGATTTTTTCACTAAGTTTTTAAAACATTATGCAGATAGTGCATAAAGATATTAATTGAAAAGAAATAAACAAATCATTAGAATAATTGCTGCTTTAAGTGCACATCTCTTGCCTTGAATTTTGAAATGTCATTTATTACATGGTGATACAATCAATATAATCTTAGCATCATAAATCTTAACCTTACAACGTGAGGTTTATCAGTTACTTTAATTCAAATATACAATGTTGTAGTATCATACTTAAGTGTGAAACCACACTTGTGCATACATTTCTCTGTAAACATCCTATCCAGGAAATGAAACATTGACCAGATGATGCCATAATTCCTGTGCTTCTAACTTCAGTATCATGTTCCTCAATTGAAATATAACGCCCAATGACCACTAAAACTTTCATCCATAGAAACTGAATACACTTCATTAAGTTCTGCAATTTAAAAGGCTTCAAAATACAGTGTAAAATTACTGCCAGGATAGATGCTAACTTATTCTGTAGCTCTCAAAGATGATATAGAAACATATTCTCAGCCCAGAGGGTGGGTTCATGTTATAGCCATGCCAATTGTCAACAAGCTAGTTGGTTGCAAGAGTGGTTGGTGAGAGAGACAAGGTGGGTTCATGTTATAGCCATGCCAATTGTCAACAAGCTAGTTGGTTGTAAGAGTGGTTGGTGAGAGAGACAGGGTGGGTTCATGTTATAGCCATGCCAATTGTCAACAAGCTAGTTGGTTGTAAGAGTGGTTGGTGAGAGAGACAGGGTGGGTTCATGTTATAGCCATGCCAATTGTCAACAAGCTAGTTGGTTGTAAGAGTGGTTGGTGAGAGAGACAGGGTGAGTTCATGTTATAGCCATGCCAATTGTCAACAAGCTAGTTGGTTGTAAGAGTGGTTGGTGAGAGAGACAGGGTGGGTTCATGTTATAGCCATGCCCATTGTCAACAAGCTAGTTGGTTGTAAGAGTGGTTGGTGAGAGAGACAGGGTGGGTTCATGTTATAGCCATGCCAATTGTCAACAAGCTAGTTGGTTGCAAGAGTGGTTGGTGAGAGAGACAGGGTGGGTTCATGTTATAGCCATGCCCATTGTCAACAAGCTAGTTGGTTGTAAGAGTGGTTGGTGAGAGAGACAGGGTGGGTTCATGTTATAGCCATGCCAATTGTCAACAAGCTAGTTGGTTGTAAGAGTGGTTGGTGAGAGAGACAGGGTGGGTTCATGTTATAGCCATGCCAATTGTCAACAAGCTAGTTGGTTGTAAGAGTGGTTGGTGAGAGAGACAGGGTGGGTTCATGTTATAGCCATGCCCATTGTCAACAAGCTAGTTGGTTGCAAGAGTGGTTGGTGAGAGAGACAGGGTGGGTTCATGTTATAGCCATGCCCATTGTCAACAAGCTAGTTGAGTTGGTGCTGTAAAGAGAAAGTACAGAAGTAGCATACAGAGTTAACCCACATTTAAAAGGGTGCATTGTACCCCACACAACCCTTAGTTTGTCCCTGTTCATATTTGTCATGTGGTCTAACTGGGAGAATCAATCCCAGCCAATCCCTTGGCTTCCACCAAGATTGTTCCACTCCTGGAACCTGGCTCTATTTTTCTACTAGAGGTAGTTTTATATCTCGGCTCCTGTGAAGCTAAAATAAACCGATAACTAGATGAATTGTTGCACATAACCTCTGTGATCCACGAGAAGCCTCATGAGACATGAAGACAATCTTGTCTAAGAATAATGGGGATTTTTTTTAACATTCATCTTTAATGTTTTTCTTCCTTTATTGAACAATACAGTAATTCTTCCTAGTATGAAATGTGAACCTAACATCCAAAATGAATTCCCAAGTACTGGACTGGACTGCAGAAACAGGGGATTTTAAAAAGCTTTCGGCTTTTAAAACTTATAGGAAGATGCATGTTTTCATTAGAATTTTTTTTTTTTTTTTTAAATAAAAACTTGACAAACAACAAATTGTTTTCAACAAAATATCAAAAACTGCTCTGACCAGAACTAGTCAGGTTTCAGTTTACTATTCTTTAAATGCATTTAATGTACGTTGTAATACATGAAAGAAAACAGCCTTCCTGACCTGTAATCTTTCTTCAGATTTTAACAAACAAGAAATAATGCAACTATTCAACTGTTTTTAATAAGCCTATGGCTAAAAATAGTCAGGATAAAATCGAAAGAGCACTTGTGTCACAAAGAAATCATATCTCTCACGCAAAGGTTGAAATGTTTAATCACAGTTGCCTTAGGGATAATGTTCAAAATGTATCCTTATGGCATCTGTAGGGAGTAAGAAGACCATTGAAAAAATGAAACACATTAGTAGCGGGTAGTTGACATGTCTGACCTGGTGTGACAATGACTGCATTGCAGATGGTTTCTGAAGCAAATTCATCACCGTACGTTCACATCTAGTTCATTTTAAACAAATGACCAACATAAGGTAGAACTGGCCGCATTCACTGAATTGAAAAATGGAAGGCATGCAAAAAAATGTAAAATCATTCAAAAAATGTATTTAACCCTGTAAACAGAGACAGGGAAATTGCACTTTGATAGCTTTGTAGATGAGTGATTACAGAGTGAGTTAACACTGACAGGATATTTACCGAAGGGAAAATATTCCGGATGGATTTGGTTCTTTAATTCAGATGAAATTCACTGGTTAGTTTAACTGATGGTAAAATGTGTATTTTATAAACAATGAACTGTGTTGAACTGAGGAGCAAATCGCAAAAAAGTAAATAATAGCTGATTTAAAAAAGCGAAAATCTCAATCTCCGTTTTAGTTACAGCTTGGCTAATGTAGCTCGAATTTTACAATTTGGATTTCAATTCAAAACAATACACTGTTTAGTGATACATCCCTGCAGTAAATCAGATTGTTCTGGATTTGAAAGGAGCTAAATAAGATATGGACTGCTCAGTAATTCATTCCCAAAACAGAATGCAAAATATATAGTTTAAATGGCTGTAAATGTGTAAAGTGGTGTAATGATGTCATAATTAGGATGGAGTTAGGATCAATACCCTCCTCGTTCCTTACCACATTGTCATTTTTATAGATCCCCTACCTGCCCCTGATCTTTAGCTAAACCGTACCAATCTGTGGGAAGGAGAAAAAAAGGAGGCATCCCCAACTCATTATTCACCTTTCTCGTTAAGACAACAAGGAGAGAGTGCAAGCATTTGATTGTACTCTCCAGTTCTAACTATGAGTTAGCACGCTTCATATGCTGTCATTGAATTAGCAGATATTTTGCTAGACAGGCCTGGAGAACACTGCTATTTTAAGACTACTGCTCCTCCCCTTAAAAACAAAAAGGAGTGTTTAGTAGATAACACCCAATGAAAATATACATGCATTTAAATATGTGTTTTTTTTTCATTGGGATTACATCTAAAAACAGCCTGCAAAAGTTGCAAGTATCTTGCCTGCTGCCTTTGCAAGGCCTCCCCTTCTTCCAAAACCCTGACTTTCTGTGGCTGTCCAATCGCAGATTTTCCAATGCAGCAAGACAAGTGCTCTGTGCAATAGCTCCACAGAGCTTAACAGCAGGAACTAACAGGACCGGTTGCCTGATTGATAGCCAGGGAGTGTAACAAAGCTCATTTCTAAAAGTAATAATTTCTTTTAAAATCTGGAGTGTTTGTAAAATGAAGGACACACTCTTCACACATAAAGTTTTTCAGCAATGTAGGGGTCTGGAGTGTCTCTTGAAATGTCACACCATGACCTAAAGGTATGAGGGAACAGAAGCTGCAATTGTTGAGGCACTTTCTGTTTATTTGGGGTCCTGGAGACACCTGCTATTTATTATTAACTCTTAATAGTGGTACACTGGGTGAAGGAATAGGAAAAGGGGTCCTGTGAAATTGCATGTCATATTTTTCATATACTGATCACCTGCAACATTGAAACCACTGACAGATGAAGTGAATAACATTGACTATATCATTACAATACACCTGTCAAGGGGTGGGATATATTATGCAGTAACTGAGCAGTCAGTTCTTTAATTTTTGGTGTAGGATACAGGACATGTCATGTGTGACACGTCATGATTCCCTTTTATTCCAGAAGTTTGGTCCTTAAGGGGTTAAGGGGTTAAAAGTGGTGCAAGGAAGGACAACCGATGAACCTGCATCAGGGCCCAAGTCTCATGGATGCACGTGGGGAGCGAAGGCTCGCCTGTCTGGATGATTGTGTAACTAGGCAGTAACGTAAACACTGCCTACACTGTTTAAATTACAAAGCCTGCAGAACAGACAGTAGACACCAAAACAACTACACTAAGCTGTAGTTCTGGTGACTATAGTGTCCTTTTAAAGCATTTTTTAAAAATTATTTTAATGTACTAACAGACACATAATGTATTTGGAAGTGTCTTCAGCTTCTGGCACATGTATAAAAATAAAACTATATTTAAAATGGAACAAAATTAGCTATGGTACTGTATATTTCCACTTGATGGGAACGATATTTTTCTCCTACATATCTGCCAGAATCAATATACCGGTATATTTGATGTAAGCAAGAAATATTTGTACTTTACATTAACCCGTATGAAATAGTTAATGTTCCCTGATTATGTTGCCTAGCACGGTCTATGCAGGGAAAGATGTGTTACCATCTTCCAAATGTGTGTTTAATTGTTGGCAATATTCCATCGTGCTTTAACAAGATCTCAAGTTTGGCTTGGCTGTGTATCTGGGACTATTATCACATCCTTTGTCATCCTCTAAACTCCCATTGGCCTTGTTTTCCAAGGCTCTAGGTAATTTACTGCAACCTCATCTTCTGCAGCTGTTCTATAATTGAACAATAAAGTGAAAGTAATCAGCCACGTGCACCTACATTAGAGAACACACACATCAAACGCTACAGTAGATAACACATCTAGCTTCCAAATGCATCCAAAATGTGGACAAATGTGATGCAATTTCATGAGAAGTACAGAAATGTGGACCATACATATCATTAAAATTGCTCAGTTATAGTTTAACCATTTCAATACCAGAAGCATTTGCCGGCAGGAACAGCTCAAGACAAAAAAAATAGTCTCAGGGATTTCAATATAGAGCAGCCTACTTTTTAATTTTGAGGTTTTAATAGTTAAATTATAGTTTGGCCCTTTCCTATGCCAATGAAAATTACTTCAACACTCTCCCAGAACCTCAAACACCACTTTCACACTGTAAACACACTATATTCCCCTTTCACCATTCCCCCTCCTGCTAGCCCGATTGCTCTGCAAGCCTTATGTTCTCCTCTATCCTAAGTTTATTCATACCCACTACACAAGAATTTGTTTCTGCTCTGCTCCTATCCACACATCTGGCTACATGCATCCTCAACCATATTCCTTTACATCATATTCATAATCTGTCCCATGCTTTGCATCTTTCTAAAGTATTTGGCATGTGCAAATACTACATTCATCTTTAAACAAATTCACCCAATAAAACCCTTTGAAATGTTTTTTTTATGAATCGATTTGTTCTGCAAAACCTAATTTGTATTTTCTCAATATCTACCGGCTGTGGTTTGTCATATAGATTGTGAAAGTTGCTTTTGTGGGTAAATGGTTTAAAAACACTTTTTTTCTCTGTGTGCTTTAATTTGACTTAATTAAAGGGACACTATAGGCATCCAGACCACTTCAACTGAATGAAGTGGTCTGGGTGTCATGTCCCTGTCTGCTGTCTGTTTAACCCTGCAAATGAAAACATTGCCACTCAAGGCGCTTTGGCAGCTATAACATAGCTTTGATTATAGCTCAAATGACTGTGATTGAGACCATTTGATTTGCGCAGAGTGGTATTTTGCTGCGCATGCACACTAGCCGCTCAATGATTTCCTATAGAATCTTGGTGATTTCAGCCTGGGAGGTGGGTAGCTATGCAGAGACTGGCGCGGCAAGGGCTGAAAGGTAAGTTAAAACCAGATCTGAAGTCTGAAAATGGATTAATATATGCATGCCAGCTGTCCAAGTTGGCTAGCAGCCATCATAATGTATAATCATTATGTGTGTTAAAGTATCTGTGTAAATCCTCCCATATTATCACACAATTGTGGAATATTACTTCTGAACTGATTAAAATGGTTACTATGATTAAGCATTTGATAGTTGGAATTGGTGGGGACTTTCATTAATTGATTGTGTTCCCATTTCACACTGGCTTTTCCAGATGTTATGACATAAGTGTACCATATCAGGCATCCCAATCTTCCCGATTTCGGTGGTAAATTTTAGTGTCTTGTCCTGCCGTCCCGGGTTTGTTACCCAAAAAGCATAGCATGAGTAAATCAGATGAGATTTTGCTACACTAAAGGTACTAGGATCAAGCAGAAAGCACTGAAACCCAGCCGGGCCACTGCTAGGCTTTACTCAGAGCACAGAGCTTCTGGCTCTTAGAGGACATAACTGACACTTTCTCAGGTAAGAAGTCAAACAGTTAGACTACTTACACTGGGGGAGCATCAGGGCATGCTGGGCACCATAATCAGTACAGCACTCTGTAGCATGTATGGTGCTTAGGGGGTTCCTATAATTAGATCTGACAACTGATCATTTCTGGGTAATCATAAAATTCAAAACCACAAAATGTTCAATATAATAAAGATTCAGGTACTTGAGGATAAAAGCCAAAATAGCAATTTTATTTAGAGAAACTCAACAGCAATGTTTCGACCAAGCAGGGTCTTTGTCAAGCTTTTGACTTCAAACTCTGGAAGTGAGACCTGGCCGTCGCCAGGTCCTGAGCACCCTGCAAGTATCCATTATCTTTTCTAATATGTTTTGTACAGACTGAGATTATGTGACATGGTAAAATGTTTCAAGAATTCAGTGCATGTCATCCCATCTTTCATTGTACTTACATAATTAAAATCATACAAAACAACTGCTGCAAGTCAACAACAAATACAAAAGAATCCCATGCACTCACCTGATTATTTAAAATTTTGTGAAATCATCTGGAAATAGAGACAGCAAATCAAACAATAAATCGCCATGGAATAAAATAGCTAGCGATTGCTAGCTATTTTGCATTCTTAATTTAAATAGACATGAATTTCAAGGCGGTGCATAGATTGGTCTTTCTGGTCTTGGTTGTCGGGTGCCAGATGTCAGATTCCAAATGGGACATCTAAAATCTCTGTTCAGAAGTGTGCAGTTCTAGGAACATCTAAGATACCTACACAGAATCCTCTGACTCTGATAATGGGGGACCCGTGGATGAGGAATACACAAAAATACCCCCCAAAGGTTGAGAAAGTCAATGTTGGCTCCATGCACACCAATCTGAGTAATGTTATAACAATTCCATTAGTTGAGGTACAGTTGTATACAAGCCTTTTTGGGCTTTTTCTGTTTGATATGCCTGGATTTTTCTCAGCATGTATGTTATAATATATAAATGTCTTGTGCATAAAAGGGACACTAGAGTCACCAAAACAACTTCATAAAGTCATTTTTTATGTATAGGCCATGCTATAATGCTTAATTTTCTGCCATTTATGAGTTAAATCACTTAGTCTCCCAACTGTGACATTGCCGCAAAGGGAGGGAATACTTACCTGAACCTGTCCCTTGGGGGCGCCGCTATCTTGGTTGGCTGCTCTGCGCCAGGAGCTGTGTGAGAGTAGAACACTGAGGCCTACTGGGAATCCTGCAAGACTGCAGGATTCTCCGTAGACCCAGCCAATACCCTCCAGCCATCACTGATGATGGTCTCTGCCTTGTGTCAGGAAATGTCAGGTAGAGGATGTGGCGGAACCAACCTCGCCACTGTGAACTGGAGAAGCCTGGTTGCTAGCCTCCTGCCCTGCGACTATGGCCCTGGTGTGTATTAACCATTCAAGAAGTATATTTGGGCACAATGGATTTTTGTATGCTGTTCCTGGCCCTTTAAAATACTTGGGAGCAGTGTTCCAACTTTTGAACTGGCACTTCGAATGCAGTCGAAGTGCCGAAACCGTCAAAGTCCCGAAGCCGCCGAAGTGCCAAAGTCGTCGAAGTGGCCGCCATTACAGTCGAACACGTGGCGGTGGCCATTTTAATCCAGTCGAACGCGGTGAGCTGTACCGTCCCCTACCCTTCGACACTGCGGCTGGAGACTAAGTCCCGTTCAAAGATTCTAACACACGTTCGAACGGGACTTTGTCATTTCTGGGTGTAAAACAGACCTCTGGTAGACAATAGAACACCACGGAAACAACCCCGGTTTCACTTCGACACTTCGACAAAAGTCGAACGGCGCCTTCGGATCTGACTTTTTTATTTTCAGAGCAGAAATAGACTGACCGCACAGCTTGAATCTGTGGAACTGTTTTGGGCATGAAAATGTGCCTGCGGTCGGTCACAAAGGACTTCCGACTAACTTTTGAACTAATGGAAGGATTTGCATGATTTTTGAGTGTGTTCATATTTGAAGTATGCTGATTATTAATATGTGTTTTTTTTATTAATATTGAATGCATAGTTTTGGAGTTATAGAAATGTATGAAAATGTATGTTTAAACTATATGTTATAATTGGGTTACCTCTCAGGCTAAGGGGAGGGAATCTGTGGGAGGTAACCATTGTGTGATTGGGTAATGTTTAATTGGGTGTGGGCGTCTCCCTTGCAGGGGAGAATTGCATAAAAGCAGAGTGTGTGTAATTAAACTAGAGTTCTTCTTCACCCTCAATCTAGAGTCCTGTCTCTTATTGGGGGAATTGCTATATCACTACAAGGGATTGCTATGCTCTGCATGCTCCCTTGGATAATCACTTCTAAGCTCTTGTAAGAGCTTGCTCCTGCTTCACTCTCTTGGAGGAGAGGTTCACCCACTGGAACCTGGAGCCTTGTCGTAGGTCCAGGGTGGGTAGGAGAAGGCGAGACCCCAACCAAGCTGCGGCGGTTCGTGGGGTCTACGGTGGTTGTGGTGTCTGCGGAGCGCTTGGAGCCCTCTATAAGCGCTAGGAGCATCCTTCAATGGAGGTACCCAGTCGGGGTGCCAGGTGATCAATTACAGAGGAGAAATACAACTACAAAGTAGTCTCTACTTTGTCTCTACATTTCTTCTTGATTGAAATTTTTAAAAAGTCATGATCGTTATTTTATACTCATCTTTGTGATACTAGTTTTTAATATAAGTGTGACAGCACCACTTTAAGCTAAAATTGTTTTGGTGAATATAATGTCCCTTTAAGTTTCCAATAAATTGTGAATCATCCACATTTTTGGGTGATAACTCCTAAATGCTGTATGGACGAATCATGAAGCAAACATCACATACACGCTCTTCTCTTCAACTCCACCCTTTCATCACCTCATGCTTATCTGGGCAGGGGTCTCTCCATACCTCTTTCTTATCAATCTAACATGCTTGTTTTTTTTCTACTTTGCTTACTGTTTATTTTATTTCTATTTTTTTACTTGATTTAATGTATGTTTATTGTAAAACACTGCTCCTCATATTAGCGCAACTCATATTGAATACATTTATATTACTTTTAACACTTGTATTGTATCCCTTAACTTATTGTCTCAATGTACAATTATCCCTGCTGATTGTAAGCTCATAGGCTGTCTTGAGTAGCCCTTTTAGGAAGTGCTGCAGTCTTTGGATTGCAACTCACAGGCCAAGTTCTCTACTCCTTTTGGGCATTTGGGCAGTTTATAAAATCTCATAAATCTTTATAAGGAATATTATACCAAACATGGTCTCAGTGGAAGGTTAGGTATCAAATATATGAATCAATTTAGGCAGCAGGCAAAGTTGTATACCTTCAGGATGACATAAATAACAATTAAAACAACATTAATATAGTAGCCCTCGAAGAATTTTCAATAATGAATTGTGTTTTATTTTGCCCTCAGTATTCCCCTATGATTCTGAATGTGTGTTCTGTTAAAGGACAGTATTTAACCAAATCAGCAGAAAACGTGATAGTCAGCTAAAGCATGAATCTATTCATTTGTCCTTGAGATCTTAAAAGTATAGCAAATATGCAAATTCAGATACACTCATTTAACCTTTTACTGTTTCTAACTTATAATACTAATATTCTGTATATAAAATACTAACGAGAGAGAATAAGTTCAACCAGTTTGACTTCAATGTCTCATGAAATTAGAGGAATTTGTTTTTCCGTAACAGTACACTAACCTGAGTAGACAAAATAGATTAAAAGAAATGTACTCAAACAAATTAATCTGCAAAAACATCCAATTCAAATTAGTCATATATGTTATAAATTGACAGACACTATAGGCACCCAGACCACTTCATCTCACTGATATGGTCTGGGAGCAGTGTCCCTGTTACCTTAAACCAGCAATGTAAATTGTGAAACATTGTGAAATGACACTGGATGTCCTCACGCATGAGGGCGCCCAGCATGATAAAAAACCCTAAGGGTTTTCCTATCTGGAAGGCCTAATGCCAATATAAAATACATACTTTTGCGATGCTCCTATGCTGCTCCTAAACCTGACCCAGAAATAATGTCTTCATAGCTTCACTGCATATATATATAACTTCTTATGGACTGATGACTGATTTTTAGATTTAAAGGTTGGCATTTTAGTTTTTAAATATATAAAGAAATATTTGTTTTAAATGATTTTGAGTCCACTATGGCTACTTTTTCCTATTCTGCATACAGTTTGGGGATCTATATTCCTAAACATGAATGCTTCTTGAAATCCTCATACATTTGTCACAAACTGTTATAAAATTAAAATTTGCCTTCCGAACAATTGTTTCTTAGCTTGTTATAGAAGAAAAACAATGAATACAAAATATTCATATTACAAATGTAGCCTTGCAATATTTTTGCAACAGATTTACAAGTAAATAAAACACTGCAGGTAGTTTAAGGGTTACATCTCACTCAACAGTCCTATAACATTAACACAATAAAAATAAATTGCTAATATAGGTAAAGAAAAGGATGTCAATGACTTATAACACGTGTCTTGCTATTAGTACATTTCTATTTAATAATCAGTTTCATAAATACGTCAATCCATATACAAAAAGGACATCTTGGGGGGGAAATACATTATATATCACTGCTGGTTTCTCATTTGTTACTAAACCGTATGATCTAAAATGTGCAGCTGATGGTAACATGGAAAGTCTGGTAAAGCCATAATTACAAAGATGGTTCTGTGGTCATACATACAGTAAGGTAAAAGAAAAAAAAAACTGCAGTGATTAGACCTTCATGCATTACATAGACACAAAGAGACACATGATTGAGGATGCACTGCCTAGGGAAAAAACACAATTTCACATCTAGCTAAACAACTGCATGATATATCATATCCCATAAACTTGTAAGTGAAGCTCTGTGAAATATCTAGACTGAATAAGATCACATCCTGGTATCATACACAAAGTATAGGAATTCTTCCAACCAGGGCATGTTGTGCTATATACTATGCCTATACCATCAGCATGAATGAAAGCAGCCTAGCACAGTCTCATCACCAGTTCCCCCTATCACTCTAGTGTTGCATCTGTTGACTCTCAATGAAGCTTCAGTCCTACTAAATAAATCTCATCGCGTTTTAGTCCAGCAATATGGCAAATGCTGTTGACAGTCACGATGGCATTAAATGGTTCTTTACAGATTAGCAGAAAATGGGTTTAAAAGGAAAAATGCTCTTTTTTTGATTCCTGGTGGTCTTCACTCCCCCTTCCCTCCCCCCTTCTCATTACAATTCTTTAGGACCCAAGTATCACTCACCAATGAGATGGTCAGTATCAGCACTCTTACTGACAATGCTCACAGAGGGTGGTCAGGAAACAAAATTCAGCCTGCATAATCCAGACCTCTGCAGGGAGCTGGGGAGGTCATGTTCACAGCAGATCCAGGTGTATTGTGTGTGAGAGAGTCAGGGATCTGCCTCCCAGCAGGTCTCCCTCACAGCTCGCTCTGTCCCCTGAGACACTGGCACAGTTGTTGTTCACACTAATTCACTAGACACACACCTTTACTTCCACTCAACTGTCTTTATTATGTGACTTGAATCGACAGATCACCCCCTCCCCTTGCTGAATGCATCCACTACACTAATCTACCAAGAACATTGTACTGCCATCAAGTGGACTCAGAAATAACACAATATCAACAGGGAGACACCTGTAACACAAGGATATGACTAAATACATTATTTTTTCCTGTTTTTCTACTGAAAAGCTTGATACAAATTCATTACTTGTATGCATTAATAAAAATACAAGTAGGATTAGCAGTATAATTTAGCATTTTTAGAATTACAGTTACATAGTAATAGAACTGAAAGAAACTGTTGATTTTTATCTGTCCAGTATCCTTCTGCCAAAGCATTAAAAATGTCCCCCTCCAAATAGTATTTTTAAAAAAGTCCAGTATGCTATGAGCATCGTATCATTGTTTATAAAGTTCCTCATTTTAATGCAATAATTAAAGTGTTATTTAGTAAAGTGATAATTCAAAGTGAAGGTCAAACGTATGCTTGCTACAAAGAAAATGTAACAAAGTAATGCTTGTTACTCCAGAAAATTGTCATGCCCCCCTCCCATGAGTCTCATTCCTCCCTCCAGCCCCTCCATGTGTTTCATTTTTGCCCTTAATTGCATGTCTCATTCTCCCTAGCCCCTCCCTGTGTCACATCCTCCTCCACGTGTCTCATTCTCCCCTCAGCATCTCCATGTGCCTCATTCACCTGAAGTGTCTCATCCCCCCTATCCCCGCCATGTGTCCTATTCACCAGCTCCTGCATGTGTCTCAATCCCCACAGCCCCTTAATGTCTTACACCATACAACCCCTTCATGTGTCACATCCTCGCCCCCAGCTTCTCCATGTGTCTCATTCTCCCCATCTCCTCTATGTGTCTCATTCCCCCATGTGTCTCTTCCTCTCCATAGCTCCTCCAAGTGTCTCATTCACTCAATATGTCTCATCCCCCCCAGCCTCTCCATGTTTCATCCAGCTCCTCCATATTTCTCATCCCCCCCACCCCTCAAGTGTCTTATTCTACCCCCCCCCCCCCCCAGCTTCTGCATGTGTCTCATACCCCCAACCCCTTCTATACCTGCTCATCTCTATGTAACGTGGCCGTTGGGCCGCAGCACCCAATCTGAAAGGAAGTGCTCGTTGATAAGTATAAAACACAGGGGACACTCCCAGGCTATGGATGGTGAATTTATTAGAGGGTAAGTCTCCTCACAAAAGGTGCAATGCAATGTTTCGGCTCTATGGAACCTTACAAGTTTTGCATAACAAGTGCAAAATTTCATTATGTATATATAACACTTAAATTGATCAATTAATGAATCAAATGTATTTTAAAATCATCATTGAACTTCAGAACCTGTGACATGGATTGCACAGCATAGCTGTGAAATAAATTGCACAGAAAAACATGACATGGTGTATTCTCTAATGTAAACAGAGGTACATATTATTAGTTTTAAACATAAGCTTTTCCTTATCTTTTACAAATGCAAAAAATGATTGATCTAACATGCTGGATAAATCAGAACTATAACCACTATGTACAATAAATCATAAGTATAACTACTATGTACATAAATAAAATAAAAATACACTACAGTACAAATTGATTAATGGATCAATTACATCAACTCAACCCACATGACACCGCCACCATCCAGGTGGGCACACTGGGGCAAGCTCCCTGATGTCAATTGCTGAAAAACAAAAATACAAATGTATATATATAAATATCCAAATAAGAATACCGAAAGAAAAATGATGTAAAAAATAAAAATAATTGTAGTGTCATCTTATATTACAATTGGGGGTTCAAGATCAATTCCCTATTCAGTCCCTTTGGGCTCAAAGTGTCCAATGTGTGAATCTAATAGGCTTCACTCTTTTTGAGCTGACCTACACGATTACCCCCTCTCCTAAGTGGTGGTATATGGTCTTTGACCTGAAAACGTAATTGAGCTGTAGCATGATTTTGCTTGAGAAAATTAGCAGGTACCCGAAGGTCAACCTGTCTGGTCCTGATTGTCGACTTATGTTTAAGTCCCACCAGACTTTCATCATGGTCTACCCTACTTAGAGAAGACCACAAGGACATTTAAGAATATATACAACATAAGAGGACTCACATGTTGTAAAAACTTCACCTTTAATAACAAAATTACTTGAACCACAGATGTGGCATAGGAAATTGCCACAAACAGGAGTAGACCAAAAACACTGTAATTTTGGTTTAAGTGGACCTATATTATCCCGCACAAGAATGTCTCTTATATTTTGTGGTCTTTTATAGGA
This sequence comes from Pelobates fuscus, assembly GCF_036172605.1. Taxonomy (NCBI): domain Eukaryota; kingdom Metazoa; phylum Chordata; class Amphibia; order Anura; family Pelobatidae; genus Pelobates; species Pelobates fuscus. The sequence continues at coordinate 296,679,728 of NC_086318.1, forward strand.
AAACAAAGGGGGAGAAAGCAGTTCAGGAATTTCTGGGGGGAAATTTCTTTAAAATGCCCTAATGACAGCAGATAACATGTGCTATCTTATTACTTTGTGTATTGAATTGAGATACAAATGGTATCATTGTCGAAATTTCGGTTGCTCTTTTCTTCGGTATCAGAAGGGAATCTCTCTCCATACTGAGTATCCTATCCTTCTCTTGATCAAGGAGTTTGGTTGGGTAACCACGGCTCTGAAAATTCTCACTCATTTCTCCAAGAAGTTGTAGATGTATGTCCACATCTGAAACATTCCTGGCCTCCATTGTATATTGGCTATGAGGTAATGACTGGATGGTTCCCTTGGGATGAAAACTAGTAAATTCTAATAGGCTGTTTCCATCGGTTGGTTTAGAAAACATATGCGTGGAGAACCCATCCCCTTCACGTATAATTCTCAGATCCAGGAAATTGATGTCAGTCTCATTAGTGAACTGGATCTCATCACAGACTGTGTTCATGTTGCCAAAAAAGATGTCAAGCTTATCCTTGGTTCCACACCATACACCAAACACATCATTGATGAATTTCCTCCATACATGCGCAATGAATAAACCATGCACATACACCTGTCTGGTTTCAAATCCATCCATGAATAGGTTGGCGTATGATGGAGCCATATTAGACCCCATAGTTGTATCTCTCAACTGTTTATCTCCAAATAGGAAAATAATTATTATATAACAAGAAATCCAAGAAAGTCATAAAAAATTATAAATCTGCTGTCAGGAATCCTGGAACCTGAACACACAAACAGAATCACAAAATAAATAAGTCCATATACTGGTCCTTAGAATGGCCGGGTTAAACGAACAAATAGAGTCAGTATAGCAAGCCAGGGTCAAAGGAGTACAGAGACCAGAGAATACGATTAAACATGCCGAGGTCAATGAATAACAGAAGACAGAATAAACGTAGGGGAAAGCCAGAACAATATACCAAGAAACACAAGAGGAACACGCTATTGGGCTATCAAGAAACCACAACAGGCTAACAAGGAATGGGTGAGGTAAATATATATATAGGCATCACTTACACCTGATTGGTCCTTTTCCATTTGGAATTGACCACTATTCGTGGAAGTTACTTGACCTTCCTAATCTGACCTCTGACGTCATTCATGTACGCCAAATTCGGTCTACTGAATTCCGCGCTCGGTTCACCGAATGCCGAATTTGGCAGTTTGTTCGGTCGCACATATATACACGTTGCACGTCGGATGGAATGACCGAGGGGATCATGGCACTTGGAGCTGCAGCTGGAGGTAAGCGGGCAGGAAGCCTGACATCTGTATCTGGGTATATTCACTCCCACCAAGGACATTCCTAATGGTATAACCACCTCCTAACCACCCTCATTTGGAATGGATGTGTACTAACTCACAATATCCGAAGTAAATAGAATGCATGGTGTATCTATTTTCAGAACTGACTAGTTCACGTTTAAGTGTTTGTTGCTCTCAATGAGTACTTCCGGTCAGACTGCAGTTTGCTTGGCCACACTACATACATTGACTGTGCTAGTTTTGGGCTGGCTGGCTGATGACACTCCAATGACGCCGCCGGGGTTGGAGTTACACCACTGGCAACAAAGGGGTAAAACTCTGTAAGTGCAGATTTTTATAGCATAACACTGCACATACAGACTTCAGACACCATGACCACATAAAAGCAGTGAAGTGATTACGTTGCTTGGAGTAACCCTTTAAGGTCAAAATAGCTGAAATGGAAAAATATCAGCTATGGCTTCATATCAGCTATCATCATTCAATTCAATTTGAATTCTCAATTTGATTTCTCACTAAATAATCATGTTAGAGTTAGTAATTTAGACCAACATAGACACATAATTTGAATGCAGTGGTCCTGCAATGTAAAATATTGCTGTTTTGTAGATATGGCAATATTTTAATTGCAGGGCTACACACCACTAGGCAGGGGCTTAGCCAGAAACCTCAGGATACCGGTGCAAGAATCTGTTACCGGCCTCCCACCCCTGCTATAGAGGTACAGTGCCTTGCAAAAGTATTCACCCCCTTGGCATTTTTAGTGTTTTGTTGCCTCACAACCTGGAATTAACATGAATTGTTTGAGGATTTGCATCATTTAATTTACAGAACATGCCCACAACTTAAAAAAAAAATGTTTTATTGTGAAGCAAACAAAATAACAGAAAAAGTAAATGTGCATAACTATTCACCCCCCCTAAAGTCAATACTTTGTAGAGCCACCTTTTGCGGGAATCACAGCTCCAAGTCGCTTTGGATAAGTCTCTATGAGCTTGCCACATCTTACCACTGGGATTTTTGCCCATTTCTCCTTGCAAAACTGATGGGTGGCCGTCTCTTGGCAGGTTTGCTGTTGTGCCATGTTCTTTCCATTTGGTTATGATAGATTTGATGGTGCTCTTGGGGATCATCAAAGATTTGGATATTTTTTTATAACCTAACCCTGACTTGTACTTCTCAACCACATTGTCCCTTACTTGTTCTGAAAGCTCCTTGGTCTTCATGGCAGTGATTGGTTAGTGGTGCCTCTTGCTTAGGTGTTGCAGCCTCTGGGGCCTTTCAAAATAGGTGTGTATATAAAATGACAGATCATGTGACACTTAGATTGCACACAGGTGGACATCATTTAACTAATTATGTGACTTCTGAAGGTAATTGGTTGCACCAGAGCTTTTTATGGGCTTCATAACAAAGGGGGTGAATACATAAGCACATACCAATTTTCTGTTTTCTATTTCTAAAAAATAGTTTTATGTATATATTTTTCTCATTTCACTTCACTAACTTAGACTATTGTGCTCTGATCCATCACATAAAATTCAGATTAATAAAACATTGAACTTAAGGCTGTAATGTAACAAAATAGGTAAAAAGTCAAGGGGGTGAATACTTTTGCAAGGTACTGTAGATCCTCAGCTGCTGTGCAAATCCCATGATGCTTTGCCAGTTGTCGATCTACCCATCCTTGCAGGGTTCACAGTATCCTCACAGTATCTGTGTTTGACAGTTTGTGTATTTGTGTATAATGCTGATGTTTTAATGAAGGAGGTTTGTTTGTGTGTAGTGTTGGTGTTTAAATGTGGGGGTATTTTTTGTGAATAATGGAGATTGCATGCAAATGTGTATTCACAAATACATATGCACTGCCAAACACACATACAGGAACACATTGCCATGCACAGAAATACACATACACTGCCACACACATGCCCACAGACACATATTTGCACAAATACACTACAAGAGACACACATATACAGTTACATTGACAGATACTGACATTGCATGCACAGATCCACAAATACATGCACAGATAAATACACTGACACACACAAACACCAACACACATGCACAGATGCATACACTGACACAAACACTGACACACAAGCACAGATGCATACACTACAACACACACAAACACTGACACACATATATTCACTTACCTCCTCTCTTAGGTCCAATGAGCATGCCTCCATCCCTTGTGTGGTGATACTCCACATCACCGCCTGCCTGGGTGTCCCAGTGCTGCAGTTAATGTAATGCATTCCTTGGTGGTCTGGTGGCATAACAGCATTCCCTGTTGCTGAATTCTATGATATCCTCTCATTCATGTTTCTGGCACTCATGGTTAAATCAGAGCACCTGCTGGAAATCAGAGGCAATGAAGACCATACAGAGTAAATGTTGATTTTCATGCACAATCTCACTCATGGTGCATGAATATGGCTGAAGGATCCTGTCCTATACTTAAGGTAGGGATGAATTTTTTCAAATTTTTTACATAAAACTCATTAAAAATTAAATCTATTCCCTTTCAAAACTTGGAAGGATTATTAATTAAAAAAATAGTTTTGGGTGACAGTTGTCCTTTATGTGATAATTTAGTGCTTTCATATTTTCAGTCTATCCCTAGAGTGACGTATGGACTTCACAACTTTATGAGGTTTTAAAAGCCAGCTAACTGTTGAGTAACTTGAATATACAATAATCTTTATAAACTTTAACCCCTTAAGGACCGGACTTTTTTTGCGATGTTGTACATTTGCGACCAGGCATCTTTTTACACTTTTGTGGTGTTTGTGTTTAGCTGTAATTTTCAGCTCTCTCATTTACTGTTCCCATACAAATTATATATTGTTTTTTTCAGGACAAAAGGGGCTTTCTTTACATACCATTATTTATATAATCTCATGTAATTTAATTTTAAAAAAATGAAAAAATATGATGAAAAATTTAAAAAAATACATGTTTTTTGACTTTTATGTGAAAAATCTTTTACTCATCTACTAAAGCGAATGAAAAAAACTGCTAAATAGATTCAAAATTTTGTCCTGAGTTTAAAAATACCCAGTGTTTACATGCTTTTTGCTATTTTTTTGCATGTTATAGGGCTATAAGTACAAGTAGGATATTGCGGTTTCAAAACATACATTTTTAAAATGTATCAATAGTGACATTGTAACACTATTATCTGTCATAAATCTCTGAATAACATCCCACATGTACATATTTTTTTTAAAGTAGACAACCCAGGGTATTCAATATGGGGTATGTCCAGACTTTTTTAGTAGCCAGTTAGTCGCAAACACTGGCCAAAGTTAGCGTTCATATTTGTTTGTGTGTGAAAAAAGTAAAAAACTAAATTGAACGCTAATTTTGGCCAGTGTTTGTGACTAAGTGGTTACTAAAAAAGACTGGACATACCCCATTTGCAATACCTTGGGTTGTCTTCTTTTGCAAATGGTATGCCATCATGGGGGTAATTCTAATTCCTGGGCTACCATACGCTCTCAAAGGCACGTAACCAACCTGGCCATTTTCAATGTAAAAATATTTGACCCATATATTTGACCCTGTAACTTTCAAAAACGCTATAAAACCTGTACATGGGGGGTACTGTTATACTCAGGAGACTTTGCTGAACACAAATATTAGTGTTTCAAAACTGGAAAATGTATCACAACAATTATATCATCAGTAAAAGTGCTGTTTGTGTGTGAAAAATGCAAAAAAAGTCACTTTCACTGACAATATCATCGCTGTGATGTGTTTTACTGTTTTGAATCACTAATATTTGTGTTCAGCGAAGTCTCCCGAGTAAAACAGTACCCCCCATGTACAGGTTTTAGGGTGTCGTAGAACGTTACAGGGTAAAATACAGTGATAGCAAATTAAATTCTCTGGACTTTCGGCCTGGGTTGGCAGTCAGGTCCCTTAAATTGCAATCAATAAAATAACTTCATTATGTAAAAATATTACATAAATACGCACGTAGAATTTAAATATATATGCATATTTATATATTTGAAGTCTACGTGTATATTTATATAATTATTTATGTAATTTTTTATATGGACATATGAATAGTTCGTATTCTTTTTATTTATTTATATATACATAGATATATATACAATTTCATTCTAAGTGTATTTTGTTAAATATATATATATATTAATATCAAAATACAGTAAGAATAAAATTTCGTATAGATATATAATTTTTTTTAATTTTTTATTATTATTTTTAATTTTTTTTATTTAATTTAATTTACTTATTATTTGTATTTTATAATAATATATATATACAATATATATAGTTATTATATATATTATATATATACGCGTGTAATTTAATTATAAGTGTATTTTTATATTAATATATGTACATATTAATCTAAAAATACACTTAGCATGACATTATATATATGATATATAGACATATATTATATAGGTATAATATATGTCTATATATCATATATATATATACACATATATAATAATATTTTTTTTTATTAACTTTAACTTTAATTTTTTTTAATGATTTTACAGCAGCAGGGAGACTGCCTGTCAGCACAGGCAGTCCCCCTGCAGGCAGAGACTAGGACACCTATTGTGACCATGTGGTCGCCCTGTTGGGCGATCACATGGCCACAGGGGTCCTAATTCGCCATGGGGAGACTGTCTGGGCTGCAGGCAGTCTCCCCACAACGGGAGCACCGCCGATCGCCGCCGGGGGAACGACGGCGATCGGGTAAGTACATTTTAAATTTAGGACGGTTCAGGACCGACGTCGGTCGGCAATGGGAAAATGCCGATGACGGTCCTGAACCGTCCCGCGTCCTTAAGGGGTTAATAGAAAAGAAAAGGCGTTAGAGGACAGCGCTAGTCAGACACAATAGTCACTGGGAGTCCTCTCCAGTAGCCAGCAGATGGAAAACTTCCCCAATGGCGACTTGGTCCAAAAAGACAGTGCACTTGCACAAGGGTAAAAGGTCGATGCTGGGAGTTTGGTACCGAATTTTAAAGTCCAAGGCCGACTAGTGCGTGACTCTTCACAAAAGAGAACAACTTCTGCTACAATGGGTTTCACTGAACAAAGTATATAAAGCAGGAGGTGTAGCTGAGTCCACACTTCCTGCTTTATATGTCCTTCAGCAATGCCAAATACCCTTCACTAATGTCAAATGTACAAACAGCTGATACAGTAACAAAAAATATGACCACCACAGATTCCCTAAGGGTGACGCAAAAGCCGCGCATGTGTTGTATATGTGTAAGGACTGATCCCTATCACTGGCAGATCGTTCATCTCTATAATATTTTTTATTTTTTATCATTTCTATTATTTTATCTTTGCACTATTAGGAATAGTAATAGTAAAAAGCTTCACTGTGTGGTGCGTGCACCCACCCCAGTGAACACACGGTGGAGCGCTGAAGAATATTTCCACTTACCCTCACTTTATGGGTGAGGTATATTATCCTATAATAAAAAAAATTAACATAGAATAGTATATCCAGTATAGTGTATATGACCGTATATATATATATATATATGTATATATATATATAGAATGTACACTTACATGTTTCTGTGCCACATAGGACCGGCTCAGATCACTTTAGTGGTTGTGTAATGCAGTGACACTGTCCCTCTTCCTCTGAGTCTTTAATGTGCTTGTGATACATAAAAACATAAGAGAGGATCTAGTGTAATAAGTCCAAAATGGAACAAAATACATATATGTGCGGTTTCAATCTGCTCACCTTATTTAGAGCCCATAAACGTTGGCTCTGAGTTAGTAGACTTGTGTGTCTATAAAGGGGACACATACACCCTTCTTTGTAGAAGGAACAAGGTAGTGGAGTCTCCAAGTAGGATAAAAATCAGGTTTATTACAATATACTTAAAACAAATCAAATGCATATAAAATATAAAAACCTTCAAGGAGCTCCCGAGATGCGTTTTGCCGCCGTAGCGGCTTTTTCAATCATTATAACTACCCAGGTATACCTTCCTGCTTTTAATTATTCAGAAATTTTCTTATTGGTCCATTTCAAACATTGTACGCCAATCCTCAGTGTCCCCGGTGATGTAATTCATTCCCTGTTGGTGATATCTATCTGAATCACCTGAACCATAAGTGGTGCAGCGGATTCCCCATCACGTCACTTCTGGTTATAAGTCCACCATCTTTGTAGACGGAAACATTCTGGGAAAGTTGGTATTTTAGTGTATGCATATATCGTCCATCAGAAGTCCCACATACACTGAAAAAGTGTACTCAGAGGATTGTAAATATGTAAATAAGGACATAGAGAGAATAAAAATTAATAGATATGTAATTTTAAATATGTACTGACAAAGATTAATATAACCAACAGAACACTGCTTAGAGCTAATAACTAAAGGGATATTAGAATGTATATAAAAGTTTTCATATATAAAAGGTTAACAAATAAAGAATTATTTTAAAATAGCATAGAAGATTATAAGAAATGGCAAAGCTCAAAATCACTGTTAAGACCATGAGGTAGCATAGTATTAAATTAAAGATCCACCTCATTTCTGTTTGGCCCATTTTTTAAATACAATCTTCACCTCTCCAATTTGGTAGGATTCTTTGAATGCCTATACATTTGAAATGACTTGGGTGTTAAATATGGGTATTCTTTAAGTGCAGAGACAGACTATGTTTTTCAAAACCATTTCTTAAATGCTCTTGAAGGGGGTGGATTGGGGCCAGAAAAAAACATGCATGTTCCTTAAAGTGGACATGTGAGTTTAATACCCCTCCAGGGTATCTTATGTGCAGAGCCATGCTGAAGAGCTCTGTGTTTTCTGGTGAATTGTCTCTGCTGTCCCCGTAAGTGGAATATCAGAGTAAAAAACAGGGGCATGGTTGAGGATCCCTGATCACCCACTATTAACAACACAGGTCCCCACCAAACTTATTTTCAGCCCCCAAAGAAGGCAAATAAAAGTCCATTATCTTGTGATGTGATTCTTTAAAATAAAAAAAGGCAGCTAGCAAAGTCCTCCCTAAACCTTGAAACCTCTCTTACATTAATACGGAGGTCTTATTGACCCCCAAAGGCCTTTTTATTTATTTATATTACTTTTTTTAATGTGGTGGCTAGCTAGGAAGCTCTGGTCAGTTGCCAAATAATTAACCCTCGCACTGCCAAGGGTTTTTGACTATTGGCAGGCAGGCTACCAGCACTGCCAGAGTGTAAATATTATTTCAAATCATAGTTCACTTACATTAAAGCAATTGAACATTCATTTATGAAATTGCATCATCCTGGATGCATTCAGTCGAAGGATTGCCATGGTAATGCACAGCAAAACTCTGAAGTGCCTGCTCACAGGAGGACCATACAGCCTCCCGGGTCCTCCTTCTCTCCCTCTCCTGCAGCTAAGTGCCAAGAGGTTGGTAAGGAAGATCTTTTGATCTCCCCACCGGCCAAAGAAGGCAGACAGCAAGGCCAGCTCTGCATGGGCTCGCATGGGAGACAAAAGGATCTCGATGTCGACCTCAGCCCACTGAGCATTTACCAGATAACCACACATCCAGCATGAAAAAAAGTTTAATATTCAGTCAGATGTTTTACATCTCCTGTTTTGTAAATTGAACTTTAATCGCAAACAGGAGACTGCTGCAGGGTCTAGAAGACCATTAAAAGAGCAGATGAGAAATTCTAAATTAAACATAATGTGCAATAAAGGAAGTTTAAAGATAAGATCTCTCTTTACATGAAATGTATCGGAAGGCTGTGCAAGTTACATACAGTGAGGCATGCCTAAGGCTGTATAAACCAAAGTATGTAACTTCAGTTATTTAAAAATAATCATATACACTGGGAAAATTTGTTTTCTTGGAATTCAAAATTGAAAAATGTCTAGGCAACGGTTATTCACCTTTACCGTATTGCAAAATTTGACCAATGGGATTTTTAGCTGACTTGGAGATTCATTGAATTATGAACTGCCATTTGTCCAAATTTGGGTCTATGGGTGATCGTACACATTTTCTATTTCCAAACCACCATATAGACTTATTACAAAACCAGTTACTTGTGCAATGACCTCACTGTTCGTTTTGATTTCTGAATTTGAATTCTGCTGGTGGCACCAATAAAAACCCAGATGATTGATGGGGAGAAAAGATGATTGATGACTAGGGGACAGCCACAACATGATTTTATTCACAGATCAAGTGAGAAGTAAACAATTTATTTACTGCTACTTCTCTTTTACCTTGGGTTGATTACTTTTTCTCACTTGATCTGTGAACAAAATTGCAGAAAAATCTTTATTTTATGAATATATTTTGCAGTATATTGATTAGCTCCTTTTCACACCTGTTTTGTTTGTCTGATTCGTTTTCATAAATTTGGTTTTAGTTAACTACATCTGGACTAGAAAATCTTAATCCAATAAATAATTATCTATACAAGGAAACAATTCTGGTGTCATGCAGCTGAATATGACTTACACATCACAGCATTGTGTACAAATTAAATGTACATGTTACATTGCAAACAATTGACAAATGCTTTGCAAGTTAAAATTGTCGGCTTTGTCTTTACCGGGATTTCCTCTTAAGGATTTGCAAAATATAGACCATAATGAGTTGGAGAAGATTCTTAAGTCCCTAAAATAACACTGTTTAGAGTCGTACATATTCCATAAATATATTAACTGGATGGAAAAAAAACAGCAGGTTCATGAATAAACAGTTTTTTCTCCTGCCGGGAAGTACATTTGCATTCAGTTGGTACATAATAATCATCACAATGTTGTATATCTGTGACTGGTTGCATGAAATGTAGCATATAAAAGCAAGCTTAAATCTGTTCTATGCGAATAATCACTGGGTTCTGCATTTTAGGTTATCAAGGCGTTAGTTAAAATGATTATGGTTAAAAAAAAAATTATACCCTGTGTTAAAATAATACAAATTGTCCTTATATTGGATTGTGTTATTGGATGAACACGACCATATATTTTATGTAAAAAGAGCTGTACTTGATCAGGATGCCTGCTGTTGAAACCAAGAGTAGAAAATCCCATTACAGCATGCAACAAAATCTGGATAAATAAGATAGCACTTCTAAAGAAGCTGAGTTTATAAGAGAATTAATGGTGAATATCACATCAAACACATCAATGTTTAATATATTTTACATTGAAAGAACACTTTTCAAGATGTGAAAAGTCTATCTATAAATTATACATTTAGTTGTTTTTAAACTGTATATGTTATCCTTGTGTACTTATTTATGTATTCAGATTGCTTTACATTTATGCACTCTGAACAAGATTTTAAATATGAATATTATTACATGTAGGACCATTATTAAAAATGTTGTTGCCTAAACCTTTTGCTAAACAATTAAAATAATTCACACCCACTTAGAAAAATATACAGAGTAAAAAGGATATACCACCTATTGCAGATATAGATATGGTGGTTACATCTGTAAAACAAATGGGACATACATAGTGTTTTCCATATAGGTAAAAACAAACAATTGTATCATATGAGGATTGAACTCACAAGGATGGAGCCTCTTAGGCTCTATGTACTTCGCTCTCGGGTGCCTATTCAGGCTTTCGATAATTTTCAGTTGAAGACCCAGACTCCACGAATTCAAGAGTAAATAAGGGTTTATTAATAGATGAAATATTATATTAAAATATTAATAATATAGGACAAAAATAGGCAGATATATGTATAAAATACAGTGTGGTATGGTACTGCAATAATGGCCAAAATTAAAAGCAGCAAAGCACCACAGCATATACACAAAATAACAATACCGCCAAATGAAAGTCCCAGTAAAAAGTCCAGTAAAATGCAAACGCGTTTCAGCCCTAGATAGGGCCTTCCTCAGTGCTAAATTCCTGGAGAACCTTCAGGGCTTAAGTAGCCCCCTTGATAAGTCCAACTGCATCCAGCTGTGCTTCAGAAATGCCGCCAGCCATATCACTTCCGTTTTTTGAAAAAAAAAAAAAAAAAAATTATTTTATTTAAAAAACATGTGACTTCCGGTTGGATGCGGTCATGTGATGTATTTGTGTTCCACCATGCGTTCCACACTCGGGGATGGTGGAATTGACTACAGAAAGTGTTCATATTGAAAGAGGGCATTTGCCCAAACAAATAATATAGTAGAATGAATAAACAAATTGAGTAAGCTGTGAATAAATAAATCGGAATAGAAATTTTAAAATACAAAATATTTGTTATTATAGGTACATATAAAACATCATATATAAAATAGAAGAAATGTAACTCAGGGGGATGTGGAAGGGAGAGGAAACGTCCTAGAAGAAAAGATATTAATATAAAAATGTAAATATAATATTTAAAAAATATATAAAATATTATATTATAAAAAATGGACTAACTCAAAATCTATGTTGAGACCTTTAGGGCACATAGTGTCCAAAGTGAAAATCCATTTACCCTCTAACTTACTAAGTTCTCGGACATTATCCTCTCCTCTCCAATTCAGCCGCTTCTTCCCAATAACCATAAAACTTAAGAGAGAAGTGTCACCATTATGGAATTGTCACCATTATGGAATTAATATAAAAATGTAAATATAATATTTAAAAAATATATAAAATATTATATTATAAAAAATGGATTAACTCAAAATCTATGTTGAGACCTTTAGGGCACATAGTGTCCAAAGTGAAAATCCATTTACCCTCTAACTTACTAAGTTCTCGGACATTATCCTCTCCTCTCCAATTCATCCGCTTCTTCCCAATAACCATAAAACTTAAGAGAGAAGTGTCACCATTATGGAATTAATATCTAGGGCGGTGGTGCTTTGCTGCTTTTAATTTTGGCCATTATTGCAGTACCATACCACGCTGTATTTTATACATATATCTGCCTATTTTTGTCCTATATTATTAATATTTTAATATAATATTTCATCTATTAATAAACCCTTATTTACTCCTGAATTCGTGGAGTCTGGGTCTTCAACTGAAAATTATCGAAAGCCTGAATAGGCACCCGAGAGCGAAGTACATAGAGCCTAAGAGGCTCCATCCTTGTGAGTTCAATCCTCATATGATACAATTGTTTGTTTTTACCTATATGGAAAACACTATGTATGTCCCATTTGTTTTACAGATGTAACCACCATATCTATATCTGCAATAGGTGGTATATCCTTTTTACTCTGTATATTTTTCTAAGTGGGTGTGAATTATTTTAATTGTTTCACTTTACCTTTAGGTGTTAAGGGATTACACCTTTCTGTCACACTTACTTTTATTGTCTATTTTAAGTTGGAAGCGCCTACACAACTATACACCTTGTGTATATTTTGTTTGCTAAACCTTTTGCTAAGTCCCCACCCCAACACACATGCACACACACATGCATACACCACACACATATGTATATATGATACATACTCCATAATCCTCTCCAGACTACCACTTAATCTTTCTCCACAATTTGCCACCAAATCTATTAATTCTTTCCCAAAATGCTACCTAACCCTCCAAATCATTCTCCTGATTGCCACCTAAGCTCCCTAACCTCCTAAAACTGCTATCTAAACACCATAATCCTTCTATGGACTGACATAGTTATATAGTTACATAGCTGAAAAGAGACTTGCGTCCATCAAGTTAAGCCTTCCTCACATATATTTTTGCTGTTGATCCAAAAGAAGGCAAAAAGCCCAGTCTGAAGCACTTCCAATTTTGCAACAAACTAGGAAAAAAATTCCTTATTGACCCCAAAATAGCAGTCAGATGTCTCCTTGGATCAAGCAGCTATTATCCCACTAATTAGAAATTATATCACTGTATGTTATGTTTTTGCAAGTATTTGTCCAATTTCAGTTTAAACATCTGTATAGACTCTGACAAAACCACCTCTTCAGGCAGAGAATTCCATATCCTTATTGCTCTTACTGTAAAAAAAAACCTGTTCTTTGCATTAGATTAAATCTCCTTTCTTCCAGCCTAAATTTGTGACCTCGTGTCCTATGTATAGCCCTGTTAATGAATAGATTTCCAGATAAAGGTTTGTACTGGCCCCGAATATATTTGTATAATGTTATCATATCCCCTCTCAGGCGCCGTTTTTCCAAACTAAACAGATTTAAATTTTTGATCAATTTTGTAGCTCGTCTTTGCACTTTTTCTAGTGCCATGATATCTTTCTTTACAACAGGTGCCCAAAATTGCACAGCATATTCAAGGTGTGGTCTTACCAGCGATTTATGAAGAGGCAAAATTATATTTTCATCTCGAGAATTTATGCCCCTATTTATACATGACAAAACCTTACTGGCCTTAGCAACTGCAGATTGACATTGCATATTGCTGCCTAATTTGTTGGGGAAAAACAATATATACAAAAAGGTAGACCTAGGGAGAGAAGAGGAAACTCCTCATCCCTACACTAAGTCGACCCAATAGGAAGCCCCTCCCTTCGGTAATGCTGCAAAATAAAACTTAACCTTTATTGTAATTTGTAAAATAAAAATGATGCAAACACAAACAAAAATAAGTAGTAAAAAGAAGATGAAAAAATAATAATGAGGAGTGCCACAAAAATCACTGTGGGTGTGGACAATAATCAATAATATATATTGTCCTACCAAAACCACCTCCAGATAGGAGTCCAGCAAAAAAGCTCAATAGCTAGATAAGATAAGGTATATGGAGGAGAGGAAGGGAGGGGAGAGAGATAATCAGAGTAATTCTGGGTCTCAATTGGATATAAAATCCTAGTATACTTCGTAGCAAATGGAAACAAAATGTATCTAGTGCACGTTGAAACTCAGTTGCACTTGGATCCCTGTGATGTGGGATGCTGAACTAAATCCTGTTCCCACCAAGAGGCAATATAGCTGTATATACGAGACTGTCCAAGCTAAGAATAGAACTTAAACATCCAAAGCCCCCCTCTCTTGGATTTCCCTTCTCAAACCCCCAGATTTCTAAACCTAGTACTCGCTAGAATCTATTCCATGTGGCAACTCCTGACTAAACTAACCTAACGCGCGTTTCAGCGCCTCTAATGCGCCTTCGTCAGAGGTAAAGTGTTGTCTATAACAATTCCCAAATCCTTCTCGTGTGTGGTTATCCCTAGTTCACTACCATTTAGGGTGTAAATTGCTTGTGCATTTTTAACCCCGAAGTGCATAACTTTGCATTTCTCTACGTTAAATTTCATCTGCCATTTTAGTGCCCAGTCCCCCAATCTATCCAAATCCCTCTGCAGCAAGGCAATATCCTGCTCACATTTTATTACTTTACAAAGTTTTGTGTCATCTGCAAACACTGATACGTGGCTTTCAATGCCCATTTCAAGATCATTTATAAAGATGTTAAATAGAAGCAGTCCCAAAACAGAACCCTGAGGGACACCACTTACCACTTTTATCGACATCTATTATCAACTGACTTCCTTAATCCCTCTCCAGAATGCCACTAAAATGCCCTAATCCCTCTCCAGACTTCTATGAAAAACTCTCTCCAGACTGCCAAGTAACCTTTAATTATTGTCCATACTATATCATAATCTGCCTATTTAATCTCCATAATCCCTCTCCAGACTGCCAATTAACCTCTCTAATTCCTATCCAATACTATTGCACACTCTCCCTAATCCTTTTCAAGGCTGACACCCAGTGGATGGCGAAATTGTTTGGCTTGACTTGAGGGGCAGGTATAACTGAATGGCCTTTTCTCACAAAACTCACTGTGGATGGCCATACTGACATGAAGTGTGCCGTATATAGGTGTGACACATGGAGGCTGATGGAGTTGTGAGATGTGACACCATCTCTCTGTGCAACCTTTCATAATATGACCTTAACAATGTGATGACGCATTTACAGAGATCTGTACACGCAGACTCTGTTTACTAAAACTTAATTGCCACCAGTGATGACTAGTGTGCAATGATGATCTTATCTCACCCTCTAGTCACTTGCAAACACTTCCTGGGACATCATACATTCTCATCTTAATCTGGCAGCTATGTCAACCCTGATACTGCAGTCCACTGGGATATCTATCTATCTATCTCTATATCCTAGTAGGCCATGCCAGGTCAGGAGAGCATTGAGAGCACAAGCCACTAGCCAATGATGCTATCACCCATCACTGCTGCGGTACTGTGGCAACAGACATCCTAACATATGTTCACTATTTTAACTCTCAGAGGAATGGTTAGAGGCTGAAACCCACATCTCACTTGTCAGCCCTCCCATGCTAATAGTCTGGAGGGCAATAGCTCCCCTTCCCCCTTTCCCAGCTCCCATTCTGACACCTTACCGCTAATTCCGTTTCAGACTGCCACCTAACTTCTCTAAACCATGTCCAGGAATCTGCCTAATCCTTTATTAGGCTGCTCTGGTAAATTCTAAATTCAAATTCCCCTTCCTTTTACAGAGAATAAGAGACAGGGCCGGACTGGCCCACCGGGATACCGGGAAATTTCCCGGTGGGCTGTCGGCACCTGGGGCCGGGCAGACACCTGTGTCTGCTGGCGGCCGCTGGGGGAGCTGCGCTGTCTGCTCCCCAGCGTGCAGCTGAATGAGACCGGGCCGGAATATGACATCATATTCCGGCCCCGGTCTCATTCAGCAGCGCGCGAGGGCGGGAGAGCAGAGCCAGCGCAGCTCCCCCAGCGGCCGCCAGTACAAGTCCCCCAGCGGCCGCCAGCAGACCTCCCCCAGTGGCCACCAGCACAGGTGCCCCTGTCTGTGTGTTGGTCTGTCAGTGTCATGGTGTGTCTGTGTCATGGGGTGTGTGTCTGTCTGTGTCATGGGGTGTGTGTCTGTATGTGTCATGGGGTGTGTGTCATGGTATATGTGTGTCTGTCTGTGTCATGGTGTCTGTCTGTATGGTGTGTGTGTGTGTGTCTGTCTGTGTCATGGTGTGTGTGTCCGTCATGGTGTGTGTGTCTCTGTCATGGTGTGTGTGTCTCTGTCATGGGGTGTGTATCTGTCATGGGGTGTGTATCTGTCATAGTATATGTGTGTTTCTGTGTCTTTCATGGTGTATATGTGTGTTTAAAAATAGTGTTTTTGCTCACCTTTTTTTTCCCCCACGCAGCGAGCTGGTCTCCCCTCGACTGGCCCTGCCTCTATGGCTTGATGATCTCAGCCAATCCAATGTTCTGCCATTGGATTGGCTGCAAAACATTACACCAATCAGCCTCTCCTCATAGAGATGCATTGAATCAATGTATCTCTATGGGGAACGTTCAGCACCTACAGAGTGTGGAGGCCCTGAATGTAGGTGCACTGACACAGGAAGCACCTCTAGTGACCGTCTGAGTGACTGTCACTAGCGGTGTCACTTTGAAGCAATGTAAACACTGCCTTTTCTCTGAAAAGTCAGTGTTTACGTTGAAAAGCCTGTAGGGACATGCATATATATATATTACTTAATCATCTGTCATGGCAAGACATAGCCTTACATGTTACACGCGACAATATATGGCGCAGTGACTTATGGGGCTGGCACAAATGTTTTATCCAGGGCTGCTTTGTATCCCCAGTCCGGCCCTTATAAGAGGTAACAATAGGGGATGATAAGATCTCCCCAGCTGACGCAATTGAGATCTAGAGGGGGGAGTGAAGGTCTAAGCATTAACAGGTGAGGGTTGACATTCAGTGTCACTGTTTTCTGAAGAGCAGTGAGGAATGCTCATGGACAGTGGAGAGACCAGACAAATTCCCCCTTCCCTCTGCCCCACACTTTTATTTTCATACAATATAGTGGGCGGAAGTGCTGTGTATCTGCCCATGATTTGTTGTATGGAAATAAAAGTATGCTCCATATTACTTTGTAATGGGGGGGTTACCCCATGTCTTGTAGTGCGCAGGCCATATAGATGGAGGGATACATGGGCGTCCGCAGGAATTTTTCCAGGGGGGGCATAATTGTAATGACATCCATGCTTGGTCCCTTTTTGACAGTGTCTTGAAAGGGAAGGGGCATAGTCATTATCACATAAAGCCAGGGTGAATAGCGTTTTCACAACTATAGTGTCAGGAATACATGTTTGTATAGTGTTCCTTTAAGCAAATTAAAGGAACATTCTGGTCACCATAACAACTTTATCTAACTGAAAATGCTATGATGCCAGGAAGCCCGTGGGTACTCTCTTTCCTTAAGAGGTTAAACCGCTTTAAAATGTTTTAACCCCAAAGGCTTCCTCTAGCTCCAGATCTACAGGTCGCTCAGTGGCATTCGACTTCTGAACCGGAGTGTCAGGAAGTGCAGATTGACGTCAGGCATGGGTGCCGCTGATTGGCTAGAGTGGTCAGTTGACGCTCTTAGCCAATCGCTAACTCCCGGTTCATAAAATTTTGTAACTTTTTTATGAATGGGGAGATACTGATTGGCTTAGAGTGCCAGCTGACCACTCTAGCCAATCAGCGACATCCCTACCCAGTGGCACTGTGTGCTTCCTGACACTCAGTAAATAAAAGTGAACACATTAACACTGATGGTTTTTTTTTTACCTGGGGAGATGAGAAGGTCCAAAGTTTCCCTGCGAAAGCCTTATGATGTGGTGTCCAGAATAAAGTGGATGGCTCACTTCACTTGTCCTTCCTGCTCCAATCTCCTTTTCTTCTCCTTCATTTGACACAGTCTTCTTTTTCTTCTGACACTTTCTTCTCTCCTCCTTGGCTTCTTCTGCTCCTTTCTCTTTCTGATCCCTTTCTGCTCTTTGCAGACCCTTCTCTTCTCCTTCTCCTACTTTACCTTTGTGCTCCTTCTGATTCTTCTGCTCCTTTACCTTTCTGCTCCTGCTGTCCTTTTCTGCTCTTTGCAAACCCTTCCTTCTCCTTGCAGACCATTCCTGCTCCTTGCAGACCCTTGCAGATGCTTCCTGCTCTTGCTGACCCTTCCTGCTAATTTCTGCTCCTTCTCCTACTTTACGTTTGTGCTCCTTCTGCCCCTTCCAGCTCTTTGCTGACCCTTTCTGCTCCTTGATGTCCCCTTCCTGCTCATTTCGGTTCCTTCGCCTACTTTACCTTTGTGCTCCTTCTGTCCCTTTCTGCTCCTTGCTGCCCTTTCCAGCTTCTTGCTGACCCTTTCTGCTCCTTCTACTTTACCTTTGTGCTGCTCTACCTTCCAGCTCCTTGTTGACCCTTCCTGCTCCTTGCTGCCCCTTCCTGCTCACTTTTGTTCCTTTGTGCTTCTTCTCCTATTTTACCTTTTGTGCTTCTTGCTGTCCCTTCCAGCTCTTTGCTGCCCCTTT
Organism: Pelobates fuscus; assembly: GCF_036172605.1. Taxonomy (NCBI): domain Eukaryota; kingdom Metazoa; phylum Chordata; class Amphibia; order Anura; family Pelobatidae; genus Pelobates; species Pelobates fuscus. The sequence goes on from NC_086318.1 coordinate 296,698,328, forward strand.
CTGCTCCTTGATGGCCCTTCCTGCTCATTTCTGTTTCTCCTCCTTTCTGCACCTTCACTTATTTTACCTTCCTGCCCCTTGCTGACCCTCCCTGTATGCTGCAAGCCCCCATCCCTCACTTACCTGATCTGTAGGCTGTCTCCCCCCGTCTCACTTCCCTGATCTGTAGGCTGCCCCCCATGCCTCATTTCCCTGATCTATAGGCTGTTCCCCCATGCCTCACTTCCCTGATCTATAGGCTGCCTCCCCATGCCTCACTTCCCTGATCTGTAGGCTGCTCCCACCATGCCTCACTTCCCTGATCTGTAGGCTGCTTCCACCATGCCTCACTTACCTGATCTGTAGGCTTCCCCATCCCTCACTTCCCTGATCTATAGGCTGCCCCATCATGCCTCACTTCCCTGATCTATAGGCTGCTGCCCCATGCCTCACTTCCCTGATCTGTAGGCTGCCCCCCATGCCTCACTTCCCTGGTATATAGGCTGCCCCCCATGCCTCACTTACCTGATCTGTAGGCTGCCCCCACCATGCCACACTTACCTGATCTGTAGGCTGCCCCCCCATCCCTCAGTTACCTGATCTGTAGGTTGTCTCCCGCATCCCTCACTTACCTGATCTGTAGGCTGTCTCTGCAATCTAGGAGTTGCTGGCTGCACTCTGTGCTGCTGCCCTGCGGATTCAGTCAGGAGAGAGAAGCTGGGATAAGATGTAGCTTCCTATGCCAGTCTCTCTCTCGATACACAGCGCTACCTACTGTATTTGCAATCTCACGTGAAAAATAGCAGAACAAGCTGAAAAATCCAGGGGGGGGGTATGATGTCACTTGTTGCAACTTCCTTGGGCCAAACAGTTGATATTCTCTTCTTACCTTGGTATTGGTGTTGCCTCCTCTCTATTCAATTGTACATTGTGGAAGTGGTATGTAATCAATTGGTTGGTTGCAATTTACTTGTCTATCTTTTGGATAACATTGTATCATTGAGCATGTGTATACTAACTGATTGATTAGATTGACGACCACTTTGTGTGTGTGTATATATATATATATATATATATATATATATATATAAACACACACACACATATACACACACACATACAGAATAATACACAAATGGGCTGCACTCATGGTCTTTCCTTGTATAGTTTCCTTTATTCCATCAAGTAAAAAAGCAGATCAACGTTTTGATATTGATTAGTAACACATAACACGTGGGGTAAGTCACTTTTCTAATCAATATTGATGTATATATTTTGTTGTTTACACATTGGAATTATGCCATTTGTTCTTGAGGAAGGTCCCTGAGTGGACCGAAACATTGCCCCTTTAAAACTGTGTCCCCAGAGTCCCCAGACTGTTAAAATACTTTGTTTGTGGCCTTTTCCCACTTGGTTTGGTAAATGGGGCTTACTGAACCAACTACTGAACAGGCGGACCACACGCAAGTGGAAGTGTGCAGGCAATTTACCACCACAGGTTAATTGCTGACCGCTGGGTGGCCGCCGTTCGTAAAGTCAAACATGTGGCGGCGGCCATCTTTATTTAGTCGAACGCGGTCAGCGGAGTATGCCGTCAAATCCATGGAACTAAAATCGGCTACACATTTGCACGAACACAACTGACTCTTACCTTCTCCACTTCGACATTTCGGCTAAAATCGAAGGGTGTTCGACGATTCGAATGCACAGTATACTAAGCTATTTGCACAAACGGTGCCCCTTACCTTACTAGGACCCTTACCTTCTCCTCCACTTCAGCTAAAATCAAAGGGCGTTCGACGATTTGAAAGCTCAGTGTACTAAGCAATTTCCACGAATGGTGCCCCGAATAGAGCGAACGCACAAATGAAAAAAAAATATATATGGAACTGTTTTGGGCAGGAAAGCCATGCTTGTGGTTGGTCAAAAAGGACTTCCACCTAACTTTTTAACCACTGGAGGGAATTGTCTGATTTTTGTGTATGTTTGTATTTGAAGTATGCTGATTCATAATTTGTTTTATGGAGATTGTATGCATATATTGTGAGTTATGAATATTGTATGAAACTGTATTTTCCTGCCTGTGGTTATTAAGTTAACCCATTGTGTTTGTGTGTCCTAACTGGGAGTGTCTGGCTGTATTATTATGTGTTTGATTGGTTGTTCCACAAAACCATGTGGGTGGTAACTGTGTGTAAAAACTTGCATATAAGACATTAAACCCTCAGACTGCTGAGTTCCTGTTTTGACCCTCAACATAGAGCCATGTCTCATTATTGGGGGGAAAAGGCTGCATTTACACTGGGGGCTTGCAATACTCTACATACTCCCCTAGCTATAATCACTAAGCTCTTTTAAGAGCTTTTTCCAGCTTCGTTCTCTGCAGGAAGAGAGGTTCGGTCTGCAGTGCTTATGGTGTCTGGAGAAGTGCTTGGAGCCCTCGGGAAGCACTAGGAGCATCCATCAACTGAGGTACTCGGTTGGAGTACTGGAGCTCCGTTACAATATATATATATATGGAATTTATGGCTTATACTTACCAAATATCTGTTACAATTTTTGTCATTTTCTGTGTTTTTTTTTTTATATGTATTGGATTATAAATTGTAGAGATATAATATTTATATTTTCTGGCATAATATGTCTGACAAAGTGATATCTAGGAAGATATCATAACAACAACATTGAAAAATAAAAACAGATAAAGTTAATACTAAAGGGAGACCAAATTAAGCCCCGGTTCCAATCAATGTTGTTGTTATGATACCTTCCTAGATATCACTGTGCATTTTAAATAACATAACGAAAATAACATAATAATCTTCACATCTGAGTCACAGCAGGTACTATTGATCTGTTGTAACATAATCATATGAAAAACAGTTTGCTTGAGTAGAAGTGAGAAAAAGTCCAATGTGAATATAATGAGAAGAGCAAAAAGTTTTTTTTCCTTCTATAACCAAAAAGTTAGATTTTTTTTTACTATTGTTTCTATTACAGTAACCGTTATTTAAGCACCTTAGTAGGTTCATACTTTGTTTGAACAGAGACCACCAGTAAATGCTAAATATTCTAACCCTTGCTAGCCAGTAACAGTTAACCTTAACAAAAGTTTTTGAGTTTTTTTGTGCTTTATTGTGCAAGGTCCAATGTCTAATGACCTTTTAGACATTTTCTCTGCTGCTAGCTACACACTGCTATAAAGAAATTGTACTCTGAGCTCTGGAATGGGAGAAATTAATGGAACTGATAGAAAAAAATAAAACCACAAAGAAAAACAGTTTTGATAAAAAAAGAAAAAAACAAAAGTAATGAAAAAGTACATTAAACTACCAAGTGCATTCAATTTCAGAGCAGTCAAATGCTGTATGTTTACACTTTAAATAGCACCTCCGGCAAACTCACCATCACAGTTTCCTTAAAGAGAACATCAGTCTGAAATCGGTTACATGATTTGGACATTTAAAATCAACACAAATATTATTAAAAATAATTGAAAGATATTCTCACTTTTAAATATCATATTTTTGGTGGATATGTCCAGCTGCAAGGGTAAATTTCAGTTCTGGAACTAAATGTTTATGTTTTTGTCAGGATTTAAAACGGACCCTTGCTGTTCTACGCAGAAGGAATGCCTGGCATCTGTGTCTCTCTCGCCTGCACAGTGTGTACAGCGGAAGGCTAACTAATAGATTTCAAAGCTCTCTGTACACAGCCTCAGCTCTGTACGTAAAAAGAAAATTGTACTCAAAAAACTCTTCAATGCGTAGTGGCAGTGGAGTCAAATTAAATGTTCTCTCTCTTACTCTCTCCCTCTTTCTCTGAAGAGTAAATAAAAAGGGAATAGAAACAAGGCCTGGAATAATTTAAAATGGAGAAAAATGGGATAAAACTGTAGAGGTTTGACATGAAATTGCTAAGATGGGATAAATTGAGAGAAGTGGGATATTTAATTATTTGTGGACATACAATTAGGAATGTTATGTAAAAGATGGGTATGGAATTGAAAATTAAAGCATCTGCCGGAAATGGAGACAACAAAAAAAAGAAAACAATTACTAAACTCCTATCATAAGTACTCTTCACATCAATGGCGTTTGGCCAAGCACACATTTGTGCTCTTGACCTTAGTGTCATTATGTTCCGAGAAGGAATATTCAGCTCAAGACAGTGATATCTCTACATCCAAGAACAGTATCAGTTTTGTAAGACATTTCCCATATATGTTTTCAAAGATATTATTACACCAGGATGGGCTGAAGAGGGCATTTTATCACCAAAAAAAAGGTATATGATTTTACATAGATGTAAAATGTAATTGTTGTTCTGTTTATTTGCCAAATAAATATCAGACCTAATAACTCCGAAAACCTTTATAATACCAAAAGACAACAGAGAAATGCCTATTCATGCAAATACGAAGGCTATTTATACTTCACCTTTGGTAAGATGATTTCATTTAGATTGGAAAACAATATGAATACAGATGTTGTGTTCCTAAAACTGAATAAACAGAATTTAGCAGAGATGAAAATTATCCAGGGAAATGACTATTAAATGTAAAACATACAATAAAAAAGCATAATAAACATAAAAAAATTAAAACATACAGGAAACGCAGCTGTGCATACACATTGTCCAAGAAAATTTTGTTTTTCACAATTGGATGTATTGGAAAAAGGAAAAAGAAAATGCTTTGTTACGTGGTGGGAACTAAATAAATACATCTGGATAACCCACAGATAATGTCCAATTTAAGGAGAATTTGTGTAAATGTCTGTTCAAGCCATTGCACTTTCTAAAAAATAACCTTGATAAAATTAGCAATGTCAAGGGAAATCTGATAATAAATCTACCTTTTCAAACAATGACAGTTTGTATATAGCAAGTAATCAGCTCTGTGTATATATTTACTTACAAACTAAGACGTTATTACTGTCAAATATGCTGTTTTCACTAGAGGTTTCAGTTTACCATTAATTTTGAAATTAGAATTTTTTCATTGGTTGTAAAACAAGGGTGAGGGATACAGAAGAAAAAAAGGAGTGGGTTGGGAGGGGGAAGTCATTGTATATTGCATACATCATACAATGTAGTTGTCTTTGTTCATCATATAGCAATTCTAAGTATTTAACCTCGGTTGGATGGTACCATTGTTATGGATAGAATACTAAAATGTCTTTTTTTTACTATTATACATTTGTGTCTTATTTGTCACACATTCCCTAATATCCTTGTAAGAGGGTCATAATGTCTTACACATGTGTGCTCAGTAACTATTTCCTCTGTAACAAATGCCTGTGTTAAAAGAACAGCTTCCTTTACTAACTCCTCCCCTCCCCCACTTCCTTTTTGCCAGTTAACAGCTATATGCCACGTGTAACAAAATGGAGAATCACTGTTAAAGTAACTGAAATAAACTACTCACTCCCCCTCCCATCGTATATCCATCCAAGATGGAGCTGGAATATGGGTGGGAGAACTCTGTAATGATGACATCACATCCTGTAGGGTGGGTTTAGACAAGACCCCTTAGACTGTTAACCAATTGTTGAATGTATACTGTATGTTTAAACTGTGACTCTGTACATGATGTATTTTTGCTTTAAGAAAGAGCTCCCACTCCAGGGAATAAAGCATTCCTTGGTTTTTCACTGATCAGAAACTTTGTCTCCGGTGTGAATTACTTCTAGGGAAAGCGTGCACGCATTAATCAATCAATTTGGAAGGAGTAGATAGACAAATAATCAAAGTTTTCTTTGATCTTAATCAGTTGGCGCATTTCGGAACAGGGACTAAAGGGTTGTTGTTATTCTGCTTGAAGCCGTACGATTCCAAGTCCGGAGAAGAAAGAGACTCCCAGAGATTGGAAAAAGAGCCTGATCACCTCTGTATATGGTAAATGAGTTTCTTACCCTATATTTTCCTTTCTTTGGACTTCGCTTATTCTCCGTGCCTTCACTCGGCTTCCTGTGGTTTAACGTCTTCGACAGGTAATACTATGCCCACATGTCCCCTTTTATATAAAACCTGTCAATTGTCTATCTACATCCTGAGTGTGAGTTTTATGTGTGAAAGTGTCTGCTTGAGAATCTGTTTTACTTCTTTTGATTATTTGAGGTCGGGTTCATAGACAACCCTGGCGATTGAGTTCAGGGTGAAAAAACCTGGCGATCTAGGCCGGATTATATTACTATTTTAATATTAAATCCTGGCGTTTCTTTTGTTGTTTTTATTTTAAGTTCAGTTTTGGAAAAAAAAAAGCTGTCGATTTAGGCCGGATTATATTGATATTTTAATATTAAATCCTGGCGTTTCTTTTGTTGTTTTTATTATAAGTTCAGTTTTGGGAAAAACAAAACTGGCGTAATTAGTTTTAGTTTGTTGAAATAATAAAAAACAACGAAGAAAGAGTTAAGTTGTTGTATGTGTGCTTGAGTGTTTCTATGTATGTGACCTGAGTTTATTATAAGCCGGCATTTATTTTAAGGACTTTGTGGTTTAATTGCATCTGTATATTGTGCTTTGGCTTGTATATTGTGCTTTTGCATGTATATGTCTTTTTAGGTATATGTTAATTGTTCTATATTCTATCTGTGTCTTGTCGCTCTCCTATTCGATCTTTTGTCCTAAGGAGAGCTGTGCTTAGGCAATTACATGGTTAAATACTTTGTGCTTGCAACTCTGCTTCACCCTCTCCTCCCCCCCCCCCCCCCCCTGCCACTTTCACCCCTCCCTCCTTCCCTTGGAGTCTGTGCTGCTGAGCTGATTTTTTTTTTTTTTAATCACTCTGGTTCTCTGTGTTATGCTCTACCGTACATGTGAAGCTTGATGCATGTTTTCCTTTGTCTATAGCTCCTGTACTCTTTCCCTATCTCTCCCTCTCCCTCTCTTTCTCTCAATCTCTAAATCTCCCTCTCACGTTCTCTCCATCAGCCTCTTGCTCATTTTCTATTTCCATCTCTCTCTCTCTCTCTACCTCAGTCTCTCTCTCTCTCTCTCTCTACCTCAGTCTCTCTCTCTCTCTCTCTCTCTCTCTCTACCTCAGTCTCTCTCTCTCTCTCTCTCTCTCTACCTCAGTCTCTCTCTCTCTCTCTACCTCAGTCTCTCTCTCTCTCTCTCTCTACCTCAGTCTCTCTCTCTCTCTCTCTCTACCTCAGTCTCTCTCTCTCTCTCTCTCTCTCTCTCTCTCTACCTCAGTCTCTCTCTCTCTCTCTCTCTCTCTCTACCTCAGTCTCTCTCTCTCTCTCTCTCTCTCTCTACCTCAGTCTCTCTCTCTCTCTCTCTCTACCTCAGTCTCTCTCTCTCTCTCTCTCTCTCTCTCTCTCTCTCTACCTCAGTCTCTCTCTCTCTCTCTCTCTCTTTTGGTCCAGGGTCTGTTTGCCATTTTTCCCCCCTGTTTCTCTCTATCCAGTACTACTGTTGTGTATAAATGGGTCATGTTAACCCCTCCCGCGGTCGGTTAGCCTGTGATCTTGTAAAGGAAAGAGCTGGGGACTAAGCTGTTGCCAAACTTAAGAAAATAATTAAACTTTGTGGTATTACAATGTCCCCCAGTGGTAGATTGCAGGCGGAAGACTGGAGAAACTTCTAAATGATAAACATGGGATATTGTTAGATAATGGGTTAATGAAGGCCGCAGATGCTTGGTATAGGGTGGCTCAAGGGATTAAGAAGGAGGGGTGGATTGAGGAGGAGATAGACCTAGAGGGGAAGAAATTCTTTGTGTATCATGAAAAAGGTTGTTTTGTTGAATCTGTTGCAGGCATTTCCCGACCTCCTCCTTATGATGGAGCCTGGCCAGACAGGGAGGTGGCTCAACCAGCTTCTGGAGCCCCCACACAGCCTATTCATGTTAGCACCCTCTCTCCAGCCCCTGCTGCCTTGTACCCTGTCCTTAAGGCAGACGGTTATTTTCCTGCCCCCACTCCTTCTCCACTCCAAGTCCCAGTCACACCTTCCCTTCCTGTTTCCTTGCCCATCTCTGCAGCTACACCCTCTCTTCCGGCTCCTGTTGCTTCTGTCCACGCCCAATTCCTTTCACTTCTCCCTATAACTTCCGCCCTTACTTCTCCTTTGGATTCCTTCTCGTCTGCCCTTTCACTGTCACCATTTCCTGTTTCTACCACACCCATCCCTTCCATGATCCCCTACCAACGCCCCTTTGGTCGCTTCCTCCCTCCCTTCTGTATCCTCTTCCATTCCCGCCCCTCTCATGGCTGCCCCCAGTGTATCTTTCCCTATTATGACTATTGGATCCACTGTTCCTGCAGCATCAGACTATCCTCCTGCTGCCTCCCCTGCAGCATCAGGCTATCATCCTGCTACCTCCACTGCTACATCAGCCACTTCTCCCCCTGCCTCACAACTTGATTTAGTCCAAATTACTACTACAGTTAATCACCCTGCGGCCAGTACTACAGCTGGTCCGATTTCCGTTCTTCCTGACATGGCTCGTGTATCCAGCCCACAGATTCCCATTCTCACTGCCGATGGTAGTGTTCAGGAGGCACAGCCTCTAATCTGCCTCACATTCCCCTAGCAGGCGCTTGCAGTGCCCAGCATGATCAGGAGGGCGCCCCTTTAATGCATGTTACCTTCAACCTGTCCCAAGCTGCAACACTGGTACAATCACTTCCTGACCCTGAGAAACAGCCCATGCCCTTTTTCCGTTGGATTGTTCAGAACCGTAAAACTTACTCTGCAGCATGGCGCGATTTGTTTAGTCTGTGTGAAATTAAGGCAGGGGATGCTTACTGGCCCATAATGGAAAGGAGCTTTGATGATGCCCGTCTCACTACGGACACGGATTTTCAGTCTGGTGTCACATTTCGTGAACAACTCCGTGCATGGGATCAAGATAAGTTGGCTGATCAGGCTACTTCTATTGCTGATATTGTTCAAGAAAAATCAGAAACGGTTGAAAGATTTCATTCTAGGTTAACTCAAACCTTCTCTGATCTGGGTTTCAATACATGTAATAAGGCCCACACCCAGATGCTTTCGTTGCAGGCCTTAAAGAACCTATAAAGAAAGGACTGGTCCTGTCCCGCCCCAAGTTCAGGATAATTCCCCTGGATACTCTCCTCCTGGTCGCTAAAGGCCTGGTGTCGATACAATTGCCCCAGCAAAATAAATCTAATCCTTTAATGTTTTCCTTATCTGACCCTGCAACTCAACTTGCCCCTGGTGGGTACCCTATTCCAGCACCTCTGGACCCTTTCACAGCTCGGGCCCCGGGACCACCACTCAAAACGTGTTATCACTGTAGGCAAATAGGTCATTTTCGGAATGATTGTCCAAGTCTGCATGCACCTAGGCAGCGCACAAGTGCTCCACGGCCACCGTATCCTGTGGCCGGTTATCCTCCTGCCCAGGCGCTCGGTTATACGTTACCTGGTTCTCATTCTGCTGACTATGCTAATTATTATCCTAATGACATACCCTCTGCCACTTATCTGCCCACTAACAATCCAATGCCTAGACACCGACGCCCTGCACAGCATGCTCACCAACCATACTACTCAACTACACCTACACATACATACCCTGGTCCAGACCAGTCTCATATTGATCTTGTCCAATAGGTAACAGGCAAACCTGTGTCCAATGCCCCTGTCATGGCAGTGTATACAGGGGATAAAGGGGGGCCCCTAGCTACAGTGGTCCTACCCGTGGAAGGCTGCCCAACCACCTTCTTAGTTGACACAGGCGCAGCCCGTAGCGTACTTAGAGCATGTGACCTGCCTGATGATTCCTTTCTCTCTAATATAGATGTTTTCTGTATAGGTGTAGATGGTACCCCTCGTAGCAACCCATTAACTAAGCCCACTTTGACAGACATATACTGTGATACAAAAGGTAACACTGTATTTTTAGTCAAATTACCCACAGAAGTGACTCATATGTACCACCATTGGGAGATGGCAGTTCCTCATGTCTCTATTACTAAATCTCCAAATATCTCATGGAAGGAACTTGGTCCATTAGCCAAAGCATGGAGTGCAACAGATCAAGACCAACTCTCCACAGAAGGTGTTACCAAACGAACTGTGAATTGTAAGACTACTGGTTACCCACAATATCACATAGAAATATGTGAAGATGCCCCTCCCATAGATCCTGACCCAGATGTCCCCCATGACTGTTTGAACAGATGAAGATGGAAACAACCCATCTTCTTACAGTACATGAAACGGCTTTGCCAGATCCTGACTGCACACTGATTGTGGATGGCTCCAGATTTGCAGATGAACAAGGAAGATACAACACTGGATTTGCAGTGACCACAGTAGATCAGGTACTTCAAGCATCCCCACTTCCCCCATCTATGTCTGCTCAAGAAGCTGAACTAAAAGCCCTCACTGTAGCATGCCAAATGTTTGAAGGGAAACGTGTTAATATTTACACCGATTCAAGATATGCCCTGGGCGTAGCACACGATTTTGGATTAATATGGAAAACAAGAGGTTTTCTGACAGCAACTGGTACACCAGTTAAACATGGTACAGCTATCAAGGAATTGATGGATGCTTTACTCCTTCCTGAAGAAGTGGCCATACTGAGAGTAAAAGCCTATGGGAGACGGAATTCGGAAGAAACATGTGGCAATCATAAAGCTGACCAAGCCGCCAAAGATGCTGCATGTCATTCAAGGGAAGTGGACAGAAGAGTGTCCGGTGAGGAAATTCCTATTTTTCCCATGCAAACCTTACCTACGGACCTCAAGTTTTTGAAAGAACAGCAAGCAGCTGTAAGTCCTGAAGAAAAGCAAAGCTGGAAACAGAAAGGAGCGACCTTGCAGGATGGAGTATATACTAGCAATCTCAAATTTTGTCTACCTAAATGTATGTATCCGGCTGTGGTTCAGTGGGCCCATGGAGCAGTGCAATTGTCTAAGACCCTCATGAACTCTTTAATTGGTAAATATTTCGAAGCACCAAGTATTACCACTCTGACTAAAACCTACTGTAAGTCTTGTGCTATCTGTGTCAAGTGCAATCCGGGAAAATTGGAGAAAGTTTTCCCCAAACATCTGGCAAAGCCACACTACCCATTCCAGAGAGTCCAAATTGACCACATTCAGATGCCAAAGAGTGGCCGGTATGAATATGCCCTAGTTATGGTGGACATGTTCTCATGATGGCCAGAAGCTTTCCCGGTTACTAATATGACCGCCAAGACCACTGCCAAGCAGTTGCTCACTGAAGTTTTCTGTAGATATGGAGTTCATGAAGTGATTGAAAGTGATCAGGGCCTGGCTTTTACAGCACTAGTGACTAAGGAAGTCTGGGCAGTCCGTTCCAAGTCCTTCTAACCATGACTACCTCAGTTAAATTGGCCGGAAAGAACACTTGGATACACGCTTCACACTGCAAGAAAGTTCCAGCTCCAGAGGAAGCAGATCCTGTTATAGCATGAATTTTGTGTATTTATTCTTGCTGCTAGGTCTGATAAAGGCCCAACAAGTCGCTATAACCAAAGACAATCATGTTTATACATTTTGGTACAATTCCTCTAGTACACGGGTAGCCACATTTGCATTTGATTATTGTGATATCGTAAATTGTACATTTCCACCAGCATTGTTGTCAACAGTGTACAAAGATATACCTAACATTAAGGACCCATACATATGTGTGACTAATGACTACTGGGGATATGAGTGTAGTTCATGGAAGTCAGCAGGTTGGAATACAGGGCCAGCCTGGGGCTATAGACCACAAAGTGCCTTAGACAGATTAGATAAAAATGGGGAGTCCTTACTGAAAAGAATGACGTTCAGGAAACCAGGGGGGGCGACACCTATGAAACTAGCTTTAAACATAGAACATCCCAGTCCTGGAGATGCTGGGCAATATGTAATGGGAATGTACTGGAAGGGAGGAGGTTCGTACAATAAACAGGGGACCTTTTACTTTTGGGACATGTATGACTCACCTGAATGGGTAGGTGCCACGCACATGACTATTAATCCTCTTAAGCCACATATCAAAACTCTAAAAGAGATGATAGCTATAGCTAACCCCACGTATGAGGACCCTATGGCTGTAGAGACGGGTTTCTCTGACACTAACTTATGGCTCGAGTGGATGAAATATAACGCTAACAAACACAACAGATCTAACTGCTATGTCTGTGGAGGAGCGAGGCCTCACTTAGGTACTGTCCCTTTAACCAGTGAGAAAGATACAGATCCACTTATGAGCACCGACACCCCTCGTTTTTTGTTCTAAAGCAGAAGTGGAACTCAGGGGTTGTGTTTGGAGTTAAATTTTGGCCCGTTGCACCATTTAAAAGGTGTTTCCTGACGGGGGGCAGAGCTTGCCAACCGAAGAGAGCAGACGCCATTCCTGAAAGCTCCTCAAAAAGCAAATTAAACCCATCAAATATCAATCCAACAAAGACCCATCCAACATTATAAACCCTCCAGCTGACCTGCCTGATCGGAGCTGCACCGATAGATGCCGTTCTTACACGCAGCAAAGCACTCTAAGCTGCGGCGCAGGACTGCGGCCTACTACACGCCGACAATCCAGGGCCTGTAGGCTCTCCTATGTGGTAACTCCACACAGAGCCCGCCAGACACCATGCCTCATGCATCACGGACTCCCCAAGACTCCATGCCCGCAATGGGACACCGATCCCCAAAACCGAGCCCCACGGCAAACAGCAAGGACATAGGAGACATGCTGAGGCAGCATGCACAGCCCAGAACGCTCCCTGCAGAGGATCAGAGAATATACCCCCAGGCGCAGGGGGAGAAATAACCCACACTACTCACAGAGGCAAGTCTCACACAATCTCTTGAGACCACTGATGGGTTGGCTCCCACTACCAAAAATGACCTGAAAAGCCTGCTTGCAGACATACATAAATTATGGGCAGCTGACCTAACGCTGTTGAGAACTGACATACAAGCCATTACTGACTGGGTGCGGGCCGCCGAGGAGGATATACTTGACGCCAGAACAGACATCAAAACCATTAAAGAGACAGTGCACCAACTTCAAGCACATCACTCACACTTCTCCCTACAACTCACGGCCCTGGAAGACAAACAGCGCCAAAACCACATAAAAATATGCGGAATCCCTGTTGAGGTTCGGCCGAGGAGCTCCCACACTATCTCCGCAGGTTACGGACAACCATATTACCCCATGCTACTGCCAAAAAGGTGGTAAATCGCATTGCATAGATATTGACCCTCGAGTATATTAACACTTAAAACACGGGAGCACCTGAGAGCTCCTACTCATCTAGCAACCCCCTTATCTTGTCACCCCTCTCAGAGACACCCCGAATGTTGACATGTTTTATTAGGAAAGGAAAAAAAAGGTGCAGCGCTATGGCAGTGTTCTTGCACACTCATTCTGTATACCTGCATCTTACAAAATTGCTCTGTATCGATCATGTCTTTGCAATGCACCACTAAAAAATAAAACGTGTTTCCTGGCAGAACACATGAGCATCAAGCTTTTTTGCTTCTGACAAAGCTAATCTACGCTTGTTGGGGGAGTTTAGCCTCTTCACATTAAAAGATACAATGTTTAACGTTATTGTTGTGGGTGAAGAGGATGCAGGTCTCGCCCTGGTAAATGGCATTGAAGCGCCGGATAAACTACGGTGCCCCCAACATGGGGACTAACATTTTTTGGGGACATTTTTTGTGTGTGTTATTTTTCAGTTTTTTAAAATTTTTAAGTCTAGAAACCAGCACTTTTGCCGGTCTGGCAGGACCACGATTTTGCAGATCGTATTGCCCCATGCTCTCACCTCAGCCCCATAATCCATACCCCAGTATAAACCTTAACTTCCCGCGACACAACTCCAAACCTCTCTGTGTGTGGGATGATTTTTTGCATTTTAATCTCCTCTGTGGTGTAAACGGTGCTCTGATGCCCCTGTAAAGCTCCAGCCTGTGCCATTCTGTTGGAGCGTTGCTGTCTGCGCCATTTCGGCGCCGCAATTTTTATCACAGATTTCGGCTTTTTTGGGGGCAGATTGTTGTGCCATGATGTGTAGGGGTACTGAGGCACACCGTTACTTGTCTTTTGCGGGCTTGTATTCGCTGTCTTATTTGCTGTAGGTTAATCCCTCACGGAGAGCAACAGCTCACGCGGCCATCTTGGTGAGCTGCTGAACCATGCCCCCAGTTTACGATTAATTTAAGTGAATAACATGGAGTAATCAGTTTGCTGAAGAGCTATGTGGGTATTTTAGCCTTGTGGTTCACAAGGTTTATTAACATTAATATACTGCTTGCCCATTTCAGTTTTTAAACATTGAAATTTGCCAGATGAGTTTGCTGGGCACATGTTGCCAATATCTCAAGCCAGGAATGAAAATTACCCCCATTATGGCATAACATTTGCAACAGTAGACAACCCATGGTGTTCAAATGGGGCTTGTCCAGTATTTTTTTTAGAAGCTGTAACGGATCACCTTCCGTTGACGGACGCTCCAGCATTCAGGACCATGTGGGAAAGACCTCTCCTCCAATCACAAAGTGATTAAAGCTCAAGGGAGTATGCAGAGCATAGCAATCCCCAGTGTGATATAGCAGTTCCCTCCAATAACGAGACAAGGCTACGTATTGAGGGTCAAGAAGAACTGAACTCCAGATTTATTCACACACTGACTTATAAAGGATTCTCCCATGCAAGGGAGGGATTTACAATACACCAATCACACAATGGTTACATCCCACAGATTCCCTCCCCTTAGCCTGAGAGGTAATCCAATTATACATACAGTTTAAAACATACTTTTTAACCAACATTCATAACTCTAAAACCATACATCCAATTCACATAAAAATTACATATTCACAATCAATCCATTCAGAGGAACAACATATCAGAAGTTAGTAAAATATCTTTTGGGCCCTGGCTGACACATGGCTATCTGGCCCAGGCCGGTTTTCAGAGTCTTCTATCCTGGAGATAATTGAGAAGTAATTCAATTATCTCCCAGGACAGAGACAAGACTCCATTATGCACATGGTGAGCACAAAGCATTAAAATACTATAAAATACACAAAGTCACATTTTATACATAAAACACAGACATGTCACATATCCCCAGATAGCTGGGATCTGAGCGCACAAAACTACCAAATAGCGCTCAGATCCTATTCACACAGTTCAATTGCCATGGAGCGGAAGTCTTTAACTACACGAATGGGCTCCATGGCATGGCTATCTGGGTTAACACATTCACATAAAGTCGGGTCCACAGTCCAAAGGCAAGAGGCGGGCAAGCAGCCCCCTCCAAGGACACGTGGCAAGGTCGGTTTTGCCACAGAAGCCAATTAGCAGGGCCAGTGCAAGGATTTTTGGCTACACAGGCGAAGATGAATTTTTGCCCCCCCCCACACACACGAATAAGATGTATCTTTAGCGGTGTCTCATATCCAGCTTTTTGAAATCCCCATGTAGTGTATTGTACCCCACTTTAGTGTGTCTTACACCCCCTTGTATATCTCTTAGAACCCCCATGTGTATCTCCTTCCCCCCCAGCCCCTTTGTGTGTCTTTCTTTCCCACAGCCCTTTTCTGTGGGTCTCTCCCCTCAGCCTGTTTTTTGTGTGTCACTCTTCCACTCAGGCCCCTTTGTGTAACTTTTCCCTCCCAAGCCATATAGACATAGATATATAGCTACACACACATACAGGCACATAGTCACAGAAATATGCAGGCACACAATCAAACAAACACAGCCATACAGGCACACAGTCATACAATCAACACATACAGGTACACAGAAATACAGTCATACAGACACACACACACAGAGACATGCAGACACTGGCATATATATAAATAAAGACACAGTTATACAAACACAGACATACAGAGACATGAAGATGCAGGCATTCAGAGACATACAGAACAAGGCATACAGATACATACAGGCATGCAGAGACATACTTACACTGGCATGCACGGACATATATACACAGACATAGTCATACAAAGATATACAGAACAAGGCATACAGAGACATATGGATACGGTCATACAGAGACATACAGACACAGGCATACAGTGACATTCAGAAACACACGGACACAGTCATATAGAGACATATAGACACAGACATACATACACTTTCATACACAGACAGACAGTCATACAGAGACATGCAGACACAGGTATACAGAGAAGGGGCAGATCCAGAACCTAATCTTGGGTGGGGGGGGGGGGGGGGGGCTGGTAGTTAGTTTTAGTGGGGTAATAGGGGCTGTAGTTGAGAGTTAGGGGCTGTAATTGGGGGCTTAGGAAATGTAGTGGGGAATTGGGGCTGTAGTAGGGGGTTAGGGGCTGAAGTAGGTTTATGGCTGCAAGTGGGAACAGGGGCTGTAGTGTAGGGGTATGGGCAGCAATTGGGGGAGAGGGGCTGTAGTGGGGGTAAGGACTGTAGTAAGGGAATAGGGGCTGTACTGGAGTTATGGGGTGTAAAAGGGAGTGGAAGGGATGTGAAGTAAGGGAGTTAGGGGCTGTGGTGGGAGCAAAGGGGCAATGTGGTTGGAAACAGGCAGTATGGTGGGAAACAGGGGCAGTAGAGGGGGACACAGGTGCAGTATGGTGTGGGCACAGGCTGTAACGAGGGACACTGAGGCAATAAAGTGGTGTCACAGGGACAGTATGGTGGGGGTAAATGGGAAGTAGGGGGGGCAGGGGCTGTATAGGGGGGTAGGGGAAGTAGAGGGGGGAGACAGGGGCAGTAAAGGCGTGTGGAAGGGGGGCAGAGGCAGGGGGCAGGATCTGTAGAGGGAAATAGAGGAGGCACAGGGGATAAAGAGGGGGGCACAAAAGCAATAGAGGGGGGACATGGGCAGTATAGTGAGGACAGGGGCTGTAGAGGGAAAGAGGGGCTGTAGAGGGGGGGCATGGGCAGTATGGTGGGGCAGAGGCTTTAGAGGGAAATAGAGGGGCTGTAGACAGGGCAGGGGTAGTAGAGGGAAATAGAGGAGCTGTAGAGGGGCAGTATGGTGGGGCAGGGGTTATGGAGGGAAATAAAGAGTGGCACACGGGGCAGTAGAGGAGGACAGGGTCAGTATGGTGGGGGCAGGGGCAGTAGAGGGAAATAGAGGAGCTGTAGAGGGGCAGTATGGTGGGGCAGGGGTTATGGAGGGAAATAAAGAGTGGCACACGGGGCAGTAGAGGAGGACAGGGTCAGTATGGTGGGGGCAGGGGCTATAGAGGTGCTGTAGAGGGGCACATAGGGCAGTATGGTGGGGCAGGAGCTATAGAGGGACATAGAGGGGACATGGGCAGTATGGTTGGGAGGCTGCATTGTAGCAATCAAGCTAAGTATTTGTATATATATTTCACTACAATCACTGTCTGTAGTAGTGTTTATATTGCATTGTACAGTATGGTAGGGGCAGGGTCTATAGAGGGAAATAGAAGTGCTGGAGAGGGGCACATGGGGCAGTACAGGGGGGTTTGGGCAGTATGGTGGGGACACAGGCTATAGAGGTGCTGTTAAAGGGCAGAGGTAGTATAGTGGGGCAGTTTGGTGGGGCTGTAGAGGGGGCGGGGTAGTATGGTGGGGCAGGGGCTATAGAGGGGGCAGGGGCAGTATAGTGGGGGCAGGGGCATATAGGGTCAGTAGAGGGGGCAGGGGCACTATGGTGGGGCAGAGGCTATAGAGGGGCTGTAAAGGGGGCAGAGGTAAAATGGTGGGGCAGTTTGGTGGGGCAGGGGCTGTAGAGGGGGAAGGGGCAGTATGGTGGGGGCAGGGGCTATAGAGGGACATAGAAGGGCAGGGGCTATAGAGGGGCTGTAAAGGGGGCAGTATGGTGGGTCAGTGTCTATAGAGGGAAATAGAAGTGCTGTAGAGGGGCACATGGGGCAGTTGAGGGGGCAGGGGCTATAGAGGGGCTGTAAAGGGGGCAAGCGTAGTATGGAGGGGAGAGGCTGTAGAGGGGGCAGGGGCAGTATGGTGGGGGCAGGGGCTATAGAGGTGGCAGGGGCTATAGAGGTGGCAGGGGCTATGGTGGTGGCAGGGGGAGTATGGTGGGGCAGGGGTAGTATGGTGGGGCAGGGGTAGTATGGTGGGGGCAGGGGTAGTATGGTGGGGCAGGGGGAGTATGGTGGGGCAGGGGCAGTATGGTGGGGGCAGGGGCTGTAGAGGGGTGCAGAGGCAGTAGAATAGGGCTGCAAAAAAAAACGTTTTGATTTAAAAAAAATAAATAAAAGTAAACATACTAAAAGTTCTTCCCCCACCCCCTTCCCCTCCCAGGGGCTTACCTTGGACCGGGGAGGGGAGAGCCTTACCCCTAGTGGTCGGCTGGGACGAGCTGCACTGGAGGCTGGAGCTGCAGTCAGAACCACTGGGGAGTCTGGGAGCAGTAGAAGTCCCGCCCCCTTCTGACATCATCAGAGGAGGACGGCTGACTTCACTGCCCTGCTCCTGCTGTGTGATGGCTGCAGGGAGAGAGGCGAGTTTACAAATCCGAGTCTCCAGCCAGAGGCAGGGGATTCGGATTTTTGCGCCCCCCTCCTCTGGCGCCCTAAGGCAGCCACCTGTGCCGCCTTATGGACGCGCCGGCCCTGCCAATTAGTCACAAACGCTGGCCAAAGTTAGTGTTTATGTATGTTTTTTGCATTTTTCACACAAAAACTGCACTTACAATGATAATATCATCATTATCATCATTATACAGTTTACTGCTCTAAACACTCATATTAGTGTTCAGTGATGTTTCACAGATACAACAGTACCTCCGATGTACATGTTTTATGGGGTTTTGGGAAGTTACAGGGTCAAATATAGGGCTTACAAAATTAAATTCTCTGGACTTTCTGACTGGATTGTCAGGCAGGTTCCACAATATATAATTAATAAAATAATCTAATTATACATAATAAATAAATAAATATATATATATATATATATATATATATATATATATATATATATATATATATATATATACACATACAGTTGCAAGAAAACGTATGTGTTGTGTTTATATTAACTTGCATGTGTCAGTGTGTTTATATGTGTGTATCTGTGAGCAAAAGTGTATGTATATATGTGGTATATTTGATGGCATAGCATCGTTAGTGTTGCATGATTCATGAGGATCTGCCTTTTTGTCACTCTTGCACTACAGGGGGCCCGATAAAACTTTCTTGTATCAGGGCCCTCTCTAGTTCCGCCATTGTTTTTTCCCCTCTCTCTTACCCCCTCTTGTGTCTCTTATTTTATCCCCCCTTTTAGGTTCTCATACAACCCCCCCAGTGTCTCTTAAAACCCACAGTGTCTCTTACAATCATGCAGTGTCTTTTACAAACCCTAGTGTCTCACACAACCCCCAGTGTCTCCTTCAACCGCCTCAGTGTCTGTTATACCCCAAGTGTCTCTAACAGTGTCCCAATGTCTCTTACTGGGCCACAATTACACTTGCAGTCACCCATTTCTCGGAATCTCCTCAGTATGATCCATGAGGACCATGGTAGAGGACCATGCATCTTCATACTCCCTTATCATACTTACCTTCGTAAATCCATAACTTTATTCCAAGGGTATATACAGTTGCAAGAAAAAAGTATGTGAACCCTTTGGAATGATATGGATTTCTGCACAAATTGGTCATAAAATGTGATCTGATCATCATCTAAGTCACAACAATAGACAATCACAGTCTGCTTAAACTAATAACACACAAATAATGAAATGTTGCCATGTTTTTATTGAACACACCATGTAAACATTCACAGTGCAGGTGGAAAAAGTATGTGAACCCTTGGATTTAATAACTGGTTGAACCTCCTTTGGCAGCAATAACTTCAACCAAACGTTTCCTGTAGTTGCAGATAAGACGTGCACAACGGTCAGGAGTAATTCTCGACCATTCCTCTTTACAGAATTGTTTCAGTTCAGCAATATTCTTGGGATGTCTGGTGTGAATGTCTTGAGGTCATGCCACAGCATCTAAATCGGGTTGAGGTCAGGCCTCTGACTGGGCCACTTCAGAAGGCGTATTTTCTTCTGTTTAAGCCATTCTGTTGTTGATTTACTTCTATGCTTTGGGTCATTGTCCTGTTGCAATACCCATCTTCTTTTGAGCTTCAGCTGGTAGACAGGTGGCCTTAAGTTCTCCTGCAAAATGTCTTGATAAACTTGGTGTGGCGAATCCGACCTCGCCACGTGTCCTTGGAGGGGGCTGCTTGCCCGCCTCTTGCCTTTGGACTATGGACCCGACTTTATGTGAATGTGTTAACCCAGATAGCCATGCCATGGAGTCCATTCGTGTAGTTAAAGACTTCCGCTCCATGGCAATTGAACTGTGTGAATAGGATCTGAGCGCTATTTGGTAGTTTTGTGCGCTCAGATCCCAGCTATCTGGGGATATGTGACATGTCTGTGTTTTATGTATAAAATGTGACTTTGTGTATTTTATAGTATTATAATGCTTTGTGCTCACCATGTGCATAATGGAGTCTTGTCTCTGTCCTGGGAGATAATTGAATTACTTCTCAATTATCTCCAGGATAGAAGACTCTGAAACCGGTCTGGGCCAGATAGCCATGTGCCAGCCAGGGCCCAAAAGATATTTTACTAACTTCTGAACCCCTGGTCTGATTCATGCCATTTTTTTTATATGTTCCCCTGAATGGATTGATTGTGAATATGTATTTTTATGTGAATTGGATGTATGGTTTTAGAGTTATGAATGTTGGTTAAAAAGTATGTTTTAAACTGTATGTATAATTGGATTACCTCTCAGGCTAAGGGGAGGGAATCTGTGGGATGTAACCATTGTGTGATTGGTGCATTGTAAATCCCTCCCTTGCATGGGAGAATCCTTTATAAGACAGTGTGTGAATAAATCTGGAGTTCCTGTTTTAACACTCAAAGTGAAGTGTTGTCTTATTCTTGGGGGAGGATTTATTGCATGCTGTTTCAGTTTGACTGCATAGGAGTGAAAACCTATTCGTATGGTTCCTATTCATCTGTCTACAGCATTCAGAGGCTTGAGAGGATTTATATGCTTCTTAGATTCGGTGATTGTGGTGTCTGCCAGAGTGCTTGGAGTCCTCAGGAGCGCTAGGAGCATCCTTTAACGGAGGTACCCAGTCGGGGTGCCAGGCGATCCGTTACACTTGGGAATTCTTTTTTCCTTCGATGATAGCAATCCATCCAGGCCCTGACACAGCAAAGCAGCCCCAAACCATGATGCCCCCCCACCATACTTCACAGTTGGGATGAGGTTTTGATGTACGTGTGCTGTGCCTCTTTTTCGCCACACATAGTGTTGTGTGTTTCTTCCAAACAACTCAACTTTGGTTTCATCTGTCCACAGAATATTTTGCCAGTACTGCTGTGGAACATCCAGGTGCTCTTGTGCAAACTGTAAACGTGCAGCAATGTTTTTTTTTAGACAGCAGTGGCTTCCTCTGTGGTATCCTCCCATGAAATCCATTCTTGTTTAGTTTTACGTATTGTAGATTCGCTAACAGGGATGTTTGCCAGTGACTTTTGTAAGTCTTTAGCTGACACTCTAGGATTCTTCTTCACCTCATTGAGCAGTCTGCGCTGTGCTCTTGCAGTCATCTTTACAGGACGGCCACTCCTAGGGAGAGTAGCAGCAGTGCTGAACTTTCTCCATTTATAGACAGTTTGTCTTACCGTGGACTGATGAACAGCAAGGCTTTTGGAGATACTTTTATAACCCTTTCCAGCTTCATGCAAGTCAACAATTCTTAATCGTAGGTCTTCTGAGAGCACTTTTGTGCGAGGCATCATTCACATCAGGCAATGCTTCTTGTGAAAAGCAAACACAGAACTGGTGTGTGTTTTTTAGGGCAGCTGTAACCAACACCTACAATCTGATCTCATTGATTGGACTCCAGTTGGCTGACATCTCACTCCAATTAGCTCTTGGATATGTCATTAGTCTAGGGGTTCACATACCTTTTCCACCTGCACTGTGAATGTTTACATGGTGTGTTCAATAAAAACATGGCAACATTCTTTGTGTGTTATTAGTTTAAGCAGACTGTGATTGTCTATTGTTGTGACTTAGATGATGATCAGACCACATTTTATGACCAATTTGTGCAGAAATCCATATCATTCCAAAGGGTTCACATACTTTTTTCTTGCAACTGTATATACCCTTGGAATAAAGTTATGGATTTACGAAGGTAAGTATAATAAGGGAGTATGAAGATGCATGGTCCTCTACCATGGTCCTCATGGATCATACTGAGGAGATTCCGAGAAATGGGTGACTGCAAGTGTAATTGTGGCCCAGTAAGAGACATTGGGACACTGTTAGAGACACTTGGGGTATAACAGACACTGAGGCGGTTGAAGGAGACACTGGGGGTTGTGTGAGACACTAGGGTTTGTAAAAGACACTGCATGATTGTAAGAGACACTGTGGGTTTTAAGAGACACTGGGGGGGTTGTATGAGAACCTAAAAGGGGGGATAAAATAAGAGACACAAGAGGGGGTAAGAGAGAGGGGAAAAAACAATGGCGGAACTAGAGAGGGCCCTGATACAAGAAAGTTTTATCGGGCCCCCTGTAGTGCAAGAGTGACAAAAAGGCAGATCCTCATGAATCATGCAACACTAACGATGCTATGCCATCAAATATACCACATATATACATACACTTTTGCTCACAGATACACACATATAAACACACTGACACATGCAAGTTAATATAAACACAACACATACACACCCTGACACAGAGATACATACACACCCTGACACACAGATTTAACACACACACACACTGACATATACACACCCTGACACACAGATACACACACTGACATATACACACCCTAACACAGATACAAACATACACACAGGTACAAACACTAAACACGCACACTGACATATGCATACACCTTGACACATAAACATACAATCTGATATATATATATACACATACACACATCCATGTCAATTTTTATATTTGTAGCCAGATACAGATGCACACCTTGCGTAAGGTCCTGCTGCTGCTGGTAGCTAGTGCGGGGCCTTACTGCTGCTTCTCTTCCCCATGCCAACTCTGCCTCCTGCTTAATCCTCCCTACAGCGCAGCTCCCTCATGAAGCTGGGAGGAAGAGACCAGCTGTCACTTCCTCCCAACTCCACCAATAATACAGGGGCCCAATCATGTTCTTAAAGGGCCACGGTGCTTGACCAAGCCCTTGTTCAACAATGCCCATTGGGTGACCCTAACTTCATGGGCCACCCAATGAGCCCCCCTAAGAGTACAGGCCACTGGATACAATACACCAAAAAATGAGAAGATTCACAAAAAGCCTGTAAGATGCACAAAAGGGACAAGAGGATAGGTAAGATGGGCAAAAGTGGGGTGAAGAGACACACAGACACATTTTAGGGGGGAACAAAATGCATTTTTGCCTGTGTAGCCAAAAAATCCTTGGCACGGTATATGATATGAGTTGCTGCAAACCAACTAAACATTAAAGATTACTCCAAGAATCATAACCAGCTGATTGCTCTCAGCCAATAAATGCAATTCTGAGCAAATGAATATGCACAGAATTGACATTAGTCAACCAGAAACGATGCATAGGGGTTAACCTCATTGAGTAACCCTTTAACCAAAATGTAAGGATTGACCATACTTAGAGGTAATTATGTATCTTTTATCTGATGTGCTTAAAAAAAAAGAGAAAAAAAAATTGATCACAGCTGGATGCGTGGATTAAAAGGAGGCCTACCCAACATCTCAGTAAGAGCAAGCTCTTCTTGCTGACACAAACCAAATTTCTTACTAATGCAAGTGGGAGAAAAACAATGATATGATTGATTAGTGCAGCTTTCCTGTGCAGTCTGATAAATAGAGCACTTTGCTCTTGATATAAACAGAATTACTGGAAAATATCTCCTAGCCTATTCGGCAGAATAACCAATTATTAGCCGCTTAGATTAGTGACTTCACAGCATACCAATGTAAAAGTAATTTATTAATTCTAACATATTAAATGGACATTTGCCTTTTATCTTAATGGACCATCACATCAATACCAGAAAGACAAAATGCCTTGTAAGCCAAGACAATGAAGCAGGTCAAGATGATCATATTGCTTGGCATTTGTAGCGTTAAGAGAGACCTTTCAGTCAAGCTGATTGTAAAACCAGTTAGCCTGTGGACAATAACTCCGTGTCAAACAGAGGTGTATTTTCATTTAATCAGTTTTGCAGGCTTCTTTTTAGATGTTTTCCCATTACATCCCAGCCCTTTCTTTAGAAAAGTATATAGAAGCCGCATCGCAAACTGTATGAGACTCATTCAATCGAACACATTACCAGCAGTGTTCTGAGAACACAAACAGTTTTATGTTTTGGTTTCGTATTTCTCAGAAAATGGTAAAACTGATACAGAAGTCATCCTGTGACATTGTATAAACAAAATTCAAACTTGCAGGCTGTTCAATACCTGCGAGTTAATGCAACCTTATGCAGCAAAACCTGCAGTTATCTTTTGCCCCCACACTCAATTATTGTAACCTTAGTAACTGCATTATTGTGACAGTTTCTGCAAAAGGACACAAAATATCCATTACAAGTCCATTGACAAAAGAAATCAGTCATAACACTCATGCCATTAAAGGGACACTATAGTCACCAGAACAACTACAGATATTACATTTGTTCTGGTGAGTAGAATCATTCCCTTCAGGCTTTTTGGGGTAATCACTGTCTTTTCAGAGAAAATGCAGTGTTTACATTACAACCTAGTAATAACTCCACTGGCCACTCCTTAGATGGCTGCCAAAGCTCCTTGGACAGTGCTGATACCGGAGAAACTGACGGAAGCGAAGCACAGAGAGATGGACACAGGTTTCTTCAGGAAGGAAGAGATTCTTTATTGGATCACCGATCGGGACTCAGAGGGACTAGCGTCACCAAAATACAACAAGTTCTGAGCCCCGGACAATAGTGCAGGCTCCTTATATAGGCACATAACTCCTCCCATATTAAGCTCCACCCGCACATTCTCTTGACCAATCAATACAAGTAAGAATTAACTTCCTGCTTGACCGCATGGCTTGTCCAGCACAATGGAGGAGGGGAATACTACATCCTGTGTTCTTGCACATGCTCCGTACACTACTGATCGTATCTTGCCTCGTGCAACCAACTGATCGATACGTCAGCATATGCACGTACACATGCCACGTGGTAATCTCGGCCTACTAAATTTATTTTTACCGAGATTCCACCACATTCCCCCCTTTGATGCCTCTTGATATTTCACAATTACTTGAGGCATCACTTAACCTTAGTTTGCATACACCGCAAGTTACCCTGAACCAGACCAGACTTAACTTATGACGTGAATCTTCAACACTCATCTTCCTGCATTGGTTCTCCCTGATCTAGAGCCTCATATTTATAAATTGCCATTATCTGTGCAGCAGCCTTCCTCTCTGCTATATTTTCTATCAGGCTTTGCACAGACCTAACTACACGGCAGGAGTAGACACAACATTAAAATCAGTAGGACTCCACCTACCACTGCCTTAAGCCCTCCAAACCACTCATACCAGTTACCAAACCAACTACTTGGATTATACCCTTTCCATACCTGAGTAGGCACATGCGCTAGTTTAACCATATGGCTAGTAAGCTCAGCTATTGCTTGCCCTTCGTCATCTATTTGAAGACAGCAATTGCTCAGGTTAAACTTCCCACATACACCTCCCTCTACTGCCAAAAGGTAATCCAAGGCTAATCTATTTTGGTAGACTGCTGTCCTCATCCTGGTATTATGCTTCGCTAGAAGATTGAGCGCTTGTGATGTCTCGTTAGTAATAATCTCAACCACCGCCTGTAATCTTATAATACGGTTGAGCATATAAATAGGGGTTCTATAACCAAAGGTACCATCTTCTGCCCACGTGGCTGGCCCATAATAATCTATAATACGCTGGGGAGGCCATTCATTATCTTCCCAGGCACCTATCTCTATGGGTCCCCTTTTCTTCCTATGATTCACATCATACACTTTAACACCTAAAGTCTCACCTGTTTCAATAGGTAACAAGAAGAAGGATGGTTTGAGCATACCCAACACACATGCCCCTTCCCAGTCCTGTGGCAACTCCGAATAGGCTTTCTTACCACAGATCCAGTACAAATTTGCTGGGGCTCTCCAGGTAGATGTGATGGATAAATCAAACCACACATCTTTTAAATTGGCGTATCTAGCAAACGGGTTAGATGGTTCTGAGACATTTGAAGCCGACCACCAAGTTGTATTCTTTGTATCATCATCATAAGCTTTTTGCCCTAGACAAGTTAATTCTCCTACAGAAGTATTATACATTATTCCTTTCCTTGCTATGCAAACATAACCTATGATGGAGGTCTTTAATCTCCACTCAGATTTACTTCTAACACTCATATGATAATCGGCTTGTGTAGATATTAGTTGGTCAACTGCCTCAGAACCGGACATTACCTCCTTTGCTTCCCAAGGCCATTGGTCTCCCATGTTAGTACCTCCACACACATAGCAGTTGGTAACATTAAGACTACCGGCAATACTTTCAGCTAAATCAATGAACAGGTTTTTAGCATTATGGGGGATCTTATTCTCTATGCTCATCTCTTCATAAAAGGAATGGTATACTTGATGAGTTTGGGAGGATACCGTATCAGTCTCTATCCCTATAAACAATACTGTCCCAGGATCTAAACCCGTCCCGTATATTTGAAACCCAAATAAATTGCCATACTTATCGAAGAACTTATCGGGATTATTTATAAGTATATGGACTGGATTGCATTCCATAGACTTACAATATGGGCTGGTAGGCAACTTAGTCACTATCATGTCTTTGTCTACTGTCTGTCCCCAAGTTGCCCACCCCACACAAGACCAATATGGGCAAAAGTTATAGTCTCTATTTGGGCATCTAGGACTCACATATTTATTTTTACTACTGGGACAAATATATTTATCATTAGACCCATACGTCCTCTCCCCACATACATTCCACGGCTTTCTACCACTTGATATCGCTTTACACGCATCAAATAGCAGAACACCCGAAGAATGTACGGATTCTAATACTGTCTTATTAATTAGGGTCCCCTGAGGATCTCCATTCCTGAGAGTCAACCAAATTGTACGGGGTTGATACTCTGGACTGAAGCACTTAGGTTCTCCTACTCCTAAATGGCACACACTATAGTCTATATTTAGGTATCTACATCTCGATACATCTCCTTTACACTCGTATTGTGAATGCCAAATTAGGGTTTGGGAAATATGGTTACCTGTTCTTGTAGTCTTAATGCATACCTCACAGCTAGGAGTGTCGGTACCTCTACCTTCCTGAATATAAAAATACACATAAATAAACATCATCATCAACACATCTTTCGCCGTCATCCTCAGTCTTCGTCCGTGCGAAGGCACCTCAGCTTCCAGGATGTAAGGGCTGCAGGGAATGGAGTTCTGCTCGTCTTCACAGGAGTCCCTTCGAGACTTTCCCTGGCTTATACACTATACGTCGGTGGGCGGACAGGCTTTATTATGGCCTTCTCACTCACGCACCAAATCCCAAAAATAATAACATTTTGTAATCCACAATAGTTCCTCGTTACTCCGACTGAGTCGTGCGTTTTAACCGGATCTTGCAGGGATTCTCTGGATCTGCTGTAACTTGCCAAGAATCGACTGCTGCTGGTTTAACCCTGGAGTGATGTATCCACGGAGTCACTTCGGCTACTTTTATCGCTGTAGGGGTAGACAAAAGAACAACATAAGGACCTCTCCACTTGGGCCCTAACGGTACATTATTCCACTCTTTAATCCACACTTGGTCTCCTGGATGGTAACTATGAACAGGGGGATAAATATTCACAGGTAATCTATCTTGTACCCATTTCTGTACCTCCTCCATAGTCTTACCCAACTCTACAACCTGCTGCCGGGTAATTCCTTCTCCCAACTGACTCAAGTCCCCCCTTAAGTTACCGAGTACGGGAGGTGGTCGCCCATACATGATTTCAAAGGGAGAGAGGCCCATCCTTCTGGTAGGGGTACTGCGGATTCGCAATAAAGCTATGGGTAAGAGAACGTTCCACTTAAGTTGGGTTTCCTGACACATTTTAGCCAACTGATTCTTAATAGTTCTATTCATTCTCTCTACCTTACCAGAACTCTGGGGTCTATATGCTGTATGAAGCCTCCACTTTATACCAAGCATATGAGTCAGTTGTTGTAGGCACTGATGAACAAAAGCTGGACCATTGTCCGATCCTATAGAACAGGGTAGTCCATATCGGGGTATTATTTCTCGTAGCAGGAATCTCACAACTTCTCCTGCTTTCTCTGTACGAGTAGGACATGCTTCTACCCAGCCTGAATAGGTGCACACAATTACCAGCAGGTAACGATGTCCACCCGATTTAGGCATCACTGTAAAGTCAATTTGTAAATCGGACATGGGGAGTCCCCCCATAAACTGGACTCCTGGTGGCTTTACTGGTCCTTGTCTTGCATTATTTTAGCACACGTTACACATCTTCGTACAATGGCCTGAGTCAAGTTGGACAATCTTGGTATGTAGAAATGTTTTCTGAGAGATTCTTCTGTGCTGTCTCTCCCAGAATGTGTCCCGTTGTGATAATTTTGGACAATTTCTACCGCTAGTGATGCTGGTATGACTATTCTTCCATCTTCTAGCTGATACCACTTGTTCTCCAAATACTTTCCTGGTTCAGTCTTTAACCACTCCTCTTCTTGAGCTGTATAAACTGGAGTCCATTGGGACAGTGGAGTTGGTATAAGAGCAGCTATATGCCCCACATATTCCTGTCTTCCTGATTCAGCAGCACGCTTAGCTGCACTATCTGCCATCCGATTTCCTTTGGTTACATCACCATCTCCTCTCAGATGCGCTCGACAATGTATGATACCGACTTCTTTCGGCTCCCACACTGCTTCCAATAGTTGTAGGATTTCAGCTGCGTACTTGATTTCTTTGCCTTCTGAATTCAGTAGTCCTCTTTCTTTATACAAAGCGCCGTGGGCATGAGTGGTTAAAAACGCATATTTGGAGTCCGTGTAGATGTTCACTCTTAAACCTTCAGCCAATTGTAACGCTCGTGTCAGTGCTATCAATTCTGCCTTTTGTGCGGATGTTCCTTTCGCCAGTGGCCGAGCTTCTATCACCTTGTCTATTGTTGTCACTGCATATCCTGCATAGCGGATCCCTTCTTTCACATAACTACTGCCGTCGGTATAATATTGAACATCAGGGTTCTGGATGGGAAAATCACGAAGATCTGGTCTACTTGAGAATACTTCATCCATTACTTCCAAACAATCATGTTGACTTTCGGTAGGTTGTGGCAAAAGGGTAGCTGGATTTAAGGTGTTTACAGTCTCTAAATGCACTCTTGGGTTTTCACACAACATTGCTTGATACTTGGTCATACGGCTATTACTAAACCAATGATTTCCTTTGTAATCCAACAACGTCTGTACTGCATGTGGGACTCGTACATAAAGTTCTTGACCCAGAGTGAGTTTATCGTCTTCAGCTACTAGCAGGGCGGCTGCAGCTACGGCTCTTAGACAAGGTGGAAGTCCGCTGGCCACTGCATCCAATTGCTTAGACATGTAGGCAACAGGTCTTTGCCATGATCCCAAGTACTGTGTCAATACTCCCACAGCCATTCTTCTTTGCTCATGTACATACAGGTAGAATGGTCGTGTGTGATCAGGTAGACCTAATGCTGGGGCACTCATCAAAGCCTTCTTCACATCTTCAAATGCCGTTTGCTGTTCTTGGGTCCATAAGAAGGGGTCGTGCTCTGTACCTTTGATAGCTGCATACAGAGGTTTTGCCAGTATCGCGTAGCTGGGAATCCATATCCTGCAGAAGCCTGCTGCCCCCAAGAATTCTCGCACTTGTCTTCTATTCTTGGGTATCGGTATTTGGCACACAGCTTCTTTTCTCTCTGGCCCCATAATTCTTTGACCTTCAGAGATATGGAATCCCAGATATTTGACAGTTGGCAAACACAACTGAGCCTTCTTTCTAGACACCTTGTATCCTGCCTTCCAGAGAATGTGTAGTAGATCGTGCGTTGCTTGCTGACAGATTTCTTTTGTAACTGCTGCTATCAACAAGTCATCTACATACTGTAACAATACACACTCTCCTGGGATGGACTCGAAATCCAGTAGATCCTGACTTAGAGCTGAACCAAATAGGGTAGGTGAATTTTTAAACCCTTGGGGCAGTCTTGTCCAAGTCATTTGGCGTTTTGAGCCCGTTACAGCGTTCTCCCATTGGAAAGCGAAAATACATTGACTTTCTGCGGCAATTCGGAGGCAAAAGAAGGCATCTTTGAGGTCTAAGACTGTAAAGTAAGTAGCCCCGCCCGGAATTAAAGCAAGCAGGTTATATGGATTGGGTACAACTGGATGTATACTAACAACCGCATCATTGACTGCTCTCAAGTCCTGCACAGGTCGATACTCATCTGTACCGGGCTTTTGAACAGGCAGCAATGGGGTGTTCCAGGGGGAAGTACAGAATTTTAGGATACCATACCGTATGAACTTATCCAGATAAGATTGGATGTTCTTCTTAGCCTTCTGCGGGATGTGGTATTGTCTTAGGCTCACTGGATAAACCCCAAGTTTTAGTTCAATTTTAATAGGTGGAATATTGCGGGCCAGTCCTGGTGGGTTGTTCTCTGCCCAAACTCCTGGTATGTTGAATAAAGACTCATCACTCCTAGGGTTTTGGCTAGTCAACGCTGTATAAAGTCGCCACTCTTCTTCCTTTGGTACAGATAATGTCATAATACCTGAAGGTCCATTAAACTTTAAGGAGGTTGTTCCATTTGGTAGGAACGTAATCTGTGCTTGTAATTTTGATAGCATATCACGTCCCAGCAATTGGACTGGACATTCAGGCATATAAAGGAATTGATGTTTTACTACGTGGCCTCCCAATGTACAGAGTCGACTTTTAAGAACCGGTTTTTCAGCACTTCTTCCAGTTGCTCCTATTACAGTAATAGTCCTTCCAGATGGAGGAGCAACTAGATTAGTCACCACTGAATGTTCAGCACCAGTGTCGATCATGAACGCACTCCTTTTTCCCCCTATTGATACATCGACCATAGGCTCCGCTCGACCAAGGGGGATGGAGCCCGGTCGGTATCAATAGTCCTCCATGACCGTGTCAGCCAATCCTACAAAGTCCCTGCCTTCTCTATCGCGGGACCTTTGCGCTGCTGGGAAATACCTGTCTTCCCTAACACTTCCTCTGTTCCCATTGCTCCCTCTATTACCATTACTCCCTCCGGGGCCTCCTCTACCTCTCGCTCTGCCTCTAAAGTTTCCGTAACCTGCCCTGGGTTGGTCTCTCTCGTACTGGTCTCTTTGTGGACATTCGTTCCTCCAATGCCCTTCTTCCTTGCAATACGCGCACTGATTCCTACTCAAAGGCTCCCTATTCCATCTACTATCGCCTCTATCTGGGCCCCGTCTATCTACGCCTGCGATCGCTACCGGTAGCATGTCTGCCTTTCTACGCATCTTGCGCTCTTCCTCTTTCTTACTTTCGGTTTCCCTATTCATATATACCTTATTCGCTACCTCCATTAGTTGGGTGATGGACATACCTGCAAACCCTTCTAACTTCTGTAGCTTGCGCTTAATATCTCCGTAAGCTTGGCTGACAAAGGCGGAGTTCACCATTCGGGAATTATCTGCGTCTTCCGGATTAAAGGGGGTATACAAGCGGTATGCCTCCAATAATCGGTCATAAAAGACACTGGGCGCTTCATCACTTTTCTGAATCACCTCAACTGTCTTCGACATATTAATGGCTTTCTTTCCTCCGGCTTTCATGCCAGCAATTATAGCGTCTCTATAGGCTCTGAGTTGAACCATATCAGCACCGTTTACATTCCAATCGGGATCGGTGTTGGGATAATGTGTTGCGGCCCATGCTGATGGATTGGCTTGGTTTAAAGTACGGGCTTTATCCTCTAGCGCTTTAATGGCCGCTTGATTAATTCTTGTCCTTTCCTCATTGTTGAACAAAGTCATTAATTAACAAAGTCATTAATAACTGCTGGCAATCAGCCCATGTTGGGTTATGTGTCTGTACTATTGAGGTGAACAGATCAGTCATAGCTTGTGGTTTCTCAGTATACGAGGAATTGTGGGTCTTCCAATTTAAGAGATCGGTTGTCGTGAACGGGACATATACGAAGACTGGGTCAGCATGTGCCATTTGGCCTGCGGCATCGATATAGGCTGGCCCAGGATTCAGACGAAGAGGCATCTGATAATGTTTTAATTGTTGGGTACCGGTCAATTGTCGGGTTTGTATGGGGCTACGTGGAGGGGCGTCAGTTATGGGTTCCAGTCGGGGAGAAATAGGGTATGAGGATGTGGGAGCTTGGTTTTGGGAAAAGGTTGTAAATAAAATAAAAAAGTCTGAAGTGGCGCCAAATCAGGATATTCGGATCTAATGGGGGTTGGCTCTGATTCCGGAAGGGGAGATTTAGTACGAGAGGGGGTGGATTCTGTACTGGAGGAGGAAGCGGAAGTGGATGAGGGTAATGAGGGAAGGGTTGCAGGACTTCCTGCATTTGCGTCACTTCCTCTTAACGGAAAGTAAGGGGGCGGCAAAGGGATCTCGGACTCAGGGGGCGTGTCCAAAATGGGCCTAACACCAGTCCTAGTGGACAAACAAGTCCTAGCTACCATGAGGCGACATTGCTCCTCGTGGCATGTCTGAAGCCATTTTGGCGAGTCATTTACGGCCTGTCTCCAACAATCAATATAAGGAAACTGGCCGTAAAGTTCAGGCCTACCCGATACAGCCACGTGTAAGCGCTGTACCAGAGTTGGATCCAAACTGCCACGTGGCGGCCATGCCGCAACCAAAGTAGGCCACTCCCTAGTACACAAAGTGACCAAACGTACAGGAGACATTTTAACCCCAAAATCACAAGTTTTGAATCCCTTTTTAAAATTCTTCACCATACAACCTAAGGGATCCGGAATCGTTGACTCCGACGCGCCCATACTTATCAATGGAACGTCGTTGACAACGAATACTATGCACGCGTACTATTCAACAGTCACACCCGTTTCCTCTGGCAACAGCACCACGTGGTACGGTTACCAAGTGAAACGTACACAATAACACAATAAACACTCAGGGAATTCCCGTACACACACAGCTGTTACACCAGTCACTAGATAATAAATATTATGCCCTTTGGCAAAACTATACAGTCACCCACGCTATAATTCTCTATATACGAATTACCCGTCTATAACACACCCCAGTAACATCATCTTTTACAAATAGCGGTTACAGTACGGTTAGCATAGGTCAAAGCACAAGTTAAGGTCACAATACAATTATTAGTGGTTATGGTGTTAAACATGCAATGGACGACAATGATTAGTACTTATATACAGTGTCAGTAAATATACAGGGTTATGGTACCGTGCACTATAATACAGCAACACACTATTAACACTCTCGCTAGACGGCTGAGCTCGCGCTATCTAACAAGATATACACTTTACTAAACAATCTTTATCACATTTACAATTCCCAACTAAACTATTGGCCAGTACCTTGATGGACTACCTAAAACTATATACACCCGTTTTGGTTAGCCACACTGCCCAATCACCACATATAGCGAGCTAGAGGACCGAATTTACACAGGCGCCTCTTAGTCGATTACTATCAAAAATCTAGTGGGTTCCAAATTTACACGCCTTCCCACTTAGCCAAGATAGGTTGAGAGCTAGCGAACCGAATTTACACAGGCGCCGCTTAGTCTCCCGGTCCCTCCGACCTAGCGAACGTAATATACACCCTAGAACGCTAGTCTAGACAAGACACCGGTGTCCGGCTAGGGCTATTTACACAGGACCCCGCCTGACTAACCAAATCAAACGGTCTGACTAAAGAGCGTTCGATTGAGCGGTGCGCCTTCGCTCCTTCCCTCCGACAGAGGGGGCAGATTCCATACACAAATAACCCCTTATGGGCCTACCGCACAATCGGTATACCCCTAGTGGGTCTGCCGTCTAAAACAGCAGTTGTCTTACCTCCTCGTTCCTGAACCTGAGTTCACACTCATCGACGGGGACACCCCAGCACTTCTTACGTAGAGGCCGATGATCTCCTGGACAACAGACCAGTGGCGCCGAGACGAAGGGAGGTCCACGCAGAAGTTCAGGGGTGCAGCCGTAGAGAACGTGGGCAAAGATAGACCGTCTCACGCCTCTGCCTCTCAGCTACCGTTGAACGATGAGCTTCCCGGCCAATGCACCAAATGATACCGGAGAAACTGACGGAAGCGAAGCACAGAGAGATGGACACAGGTTTCTTCAGGAAGGAAGAGATTCTTTATTGGATCACCGATCGGGACTCAGAGGGACTAGCGTCACCAAAATACAACAAGTTCTGAGCCCCGGACAATAGTGCAGGCTCCTTATATAGGCACATAACTCCTCCCATATTAAGCTCCACCCGCACATTCTCTTGACCAATCAATACAAGTAAGAATTAACTTCCTGCTTGACCGCATGGCTTGTCCAGCACAATGGAGGAGGGGAATACTACATCCTGTGTTCTTGCACATGCTCCGTACACTACTGATCGTATCTTGCCTCGTGCAACCAACTGATCGATACGTCAGCATATGCACGTACACATGCCACGTGGTAATCTCGGCCTACTAAATTTATTTTTACCGAGATTCCACCACAGTGCAGCAGAGTAAGCAGCACTGCCATTCATTATCTCCACCCTCTGCATTGAGACACTGAACTTTCCTCATAGAGATGCATTGATTCAATTCATCTCTATGAGGAGATGCTAATTGGCCAGGGCTGTGTTTGACTTGTGCTGGCTCTGCCCCTGATCTGCCTCCTTGACAAGCTCAGTCAATCCTATAGGAAAGTATTGTGACTGGCTCAGGCCACCATTTCTGCTGATGTCAGCAGACACGGGGAGGTCAGAGACAGACAGGGGCAGAGCCAGCAGCTACTGACTTGAATACAAGTCACAAGTAACTTTTACTATATTTAGGGAGGCAAGAGGGGGCAGGGGGGCTAGATGGTGGTTTTAGCACTGTGGGGTCAGGAATACATGTTTGTGTTCCTGACCCTATAGTGCTCCTTTAAAGATCCTGTATTA
Source organism: Pelobates fuscus (assembly GCF_036172605.1). Lineage (NCBI taxonomy): Eukaryota > Metazoa > Chordata > Amphibia > Anura > Pelobatidae > Pelobates > Pelobates fuscus. The sequence continues at coordinate 296,733,536 of NC_086318.1, forward strand.
AAATTAAACGTCTCTCGCATTTAACAGAGAAACTACTGCATAAAACTGTATATGCTTAATGGGACATGCATCACTGAGACAACTGTCTTATTTAAAAGCATTAGCTTTGAATGAGAAGAAATAGCTTCTTTATTTAGGCTGAAAAAGCAGGTATATATGTATTATTTATTTGTTTTTCATATTTACCTGCTTCTTCATTCTTATGCTTTCCACAACCACTCCCGTGGAACACTAATCTAAGTAATTAGTGTCCTATCCCTAGGAATGCTGCTAAAGTGCATTGGGAATGCCTGACAGATTTACACACGTGCAGTTGGAAGACCTCTTCACCTTGCAACATCCTGACAGGAGAAGAGGAGATGGAGTCTGCTAAATGTGATCATGCAGAGCAGGTTCTGGTGTATAGTTTCTCTCTCTCCTGCTGCTGCACAATGATGCCCTGTTTCTGTCATTAGTGGACTGGTCTGAAACTGAGATGGGTGGGTAAGAGGATGGGGAGGAGGCTGAAGAAACTCCCCTTGCTGTGAGGTGTTCTCAATAATGCAATCTGACCAAGTGTTAGTAATAAGTAGTAAGTAGTAGTAAATTTATAAATGTTTATTACATACTTTTCAAAGTTTTTCTTGTTTTATTTTGGTTCGTATAATTGGTTTAAAGAGTTTGCTTCCTGGTTTAAAAAAATAATTGTGGTACATAGTAATGGATTTCTCCTTAAAGGGACACTATAGTCACCTGAACAACTTCAGCTTAATGAGGTTGTTCAGGTGAGTGCTACAGCTCCCTGCAGCCTTTTTCTTGTAAGCACTGTATTTTCTGAGAAAATGCAGTGTTTACATTGGAAGCTTGGAACACCTCTTGTTGCAGTCAATCAGACGGCCACCAGAGGGACTTCCGAGTTCAGAGGCCCTAAAAAGGCCTCACGTCTGACGTATTCACGCATGGGTGAATACTTCAGACGGGCTATCAGCACACAAAGCACTGTGAACGCGTTTTGTGTGCTGAGGCTGTCAGCACTGCTGTGGGAGCCCAAACCCACAGGGACTCTTTCTGGCCACAATAGTGGTTGAAGGGGGGGGGGGGGGAGACCTACTCTCCTTCCCCCCCCCCCGGCCCCCACCCCTGGGCGGTGGGTGGGGGCCCTAAAATTATCAATAAGGGGGGGACCTACTGCCCCCCCCACCCGCCGCACAGGCCCTAAAATTAAAAATAAGGGGGGGGGATCTACTGCCCCCCGGCCCCCACCCCTGTGCGGCGGGTGGGGGCCCTAAAATTATCAATAAGGGGGGGACCTACTGTCCCCCCCGGCCCCCACCCCGAGCGGCGGGTGGGGGCCCTAAAATTATCAAGGGGGGGACCTACTGTCCCCCCCGGCCCCCACCCCTGAGCGGTGGGTGGGGGCCCTAAAATTATCAATAAGGGGGGGACCTACTGTCCCCCCCGGCCCCCACCCCGAGCGGCGGGTGGGGGCCCTAAAATTATCAATAAGGGGGGGACCTACTGTCCCCCCCGGCCCCCACCCCTGAGCGGTGGGTGGGGGCCCTAAATACAAAGGGGGGGACCCTAGTTAACCCTTCCCCCCCAAAAAAAATGATCTCCCTACCTACCCCCCTCACCCTAAAAATAATGAGGGGGGGGACCTTTAACTAAAAACCTGTAAAAAAAAAAAATGAGATAAAAACAACTTACCATTCGATGTTTTCTTTCTTCTAAAATCTTCTTTCAGCCCCAAAAAAGGGCAAATAAAAAGCCATGAGCGGCGGGTGGGGGCCCTAAAATTAAAAATAAGGGGGGGACCTACTGCCCCCCCCGGCCCCCACCCCTGAGCGGCGGGTGGGGGCCCTAAAATTAAAAATAAGGGGTGGGACCTACTGCCCCCCCGGCCCCCACCCCTGTGCGGCGGGTGGGGGCCCTAAAATTATCAATAGGGGGGAACCTACTGTCCCCCCCTGCCCCCAGCCCTGAGCGGCGGGTGGGGGCCCTAAAATTAAAAATAAGGGGGGGACCTACTGCCCCCCCCCGGCCCCCACCCCTGAGCGGCGGGTGGGGGCCCTAAAATTAAAAATAGGGGGGGGGGGACCTACTGCCCCCACCCCTGTGCGGCGGGTGGGGGCCCTAAAATTATCAATAGGGGGGACCTACTGTACCACCCCGGCCCCCACCCCTGAGTGGTGGGTGGGGGCCCTAAAACTAACAATAAGGGGGGGACCTATTGTTCCCCCCCGGCCCCCACCCCTGAGCGGTGGGTGGGGGCCCTAAATTCAAAGGTGGGGGGGGACCCTAGTTAACCCTCCCCCCCCCCAAAAAAAATTATCTCCCTACCTACCCCCCTCAACCCTAAAAATAATGAGGGGGGGACCTTTAACTAAAAACCTGTAAAAAAAAAAAAAAAATGAGATAAAAACAACTTACCATTCGATGTTTTCTTTCTTCTAAAATCTTCTTTCTTCAGCCCCCAAAAAGGCCAAATAAAAAGCCATAATAACCTACGCAATTAAAAAAAAAAAAAAAAACAGTGTTCTTAGCCTAATTGCAGGGCGTGGCAAGGCTTTATAAGCCTTCCCCCGTCCTGCAAAGCTCAGTCTGCGCGGAGCCCTCCATGGGTGAACATGTATTGTTTTTTTTGCGCTCGTTTTTTTTTTATTTATTTTTATTGCGTAGGTTATTATGGCTTTTTATTTGGCCTTTTTGGGGGCTGAAGAAAGAAGATTTTAGAAGAAAGAAAACATCGAATGGTAAGTTGTTTTTATCTCATTTTTTTTTTTTTTTTACAGGTTTTTAGTTAAAGGTCCCCCCCTCATTATTTTTAGGGTTGAGGGGGGTAGGTAGGGAGATAATTTTTTTTTGGGGGGGGGAGGGTTAACTAGGGTCCCCCCCCACCTTTGAATTTAGGGCCCCCACCCACCGCTCAGGGGTGGGGGCCGGGGGGGAACAATAGGTCCCCCCCTTATTGTTAGTTTTAGGGCCCCCACCCACCACTCAGGGGTGGGGGCCGGGGTGGTACAGTAGGTCCCCCCTATTGATAATTTTAGGGCCCCCACCCGCCGCACAGGGGTGGGGGCAGTAGGTCCCCCCCCCCCTATTTTTAATTTTAGGGCCCCCACCCGCCGCTCAGGGGTGGGGGCCGGGGGGGGGCAGTAGGTCCCCCCCTTATTTTTAATTTTAGGGCCCCCACCCGCCGCTCAGGGCTGGGGGCAGGGGGGGACAGTAGGTTCCCCCCTATTGATAATTTTAGGGCCCCCACCCGCCGCACAGGGGTGGGGGCCGGGGGGGCAGTAGGTCCCACCCCTTATTTTTAATTTTAGGGCCCCCACCCGCCGCTCAGGGGTGGGGGCCGGGGGGGGCAGTAGGTCCCCCCCTTATTTTTAATTTTAGGGCCCCCACCCGCCGCTCAGGGGTGGGGGCCGGGGGGGACAGTAGGTTCCCCCCCTTATTGATAGTTTTAGGGCCCCCACCCGCCGCAGAGGGGTGGGGGCAGGGGGGGGGCAGTAGGTCCCCCCCCCCTTATTGATAATTTTCTCAGAGAAGCGTCCTATTGGGCCCCGCGATTTAGTCATTTTGACAAAAAAGGGGGCGCGGCATGGCTGGGAGCTCGGCGCTGGAACGGAGGTACGTTTTTAATATAAAAACACCTTGAAAATTATTTTTAATCAATGAAAGTACATATAAAAGCAAGAAGGAAGGCTGGGGGACCTGTCTTTCTTGCTTTTATATGTTGACTATAGAGTCCCTTTAATAAGCAGGATGGCATTAATTGGTGCTTGCATATTTTTGGTCTTGGTTTCTTATATGTATATATATATATATATATATATATATATATATATATATATATATATATATATTTAGATCGCTAGCTGCCCATTTAGAGATACAATTTGTACTGTGACTTTAAATGCAGTTTTCATGTGGGGAATCAGGAGATGAATAGGAAAAGGTGTGGAACCACTTTTTCTGACAGGAAAGTGTTCTCTTTCACTTCTCTTTTTTCTTCCATTCCTAAAATCGATATTTTTGCATAAACTGTCGGAAATAACTATGATGAAAACTGCTACATATTAAATTACTTATGGGAAGTGGGATCATGGGATCATCTGCGCATGGGAAGTTAAATATTTATAGGTTTTAAAAGAAAGTGGTTCCTAAGCATGTCTAAAGTAGATACTAGCTTGCTATGACACTGCCTACATGTTGATGTAAAAGACTTCTAAGCAGTCGACATGTGCAATTCGTTTCGATCCGAATATGAATTTGGACGAATTTCGGGCAATTCGGGCATTTGGGTACTTCCGAATGTCCGAATTGCCGAAGTGCCGAATTGCCCCCTTCTATCCTGGGTCCTAAATTAGAATAAGGTGGGGACCTAATGTCCTCCCCTCCTGGCCCCCACCCCTGAGCGGTGGGTGGGGGCCCTAAATTAGAATGAGGGGGGACCTAATGTCCTCCATCCCTGGCCCCCACCCCTGAGCGGTGGGCTCAGGAGGGGGTACCCTTTTTAAAAAATTTTTTTTTTATCTCTTTACTAGACATGCCCCTACTCGCAGTATGGCGAGTAGGGGCATAATTTACTAATACTAAGTAAACTTTACTTAGTATTAGTACATTTGGCTGAAAGACCAATTTAGGTCTTTTAGCCTTTTGGTAGATAACCAAGCGGCTGCAAGAGAAGTTCCGAAATTCCAAAGTTCCGAAGTGTGGTAGTGTCAAAGTGTCAAAGTGCCGAAGTTCCGAAGTGTCGAAGTGCTGAATGCCGAAGTGCCGATTTGCCGAATTGCTGAAGTCCCGAATTTCGAAATGCCGAACCAAACTGAAAAATGTTCCCATGCACATGCCTACTAAGCAGCAATTTACATATATAGACAAATTGTGTTTGAAAGGCATCCAAAAATAAACAAATAACAAAACTAAATATAAGTATACAGCAATTAAACTACCAACAGCTGGTGAGTCCATTTTGGACATTCACAAATTCACAGTGAAGAGGAACACACACCATTATCCATGCTAAAAATAAACCCAGCAGGAACTATGAGGTTTAACATATTTACTGTGATATTTCACGGTCTTCAAAAGAGGTAAATGAGAATGGTCTAATACCATCACAAGCAGTTAATCTGTTTTCTCACACAATTTATTCTGTTGAATAATTAAAAATTTAAAGTATTCTAAAGTAATTCTTTCAAGTAAATGTTGCCTTCTCAGTGAGATACCAATCTGCTGTAGTTCCATGCGGCTAATTTTATTAAAGACACGGAGGCTCATATTATGCATAACTCTTTCTTTATTTCCTCAGCAGCAAAGATAGAGGAATATAAATATTGTCAAAATGAAAGAAAAAACTGTATAGGCATAACGGGTAGCCGATCACATGGTAGAGGAAGTAGCTATATAAGTCCTGTGTCTCCCACAATCCCCCTCTTTCTTTGCTGCTTCCTCAGACAGATAAGTGTTACTTGTTTGCTCTTGACTCTGATTATTCAGTTTGGTGTTTTACATGTAATTGTATTCATCTTGTATTTATTTATTCTGTTTGCCTCTATTCTGTCTTGACCTGTACCGTCAGTGCCTCGGACTCCTTGGGGGTTCTACCCTTCTAGCCGGAGGTTTTTCCACCTTCCCTTCCCTCCCCTTTTCTCCCGCTTTCCCGCGCGGGACCCGGCTCTGCCTCGCTGCAGCGGCCGTCTCCTGCCCTCGGCCGCGGCTGAGTGCTCTCCTCTCCCTTCTCACCGGCTGCCCGCGCGGCTCAGGTGCACGCGCCCCTTCCCCCGCCGGGCACCCGGTCGCGAGCGCCTCCCTCACGTGCGGCGGCCATTTTGGGCAGACTCCGTTCTGCTTGCAGTGCTGCCGTGCGGTCGGTCGCCTCGTTTTGTCCTCTGGGTCCCCTGGCACTCTGACGGTCTGGTCCTTCTTTGTTTCTCCCTGTTATTTCTGTGGGTTACTCAACCCTTTTTTCTCCATAGTATAATTTATTAGTTTTTCTTAGACTTAAACTCACTGTGGTTTTTGCAAAAATGCAGGATAGGGAGGATGGCCCTGTAGGCCCCCCTGGGGACTTTCACTCCGATAATCCTGAGGGTAATATGGCCTCTCAAGAGTTTCAGGCCATGCTGGAGGCCACTATGGCTTCTTCAATTCAGAAGGCTATTGCCTCAGCCATGGGGGCTGTTTCCTCCTCATTCTCACAGTCCCTGCATTCTGCGGTTTTACCTAATTTGGTCCCTACTACCCCCCTAGGTGTGGGTTCCCCTTCCCCTGCCCAGACTGTGCCTGGTGCCCGTAAGGCAAGGACTAAGTCTAAGAATGTCGGCTCCCACTCCTCTATGCAGGTGCTTCCTGCCATGACTGACACGCTGGAGGCGGTCACAGATAGCGCGCACCCCACGCGCAAAAGAGCCCCTGGCCGGGCTAAAAAGGCTAGATTATGGAAACGGGCTAGAGCCCTTGATGATGGGTCGGATACCGACCGGAGTGTGGAGGATGAATCCGACCTTATGGAGTATGACTCCTTTGATGATAATGACTCTGGCGAGGATTTGCCCCCTACGGGCGTCACCCCCTCGGGGTCCTCCGCCATGGACCGGGGCCAGTTGTTAGGCCCCTCTGGGGACGCCAAGGCGATCCTTGACCCACAGGGTAACCCCCTGTTCGACCCTGACGATTTGCGCCACCCCCGGTCCGCTGAATGGGTCCCCCCGGATCATATTGCCCAATATGTGGCTAAACGCATCCGCACGCCCCTCTCTAGAGAAGGCCGCAATAAGCTGCGCGCCGAAGGCCCACGACCCTCCCTCCCGGGCTCTGCATGCAAGACCCCTGACATTGATCCGCAGATTGCCCAGTTTTTGAATAAGTCGGGGTGGAAATCTAAGAAGGGCCTTGACCACTCCCTAAAGGGTTGCCAGGACAAGATCCTGGATACGCTGGGACCCCTATCAAAGCTCTATGAGCTCCTCGACTCTGCTAGGGCGGGAGACTCGGTTGTTGATGTGGATGTGGCCATAGGTTGGGTCCAACGGGCGATATGCCTACTGGGGAACGCCAATACGGCGATGTCCACTGAGAGGCGTAAAGCGATCCTCCTGAAGATAGACCCTAAACTGGCCACTATGACCGTGGCGGAGCCTGATCCGACCGATGAGGGTTTGCTGTTTGGCACCTCTTTTGTTAAAGACATGGGGTCTTTTGTCAAGACCTTCACTGCCATTGACAAGGCACAGGCGAATATGAAGCGCGTGTTCGCGCCTAAGGTTTTCGGAGGGGCCGGGCGTAGCAGGAACCGTCCACCCGGCCGTGGTTTCCGTGGCGCATTCCGCGCAACCAGAGGTTCCTTTTTTCCCTCCCGGGGATTTCAGGACCAAAGAACCTCACTTCTCTTTTTTCTTCCATTCCTAAAATCGATATTTTTGCATAAACTGTCGGAAATAACTATGATGAAAACTGCTACATATTAAATTACTTATGGGAAGTGGGATCATGGGATCATCTGCGCATGGGAAGTTAAATATTTATAGGTTTTAAAAGAAAGTGGTTCCTAAGCATGTCTAAAGTAGATACTAGCTTGCTATGACACTGCCTACATGTTGATGTAAAAGACTTCTAAGCAGTCGACATGTGCAATTCGTTTCGATCCGAATATGAATTTGGACGAATTTCGGGCAATTCGGGCATTTGGGTACTTCCGAATGTCCGAATTGCCGAAGTGCCGAATTGCCCCCTTCTATCCTGGGTCCTAAATTAGAATAAGGTGGGGACCTAATGTCCTCCCCTCCTGGCCCCCACCCCTGAGCGGTGGGTGGGGGCCCTAAATTAGAATGAGGGGGGACCTAATGTCCTCCATCCCTGGCCCCCACCCCTGAGCGGTGGGCTCAGGAGGGGGTACCCTTTTTAAAAAATTTTTTTTTTATCTCTTTACTAGACATGCCCCTACTCGCAGTATGGCGAGTAGGGGCATAATTTACTAATACTAAGTAAACTTTACTTAGTATTAGTACATTTGGCTGAAAGACCAATTTAGGTCTTTTAGCCTTTTGGTAGATAACCAAGCGGCTGCAAGAGAAGTTCCGAAATTCCAAAGTTCCGAAGTGTGGTAGTGTCAAAGTGTCAAAGTGCCGAAGTTCCGAAGTGTCGAAGTGCTGAATGCCGAAGTGCCGATTTGCCGAATTGCTGAAGTCCCGAATTTCGAAATGCCGAACCAAACTGAAAAATGTTCCCATGCACATGCCTACTAAGCAGCAATTTACATATATAGACAAATTGTGTTTGAAAGGCATCCAAAAATAAACAAATAACAAAACTAAATATAAGTATACAGCAATTAAACTACCAACAGCTGGTGAGTCCATTTTGGACATTCACAAATTCACAGTGAAGAGGAACACACACCATTATCCATGCTAAAAATAAACCCAGCAGGAACTATGAGGTTTAACATATTTACTGTGATATTTCACGGTCTTCAAAAGAGGTAAATGAGAATGGTCTAATACCATCACAAGCAGTTAATCTGTTTTCTCACACAATTTATTCTGTTGAATAATTAAAAATTTAAAGTATTCTAAAGTAATTCTTTCAAGTAAATGTTGCCTTCTCAGTGAGATACCAATCTGCTGTAGTTCCATGCGGCTAATTTTATTAAAGACACGGAGGCTCATATTATGCATAACTCTTTCTTTATTTCCTCAGCAGCAAAGATAGAGGAATATAAATATTGTCAAAATGAAAGAAAAAACTGTATAGGCATAACGGGTAGCCGATCACATGGTAGAGGAAGTAGCTATATAAGTCCTGTGTCTCCCACAATCCCCCTCTTTCTTTGCTGCTTCCTCAGACAGATAAGTGTTACTTGTTTGCTCTTGACTCTGATTATTCAGTTTGGTGTTTTACATGTAATTGTATTCATCTTGTATTTATTTATTCTGTTTGCCTCTATTCTGTCTTGACCTGTACCGTCAGTGCCTCGGACTCCTTGGGGGTTCTACCCTTCTAGCCGGAGGTTTTTCCACCTTCCCTTCCCTCCCCTTTTCTCCCGCTTTCCCGCGCGGGACCCGGCTCTGCCTCGCTGCAGCGGCCGTCTCCTGCCCTCGGCCGCGGCTGAGTGCTCTCCTCTCCCTTCTCACCGGCTGCCCGCGCGGCTCAGGTGCACGCGCCCCTTCCCCCGCCGGGCACCCGGTCGCGAGCGCCTCCCTCACGTGCGGCGGCCATTTTGGGCAGACTCCGTTCTGCTTGCAGTGCTGCCGTGCGGTCGGTCGCCTCGTTTTGTCCTCTGGGTCCCCTGGCACTCTGACGGTCTGGTCCTTCTTTGTTTCTCCCTGTTATTTCTGTGGGTTACTCAACCCTTTTTTCTCCATAGTATAATTTATTAGTTTTTCTTAGACTTAAACTCACTGTGGTTTTTGCAAAAATGCAGGATAGGGAGGATGGCCCTGTAGGCCCCCCTGGGGACTTTCACTCCGATAATCCTGAGGGTAATATGGCCTCTCAAGAGTTTCAGGCCATGCTGGAGGCCACTATGGCTTCTTCAATTCAGAAGGCTATTGCCTCAGCCATGGGGGCTGTTTCCTCCTCATTCTCACAGTCCCTGCATTCTGCGGTTTTACCTAATTTGGTCCCTACTACCCCCCTAGGTGTGGGTTCCCCTTCCCCTGCCCAGACTGTGCCTGGTGCCCGTAAGGCAAGGACTAAGTCTAAGAATGTCGGCTCCCACTCCTCTATGCAGGTGCTTCCTGCCATGACTGACACGCTGGAGGCGGTCACAGATAGCGCGCACCCCACGCGCAAAAGAGCCCCTGGCCGGGCTAAAAAGGCTAGATTATGGAAACGGGCTAGAGCCCTTGATGATGGGTCGGATACCGACCGGAGTGTGGAGGATGAATCCGACCTTATGGAGTATGACTCCTTTGATGATAATGACTCTGGCGAGGATTTGCCCCCTACGGGCGTCACCCCCTCGGGGTCCTCCGCCATGGACCGGGGCCAGTTGTTAGGCCCCTCTGGGGACGCCAAGGCGATCCTTGACCCACAGGGTAACCCCCTGTTCGACCCTGACGATTTGCGCCACCCCCGGTCCGCTGAATGGGTCCCCCCGGATCATATTGCCCAATATGTGGCTAAACGCATCCGCACGCCCCTCTCTAGAGAAGGCCGCAATAAGCTGCGCGCCGAAGGCCCACGACCCTCCCTCCCGGGCTCTGCATGCAAGACCCCTGACATTGATCCGCAGATTGCCCAGTTTTTGAATAAGTCGGGGTGGAAATCTAAGAAGGGCCTTGACCACTCCCTAAAGGGTTGCCAGGACAAGATCCTGGATACGCTGGGACCCCTATCAAAGCTCTATGAGCTCCTCGACTCTGCTAGGGCGGGAGACTCGGTTGTTGATGTGGATGTGGCCATAGGTTGGGTCCAACGGGCGATATGCCTACTGGGGAACGCCAATACGGCGATGTCCACTGAGAGGCGTAAAGCGATCCTCCTGAAGATAGACCCTAAACTGGCCACTATGACCGTGGCGGAGCCTGATCCGACCGATGAGGGTTTGCTGTTTGGCACCTCTTTTGTTAAAGACATGGGGTCTTTTGTCAAGACCTTCACTGCCATTGACAAGGCACAGGCGAATATGAAGCGCGTGTTCGCGCCTAAGGTTTTCGGAGGGGCCGGGCGTAGCAGGAACCGTCCACCCGGCCGTGGTTTCCGTGGCGCATTCCGCGCAACCAGAGGTTCCTTTTTTCCCTCCCGGGGATTTCAGGACCAAAGAACCCCTCCCTTCTTCCCGGCCAGAGGTCGGGCTTGGGGCTCCAGGTACTCCCGCGGTGGTAACCCCGGCAGACGTCCTTATGGTAAGTACCCTTTCTTCCCCTGCCATTCAAGTAGCGGGGAGGTTGGCCCTATTTTACCGAGAGTGGGAAAATATCACCTCGGACGCTTGGGTTCTGCAGTGCGTAAAGGGGTATCGCCTAGAATTTGTTTCCATGCCTGTCCAGTTTTATTCCCCCAGAGAACTATCTCTTCCACCAGATCAGGACGAGATGATCTCCGCAGAGGTCACAGAAATGTTGTCCAAGGGTGCTATAGAGGAACTGCCGTTCACCGCCAAGGGCTTTACGAGCAATCTGTTCCTGGTGCCCAAGAAAGGGGGCGGAGTCCGCCCTGTGATAAATCTTCGTCCCCTCAACGCCTTCCTGCGTTACCAACACTTCCAGATGGAAGGTATACACTGCCTCAGAGACCTTCTACGCCAGTCGGACTGGCTGGCCAAACTGGACCTGAAGGACGCTTACTTCACGGTCCCTATTGCTCCGGAGTTCAGAGACTATCTCCACTTCACATGGCATGGGCGTCGCTGGCGCTTCACCTGCCTGCCTTTCGGTCTCTCCTCGGCTCCCTGGTGTTTCACCAAGCTCCTGAAGCCGGTAGTGGCGTTCCTTCGAACCCGCGGGGTTCGTCTCATTATCTACCTGGACGACATTCTGATTTTGTCCCAATCAAAGGAGGATCTCCTTCTTCACCTAGGGTGGACTACCAACCTGTTACAGAGGTTAGGTTTTCTGATCAACTGGGACAAGTCGGTCCTGGATCCCGCCCAGTCCATAGAATTCCTGGGCTTCAAAGTGGACTCCGTCCGACAGTTTCTGTTTCTACCGGGCTCCAAGGTGAAAGCCATCCAGAAGGAAATTCGCAGGGCTCTTCGCGTCCCAGACTTGTCCGTCAGGCAACTGGCGAGGATAATTGGCCTTCTCGCGGCCTCTATTCAAGCGATCTTCCCAGGTCCTCTACATTACCGAGCCCTCCAGCGGCTCAAAGGGGCACACCTTCGGTCAGGTCACTCCTACGAATCTCGGATACGCCTGGATGCGGAGTCCAGAGACGAATTGGTGTGGTGGTTGGCACACATGGAGGCGTGGAACGGGAGGGCCATTTTCGGCTCCATCCCGGACGTAGTGATCGAGTCCGATGCCAGCTTACACGGCTGGGGTGCTCGTTGTGGAGACGTTTCCACAGGAGGCAGATGGTCAGACATGGAGAAGTCGTTGCACATCAACTGCTTAGAACTCCTGGCAGGGGCGTTCGCGATCCGCAGCCTTACCCCAGGGCGGGCGAATTGCTGCGTTCTCCTCAAGATGGACAACGTGTCGGCGGTCCGTTACATAAATCACCTGGGAGGTACGAAGTCCAAAATGTTAGCGATGCTTGCAAAAGATTTCTGGCAGTTCTGCCTATACAACAACGTCTCGGTGACAGCGGAACACATTCCGGGTCTGGACAATTCGGGAGCGGATTGGAATTCCAGACACTTAAGAGACTCTGGCGATTGGCGTTTGCACGCTTCGGTGTTCCAGGGCCTGGAAATGTTGTGGGGAAAATTCCAGATGGATCTGTTCGCATCACGGCTGAACACACAACTGCCGAAGTTCTACAGTTGGAGGCCGGACCCGGCAGCGGTGGCGACGGATGCCTTCCTCCAAGACTGGCCACAGGGTCGCCTGTACGCTTTTCCCCCGTTCAACATGATCGCACGCACGATCTCGAAACTGGTTCGCCACGACTGTCGTGTGGCGCTGGTCACTCCCCTCTGGAGATCTCGGCCATGGTTCCCTCGCTTGATGGAGTTGTCCATAGATTTCCCTCGGTTGATCCCAACCTTCCAGGACCTCCTTCTGGATCCGGATGGGAACTCGCACGAACTGGTGTTGCAACACCAGCTGCCCCTGATAGCGTGGTTCCTTTCAGGGGACCTTGGGTTGTCTCAGACGTTCCGCAGACAACTCTCCTACTCCTCGATAACGCCTGGGCCCCAGGCACACGAACAGCTTATCGAACTTCATGGAGATCGTGGTCTGGTTGGTGCATGGAACGGGCAGTGGATCCCGTATCTGCCCCTCTACATTTGATCCTAGAGTTCCTCACGTTCCTGTTTGATTCGGGTAAGGCTTACCGCACGATCAACCTATCCCGCTCGGCTATTTCGGCCGGCCACAAGGGTTTGGATGGTTCCCCTATCGGCAGGCATCCTTTTGTATGTCGACTTCTCAAAGGTATTCGACTCGCCCGTCCCCCTCGGCCTCGTTTCTCTGCCTTTTGGGACGTCAACGTGATGTTGCAGTTCCTCTCATCATGGTACCCTAACCAAGAATTGACTTTAAAGCGATTGTCATCCAAACTGGTGATGTTACTCTGTTTAGTCTCTTGCAAGAGGGTCTCTGATGTCAGGGCCCTGGATTGGGACGCCGTGGCATTCACCCCGGAAGGCGTGACTTTTGACATATCCAGGAGGACGAAATCTGCATCCAAGTCCTTTACATACCCTAGGTTTTCTGGTTGTCCGGCACTTTGCCCAGTGGATTGCGTCAAAGTTTATCTGGATGCTACACGTTCCCTCCGCTCCGCTGGTCTACATGATTTGTTCTTATCTTTTAAGTCACCTCACCGGCCAGTTTTCGACGCCTACTCTAGCACGTTGGGTGCGTTGGTTGCTATCTTCTGCAGGTATAGACACCTCTGTTTTTACGCCTCATTCTGTACGGGGCGCGATGGCCTCAAAAGCCTCCTCAGTCGGATGTCGTCTGGAGGATATTATGCGAGCGGCAGATTGGTCCAGAGAATCGACCTTTAGGGACTTCTATTTCAGACCTATTGAACACATCGCATCTCGAGTGGTTGCACAGCTTTGAACTTGCATAATATGAGCCTCCGTGTCTTTAATAAAATTCCTAGATTTTACTAGTAACATGACGTAAAGTCATGATTTTATTAAAGACACGGAGGCGAGTATTATTCCCTCCCACCCTCCCGGTGTGGTCTTGGGATACGAGATGCTTGGGACTCTAAGGGTTTTTGCTGTTCTATTAGATATGTATTTATTTATATGTATTTATTTATATATATTTATTTATATGATTGGATGATATTGTACGTCTCATTATGTTTTTACTAACTATTTATATTTTGTATTTCAGAATCAAGTTTGTTGTTTGTGACTCCTCACAGTGATGTTTGGTAAGTCTGCAGTTTTGAGTCTGGAAATTACCATATTTCTCCGTCTTTTTTAGCTTGAAGTTATCGTATTGTTCCTGTCTCCTGTGTTGATCAAGTAGGACATCGTTCTTCTTACCTGGTCTTCGGTTTTCGCAAGAAAGAGGGGGATTGTGGGAGACACAGGACTTATATAGCTACTTCCTCTACCATGTGATCGGCTACCCGTTATGCCTATACAGTTTTTTCTTTCATTTTGACAATATTTATATTCCTCTATCTTTGCTGCTGAGGAAATAAAGAAAGAGTTATGCATAATACTCGCCTCCGTGTCTTTAATAAAATCATGACTTTACGTCATGTTACTAGTAAAATCTAGGAATTACAGCATAGAATTATATATCACTTAAAGTGCATTGACCTCTCACGATAATTAAGTATTATAGTATTATAGAGTTCTGAACACAACATTATAAATAATAGACATCACTATCCTGGGCCTAGAGGTTAAACACTGTAATGATTTGTCATTTCTAAGTGCTCTTTATAATTGGTTAGAAGACGTCCAGTCCAACTAACATTTCCCTCTAGGAAAGACTTCTGCCACATTTAAAACTTTGTGATCCATGGGTCAATTTTGAATTTTATTGGAAAGGCTTTGGTTTTACTATAATATAGCACAAAAACCAAAAAGCTCTAGCAAGGTTTGTGCCTGACAGGAAATGAATACCATGAAATTTGGGTTTGTGTGTACTTAATTTTTTCTTACGTAAAGAGGGTCCCTGATGCCGGCAGTGAATTATGTGTGGAATATGAGTGGAATATGATTATAAGGAATATTAAAAATCCTTCTCTTTTAACTAATAAATGAGAATAATAATGTTTCTGGTAATCACGTTCCACCTTTAGTGCTAAAATTGAGGTTCAAAATCTTTATGTGATATTTGGCCAGAGAAGAAACATAGCAGCAATTCTACAATTTTTTGATTGTAGAACCATCACTGACAAATGTTAAATAATTTGCTTACACATATAGTTGTACACAAAACATGTTTTGTTGATTTTTCTATGTACAAAATATTTGTTTACATGGAAGTTAAGACAAGCTGTTCAAGTCAAAACAAGATCTGGCACCCAGTCACTCTGACAGCAACTACAGGGGCTTCCTGGATGGTCCTGCAAAGATTGCAGGACCAACGTTCTGTGTCTCCACACTCTGCGTGGAGGTGCTGAATGCTCCCCACAGACATACATTGAGTCATGCTGATTTTTTTTATTTGGCGCAGCACGGAATATGCTATACTAGCCGCACTATGAGGAAGCATTGGATTAACTGAGAGGATTAGTATTGAGGAGAAGAGGGGGCCAAAGCAAGACAGGTACAGGGGGAATTGTAATATGAATAGAGGGGCGTGGCCTGGACACCATCCGTGATGGCCGCAAAGGAACCGTGCTCCGCCGCACCCGTACCTGTTTTAAGCGATCCCGCATCAGCCAGCACGACAAATGGGTCGTAACCGCCGCTCCGACCACCCGCAAGCCCAGAGGGACCCTCAGTCAGGCTCGCAGCAAGGTCCGATGGACGGCTTTTTACAGCCGCCACGTGGTAATGGCGGCGGGGATGAAAGCCCGGCTCCGGCCGCACAGCACTCAGCCCAAGCCGCGGGGGGAGACTCAACAGCCATAGACCGGATTGGGGAGGAACTGAGGCACATAGCAGCAGCCATGGCGACCAAAGCTGACCTCCTCACTCTGACCACCACCATACAGGATGCCCTGAGGGCAGAAATAGCGGGCCTCCGTACAGAGGTAACGGCCCACGCAGGCCGCATCCAAGCACTAGAACAGGCGGCAGAAAACCACTCCACCAGGAACAATGCGACAGACGTCGCCATAGCCAGGCAAGGGGACTTGATCCTGCACATGCGCAGGAATCTGGAGGACCTCGATAATAGAGGCCGCAGATGCAACATAAGAATCAGGGGGATCTCTGAAGCGGGCGAGGGAGAGAAAGCTGAAGAGGTATTAACAAATTTATTCTGCTCTATCTTGCACACTGACACGCCGCAGGCGTTCGAATTTGAAAGGGCACATAGGGCCCTACGCCCACGCTCCGCTGAGGAAGGCCCAAGAGATATGATCTGTTGCCTACACTCGTTCCCAATCAAAGACGCAATAATGAGAAAAGCCCGGGAACGCCCAACGTGGCCCTTCCAAGGCACTCAAGTATCCTTGTACAATGATCTCTCTCCATATACGCTGGAAGCCCGGCGAGCACTTAAACCAGTAACCAATGCGCTACGTGAACGCAATATTAAATACAAATGGGGATTCCCTTTTGCCCTGATGGCCAGACATCAAGATAAATGGCTGACGGCCAGTTGGCCGGATGACATCCCACGACTCCTCGATGCCCTGAACATACCGCATATCCAGTTTACGGACTGGGTTCTGGACGCTTCTAGGCCCGATCCCAAGGCTACAAAGAGCAGCCTGCAGACGAGGGGGGCAATCACCGCCGGGACCTCCGCCGCGGAGACGCTTGGGGAGGGGAGAACAGGCTGAGTGAGTACAGAACATCACACATTAAGCTGATGATCGGCTCCTGGCGGCACCTGGAAAGGTAACTCACCACCCCTGATTTACATGCGGGTCCCCCACCACACAACAGAACCTGGTAAACAAGGGGAGTCACACAACACTACCTAGCGATCTCCCAGGGGATAGCGGACATTTCACCACCTACTACTCCCCCCGCATGCACACATAGCGATTATAAAGTTTATTTTGGGAGGGGGGTTAATGGGGAGGGGGGGGGAATACAAGTATGCCAAGAGTTGGGACTCTGAGGACGGGGATGACTTGGTTGTCAAACACGAAGTCCCAGTGGCGCGATACTCTGATGGGGTGCCCCGCGG
Source organism: Pelobates fuscus (assembly GCF_036172605.1). Lineage (NCBI taxonomy): Eukaryota > Metazoa > Chordata > Amphibia > Anura > Pelobatidae > Pelobates > Pelobates fuscus. The sequence continues at coordinate 296,750,416 of NC_086318.1, forward strand.
GGCGGCATCATGCTCACCAGGGGAAATCTGCCTGAGCCTGCCTTCTTAGGGGAGCTGGACATTGGGACTCTGGGGGGCCCCCAATTTGCCTCCTTGCGGCTGCCTACGCCCCTCTTACACACCTTTGGGAGGTACGGGTTTGGGGGGGCGGGGGGTCACACCGGGTAATTGGGTCGATGCACACTGGGAAGAAATAGGCTGTCCAGCCAATGTTAACCCGCCAGGCCTCCAAGCGACGTAATCCTGGCACCACCATGTGCATTACAACCTATGTTATCAATGGCCCTTTCGCCCGAATACCAAAGGCCATATGCTCCTGGAACATGAGAAAGGGTCATGGACACATGTCTCAATGCATGCTATATAATGTTGATCACCCCTGTACGGGTGGTGGGCAGGATAAAGGTAATCAAAGGTAATCAATGGACGGGGCACACCGGGACACTGACGCATAACCACAGACTGACGAATGAGCTTGACAGACACACTGGTACAACCCCAAGGAACACCCTGGGAGATGGGGGAAGGAGCTGACGCATGAGGGAAAAGACCCACTAGGACACACACACGTGGACAGCCATACCCGACAGACAGTGTCAGGTGGAGCAAGGGAAGGTAGCAGGTAGTCAGTGATTGCTCCAAAGCCAACCCCTACACTAATAGCTACAAAGCCAAAGAGAGGGGGAGATGGGGGGGGGAGGAGGGATGCCTAACAGGGGGCATTCACGCGCTAATTGGCAGGGACACCACCCGTGGCGAACACGACTGTACCGGACCGCAGGGGAGGACGGAGTCTTTAGGTAGATGGGACTTAGGCAACTACAGGACGATAAGGATTAGAACGCAACGCCGACGCTTAGGGTGACCTCAGAAGGGATACGACTGCTGCCCACCCACTGTAACCTGAGACTCAATGAGGTGACACATGGGAAAGAGGGGGACAACGCACGAAGTGAAGGACTGATGACAATCCCTAGAGCACACTTATGAATAATGTTGCACTGCCCCACGGCAGCACGAGGACAGAGGGGGACCCATGAGGGAGATCGGGGCACAAGCCAGGGGAAATCCACTGGCTCACACCAGACAGCCATGGAGCCGAGATAGACGCAATCACATGTGTTCTGACTTACGAAAACTGTACCCTATGTTGTTGTTATACTGTTAATTATGGCTTTGGCCAAATGTTTGAGATGGATCTTTTATTTTGCTTTGGAATGTTAGCTACCACGGGTAGCGGCGGATGCGAGCTCTCTGAACGAGACACACACTCTTTCCAACTTGGACAGGTGCGGACCACTCACCTCACACCACACTCGTGCCTACACACATACGGCGGCACCCTACGGGCTCTGACCTACTGGTCTGGTTACTGGGGCAAACCCACGGGGTTGCCGACCGTAGCACGAGCCACCTCTTCACCAGAGGTTGACCGACCAAGATATCTCCTATCCCGGTTACAGTACCTGCCTAGACGGGCAACTGTTTACTCTCCTTCTCTTCTCTCTTTCCCTACCCTTCTTCTCCGCCCTACTACCCACTGTACCCTCTCTCATCCCCCTCCCAACCCGGCCCTACTACTACCACCCCCTTACCTAGGGGACGCGGCGGGGGTCCGGGCACCTGAAACGGGCTGACCACAACGGAGGCGGGCACCGAGCGATGGCCAACAGCGCTGCACCCTGTGACGCGAGGGCGTATCGCCCTGCTCCCCTGACTGTCCTCACCCTTAACTGTAGGGGCCTGAACGCGCCTGAACGAAGGACTCACATATTACGAGAAATGAAGAAGAGACGCATCTCGGGCGCGCTACTACAAGAAACACACTTCAAAAAGAATGCCGCACCTAAACTCCGGAATAGACACTACCCGATTAACCACTTCTGCAACCACCCTATGACCAAAAAGGCGGGCGTTGCCATCCTGATCGCTGGAGACCTGGAATTCACAACGCTAGACAGCCTGCAGGATGACCAGGGACGCTTTCTGTTCCTAAAGGGGACAATTGCGGGGATGCTCTACACATTCGCTACTGTTTACACACCCAATAAAAGACAAGCCCAATTCCTCAGGACTACGCTAGGCAAACGTGGAGATTTCTCCGAGGGCACACTAATCCTAAGGGGAGACCTTAACACCACCTTAAATCCCATCGTGGACTCATCAACGGGCCATAGCAGCATCACCCAACTTCATATACGCTCCATACAACAGACCCTGGGAGACATTGACCTTGTGGACTGTTGGAGGACCCTCCACCCCACCACAAGGGATTACACCTACTCCTCCTCGCTGCATAACAGATACTCGCGTATCGACTACATCTTCATAAGACAAGCGGGACTAACGCGCCTCCTCTCCGCCAAAATTGACCCGGCATCGTGGTCAGATCATGGCCCTGTGACCATTGAACTTGAATCCCCACTCTTCCGACCTGGCACTTGGACTTGGAGACTCAGCGAGGCCCTCCTCCTGGACCATGGGGTACGCGGGCAAATATCGGAAGAACTAACACAATACTTCCAGGAAAACGACACGCCAGGAACCTCTCCGGTCTCTGTATGGGAGGCCCACAAATGCGTCATAAGGGGCGCCCTCATTCGGATAGCATCTAAAAGGAAAAAGGCAGCCACCCAAGAAATGGCGGAACTCTACAAATCGATTACGACGTTAGAACAGCAACACAAGAGGACCCAACTTTTGGAAACCTACGGGGAACTAATGCAGGCAAGACGCCAACTGAGGGATTTCCTCACAAAACGCCACTTACGCTCTCTGCAACAATCTAAGGGTTTCTTCTGCACCCATGCCAACAAGGGTGGCAAACACTTGGCACGGCTCCTGAAAGGCAATACGCCCCGCACACAGGTCCGCGCCCTGCGCCTCTCCTCGGGCGCCACGACTGCCTTCCCGGACCAAATCGCCGAAGAATTCAGGCGCTACTACCAATCACTGTACAACCTACAGGACCGAGACGGAGGGGTGGACGGGGTAACCGAGCATAGCAGTACCCAGGAATACTTAAGGGAGACCGTGACGAAAACATTACACCCAGACGCCGCAGAAGACTTGGATGTTGCAATTACACCAGAAGACATCCAGGCAGCCCTGAAATCCACCAAAACGGGAAAAGTGCCAGGCCCCGATGGCCTACCCTCCAGATATAAGACCTTCTCACCGATCCTGCTGCCCTGGCTGACTAAAGCCATCAATGCGGTGGCAGAGGGAGAAAAATTCGGAAGAGAATCTTTAGCAGCAATAATAACGGTACTACCAAAACCCGGGAAAGACCTGACGGCTTGCGGCAGCTACCGCCCGATATCATTGCTAAACGTGGACACCAAGTTGTTCACAAAAGTTTTAGCGACTAGACTCCAAAGGGTCCTCCCATCGTTGGTCCACGCGGACCAAACGGGGTTTATACCCGGCCAGGAGGCACGTGACAGTACCCTGAGGTTGTTCGCAATACAGCGCAGGGCGAGAATAATGCGAAAACTACTCCTATTACTTTCCACGGATGCCGAAAAGGCCTTTGACCGGGTGAAATGGCCCTACATGCTCGCCACTTTAGGCCACTTGGGGATGGGACCCAAACTCCTCACTTGGATACGCGCACTATACAATGAACCAAGGGCCGCGGTGAGAGTAAACGGAGCACTCACATCACAGTTTGAGATCTCCAACGGTACGAGACAGGGCTGCCCACTCTCACCGTTACTGTTTGCCCTCTCCCTGGAACCGTTATTACAGACGATCAGACAACACCCAGACATTCAGGGCCTCCCCTGGCGGGGTACAGAGCATAAAGTGGCCGCATACGCGGACGACCTTATGTTCTTTGTTGCCAACCCCAGAATCACGATGCCCAACATTTTGGCAGTAACGGAATACTTCGGCAAATTGGCAGGTTTCAAGCTTAACCTGTCCAAATGTGAAGTACTTAACGTCACCCTACCGGAGGAAGAATACACAGCTCTAGCATCCCTGTTTCCCTGCCGGTGGTGTTCAAGTAAGATGAAATACCTCGGGGTGTGGATAACGAAAGACCCGAATGACCTGTACTCACAAAATTTTACACCGCTACTGGAAACTATACTGGTGGACCTAAATAAATGGGCATACCCACATGTATCTTGGCATGGGCGGATCGCAGTCTTGAAAATGAACATCCTACCAAGACTCCTATACCCGTTCCAGACGATCCCGTTAGCAATACCCCCATCCTTCTTTGCCAAGCTGAAATCAGCGGTCATCCACTACATCTGGAGAGGCGAACGCTCAAGACTCCGTCATGACATCCTATGCTTGCCGCGACACAGAGGAGGCTTGGCGCTACCTGATTTTAAAAGATACCATCAGGCCACTGTCCTTCAATGCATCCTAGACCTGCACGCAGACCCGCAACGGCGCAAACAATGGGTTACTCTGGCACAAGAGGAACGGGGGGCACATCTACAGGCTGCGGTATGGGGGAAACAGGTGAACGCAAACCTGGACCGGGAAAAGGGAGATATTGTAGCGCAAACGTTCACCAGCTGGAGACGCATGAGGGAACAAGTACACATTTCGCCCACACCGAGCCCCTTGATGTCCATCACCTACAATGACGCAATAGGGGGGGGCTCACATCGACGTCTCTCCCTTTCGGAGGAGGCCGCGAACATCTCCCAATTATGAAGATATTACAGGATGGCAACATAAAGGCACTGGATTCCCTCCTAGGGGATACTCCCTGGAACCACCTCATAGCATTCAGATATATGCAAGTGACACACTTCTACAAACGCATGCGTGATAAAGAGCGCCTACACCGAACCCTGACGTGGTTTGAGGCATTGTGCGAGAAAGGCAAACCCGTGGGGAAAGCATATTTTATCAACACCTCTAAGTTGGACACCTTACGGAAAACGACACCTTCCGCAGACAATGGGAAACCATGCTCAATACTGCCTTCACCCGCACAGTGGGAGAACGCCTTGATATGGCAGCACAAGAGCTCCATCAGCTCACTATACCAGGAAACGAACTACAAGATAATCGCGTCCTGGTACCGAACTCCAGCGCTCCTCCACAGGATCTTCCCACCAACCCCTCCAACTTGTTGGAGGTGCCAAGAGGAAAGGGGCACGTTGATACATATTTGGTGGGAGTGCAACGCCCTTGTCCCCTACTGGAAATTGATACGACAAAACATAATCGACGTCCTGGAAGAGATACCCATGTGGAACGCGGCTCTGGCTCTACTGCATATTTCACAAATGCCGATAGCAAGGTATAAAAAGTCGATATTACGCCATTTACTCAACGCTGCCAGGGCTCTGATCCCCATATATTGGAAAAAGACAGAGACCCCCAGTGTGGAGGAATGGATACGCAGAGTGGAGGACATTCAGGGGCGGAGGCGATGCAAGCATCTCTGCTAGGCAGAGGGGACAGACACGCAGAGCTGTGGCGCCCATGGTTCACATATGTGTCCAGGATTCGATAGGTTGGAACGGGGAGGCCCGTGGGAGGGAGCCCGGACCCTTTGGGCGGAACCCGCATCTCCTCTCATAGCTAAATACCGTAACCTCACTCTTTTCCCCTCTCCCCTTTTTCTCGATCACGATTCTTGTGTCTATAATACACTCATCTTCCATACCATATACAAACACTTACGACTGATTTTACTGAAAACAAGCCACGATCACACGACCAGAGGAAAAGCAAACAAGACACACTACCACTGTAAATGCTACCCATGGACACACAATTAGATAAGGCAGAATCAAGAGCAGACATACGGCACAATGACAGGGAAGGCAGCTTGGACAGGGGACACGTGAATCCCCACCAGACTTAATCTACCGGGACATGAGTTTAGCGAGCACATAGGTAACTGACATGACGCGTAGCCTCCACATACATACCACATGCGAGGTCACCCGTCATAGGATCCCATACCGAACATGAATATCCATGAGCGACAAGGAGAGCTCGTAGACGCTGTCTACTACAAACAGAGTACATACTATACCTTACACATGACGATGGGATGAAAATAAAAGATAATTCACAACACTGCTAATCTACCTACAGAGAATCATAAGGCGTAAACATGTCCTGAAACTATGTTTGTTACTACAAAAGGCCTGCGAGCCTAACTTTCCTGTTATATTTTCCATACATGTCTTGAAACGACGTTTGTCATTACCAAAGGTCTGAGAGCCTAACCTTCCTGTTATGTTTTCCACAGTTGTATTATTTCAAAGGGGGGGGGGGGTAAAAAAAAAAAAAAAAAAGGAGGAGGGAAAATGAAACATATTGCAACATAGTAATGGAGCTCTGCTACATGGAATGATGTTTTAGGTTCAAAATGTCCGACACCACACTTGTATGTCGATTGTTTTTCATGACGGCCTGCGAGCCGAATTGTCAGATTATCCTACAACCAACAAATAAAGAGATTTACAAAAAAGAATAGTAATATGAATAAAACTATTTATTTAACTTAATTAAGGGGGGGGGGCTCAGATTGCTAAATATTGATAATAACACTCTAGCATTAGGAATACTTGTATCGAAGACACTCACAAGAAAACAGTAACAGATCCACAGGAGCAAGGTGCAGGAAAGTATTTTTACTTTATTATTCATCCTACCGAACGACGGGCCGTTCGTGCATTTCCATCGGTACTTTCTGAAAAGCTGGAGGTCTTAGCGGTGTTCGGTTAGTCGAGTGTCCGTTTTGAGTAACAGGCACTCGTCGACCAAACACCGCTGTTCGCGGGTTTAAGATGGCCGTCGCCACGTGTTCGGCTGACGAAATGGTGGCCACCCAGGGAATACAGCAGAGTGTTAGTGCGTTCAAGGGAATATAACAGGCAATCAGGTAGGTAAATTACAGCCACCCTTCACACCAGGGTGGTCCGGTTGTTCGGTAGTTTAGTTCGTATGGTGAATATAGCCGTTCACATGCAAGCTGGTATATCTTTATACCGAACAAAGTATAGCCACCTATGGTGGTGGGTGATTCTGTGTAATCCAGGTACAGGGAAAACTCTTAAGTGCCAACAATAAAAGGGAATAGATTGGACAGCCAAAGGGGTTCTGCTACATACACTCTCAATTAACTTTATACATATTTACTTTATATACAATGTAAACGGTATACACACATACTTAATTCTATATAATTATATTCTCCTTATAGCAAGGCAGTAAGGAAAGTCTGCATTATATTCTTAATTAAGAAGGTGGGAAATACCCACAATGCACTTTCCTTACCTTCTCTTACTAATCTTTCTCGCATCCTGAACGCACTTAAGCTCTTCATATATGAGACCATCTTGAAAATGGATCCACGTAATATCCTTCCCCTTCTTCTTGATCCACCAGTCTCTCTTTAGCCCAGATTTTGATGAACATGTAGGACCCTCTGATTGGTGTTTTTAAACATTTCATCAAGCCTGGTTTTAGGGTGTCCTCATTGGCCCTTGACACCAGCTGTAAACAAGACAACTCTAGTTGATTTGAGCATTCTGATGTTGCTATGACTACTTTTGGTTTCATATCAGTGGATATAAATTATGTCATAAACGGTTTTGTGTTGCACAGGGAAAGTCAATGCTTCAGTGTCAAGCATGCAAAATGTGCAGTCTATTAACAGTCACTCACTCACTCACTCAATCAATCTGCAATGAATGATATCAATGTAGCATTGATTGATTCCTAAATGGATCCCAGGTACTGATTTCATATCAAACAATAGTTGTTGTTGTTTTTTTACTACAGTAGTAGTGTTTCACATTCATCTAAATAAATACTGGTTCTTACATTTATACTAGGAATAGATTATACCTTTAAATACTCTGCCAGAATATAATGTGACCCTACAAAGGTGCCATACAAGAAACTCCCCATCAGACATACATTAACATTAATATGGGGTCAAAACATATCAAATGTACTTAAAGAAACACTCTAACATTAAGGATACAAAAACATTTCTCACTATATAGATTCATCCCCCCCTCCTTCACCCTAAAACAAACTTTACATTTTAAAAGAAATGAGATTTTCTTAGCTTTAGTTCCATAATGTGACGGTTTCTGTTTTCACCGCAAATGCCAATTCTCTACGGCTAAAATTATCTTTACAGATGAAACATTCAAATGTTTCTCCATTAAGCTGTAGTCGTTCTGGTGCTTACAGTGTCCCTTTAAATTGGTTTGTTGCCCTACGTATGTGTGAAACATTCTTTCAAGAGTAGTACTGTTGTTTGTGCGTCCACAAATTTAGTGATGTATTTCCCTCCATTTAACCCGTTAACGCCGTTACGGCGTTCCATGCCGTCCCCATTATAATGGGCTTTAAAGCCGTTGCGGCGGCATGGAACGCCGTAACGGCTTTGAGCCCCAGGAGGTAAGTTATACTTACCTCCACCTCGATCCTCTTCTGGAGGGCTGCCTGACAGCCCAGGCAGCCCTCCCACGGCAAATGAGGCCCCCGGGGGCCATGTGATCGCTCTCAAAGAGCGATCACATGGCCCCCTATAGCTGGCTATGGATCTGCCAGCAGGGGGACTGTCTAAAATATCAGACAGTCCCCCTGCTGGTAAGAAAGTATAAAAAAAGAAATTAAACATGTTAAAAAATAAATTGAAAATATTTTTATATATATATAATATGTATATATAATATATATACATATTATATATATGTAACGTCATACAAAGTGTATTTTAATACTAATATAAGTATATATATTAGCATTAAAATACACTTAGAATGATGTTACATATATAATATGTATATATATTATATATATAATAGATGTACATATATATTATATATATATATACACGTATAATTAAAATAATAAATAAATAAAATAATAAAATAAATAAATAAAATATTGAAACAAAATTTAATATAAATTATATATGCATATGTAATTTCATTCTAACTGTATTTTGTTATTAATATATATATATATATTGGTAACAAAATACACTTAGAATGACATTCTATATATATATATCCATCTATATATAAAATACAAATAACCGCAAATATATATATATAGATAAATACATATAATTACATTAGTATACACGTAGAATTTAAATACATATATGTATATATATAAAAATTCTACATGTATATTTAAGTAATCTTTTAACATAATTACGTGATTTGATTAATTAAAATTTGATTGACATGCCTGACAACACAGGGAGAAAGTGCAGAGAATTTAATTCGCAAGCACTATATTTGACCCTGTCATTCTCCACGACACCATAAAACCTGTACATAGGGGGTACTGTTTTACTCGGGAGACTTCGCTGAACTCAAATATTAGTGTTTCAAACTGGTAAATTTTATTACAACGATGATATTGTAAGTAAAAGTGACGTTTTTTGCATTTTTTACAAACGAACGGCACTTTTATGGACTATATTATTGTTGTAATATGTTTTACTGTTTTAAAACACTAATATTTGTGTTTAGTGAAGTCTCCCGAGAATAACAGTACCCCCCATGTACAGGTTTTATGGTGTTTTGGAAAGTTAGAGAGTCACATATAAGGCTTGCGTTTCATTTTTTTCACATTGAACTTTGCTAGATTGGTTATGTTGCCTTTGAGAGCGTATGGTAGCCCAGGAATGAGAATTACCCCCATGATGTCATACCATTTGCAAAAGTAGACAACCCGAGGTATTGCAAGTGGGGTATGTCCAGTCTTTCTTAGTAGCCACTTAGTCACAAACACTGGCCAAATATTTGTTTTTTGCTTTTTTCACACAAAAACAAATATGAACGCTAACTTTGGCCAGTGTTTGTGACTAAGTGGCTACTAAAAAAGACTAAACATACCCCACTTTCGGGGCGTGGCTTGCCGTGCATGGAGTGAGTCGCACACCACAGGAGCTCCGCCGCCTCGGACCACAAAGCCCCATATCAATGCCACACTACACCACAGCGATGGGCAGAACGAAGCGCCAGGGCACCCCGGGACCATCTGGGTCCAGCCCGCAAAGAAAAACCGCAGGTCCGCTCGATGAATTCCTCTCCTTTTCTGATAGCACGAGACCCGCGAGACACGCGGACAAGATGGCGGCCGCTTCCCCAGGGGCGGAGAGTAATGCAAGCTCGGAGCCAGGGGCGGCCGGCGGAGACCCTCTTGCGAGGATCACTGCCGAACTGGCAACCATCTCAGCCAACATGCTCTCAAAGTCTGACAAGACTGCCCTAGTAGCGGAGCTGCGGTCGGCGATACGAGAGGAGATACAGGAGGTACGGAGAGACCTTTCAGCGCTAGAAGAGAGAGTCTCGGAACTAGAAGGGGAGAACCTCAGGGCCATACAACACTCCCAATCGGCAGACCATGCCACAGCTAGGCAAGGCTCTGTGCTGCTTGACCTCCGAAGACAGGTGGAAGACCTGGACAACAGGGGTAGGCGCAATAATATTAGAATTCGGGGCCTACCTGAAACTGACCAAGAAAACCTGACCTCAACCCTCACACAGTTATTTACCCACATCCTGGGCGACATCGCCCCAGAGGACTTTCAAATAGAACGTGCTCACAGGGCCCTGCGCCCCCCCAGGAGAGACGGCCTGCCACGTGACGTGATCTGCTGCCTCCTGTCCTTTCAACTTAAGGACGCCATCATGAGAGCAGCACGCCCTCAGACCATCACCTTCCAAGAGGCCACTATCTCGCTATACCAGGACTTATCCACCCTCACTCTGGATGCACGAAGGGCTCTGAGGCCTCTCACGCATGCACTCCAAGAGAAACGTATTCCCTATAAGTGGGGCTTCCCCTTCAGCCTCCAGGCCAAGCGAGGGAACACGTGGTGCACACTGAGGTGGCCCAACGACGTACCCAGTTTCCTGAGGACGATGGACTTGCCACCGGTTTCCATCCGCAACTGGATTTTGGACCAACCCCCGGCCCGCCCGGACCATCCTGAAGTACCGGCTCCGCTACGCAACCAGGCACGGAGCGACACACAGCCCACACGATGGGGAGGCCCTGATGAGCCCGAAGAATAATCTGATCCATACAGGCCCCGGAGCTTCCCTGCCCTCCTGCACTGACTTAACCTGCTGAGATTACCCCATGGCTCCGCGATATCAGATAAGTACTCACACTTTCATCCACTGGGGTACTGCCATGTTCCCCATCCTGCCAAGTGTAGGGGGACCTAGGGCCTATAGTTCTGACCATCACGGGTTATTGGGGTGGGCCTGCACCTCTCACGATCTGACTGTCTCTTGGGTGGGGTACGGGCGTGGGATTCACCGATGCCTTCCGGGTCAACCATGCAATGGAACTCACCTTACCGGGGTTCCTGAGATGAGGCATACTGGTTTTGTTTTCCCCTCATGACATGCCATTGCCCCGGTTCCTTCTCGTAGACCGACTTACTGGAGGTCTACCTCCCCCCTGCCCCGCAGACCACCTCGCCAGTAACTGTTGACCCGCATGACAACCCATAAACTGGGGCCGAGTGGACACACACTGAACCAGGGTTGGGTGGCGGGGTTTGGGTATATCGGGGGTTCTTTGCCTAGGCTGGAATGTCACATGTTTTGTGAAATGTAACCTGCCCTGTTTCTTACACACCCGCATGCTATCGTTTGATCTTTCTGTTTGGGGCTCCTAGCACTTTGAGCAGATTGGATGACCACACCGCAGCGACTCCCTAACCCACGGGCACCAATTGCCCCCCACCCACACGATGTGCCGCTCAAATGATTCCCTTAGCTGGGAGGGGGGAGGAGGGCCCCTTGGGGTGATCTGACCTAACCCCGGCACTGTGTTGGGCTTGCCTGTCCCCCAGTTCTGTTATATGTCAGTCCACATGCCTCCACGCACCCATAAAGTTTGTTTTCTGTTAATTGCTTTTATGTTATGCTTGCCATGCTGCTGTCGTGTTTTCGCTCCCGGGGCTGAGCGGACCGCCCGTGCTGTCCATGGGACGGCCCGCGCTGCCACGGGACGAGAGGCTCTGGGGGCGGGAGGGCCTGGGTATGGTTTCACTCAATGGGGATATTGAGAGCAATGTATGACTTTGCATGATATGTACTGTTTGTGAACACCCGACTAACCCTGCCTATGTGTGCGACGATCCCTGGACTGGCTCGACTGACGTACCCTCATATACTGCCACCCCGATTGGTCCGGGGTCGGCCCGTGAACCAGGACACGGATTCATTCACTACACCCGACCCACCATGGCATGACTGGAAGGCCCCTATCGTTGCTACCCCCCTAGAGACATAGCATAAGACATAGTGCCCCCTTCCCGGTGCCCGTCCTCCGGATGCTCTGACGAACCTGACGGTTTACGGTAGGACGCCTCTGGGGACACGCGTTAATCCTGCCCGGACTTAATTCCCTGCCCGCCCACTCCAGCTACCTAACGAGACCCCCAGTAGACTTGCCGAGCGACAACGTGGTCCGAGGGGCCGCGGTCCCTGGTATATCCTGACAGACCACACCCGCAAGACTTCCGTGACCCCCTGCGACCGGCCCTCTTGTAAATTAGGTCACCCTAGCTAGACCTAGGGCTACGGTTGCCTATACCACAGAGCCCCTTCACGGGCTAGCACCCTAACCTCTCCCATCCACCCCTCTCCCTACTGTCCCTCTCTGCCCTTTACATCCCTTTTCCCCCTCCTCCTTTCCCCCGGCGCCCCGCTCCCTCCAGGAGTACGGTGCCGCTGCTCGGACATGGCGTCGGGCTTCAGACCCTCGCCTTTGCTCCTGAGGACACATAATGTCCGAGGTCTCAACTCCCCAAATAAAAGGCGCCACCTGCTGCACACTCTATGGTCACAAAAGGTTTCAGTAGCTTTTCTACAAGAAACACATCTGAAAGGAGTTGATGCCCCGCGGATTAAAGACAGGAGATTTCCATTGGGATTTTACGCTAACCACCCCGATGCTAAACGTGCGGGAGTTGCCATCCTCTTCTCCCACAACACCCCGTTTCTCAGCTCAGCGACACAGGCTGATCCCATGGGCAGATTTTTATTTGTTAAGGGCACGATAGCTGACCACACATACACGTTCGCTACAATTTACTGCCCCAATAAAGGGCAACACCGATTCTTGGCTAAATCCCTCGTGCAATTGGAGAGGTTCCGGGAGGGAACTCTGATCCTCACTGGTGACCTCAACATCCCCCTGGACCCCCGGATGGACTCTTCCGTGGGCTCTAGCGCCATTCCCCCGCACTGTATCCGGCAAGCTAAGCAAGCCCTGTCCAGATCGGGCCTGGTGGACTGCTGGAGGGTGGCGCATCCTGATGACAAAGATTACACATGCTACTCAGCAGCACATAATAGGTATAGCAGAATTGATTATATCTTCCTAGCACAGGAATACCTCCCCTTCCTCATGTCCTCCTCGATAGGGCTACAACACGACTCTGATCACGCTCCGGTCCAAGCCACCACTCTTCAAACCCAGTGACCGCCACTGGAGGCTAAACGAAACTATCCTGACGGACAACACTATCGCCACACAAATAACCCAGACCCTGACCCAATACTTCCATGACAATGTCAGGCCCGACACTGCACCCCTCACGGTCTGGGAGGCACATAAATGCGTGATCCGGGGACACATGATTAAATTGTGCTCCCGGCGGAAAAAAGAGCGCTCGGCCAGAACGCAGGAGCTGCTACGCGAAATAGCCGCCTTGGAGACAACCCATAAAAGTGACCAGACGGACGAAACATACCGACGCCTCACAGACACACGAAGGCAGCTTAGAGACCTGTTATCACAGAACTTACTTCAGACCTTACGCAAATCCCACAGACACTTTTATGAGTTTTCTGACAAATGCGGTAGGACACTAGCCCGCTCACTGCAGCAGACACGGAGACAACACCATATCCACCAGATTAAAGGAAAGGACGGGACACTGAGAAGGACTCCGTCAGATATCTTGCACACGTTTAGGCTTTTCTATGAGGAGCTATATAATCTAGATACCACGACACGACGATCAGATAGACCCCAACACCTGCACAAAATAAACGCCTTCCTCACAGAACACGTAGGCCGAACGCTCCCGGAGGAACTAGCCGAGGAGCTAGAACAGCCTCTGACGGGGGAGGAACTCGCAGCCGCACTCAAAAGCTCTAAGTCGAATAAAGCACCGGGCCCCGACGGTTTGACGGTCTCATACTTACGAAAGTTCAAAGACATACTGTTACCACATCTGTTACAGGGTCTCAACTCCTTGCTAGACGGCGGGCGGTTCCCGACGGACACCCTCCGCGCCACGGTCACGGTCATACCTAAAGAGGGGAAAGACCCCACTGAATGTGGGAGCTATAGACCGATCTCGCTCCTCAATGCCGATCTTAAGCTTTTCGCAAAAACCATCGCGGTGAGACTCGCCCGCGTCCTCCCCACTCTGGTCCACCCAGACCAGGTGGGGTTCATTCAAGGACGGGAAGCTCGAGACAACACCATCCGAGCCCTACATATGATCCACTCGGCTGGATCGACAAACAGCAGCCTAATCCTGGTCTCCACAGACGCGGAGAAGGCCTTTGACCGGGTCGACTGGCAGTACCTTGAAGCCACCCTCAGTCACATGCGGTTTGGCCCCCACATACGCTCGTGGATCCTCGCCCTGTACACGAACCCGACGGCCCGCATTCGGATTAACGGCGGTCTCTCAGCCCCCTTTGCCATCCGGAACGGCACCAGGCAGGGCTGCCCCCTGTCCCCCCTCCTGTTTGCCCTCTCTCTAGAACCCTTCCTAGAGGCGGTCAGACGGGACGGGGGAATCACCGGGTATAGACACCACCACTCTGAACATAAAGTAGCCGCCTATGCCGACGACATGCTGTTCTTTCTAGATAACCCCGCGGTCTCCTTCCCTAATCTCCTCCGGGCCTTCCGAATCTTCGGTGAGATCTCCAATCTCAAGCTAAACCTCAGCAAATCGGAAGCCTTGCCGATCTCACTCGCCGCCGAGAGAGTCACGCACTTAAAGTCGCAGTTTCGCTTTTCCTGGTGTGATACGAAACTCAAGTATCTCGGCGTCTGGTTGCCCAGTGACCTAACACTCCTGTTCCAGTTAAACTTTCTCTCCATCCTTTCAGTCCTTCAAGCGGATCTTCACCGTTGGAAGGGCCTCTACGTCTCGTGGTTTGGCCGAATTAACGCCGTGAAGATGAATGTACTCCCGCGCCTCCTGTACTTGTTTCAAGCCATCCCCATTACGATACCCAGGTCCTTCTTCCAAACATTAGACACAGCGATACGGCAGTTTGTTTGGAACGGTAAGGCGAGCAGAATTAGCAGGAAGCTCCTAGAGCACCCTAAAAGTAAAGGAGGCGCGGGACTCCCTTCCCTCCGGGGATACTACCATGCGGCACACCTACTCAGGGTTGTTGACTGGCACGCACGCCCCACGGCCAAACTGTGGGTCCCCATGGAGCGGACACAGGCGGGGGGAGTACTCCCCTCCCGCCTATGGCTCAGTTCACTCACTCTAACAGCGCTACGAACGGGCAATCCGCTGACCGACGCCACACTGCGAGTCTGGTGTAAATTACGGTTCACACATCAACTCACCACCACCGACGGTCCCCTTACACCCATCACACATAACCCACGGGTGGGAGGGGGACTCACACCTTCAGACTTACGCGCCTTCACAGACACCAGTTGGCTCAGTTTTCGGCAGTTGCTGCGGGGTACCCACCTCAGACCTCTCACCGATATACTGGGGGACAAGACACCAACTGGAATAGATCACTTTCATTACGCCCAAATTCGAGCTTACTACGCGACCTTCCCTAACAAACATTGCCTGACCAGACCGCCCACGCAGTTCGAATCCCTTTGTATAGCACAAATCCATCCGGAAAGGGGGGTCTCACAGCTATATGCGACCCTACTTGACGGCGAACATCAGCCCCCTCCGAGGTACATCGCGAAATGGGAATCGGACACGGGGTCTACACTCACGGAGCAGGAATGGGACAAGATCCTCATACTGACTCACAAATGCTCCATCAGCTCTAAGCTTCAAGAGACTAGCTTTAAAATCCTCACACACTGGTATAGAACTCCAGACATTATACACCGTATAGACCCGAGTATACCAAACGAATGCTGGAGGTGTGGGGCCCCTGATGGCTCTTTTATTCATATCTGGTGGAGTTGCCCTGACATCACTCCCTTCTGGTCAGAGATTAGGGAGACCATCCGTCTCATAACGGATATTACCATTCCTCTCCAACCCCTCGCCATGCTCCTTCACCACACAGACATGTCCATCTCTGCATACAAAAAATCACTACTCAAACACCTGCTGTCCGCGGCAGCGGCATTAATCCCAACTAGGTGGAAACAGAAGGATGCGCCTACCCTCTGGCAGTGGCTGGACAAGGTGGGAGAGATACACCATATGGAATCACTCACGGCAGCGCTCTATGGGAGGCTTGAGAAATGTGATCGTACCTGGGCGCCGTGGCTGTGGTACCTTATGATGGATGGAGCGGGAAGTCGGAGGCCTTCACCCCCTTCCCCCCCCCCCCCTCTCCTCCCTCCCCCTCCTCCCCTGTCTCGCCCCCCCCTGACTGAATAATGGACAATTGACCATTCGACTGAATAGGGACCCACTCTACCTCATAAACGCCCACCCTCCCTGGACGCCCCCTGTGTTCATATGTTCCAACTTCCACCGTACCCCACACCCACTGCTACTTACTTGTACGGCCTTGAGATGCCCGGACTCCGGCATCGACAATGCTTACAATGCACAGGCCCAATGCCTGAATGCCGCCCGCACAAACCCAGACGTGCGATTTGCTCCTAGACATGACCAGACGCCCGACAATCGGACCTAAGAGACCGGAACTACCGACATAGAATACCCACACGTAATAACCTCAGACAGAAGGATAGCAATAATCTGACGAACAAGACGGTACTCACTTACCATATGACTGAAATATTAATCTCACCGGGTACATGCATCTGGATAAATGCGCAACCCACTTGGGGTACTGACCTCCTCATTTCGCCCACGATACGTCCTACATGCTAGCGGGGGATTGCCCCCAAAGCGCCCCCTCTGGTAGGGACGCCCCGAGCTCCCGGTTCCCCGTACAGTCGCTGTCACCCATTTTGATAGGAAGCAATCACTGTTACAAGTTTTACCCTCAATGGTTGTTATGGTGCATATATAACAAATGAATAGTAGATATTGTTGTTACTAAACCGATGTTAACTTTTTTTTTTTTAATTAACCTGTTTTCAATGTCTATTGATATAAGTACACCTGTACCTCCCTTGTGATGTATGTCTACTATAAAACGAAAATAAAGATTGTCTAAAAAAAAAAAAAACATACCCCACTTTCAATACCTTGGCTTGTCTACTTTTTCAAATGGTATGCCATTATGGGGGTAATTCTCATTCCTGGGCTACCACACCGTCTCAAAGGTAACATTACTAATCTGGCAAATTTCAATTTGAAAATGGAACGTTCTATATTTGACCCTGTAACTTTCCAAAACAACAAAACCTGTTAATGGGGGGTACTGTTGTACTCGTGAGACATCGCTGATTACAAATATGTGCATTTTGTTGCAGTAAAACCTAACAGTATTATGACATTTACAGCTAAAATGTGAGGCGGAACTACACATTTTTAAAAAATAAATACATTTCTCACAGTTTTTTTTATTTTATTCATAATAAATTATATTCCATATATGAATAGTTAATGGTAAATTAAAGCCCTGTTTCTCCTGAACAAAATTATATATAATAAGTGTGGGTGCATATAATATGAAAGAGGGGAACTACGGGTGAACAGACATATAGCGCAAATTCCAGTTTTTGTTTACGTTTTGTTTTGATCAGAACGTGCACTATTGACTCCGTCCTGAAGGGGTTAACCCCTTAAGACCGCAGCCAAATGTACAAGTTGTGATCCAAAAAAAACGTAAACAAAACCTGGCATTTGCGCTATATGTCTGTCCAACCGTAATTCACCTCTTTCATATTAAATGCACCCACACTTATTATATATCATTTTATTCAGGGGAAACAGGGCTTTCATTTAACATCAAATATTTAGGTATGGAACATAACTTAATATGAATACAATATAAAAAAATGAGAGAAAATAAGATTTTTTTAAAATTTTCTTAGTTCTATGTGACATTCTAACTGTGAATGTCATAATACTGTTTGCTTTTACTGCAATGAAATACACATATTTGTATTCAGCGATGTCTCACGTGTAAAATAGTACCCCCTATGTACAGGTTTTATGGTGTTTTGGGAAGTTACAGGGTCAAATAAAGCATGTTACACTTTTTATTTTTTTCACATTGAAATTTGCCAGTTTGGTAACGTTGCCTTTGAGACTGTATGGTAGCCCAGGAATGAGAATTACCCCCATGATGGCATACCATTTGCAAAAGTAGACAACCCAAGGTATTGCAAATGGGGTATGTCCAGTCTTTTTTAGTAGCAACTTGGTCACAAACACTAGCCAAAGTTAACGTTAATATTTGTTTGTGTGTGAAAAATGCAAAAAACTAATTTGAAAGTCAATTTTGGCCAGTGTTTGTGACTAAGTGGCTACTAAAAAAGACTGGACATACCCCATTTGCAATACCTTGGGTTGTCTACTTTTGCAAATGGTATGCCATTATGGAGGTAATTCTTATTTCTGGGCTACTATACGGTCTCAAAGCCAACGTAACCAATCTGGCGAATTTCATTGTGAAAAAACTGAAACGCAAGCCTTATGTTTGACTCTGTAACTTTTGAAAACACCCTAAAACCTGTACATGAGGGGTACTGTTATACTCGGGAGACTTTGCTGAACACAAATATTTGTGTTTCAAAACAGTAAAAAGTATTACAGCAAAAATATTGTCAGTGTAAGTGCCGTTTGTGTGCGAAAAATTAAATAAATTTCACTTTCCCTGACAATATCATTGTTGTAATACATTTTACTGTTTTGAAACACAAATATTTGTGTTCAGCAATGTCTCCCGAGTAAAACAGTACCCCCCATGTACAGGTTTTATAGTGTCTTGGAAAGTTATAGGTTTAAATATACTGCTAGCAAATTAAATTCCCTTTACTTTCGGCATGGGTTGTTAGGCAGGTCCCGCTAATTGTAATTAATTAGGATACCTAATTATGTAAAATTCTTACATAAATATATATGTAAAATTATTACATAAATATATATGTAAAATTATTATATATACACACACGTGTGTGGATATATATATATATGTATATAATTTTTTTACAATTATTTTTATTTATATATAGGTATATACATATTGTGATGTATACGTATATACTTAGGTATATACA
Organism: Pelobates fuscus; assembly: GCF_036172605.1. Taxonomy (NCBI): domain Eukaryota; kingdom Metazoa; phylum Chordata; class Amphibia; order Anura; family Pelobatidae; genus Pelobates; species Pelobates fuscus. The sequence continues at coordinate 296,769,793 of NC_086318.1, forward strand.
TATATATATTATTTCGTTCTACGTGTATTTTGATATCTATATATATATTAATATCAAAATACAGTTAGAACGAAATTACACACATATATATATTTTTAATTGTTTTTTTTTAATTTTTTTTTTTTTAACGTATTTATATTTTTTTATTATAAAATATATATATATATTATAATTATGTATATATTTAATCAATATCCTTCTACGTGTATTTTGATATTAATATATATATATAATTATATATATATATATAAATATTAAAATACACTTAGTGTATGTGTAAATGTGTGTGTCTATATATATATATATATATATATATATATATATACACACATACTTAGATCATATATATAATATCTATATATAAATGATCTAAGTATATTTGATGTGTAACTTATTTTATTTTTAACTTTAAGGGGTTAAGAGGGGAGCAGAGGGGCAGAGACAGTGTCAGCCAGTGATTTTACATCACTGGCTGACACACAGGATCAGTGATCACAGTGACAGGCTGTCACTGTGATCACCTCCTGCAGATCACGGTAATTGGCCACAGGGGGAGGCTGTCACTGCGATCAGATCGCAGGGAGAGGAAGTCTCTGCATTCAGATCGCAGAGACAGCCTCTCCCTGCGATCATACTCTGCAGATCGCGGTCACGGACCGCAGGGGGACTGCCTGGGGGGCCAGGCATGTCCCCCGACCGCGATCTGCAGATTGAAAATGCCGCGGCTCCATGTGTCAGCCGATTTTAAAATCGGCTGACACATGGTAAATACCGATCGCAGTGACAGCCTGTCACTGCGATCGGAAGCTGCAGACCGCGGTCCCCAGGCACAGGGGGGCTGCCTGGGGGGCCAGGCATGCCCCCCGACCGCGATCTGCAGCGGCCATGTGCCGCCGGCAACGTGGGGGGTAAGACCGCCCAGGACGTACTATGCCGTCCTGCGGCGTTTAGAGCCGCCCAAATAAGGACGGCATAGTACGTCCTGCGGTCTTAAGGGGTTAAAGCTGTAGTGGAGTCCTTGATTTTGCAAGATTTTCTGTGGCTGTGGTTCTGGTGGCTCCTTCTGGTATTGCTGTTCCATTTGCCATTTATTTCCTCATATCCTGGCTTTCATTTTTTCTCCTTTTTTCCTTCAGTTGTCCAGTTGTTTGGATATGAAATCTCCATTCCATTCACCAAAATGATGTATCCCTAATAAAAAAAAAAAATTAAAAAAAATTGCTCTTTGCTATCATGGAAAATATGTATATCTATCTATGTGCACATAATACGTATTATGTAACTATGCAACACTATATTAAAAAACATAAATTTTGCTTACCGAAAATTTCTTTTTCCTGAAGATTAGAGGCAGTGCTTATACCACAGGGATATCCAATCTGGAGGGAAAAAACAGGCAGGCAAATCTCCAAACATTTTAATCCCTCCCCTAATTACCTCCTTTCCCATAAGTAGCAGCTCCTCCTGATCATCCCCAGACAATACATAAGCCAAATAGCTGCAAAATTACTTAGTTTATTAGAAAAAAGGGGCGGGAATTGTAGCACTGCCTCTAATCTTCAGGAAAAAGAAATTTTCGGTAAGCAAAATTTATGTTTTTCCTTTCAGATTAGAGGCAGTGCTTATACCACAGGGATATAATAAAGCAGATCCAGAGGGCGGGTTCATTTCACTACTGCTTGAAGCACCTTGCGCCCAAAAGCTGCATCCTCCGAGGCCAGTATGTCCAACTTGTAGTGTCTTGAGAAAGTATGGAGAGAGGACCACGTAGCCGCTGAACAAATCTGAGAAGGAGAAGCAGCCGCTCGCAGTGCCCAGGACGTTGAAACAGCTCTAGTAGAATGAGCCTTTAAAGGGCCTGCATGATTCATGCCATTCTTGGAATAAGCCAACTTCCTTGTGCCCTTGAATAAGACAAAAAGACTGTTATCCTTCCTGAAGGATTCTGTCGCTTTTAGATATTGCAAAAGACATCTCTTTACGTCTAGGCAGTGAAATTTGCTTTCCAAAGCGTTAGACGGATTCTGACAAAAAGTTGGTAAGACCACTTCCTGGTTAACATTTGAAACAGAAAAAACTTTCGGGCTGAACGAAGGATCGAGCTTTAGAACCACCTTGTCCTGATGAAAAACTAAAAAAGGAAAATTTGCCCTAAGAGCTTGGATCTCACATACTCTTTTAGCAGATGTAATAGCCACCAAAAAAACAGTTTTCAATGAAATGATCTTTAGGGAAGCTTCCTCCAATGGTTCAAAGGGCGGCTCACAAAGCGCGGAAAGGACTAAGTTTAGATCCCAGGGAGGACAGGTTTCCCTAGCATAGGGCACCAAACGAGTCAGAGCTCTGAAGAACCTAGAAATCAGAATATTTGAGGCCAGGCATCTGAGGGAGAAGAAACTGATAGCAGAAACTTGTAATTTCAATGATGCAGGTTTAAGGCCTTTTGCAAATCCCATCTGAAGGAAACTTAGGATCTTCTGTATGGACGCGGAAACCGGGTTGACTTCAAACCTACAACACCACTGACAAAATATCTTCCAAATTCTAGTGTAGATCTTAGATGTAGATTCCTTGTTAGTTGCCAACAGGATTTTAATCACTTCAGGATCCAGACCTTTGCTCTCTAAAATCTGGAATTCAGAAACCAAGCCGTCAACTGGAATTTCCGAAGGGTCGGAAGAGGCACCATGGCGTCCTCTAGAATTTCTCCTGAAAGAGGCAACTTCCAAAAGGTGGCCCCTGGAAAGTTCAGGAGAACCGAGAACCAACTTCTTCTCGGCCACCATGGAAGGATTAGGATAATTCTTACATTCTCCAGCCTTACTTTTTGAAGTATTCTGGGAATAAGCACTACTGGCGGAAAGATATAAGCCAGGTTGAACTTCCATGGAACTGACAGGGCATCTATGAAATCCGGCCTGTCTGCTGGATTTAGGGATGCAAACCGTCTTGTCTTCCTGTTCATTCTGGATGCCATCAGGTCTATCTCTGGAACACCGAAGCGGTCTGTGATGAAATTGAAAGTTCTGCATGACAGGGACCAATCTGCTTGTTTCAAATGATGCCTGCTCAGGGCATCTGCCACCACATTGAACTTTCCTAAAATGTGAACTGCAGAGATGGACATAAGGTGCACTTCTGCCCACAGCATGATCATTGAACACAGGCTTTCTAATCTTGTCGATCTCGTACCTCCCTGTTTGTTCAAATATGCCACTGTCGTACGATTGTCTGAACGAATTTGAATATGTCGATTTTTGATGAGAAACTGAAACGCCAAGAGAGCCATCCATACGGCCTTTAATTCCCTGAAGTTCGAGGAACTTCTCATATCCTTCTCTTGCCAGGACCCCTGCTTCTTTATGTCTCCCAGATGGGCCCCCCAGCCCAGCGCAGAGGCGTCTGTTGTTATGATAGTGAAGGACTTCATCCGGAACGACAGACCCTCGTGGAGGAATCGAGAAGATGTCCACCACTGCAGACTTTTCAAAGTTAGATTGTTGAACCTCATCAGCCCATCTAGGCCGAGTTCCTGTCGATTCCAGACTAGCAGAATGTTTCTTTGTAGAGGTCTCATTCTGGCTTTTGCCCAACCGACTGCCGGAATTGAGGCTGTAAACAGACCGAGCAAGCACATGGCTTCTCTGATTGAAAACACACTCTTTACTCTGAGATTCCGGATTAACCGCTTGATCTTTAGTTTCTTTTCTTCTGGCAGGAATAACTTCATTGCGATAGAATCCAAAATTAGACCCAAGAACTGGATCCTTTGAACTGGCACTAGTTCCGATTTGTTGAAATTTATTAGCCAGCCATGCTTTTCCAGCGATTTGATGGCTGTCCCCAGATCTAACTGTAGTTGAACCTGGGACTCTGCAATCAACAGCCAGTCGTCCAAATACGGAATGACAGCGATGCCCATACCTCTTAGAAAAGCTGAAACGACTACTAGAAGCTTTGTGAATACTCTGGGCGCTGATGATAGGCCGAAAGGCAGTGCTCTGAATTGGTAATGTTTGGTTACCGATTGGCAGCATACCACAAACCGTAGAAAACTTTTGCTGGATTCCGCTATGGGTACATGAAGATAGGCATCTTTCAAATCCAGGGACGCAAACCAATTTTTTGGGTGAATAAGCAGAGCCGCTGATTTTACTGTTTCCATGAGGAATTTCTTTTTGATAATTCGCTTGTTTACGGCTTTTAGGTCTAGAATAGGTCTGAACGAACCATCCGGTTTTGGCACCAAGAAAAGTCTTGAATAGGTGCCTTGATGTCTTTCCTTTATAGGAACTTCTTCCACCACTCTTTTTAGTAACAGAGTCGACACTTCTCGCATCAGAGAGAGTTCCATATCTAGAGACTGAACCCTGGAACATAGAAACCTGTTCATTGGGGCTTGTGATAATTCTAGAGCGTATCCGTGCTCTATCACTGTAAGGACCCAGCGATCTGATGTCGTCTCTTTCCAATGCTCTAGGAAGTGACTCAACCATCCACCCACAGGCCTGGCGTCATAATTTTTTATTTCTCTTGGCAGTAAACCTTTCCTTCTTCCTATAATCAAAGGCTCTTTGCTGTTGACCCTTGAAATAGTTTCTACGAAAGGAACTTCTAAATGAGGGACGTGTCTCTGCGTTACGGCTTCTAGACTGCTTCCTATATGATACTGGTAAAGCTTTCCTTCCTTCCTTCATCTGTTTCAACAGCTCATCCAGTTTAGAACCGAAAAGTCTTCCTGGTTCAAAAGATAGTTCACACAGTGAATTTTTAGATGCCGCATCTGCAGACCAATTTCTAAGCCAAAGCGCTCTCCTGGCGACTGTTGAAATACCTATATTCTTGGCCGATAATTTCAGGCTTTCTGTAGAAGCATCCACTAAAAAATCAGATGCCATCTTGATATTTTTTAATAGCTTTAACGGGTCTTCCTTAGCTTCTCCCGTATATACCTTTTCTAGTTCTTCCAACCAAAGTTTTTGGGCCTTGGCAACGGATGACCCCGTAATCAAAGCTTTAGCTTGGGCTGCAGAAGAGATGAACAACTTCTTTAAAGAGGAGTCCATGCGTTTATCCATGACATCCTTGAGCCCGCTTGAATCTCCAATTGGTAATGTAGTCTTTTTACCTATTTGAGCAATAGGGACGTCCACTACAGGGACCGTATCCAGCTTACAGTCTTGCTCCGTTTCTATGGAAAAAAGAGTTTTAAAATGCTTAGAAATAAACGGCTTGTGACTAGGGAACTTCCATTCTTTCAAAATCAATTCCTTAATCTGTGGGTGAAAAGGAAACACTTTGGACTTTTTCCCTGTTTCCTCAAAATCAAAGATGCACTGCACTTCTTTAATCAATTTCCCAATGGCTTCATCTGGGAAGGCAAATTCCTCATCTGAGGAATCACTGCCTGAATTATCTTCATACTCAGAACCACTAGTTCCCGAACTAGTATCAGAAGCTTCCCAAGATCTCAGTCTTTTCTTAGCATGTTTTACAATCTGCGAATCTTGGGCAACAGAAGCCTGGACTGAATGTAATGCAGCTGACTGCATATCCACAAATGTTTGCTGCATACTTTGCTGCAACCAGCTGAGAAAAGTGGACATTTCTGTTCTCTTTGCTTCCTCTGAAGCTTCTTTTGAACATACTGAGCAAAGTTTCTTTTTACAACCATCAGGCATAGGTTGGCCACACACAGAGCACATTAAATGCTTGGTTTTAGATGCACATTTCCCCTTCTCAGCAACTTTATCCATATTTTCCGGATTAGACATACTGGGAAAACAAGAAAACAAGAAAAGGGAAAATAATCAAAATTTTCTCCTTACGGATTCAGGCTAAGAACCATTTAAAATGAAAACTTAGCAGTCTTACCTTAAATGGCCTGAGAGTGTGTTGGAGGGCAGGTGAGAAACACACTTTACAACCGTTCTGAGAGCTCCTGGCAAACAGAGGTTGCTGCTGGTAAATGCTCATATAAGTCCTGTAACCAAACGAAAACGCCCAGTTCAAATTTGGCGCCTGAATCCAGGTTCGCATTGCGCATGTGCATAGCGCTCTGCGACTCCCTGGTGGAACGCAACGCAACCTGTGCGTGCGTTCCACCGACAGGACCTCCCAGCCGACGCACGCCTGCGTCCTTCGTCATACCGGCACCTGGCACGGCAAAAGACGGCAAAATAAAATTTGAGGGACCACGCCGGCCGGCGTGTTGAAGGCTACTTACCGGACATCAAGGAAGCAGAGCCTCCAGAGCCTCAGCCCTTCTCACCTACTTCCTGGAGAACCTCCTGTCTAACCTCCCCTGCCGAAGGCAGGCAAAGAACTGGGGATGATCAGGAGGAGCTGCTACTTATGGGAAAGGAGGTAATTAGGGGAGGGATTAAAATGTTTGGAGATTTGCCTGCCTGTTTTTTCCCTCCAGATTGGATATCCCTGTGGTATAAGCACTGCCTCTAATCTGAAAGGAAAATACTGTTTACACATACACACTGTACACACAAGTAATATATAACTCTTATATGCTAATGATTTACTCTAGTCATATACTCAATATAAAAAACCCTACACAAGCTGGATACATTGTATGCACTCTATACTCATGTATATGTAGATTATATATTCTATTTACCTGTTATGCTTAAATGCACTATATATTCTACATGCGCTATATATATATACACACACCATATATCCTGTGTATTCTATATACAATCTGCAATGTACACAGGTATACACTGAATATACAATATATATTCTGTACTACATTCAATCGTTATATACTCCATATATACTTGTTATGCTTAAATGCACTATACACTCTACATGCACTATCCACATATATACGCCATATATTCTGTGTATTCTATATACAATCTGCAGTGTACATGTCACGCCACTCCTTAGCTGATTTGCCCTCGTGCAGTACTCATACTCACCACTGTTTCTGTTTGGCACTGTTCCTCATTTCTTTTCATTTATCACTTCACCTGGTCCTTGTTTGGCACCCATTTAGTTTGGGTTCTCCCCTCACTCCTTGCCAGATCATTGTTTCTTGTCTCCTGTTTCCTGTGATTCTGGCTCCTTGATCCTGCATACTGTTCTTTGTTCCTGTGTAGTGATGTACCGAACTGTCCGCCGGCGAACAGTTCCCGGCGAAATTAGCGTGTTCGCTGCGGCGGGCGGACACATGCGCAGTTCGATCCGCCCCCTATTCGTCATCATTGGGCAAACTTTGACCCTGTGCCTCTCGGTCAGCAGACACATTCCAGCCAATCAGCAGCACTCCCTCCCTTCCACACCCTCCAACCTCCCTCCCAGCATCCATTTTCGATTCATTCGGAAGATGCATGCTTAGTGAGAGGAGGGAAAGTTTAGCTGCTGCTGATTAGATAGGGAAATTGATAGCTAGGCTAGGGTATTCAGTGTCCACTACAATCCTGAAGGACTCATCTGATCTCTGCTGTAAGGACAGCACCCCAAAAAGCCCTTTTTAGGGCTATAACATCAGGCTGCTTTTTTTTTTTTTTTTCCTGTGTAATGTAATTGCAGGTGCCTGCCTGCCAGATTCTGTGTGAGGTTCACATTGGATACTGTGCCCACTTGCCCAGTGCCACCACTCATATCTGTTTTAACAATAGCTTAAGCTTTAGATTTTAAAGAAATCATTTTTTTTCACTGTAATAGAAGATCAGTTAGTTGTCTGCAAGCGTCTGGGTGTCAGGCCTACTTCAGCGTGTGCTCTGCAGACCTGTGCCAGCGTGCTTTGACAGTTGCCACTCATATCTGGTGTCTCTTTAGCGTGCTTTTACAAAGAAAAAAGGTTTCCAGTGTAAGCTAATAGCAGCCAGTCAGTGTCCTTCAAGCGGCTCTGTCAGGCCTTCCTTCAGCGTGTGCCCTGCACAACCCTGCCAGCGTACTTTGACAGTTGCCACTCATATCTGGTGTCTCTATAGCGTGCTTTTACAACCAAAATTTTGTTTCCACTGTAATAGAAGAGCAGTTGCCTGCCTGCCAGCTTCTGTGTGAGGTTCACATTGGATACTGTGCCTACTTGCCCAGTGCCACCACTCATATCTGTTTTAACAATTGGTTAAGCTTTACATTTAAAATAAATAATTTGTTTTCACTGTAATAGAAGAGCAGTTGCCTGCCTGCCAGCTTCTGTGTCAGGTTGGATGCCTTGCCCATTTGCACAGTCAGTGCCACCACTCATATCTGTTTTAACAATAGCTTAAGCTTTAGATTTTAAAGAAATCATTTTTTTTTCACTGTAATAGAAGATCAGTTAGTTGTCTGCAAGCGTCTGGGTGTCAGGCCTACTTCAGCGTGTGCTCTGTAGACCTGTTCCAGCGTGTTGCCAATCATATTTGGTGTCTCTATAGCGTGCTTTTAAAACCAAAATTTGTTTTTCACTGTTATAGATTGAATAGCAGTTACTTGTCTTCAAGCGGCTCTGTCAGTCCTTCCTTCAGCGTGTGCTCTGCAGAACTGTTCCAGTGCACATTGCCAATCATATCTGGTCTCACAGTAGCTTGCACACATAGTACCACTAATCCCAAAAAAAATGACAGGCAGAGGCAGGCCACCCCGCAGGGGCCGTCGTGGTCGTGGTGCTGTGATTCCCTTTTACCCTAGAATAATGCCCAGTTTTCAGAAGCCACGTACCCTGAACTTGAAAAGTTCTGAGGACTTAGTTGACTGGCTAACACAGGACACCCAATCTTGTACAGCCTCCGCTCGGAACCTTGACGCACCATCCTCCTCCAGCTTAGCTTCAGGCACCTCTCAAGATACCACTCACCCGCCTGCCGCCACCACCAAAACTAGCACCACAGCCGCTTTACTTGGTATGTCAGAGGAGTTATTCACACACCCGTTTGAAGAAATGAGTGATGCGCAACCATTATTGCTAGAGGATGTAGATAACAGGGATATGTCTCAGGCAGGCAGCATTAAACACATGGAGGTACGGTGTGATGATGATGATGTTGTACCCGCTGCTGCTTCCTTTGCTGAGTTGTCAGATACAAGCGAAGCGGTTGATGATGACGATGCGTCCATGGATGTCACGTGGGTGCCCGCTCGGCAAGAAGAAGAACAGGGCGAAAGTTCAGATGGGGAGACAGAGAGGAGGAGGAGACGAGTTGGAAGCAGGGGGGGTCGTCGCAAGGAGCTAGTGGCACAGTCAGACAGCATGCATCGGCACCCGGGGTCAGCCCGACAGCACGCCAATCAACGCATGCTGTGTCCACCACCAGAATGCCGTCATTGCAGAGCTCAGCAGTGTGGCATTTTTTTTGTGTGTCTGCCTCTGACAACAGCGATGCCATTTGCAACCTGTGCCAAAGGAAACAGAGTCGTGGGAGGTCCAACACCCACCTAGGTACAACTGCTTTGCGTAGGCACATGATCTCACATCACAAACGCCTATGGGATCAACACATGAGTACAAGCAGCACGCCTACTCTAAGCCGCCATCCTCCTCCTGGTCCAGCATCTTCAGCCACGTCAACCACTGCTGTCCTTCTTGCCCCCTCTCAACCATCCGCCACTCCGTCTCCCGCATTGAGCAGTTCCCGCTCATCTGCCCACAGTCATGTGTCTGTCAAGGACATGTTTGAGCGTAAGAAGCCAATGTCACCAAGTCACCCCCTTGCCCAGCGTCTGACAGCTGGCTTGTCCGAACTATTAGCCTGCCAGCTTTTACCGTACAATCTGGTTGAGTCTGAGGCGTTCAAAAAATTTGTAGCTATTGGGACACCGCAGTGGAAGGTACCCGGCCGGAATTTCTTTTCACAAAAGGCAATCCCCAACTTGTACTCGATTGTGCAAAAGGAAGTCATGGCATGTCTGGCACACAGTGTTGGGGCAAGGGTCCATCTGACCACTGATACCTGGTCTGCAAAGCATGGTCAGGGCAGGTATATCACCTACACTGTGCATTGGGTAAACCTGCTGATGGCTGACAAGCAAGGAATGCGTGGCATTGCAGAGGAGTTGGTGACACCGCCACGAATTGCAGGCAGTCCTGCTGCCACCTCCTCTACTCCTCCTACTCCATCCTCTTCCATAACCTCCTCGGCTGAGTCCTCTTGTGCCGCTGCTTCTTGCTCCACATCAACGGCACCCCCCCAGCTCCCCAGGTACTATTCCACATCCCGGATACGGCAGTGTCACGCCGTCTTGGGTTTGACTTGCTTGAAAGCAGAGTCACACCGGACAAGCACTCCTGTCCGCCCTGAACGCACAGGTGGAAAAGTGGCTGACTCCGCAGCAACTGGATATCGGCAAAGTGGTGTGTGACAACGGAAAAAATTTGATAGCGGCATTAAAGTTGGGCAAGTTGACACATGTGCCGTGCATGGCACATGTGTGTAATCTGATCGTACAACGCTTTGTGCATAAGTACACAGGCTTACAGGACATCCTGAAGCAGGCCAGGAAGGTGTGTGGCCATTTCAGGCGTTCCTACACGGCCATGGCTCACTTTGCCGATATCCAGCGGCGAAACAACATGCCAGTGAGGCGCTTGATTTGCGACAGCCCTACACGTTGGAATTCAACACTCCTAATGTTCGACCGCCTGCTCCAACAAGAAAAAGCTGTTAATGAATATTTGTATGACCGGGGTGCTAGGACAGCCTCTGGGGAGCTGGGAATTTTTTTGCCACGTTACTGGACGCTCATGCGCAATGCCTGTAGGCTCATGTGTCCTTTTGAGGAGGTGACAAACCTAGTCAGTCGCAGTTGTGTGTGTGCGTGTGTATGTGTGTGACAGGGTGAAGATTTCTTGCACATGGGTGTGACAGGGTGAAGATTTCTTGCACAGGGCGCCCAAAGGCCTAAGGCTGGCCCTGCGCATGGGTCAGTGGCTCTGCACCAGACTTCCCTCCAATTGATCAAAGTTAAAGGATTTCAAGTGGACTGATTACAATTACAGGGCCTCTAAAGAGTCCTGTATTGTTATTTGTCGTCACTACCTTCCCGCGTCGGGAGTGGGTCATTTGCGCCCCTGCTGCCTTCCTTGCATGTGGTAGCTGTTTGTCAGGGATTTGTCAATCCATATCTGCCAAGTGACCCTATGTAGGGGGAACAGTCCCTATTCTGCTCTGTGTCAGTGTGTATCAGGGGCTTTGAGGACAGGTGTCAATCCATACCTGCCAAGTGACCCTATGTAGGGGGGACAGTCTCTATTCTGCTCTGTGTCAGTGTGTATCATGGTCTCTGTGGACAGGGAACAGTCTCTATTCTGCTCTGTGTCAGTGTGTATCAGGGGTTTTGAGGACAGGTGTCAATCCATATCTGCCAAGTGACCCTATGTAGGAGGAACAGTCCCTATTCTGCTCTGTGTCAGTGTGTATCAGGGGCTTTGAGGACAGGTGTCAATCCATACCTGCCAAGTGACCCTATGTAGGGGGGACAGTCTCTATTCTGCTCTGTGTCAGTGTGTATCATGGTCTCTGTGGACGGTGAACAGTCTCTATTCTGCTCTGTGTCAGTGTGTATCATGGTATCTGTGGACAGGGAACAGTCTCTATTCTGCTCTGTGTCAGTGTGTATCATGGTCTCTGTGGACGGTGAACAGTCTCTATTCTGCTCTGTGTCAGTGTGTATCAGGGGTTTTGAGGACAGGTGTCAATCCATATCTGCCAAGTGACCCTATGTAGGGGTAACAGTCCCTATTCTGCTCTGTGTCAGTGTGTATCATGGTCTCTGTGGACGGTGAACAGCCTCTCTTCTGCTCTGTGTCAGTGTGTATCATGGTCTCTGTGGACAGGGAACAGTCTCTATTCTGCTCTGTGTCAGTGTGTATCAGGGGTTTTGAGGACAGGTGTCAATCCATATCTGCCAAGTGACCCTATGTAGGGGGAACAGTCCCTATTCTGCTCTGTGTCAGTGTGTATCATGGTCTCTGTGGACAGGGAACAGTCTCTATTCTGCTCTGTGTCAGTGTGTATCAGGGGTTTTGAGGATAGGTGTCAATCCATATCTGCCAAGTGACCCTATGTAGGGGTAACAGTCCCTATTCTGCTCTGTGTCAGTGTGTATCATGGTCTCTGTGGACGGTGAACAGTCCCTATTCTGCTCTGTGTCAGTGTGTATCATGGTCTCTGTGGACAGGGAACAGTCTCTATTCTGCTCTGTGTCAGTGTGTATCAGGGGTTTTGAGGACAGGTGTCAATCCATATCTGCCAAGTGACCCTATGTAGGGGGAACAGTCCCTATTCTGCTCTGTGTCAGTGTGTATCAGGGCTGGGCTTTGAGGACAGGTGTCAATGTTAGGTGATTTCTGCCCTTTATGGATTAAAAGCAGACTCTGCATCAACTGTGCAATTTTCCATGGGAGTTTTGCCATGGATCCCCCTCTGGCATGCCACAGTCCAGGTGTTAGTCCCCTTGAAACAACTTTTCCATCACTATTGTGGCCAGAAAGAGTCCCTGTTGTTTTTAAAATTCGCCTGCCCATTGAAGTCAATGGCGGTTTGCGCGGTTCGCCGGTTCGCGAACATTTGCGGAAGTTCGCGTTCGCCGTTCGCGAACCGAAAATTTCGGGTTCGCGACAACACTATTCCTGTGTTCTCCTGGTCTTCATCCTGTGTCCTCCTGGTCCTTCGTTGCTGTGCCCTCCGATCCTGTGTTCTGGTTCCGTGATCTCTGCTTTATTTCCAGTGATCCTGACCCTGCAGCCTGGTTCATTTATTTTGCCTTTGGTCTTGCTTCCTGGTATATCTGCCTTGTGATCTTTGGAACTGTGTCCTACCTATTACTAGTGGTGCCTGGACAATCCTGCCTTCATACCAAAGGACTATTTAAGTATTCACTGCCAGCACTATTCATGCTTATCCTATATCGTTGTATACATTTTGTTCTGTGACTTTGTATAGATTTATTATGTTGTTTTATCTTTTTGTACTTTGATTCTCTTTAATATATATTTCTTTATTTGCACTATTCATTGTGTCTTTTGCATTTATTCTTTGCTAAATTGGTTCCTACATTTAAAGGGATAGTGCTGTTTCTGGGCAGCACCCCTTCATGCCCATGACAGTACACAGGTATACACCAAATATACAATATATATACTACATTTAATAGTTACATACGCTATATATACTTGGTATGCCTAAATGCACTATACACTATATACACTATATATCCTGTGTATTCTATATACAATCTGCAATGTATAGAGGTATACACCGAATATACAATATATATACTACATTCAATAGTTACGGTATGTATAATATAAAGGGTGGGCCAATATTAAGAGTAGCATTTGACAGGTAAATAACTTGTTAGTGGTTGAATTTTTCACTTGCAGGTACATATTATAACTGAGTCTTGGTCAATTCATCATGGGTAATTTCATGGAGTTACAACGAGAAAAAGTAGTGGAATTTAAATCTCAAAATGGCAGGTCCGTTATATTGTATGTACGTAGTGGGGAATTACGATGAAGCATAAACATACCTAACCCCATTCAACCCCCCAATAACGACAGACAATCATAAATAGCATATAAACATATACAACTCAACATACAGTGCTATACAGAGACCCCACCGTCCTTGCCAATAAACCTACAGTGGTTCCTAAACACCACTGCCTCTCACCTCCCCCCCCCCGTCATAAAAACATATTCCAATGCCTGCCATCAGCCGACCTTATCCACGCTCGATTGGCACGAGACCTCAGGCAACCTAAAGTTAAACCTTTTGAAGCAGGGGAGGCTGAGACCTGTAAACATAAGGAACTTATTCCACCCTTAAACATAACCAAACTTAATTGGCAAGGACATACCCCCGCCACTAGACCCGCTGTTTTACCCCTAAATCAGCAGGGAAACCCCACCAAAACCACCCATGGCCTGTTCCGCCGCCTCCTGCAGGGCGAGATTAAAAAAGGTCGAGTCCAACCTCCGTGAGGTGTACACCGTCCCCACAAAAATAAATGAGCCGCCTCCCGCTCAAAAACCCTATGGCGGACCGGGAGTTACTGAGCCCCCAAAACAAACTGGGAAATACGCCTGTTTAACTTGCGCCGGCAATGCTCCATGGCACTCTGACTCCTGGCGCCACGCCAATAGTTGCGGGCAATAACTTCCGACCAGATCAAGCGCACGCCCAGGAACAAAACCGAAATGCGGGCCAAGTCCCGCTTCACTGCCGAGATCAAATCCCAGATGGGCACCGAACCCAGATCATTCCCCCCCAGGTGGATCACCAGGACACTCGGCGCACCCAGGAGCAGAGACAGCCGCACCAACTCGGGGAGGAGCCGTGAACACCTCATACCCCGCGCACCAAGCCATTGAACTTCCGCTTCGGAAGGCGTGAAACCGAACCTCGAACCTCCAGGCCGCAGGCTGCCCAGCCCAGTAAACATAAGAGTGTCCGACGATCCAGATCCTGGGGGGAACCGAAACTGTGGAAAGAAATCACGTCAATAAACCGGCCGGACGAACATAGGAAATATAGCGCCTCGAGTCCCACCTACCAATCCTCTGAACTACCTGCACTGGCATGCCTAGCCGAGAGGCCTCCCTGCTATCCAACCCCATTGCTTCCAGCCCCAAACGAAACACTCTAACAAACTGGAAATGGGAAAGGAAACCCCCATCCCCATGCACCAGGAGAAGAGCGCACAGCACAATATTCCCCAAAGGACCACACAGGACTAATACCGGAACCCGGCACAGCCCCCAAACGGACCCACTTACCCTTCCCCAAGACATCCGTCTTAGAGCGGCGAATCCGGAACGAGATCTGATCAGTGATGCACGAAACGTCACCAAATAGCACCCCCCCTACCCGCCGCCGGCTGGGGCATACCAGCTCCCCAATCCGCATGGCGCCATAGAATGCCAGGGAAAAGGCAAGGCGAAACAGCCGAACCTCGAAATCCAAATGGCAAACCCCGTGCAACGCCTCACACAAAGCAGTTAGGAGCGAGCCCGATACAGGACGCCTCGAGTCTGGCACAGACACCCTCCCCCACCTCAAGCCCTTCAGTGCCTGACGTACAATGAACGCCTTTGTAGCGTCCTCCCAACCCCGTAACTTAAACAGGAAGCTGAGTCCTGACAAGCGTGCCGAAATGGCAGAGGGAGACAATCCCGCGGCCTCCCAGTCCCCTAAGAGCCGAACCAAACCCTGCAGATGAGAGGATGAGTCCCGGAAGCCTCAGCAGGACCCCTCCCACTCTTCCCATTCCCTCAAAACCTTATTATAGCGGTCCCATGTGGCCGCAGTGACCGACCCACGGACCAACTCCATCAGTCTGTCAGACCCAAGGACCACATCTCTGTCGGACACGGGACACCCTCCAGTTCGGCCTGTGGAGCCACCGCCCGACACACGTCCCACTGTGAACGAGAGAGAGCATCGTCCATCACATTACGCACACCCGGGATGTGCACAGCCCTACAATACACATTCAGCTCCAGACAGCGCAGCACTAGGCGCCGGAGCAAGCGAACGGAGGCGGATGGCCGCGCGGCAGTGGCAGGCCCCGTGACTGAAGGCCGTGCCACGCAGAAGGCCGCAGAAGGCCGCAAATCGCTTCTCCTGGTGGCAGGCCTCGGGCCCGGGCTCCCAGTCCTCAACCGGGCCCGAGGAGTAGGATCAGGGGAGAGCCTGGCAGGCGGTCGGGAACGCCTGCCAGTGCTGGTGCGGCCCCCAGGGGCAGGGACCACAGGAGGAGCAGCAGGGGAGACCACAGGGGTTGCCCCAGGGGAGGGTAGGCCACGGGGGGTGCCCACACCGCCAGCCATACCTCCACTAATGTTGGCAAATTGCTCCCTCAGTTGCCGGCCACCATCCAGCGCAGCAGCAGCCCTGAGGGATACCAGGATCGCCTCAACATCCATCCCTCAAGCTGTGGAGACCAAAGGCCCAGGCAAACAGGAGCTGGAGACAGGAAGCTGTTTACTGGCCCGAATCCCAAGTGGCACTGAGGTAAGACCTCCCCCCCTACTAGTTCACCTAGCCCTAACCCCACACACACTACCAAAGACCCTCCCATGCATCTATCCCCACATGCCTACATGTGTCCTTGTCCGCTTAGCTGCGCTATCTTCCCAGGGCCTTAACAAGCCGCGTACACTTGAGCAGATCAAGGAGAATATCCGTGCATAAATTCGAGTCTCTAACATTCGCTTTTGTAATAAACAATGCAATCGAAAGCATCCAACTTTGTGAGGCGGTAATGGAACTCATTTAATAGATGTCATCTTCCGTACATAGTCAAGCAAATCTTCATATGCTGAGCATTCATTGTATGTAATGTCATTGAAATTGGCTCATTCATAAAAAACAGTTATTCACCCCTCAAACCCTACTCTGAATTTTGGCAGACTTTAAACTATATATACACAATAAAAATACATAAATGCACTATATACTCTACACATAATACGTATTATGTAACTATACAATCTGCAATATACACAGGTATACATCGAATATACAAAAACATATATATATATATATATATATATATATATATATATAAATATAAACACACTACACTCGATAGTTATATACTCTGTATAAACTTGTTATGCTTAAATGCACTATACACTCTGCATGCACAATGCTCATATATACACCATATATCGTGTGTATTATATATACACAATCTGCTGTGTACACAGGTATACACCAAATATACAATAAATATACTACATTCAATAGTTACATACACTGTATATACTTGTTATGCTTAAATGCACTATACACTCTACAAACACTACATACACTATATACATATATACACCATATATCCTGTGTATTCTATATACAATCTGCAATGTATAGAGGTATACACTGAATATACAATATATATATATATACACACTACATTCAATAGTTACATTATGTATAATATAAAGGGTGGGCCAATATTAAGAGTAGGATTTGACAGGTAAATAACTTGTTAGTAGTTGAATTTTTCACTTGCAGGTACATATTATAAAAGAGTCTTGGTCAATTCATCATGGGTAATTTCATGGAGTTACAACGAGAAAAAGTAGTGGAATTTAAATCTCAAAATGGCAGGTCGACTATTTAAACGCAAAGAGCTTACCACCGTCACTTCAATGTAAGCTGCCATCCTTTGAGCTGCTAAATACTTCCTGTGGGGATATCTGAAGTTGTTGGTGTATATTAACAAGCCGCGTACACTTGAGCAGATCAAGGAGAATATCCGTGCATAAATTCGAGTCTCTAACATTCGCTTTTGTAATGAACAATGCAATCGAAAGCGTCCAACTTTGCGCGGCAGTAATGGAACTCATTTAATGGACATCATCTTCCGTACATAGTAAAGCAAATCTTCATACGCTGAGCATTCATTGTATGTAATGTCATTGAAATTGGTTCATTCATAAAAAACAGTTATTCACCCCTCAAACCCTACTCTGAATTTTGGCAGGCTTTAAACTATATATACAATAAAAATACATAAATGCACTATATACTCTACACTATATAAATATTTCTTTAATGCACATATATACACTTTTAACACCATTGACTTTATGTATTTACACTCTTTATAGTATATATATATATATATATATATATATATATATATATATATATATAGTGACAAAAGTACTCCTTTCCCTTGGTACCTTGTCCTGGGATTGGGGTGTTACACACAGTCTTTTCAGGCTTTAGAGACACTTCACACGCTGGATGAGGTAAAAGGACTTGCTCTTTTATTGAGGTTCCAAAATAAATGCACAGTAAGGTATAAAGGTAACAAAAATATATCAAACAAAAGCCTTGCTCTTCTGAGCACTAACTAAACAAAATAATCAGCTAACTGGGTTGGATGGCTTGTCCATTTCCAAACATAAACATAAACATAAACATAAACATAAACATAAACATAAACATAAACATAAACATAAACATAAACATAAACATAAACATAAACATAAACATAAACATAAACATCCTTACTGTTTCAGGGTTTTTAGCTCTCTGTTTCCACTCACAGAAACCAAACACAATCTCCCTCCTTCCTTGGCAGGGGAGTACTTAATAGCACTGGTAATTGACAATCCTTTTCAGGTGAGTTAAATTAGGATTCAAACTCTGGAACTGGACTTCTCACCTGTAGGTTACAAGCAACTTCCAAAATGTGGAGTGGAGCACTGGCCCACCCTACTCTCCAAGTGCTCCACCCCAGGGCCCAAATATACACATATTCAAAGTGCAACATTCATTATAACATAACACATTTCCCTGGGGCTAATTACACAAAGTAGGAACCTTGCAAAATCTGGGGAGGTATATAGGTTCCCTCCAGCACAATTCCTTGCTTTCGGTCACAATATATATATATATATATATATATATATATATATATATATATATACACACTCTCAATTAACTTTATACATATTTACTATATATACAATGTAAACGGTATACACACATACATAATTCTATAGAATTATATTCTCCTTATAGCAAGGCAGTAAGGAAAGTCTGCATTATATTCTTAATTAAGAAGGTGGGAAATACCCACAATGCACTTTCCTTACCTTCTCTTACTAATCTTTCTCGCATGCTGAACGCACTTAATCTCTTCATATATGAGACCATCTTGAAAATGCATCCACGTAATATCCTTCCCCTTCTTCTTGATCCACCAGTCTCTCTTTGGCCCAGATTTTGATGAGCATGTAGGACCCTCTGATTGGTGTTTTTAAACATTTCATCAAGCCTGGCTTTAGGTTGTCCTCCTTGGCCCTTGACACCAGCTGTAAACAAGACAACTCTAGTTGATTTGAGCATTCTGATGTTGCATGACTGCTTTTGGTTTCATATCAGTGGATATAAATGATGTCATAAACGGTTTTCTGTTGCACAGGGAAAGTCAATGCTTCTGAAGCCCATGGAGCAGTGAAACAGGGGAGTGGGCCTTGACAAGGCCAGGAAGTGGGCAGGTGGGAAGAATTATGGGATGGGTTTAGGGCAGGGCGAAGAAGGGGAGGAGAAAGGCAGTTTAAATAAGCGGCCATCTTAAGAGAGGGGCCAGTTAATCAGAATTCCACTGACTTGTTACTTTTCTTTTTTCTCCCTCTGCAGGTCATGGCGTCGCTGGAGGAGATCCTGGTCGGAGTCCGGGCGGCGGTTCGAGACAGGGGACTGGCTTGGCTCCATGAACAGCTCGGTGCGGCTGCCACCCATGCGGAGGGACCGGAGAGGAGGTCGGCGCGGAGGACGAGGCCGCCACAGAGGTTGAGCCCGGGTGAGGCTCCTGCAGCCCCGCGGCGGAGGAGCCCTTCTGCGGTCGGCGGGTCGGCTGCTGGACCTGGTAATGCGGCGGAGGATGAAGTGCGGCAGGTGCCGTCGGGCAGACCTGCCGGGAAGGCGACGATGGTCGCAAAACGGAGGCCACGAGGTCTGAAGGTGCCCCGCAGAATGGAGGCCGGCAGGATAGCAGGAGGGGGAGGAGCTGCCACAACAGCCGAGAATGCGGCCGCGGATGGCATCACCCACGCGGCCAGTGAACAAATGGAGAATCGTCCCGGTGAGTCAGCCTCCAGGGGTGCCACTGAGGGACTGGGGGTTAGACTATTGCGGCCCCCACCGCGCAGGCGGCCCCACAGGCAGTAGTGGGGGACCACGTCAGCAGGGAACCCGAGGAGGCGGCCGGGAGGAGGGCCAGGGCAGAGAGCAGTGGAAAGTTAGGAGAGGGCAGCAGGGTTGGACAGACAGCTCAGGGGGTATCTGGAGCTAGGAATGCGACAGGCTGCCTGGCCCCAGAGGTCGTGGCAAGGTCAGACAGAGCGGCCAGAGGGAGGCCAGGCGCTGCGGCTCTCAGAGAGCCACTGGGATCGGCGTGGTCCAGTGAAGCAAGGGGTGACAGTGGAGAGCGGGAGGGTCCATCCGGCTGCTCCCAGGTGCGGGCAATCGGCAGGGATGTGGCCTTAGGGGCACATGGTGGCGAGCGGCGCTGTGGCGGCGCCAGGTACAGCAGTGACAGGAGCTGGTCGGGAAGACACGGGAGCAGGGACAGGAGCCATTCACGGCTGGGTCGCAGCGAGTCAAGGTTCAGTGGCAGGGAGAGGAGGAGGAGGTCCGGTTCAGAGGAGGGGAGGAGGAGCAGGAGGCGCAGTGCATCGGGATCATCCGAAAGGAGCTTCAGGGAACGACGTCATGGAGCGCACAGCAAGGGAAGTCGGGTGGCTCAGAGGAGCGGAACCCGGGAAGCCGGAGAAGAGCGTGGGGAGGAAGGGCAGGGAAGGGAGCTATTCGAGCAGACTACCCAGGTTGTCTTCTCCTTACAGGTCCCGGAGTAACACACCGGCGGTCCCCAGGCGGGCAGGAGTCAGCGGCTATTGGAGGCTCCAGTGCCTGGCAAAAAAGTTTTGAGAAAGCTTCGGCGAAACACGGCAAGTGAGGAAGAATTTTGGACTTTTATACAGGACTGGTTTTATAGTGTATTATTCACTTTTTACTTATTGTATTAAAGTATATATATTTTTTTAAACTATCCAGTCATTTCTCTTGTCCTCCTTCCTATTTAATACTGCTTTGCTGCTATACCTGGGTCCACTATATCCCGAGGTGGGGATTATTCCACCTGAAATTCTCCAAACTAGAGCAGGTCGTTGCTCTAGTATATGTAAGTAGGATCATCTACTCTTACTACAATATTTTATATTTACGTACTATACCATGTGGCGTAATTTACTCTTGTTTTTCATACTACGAATACTTACACCTATAAACTCACCAACGATCTGGAACCTCAAGAAATCCATAGACGGGGATTATTCCATCCAAGCTCTTAACACCGAGCTGATATAGCTCCTCAAAGTGTGAGTGTGAATATAACACCTTTGTTCTTGTGGAATTATATCGTTCATACATACTGTACCATTATTTGTATCTTTGTTTTTCCTTTTTTTTTAAGTTACTCCGCTGGCCAGTATTTCTACTAAACGTATGTACAATTTCTGATCTTTAGCGCTGTTCACCTTTCTATTTTATCTATAAAATCATTCATAGATTCATGGTCGGGGGAAGGGGACTTACTTAGGTTCGATAAGGTCTGGTCGCCTATGGACGCCGAAGGGCCGGGGGTAGAGAGGGTGGCCACTGGAGTGATAGGTATTAGTGGGGAGGAGGCAAGGAGCGTAGCTAAGCCGGTTGAGTCGTCTGCGGGGGACGGGGTACTTGACGTAGTGTGCGAGGACATTACAGAGGCCGCGCGGCAAAACGTACATGTGTCATTCGCGGGGCCGTTGGGTTGCCACTTGAAAGGGGAGGTTAAAGAAAAGATTGTGAAGGGGGAATTCGTGGAAATATTTTCCCTTCTTCCCCTGGAGGAATTTTTGGATTTAAAGGAAGAAGATAAGAAAGATGCCAAAAAAGACGAGGAGGAGAAAAGGCGGAGGTATCGGAAGATACCGAAGACCTTTGGCAATTGGCTGCGAGCCTTTTGTATCCTAGCTAGTGTTATTGGCGAAAAACGCCCGGAGTGCTGCTCGCAGTTGTTTTGCTACCTCGACGGCATAGGGGATGCGTACCGCACGTATGGGGGTTGGCGTGGTGGCAGTATGATGAGCAGTTCCGTCAGCGGCTGGCGGCCAATCCATCCATGCGCTGGGACCAAATGGACCTGCCTTTGTGGATGCGGCTAATGATGGCACAGAAGAATGCGCCCTTTTCAGGGACTGCCGGCACCGCTACCAGCAGGGCGGTGGCGGCAGAACAGAGAAAAGGAAGCTGCTGGGCGTACAACGAGGGACAGTGTAAGTGGGGAGCCGCGTGTAGATTCCGGCATGAATGCTCAGGGTGTGGCGGGAACCACGGGGTCAACAGGTGTTTCAAGAAAGGTAAGCCTAATGCTGGGGTGGGAGCAACAGGGGCAATTGCCCCTCGGCTTCCGCTGGGGGCGTCACCGGTGAGGGTAGGCGCGATGTTGCCGTGGCTAAGGCAATACGCTGATCAAGCAGTTGCTGAATTCCTGTGGGCGGGCTTTAAAATCCCCTTCAAAGCTACGGGGCCGGGTACGCCATGTAATAATCTTAAATCGGTCAGGGAACATCCGGAGATAGTGCGGGATAAATTGGCCAAGGAAGTCCAATTGGGAAGGATGCCGGGGCCGTTTCCAGTCCCGCCCTTGGCGAACTTGTGGTTGTCACCGTTGGGGGTGGTCCCTAAGAAGGAGGCGGGCCGTTTTGATTCATCATTTATCGCGAAAGGGGCTTCGGTGAATGATGACATTGATGCCGACCTGTGCTCGGTCTCCTACACATCATTCGACAAAGCCGTCGAGCTGGTTCGGAGATCGGGGCGCGGGGCGTTGATGGCCAAGGTGGACGTGGAGGCGGCTTTTCGGCTGCTTCCCATACACCCAGAATGTCACCACCTGCTGGGGTGTCACTTTGAAGGCAAAATTTTCGTGGACTTGTGTCTGCCTATGGGTTGTTCCATCTCCTGTGCCTACTTCGAGAGGTTTAGTACTTTCTTGGAATGGGTGGTGCGCAAGGAGTCGGCAGGGGGCGCTGTAGTGCACTACTTAGACGATTTTCTGTGTGTCGGCCCACGGGACTCCGAACGGTGCACTCAGGTGCTGAGGGTGTTCCAGCGGGTGGCACATGCCTTCGGGGTGCCTTTGGCGGAGGATAAGACAGTGGGCCCCACAACGTGCCTTAGCTTCCTGGGGCTTGAGCTTGATTCGGAACGCGGGGAGTGCAGGTTGCCTAGCGACAAGCTGCGGCATTTACGGCAGTTGGTAGACTCGGTCAAGGGGGCAAGAAAAGTGACTTTGAGGGGGCTCCAGTCTCTCGTGGGGAGTCTTAACTTTGCGTGCAGAGTGATCCCCATGGGGAGGGTTTTTTGTCGGAGGCTGGCCCAAGCGAGCAGTGGTGTGCGGCGGCCGTCTCACTACATTCGAGTGTCAGCCGAAATGAAGGAGGATTTGGGGGTTTGGGAGCAGTTCTTGGTAAGCTTTAACGGGAAAATGTTCTTTCGGGAACCAACGGTGTCGTCGGCCGCGATGGAGTTGTTTACAGACGCGTCTGGCAGCATTGGTTTTGGAGCTTACTTGGCGGGTAAATGGTGTGCAGAGGCGTGGCCGGAGTCATGGAAGGCGAGTTCTCTGATGAGGAATTTGGCATTTTTGGAATTGTTTCCCATCGTTGTGGTGGTGGTGTTATGGGGTGCGGAGCTCGCTAATAAGAAGGTGGTATTTCACTCCGATAACATGGCGGTGGTGCAGGCGATCAATAGTTTGACAGCATCGTCACCGCCAGTAGTACGCTTGCTGCGACAGTTAGTGCTTTGTTGTATGTCGTTCAACATAATGTTCAGGGCTAGGCACTTCCGGGGGCTCCAGAATGTAGTGGCTGACGCACTGTCTCGTTTTCAGTGGGAACGTTTCCGGGAGGCAGCGCTGGACGCGCAGACCCAGGGGCAGGAGTGCCCGGGTGTGATGTGGCAACTCGGGACGGCTTGCTTGGGGAATGCATAAGGAAGTCGCTGGCGCCGAGCACATGGTCCTCTTACGTGAAGGTGTGGAAGCTGTGGGACGAGACGGTGGCGCAGGTTGGTAGCGGTCTTACGGAGGGGCAGCGCCTGGATGTGTTATTGTGGTTGCTTTGCCGTTTGTTTGCATCTCAGGCGTCGCCTGCCATGGTTGACAGACACCTGTCCGCCTTGGCTTTCCTGTTTAAGTTTAATGGGTGGGTGGATAACACGAAGCACTTCCTGGTTCGTCAAGCGGTAAAGGGTTTCAAGAGAGGGAAGAAATCGGTGGATACAAGGAGACCGGTATCCTTCGATTTATTGCGGAAGCTGGTGGGTGAGCTTCGGGGAATTTGCAACTCCCCGTTCGAGGTAACGTTGTTCTCGGTGGCATTTGTGTGGGCCTTTTTCGGAGCATTTCGGATCGGGGAGTTGGTTAGCGCAAACAAGATGGGTGTTGGGGGGTTACAGCTAGCAGACGTGGATGTCTCCCCTTCCGGTACCAACCCCCGTTAAACCCATGTATACTGATTTGGCGCCAACTCAAGCTTCCGGTCAGGCTTCTTCTAGCCCGGCTCGGAATATTCTATTTACCGACCTTCCCCAAAATCAAGCTTCTACATCCTCATGTCTTACTACCCCCCGACCGGAACCTCTAACCGACGCCCTTCCACGTAGCCCTATACTAACCCGATGTCACGGTAATATACCCCAACACGCAGGAATAGTTCACAGTCAAGAGACAAGAAACAGAGTTCGTCTTACCGGACCTTAGAATGGCCGGACTAGGACGAGAGAAAGACAGAGTCAGAACAAGCCGAGGTCAAGGGAACTGAGAGACAGCGTAACGTAGAACAAGCCGAGGACTGGTACACAGAGGACAAAACAGCGGATAAGCAAGCAAGGATAAGGAGAGAGCGGAGTCAGGAACAAAGCCAAGGTCAAGCACCAAAAAACCAACTGAACGATACAAGCACTAAAGGGAACTGGACAGAAACCACGATAGGGCAAAGAGCAAGGGAAACAGGTGAGTATAAATACCCAAAAGGTTCACTTTGATTGGCCCCTGTCATATCCACGCCCCCAAAACGTGAGTGTATGGGGAATGTGGCCTGACAGGGGCCAATGGGAGACTGATTCTAATTTAGTCTCCCACTGTCCCTTTAAGAGCGCGCCCGAGACGCGCGGCGCGCTCTTAGTGTCGGGCGGGACATGTGACCGCTTCTCGCGGTCACTGCCCGCCTGACTGATCCCATCGTTGGCTGAGCCGCGCGCGGCTCGTGCAGGAGCAGGACCGCACGCGGCGAGAAGGGAGGACCCCGGCCGGCCCCTGGAGAGGGTAAGTACCGCTACAGTACCCCCCCCTGAAGACACGCCCACCGGGCGGGGAGGAGCAGGCCTGGCAGGAAAACGAGCGTGGAAAGAACGCACAAGTCGAGGAGCGTGAACAGCGTCAGCGGAAATCCAACTGCGTTCCTCAGGCCCATAGCCCTTCCAATGTACCAGATATTGGAGGCGACCCCGAAGCAAGCGAGAGTCAATTACAGCCGCCACCTCAAACTCCTCATGGCCCTCCACCGAAACCGGAGGAGGAGGGGGGACATGCCGAGTAAAACGGTTGCACAGGAGGGGTTTTAACAAGGAGGTATGAAACACGTTAGGAATGCGTAAATTTTTTGGAAGATCCAATGCATACGAGACAGGATTAACCACATGCAAGATACGAAAAGGGCCAATAAAACGAGGGGCCAACTTCATAGAAGGCACACGAAGACGAATATTGCGAGTAGAAAGCCAAACCCGGTCTCCCACAGCATAGGATGGAGCCGCCCTGCGATGCTTGTCAGCGTGAATCTTCTGGCGAGCAGCTGAGGCCACCAAAGAACACTGAACCTGCTCCCAAGTATTACGTAGACTAGCCAAATGTTCGTCCAGAGCTGGCATGCCCTGTAAGGAGAATGCAGCTGGAAGAACCACGGGATGCCGGCCATAAACAACGTAAAAAGGGCTGTTACCGGAGGATTCATGAGCAGCATTATTACGAGCAAACTCAGCCCAAGGAAGCAGGTCAGCCCAATTGTTCTGATGGTGGGACACGAAACAGCGAAGATACTGCTCCAGAGATTGGTTGGCACGTTCAGCAGCTCCATTAGACTGGGGGTGGTAGGCTGAAGAAAACGAGAGGGAGATACCCATCTCTGCACAAAACGCTCTCCAGAATCTGGAAATAAACTGGCTACCCCTATCGGACACGATCGAAGTGGGAATACCATGCAACCGAAACACCTCCCCGGCAAAGATAGAGGCAAGTTCCTTGGATGATGGCAATTTGAGAAGAGACACAAAATGAGCCATCTTAGAAAAACGATCCACAATCATCAGGATGACAGTTTTACCATTAGAGGGAGGTAATTCAACAATAAAATCCATGGATATATTGGACCATGGCCTCTCGGGTATGGGCAACGGATGCAACAACCCACAAGGAACTCTGTGGGAGGACTTCATACTGGCACAAGTGCTACAGGCATTAACGTAATCGGTGACGTCCTTGCGCAAGGAAGCCCACCAGAAATATCTAGAAACTGCTGAGACTGTCTTAGAAATACCAGGGTGTCCAGCAGTTCTAGTGTCATGATATAATGACAAGATGTCTCGTCTCTCTGGTATATCAACGAATAGCTTATCAGCAGGCCTCTCCTCAGGAGCCAAGTTTTGTTTAGCCTGAATAGTTTGTAATAGAGAAGACGAAATAGAAAGAACAGTAGTCGCTATTATTCTGTCAGGCGGAATGACAGGGGTAACATCGACCTCGAGTTTGTCAGTAGTTTCGAATTGTCTGGACAGAGCGTCAGCTTTAGTATTACGATCACCCGGTCTATAAGTGATTATGTAATTAAAACGAGACAAAAAGAGAGACCACCTGGCCTGCCTAGAAGACAATCTTTTAGCTTCACTAAGGTATGAGAGGTTTTTGTGATCCGTTAAAATGAGGATAGGATCCCTGGTACCCTCTAGCAGATGTCTCCATTCCTTGAGCGCCAAAATGATAGCAAGGAGTTCACGATTGCCTACATCATAATTCCTCTCTGCTTTGGACATCTGTCTGGAAAAGAAGCCACAAGGGTGTAACGGCTTTTCAGGTGAATCTCTTTGAGACAAGATAGCACCTACCCCTATCTCAGAAGCATCAACCTCAAGAATAAAGGGCAGTGAAGGGACAGGATGCTGTAAAACAGGAGCAGAGGCAAATGTAGCTTTCAAGAATTCAAAGGCCTCGAGTGCTTCTGGTTTCCAGACACGAGTATTACCATCCTTCTTGGTCATTCTGGTTATAGGCGCTACAATGGCAGAAAATCCTTTAATAAAACGCCTATAATAATTAGAGAACCCCAGAAAACGCTGAATGGCTTTCAAACCCTGGGGCAGAGGCCATTCCATAATGGCAGACAGTTTCTTGGGATCCATACGAAAACCCTTGGCAGAGATTATATAACCCAAGAATTGGACTTCAGATTGATCAAATGAACATTTTTCGAGTTTGCAATAGAGACCGTTAACCAGAAGAGTTCTCAACACTAATTTAACATGCATGTGATGAGTCTGTAAATCATTAGAATAAATTAATATGTCGTCCAAGTATACTATAACGAATGTATGTATAAATTGACGTAGGACATCATTAATAAATTCTTGAAAAACTGCTGGGGCGTTACAAAGACCAAAGGGCATCACAGTGTACTCGTAGTGGCCACTCCTAGTATTGAAAGCAGTCTTCCACTCGTGATCCTTTTTGATACGTATGAGGTTGTAAGCACCCCTAAGGTCCAATTTAGTAAAAACTGTGGCCTGTTTAAGCCTATCAAAAAGTTCAGTGATCAAAGGTATGGGGTACGCATTTTTGACGGTGATTTTATTAAGGCCCCTATAGTCAATACAAGGCCTTAACTCGCCATCTTTCTTAGACACAAAGAAGAAACCAGCCCCTGCCGGGGAAGAGGATCTTCTTATAAATCCCTTCTCTAGAGATTCCTTGATATATTCCTCCATAACCAGATTCTCCTGAGGAGATAAAGGATATATTCTCCCTTTGGGAGGCATCGTACCAGGTAATAAATCAATTGCACAATCGTAAGGCCTGTGAGGTGGCAATCTTTCAGCCTCCCTTTTATCAAAAACAGATTTAAGAGACAGGTACTGAGAGGGTATGACCGTAGGCACGGGAGGAATATGAGTAGAATTCAAAGGGGTGACTTTAACAACACAAGACTCTTGGCAAGAATCACTCCAAGAAACTATTTGTCCTGACTCCCAATCAATGGTGGGATTATGAGTACGTAACCAAGGATACCCTAACACGAGGTGAGAGGAAGGAGAAGTAATGATCTGAAACCGAATGGTCTCAGAGTGTAACACCCCTGTAGACATATGTAGGGGAACAGTCTCATGTGTGATAATTGGAGAGCATAATGGTCTACCATCTATGGCCTCAACGGCCAAGGGTGTCTCCTTCTCTCTGGTGGGTATGTTATTCTCCTTGACAAAACTGGAATCAATAAAGTTTTCGGCCGCTCCGGAATCAACCAGGGCTAGTATATTCCCTGCTATGCAGTCACTATCAAGGTGCAGGGAAACAGGAAGAAGTAACTTATTAAGAGGCAAATGTGAGGACTGTGATGTCACACCCAAGGCCAGTCCTCTATACGGTCTTAGGTGCGATAGTTTCCCGGACGCACGGGACATTCTTGTCTCATATGACCCCTCCTACCACAATAAAGACAAAGTCCCTCCTTTCTCCTATAAAGCTTTTCAGCGTCGGTAAGTTTAGCAACCCCTAACTGCATAGGTTCCTCCTCAGAACCCTTAGATCTCTCGGGAATCTCAGCTCTAGGGGAGTTAAAGGGAACAAAATGTCTATTTCTGGACCTGGTATATAACCTGTCACGGATCCTGTTATCTATATCGATAAGATAGTCAATCAGGTCCTCCAGGGGTACAGGGAGGTCCTTAGCTGCTACCTCATCTAAGATAGTATCAGACAGACCTTCCATAAAGGCAGTAGTAAGGCCATTATTAGTCCAATCTACCTGTGAGGCAAGGGTCCGGAACTGAATAGCATAATCAGCTACAGATTTAGATCCTTGCTTTATTCTCATTAATGCCCTGGCGGCATTTTTTGACCTTTTAGTCGTGTCAAATGTTCTACGGAACGCTGTGAGGAAGCTATTGAAGTCGTGTACCATAGGCCCATTAGCCTCCCAAATAGGATTTGCCCATTCTAGTGCCTTATCCGTAAGCTGGTGCATAAGAAAACCCACCTTAGATCTGTCAGTGGGAAATGAACGTGGGTACATTTCGAAGTGGAATTCCACTTGATTAAGGAATCCCCTACATGTCTTAGCGTCCCCTCCATACCTAGGTGGCGGGGTTAGATGTGCAGAAGCATTAGACATATTAGCTGTGTCCGGTATAGGGTTTACAGGAGGCGTAGGTACAGGTACCGGAACAGATCTGGATAACAGTGTCTGGATGGCTTGAGCCACTTGATCCATACGGTGATCCTGTTCTGCGAATCTAGCCTCATGAGTGGCCATCTGTTGACCTAAACCTGCGGGGTCCATGGCCCTATCGTAATGTCACGGTAATATACCCCAACACGCAGGAATAGTTCACAGTCAAGAGACAAGAAACAGAGTTCGTCTTACCGGACCTTAGAATGGCCGGACTAGGACGAGAGAAAGACAGAGTCAGAACAAGCCGAGGTCAAGGGAACTGAGAGACAGCGTAACGTAGAACAAGCCGAGGACTGGTACACAGAGGACAAAACAGCGGATAAGCAAGCAAGGATAAGGAGAGAGCGGAGTCAGGAACAAAGCCAAGGTCAAGCACCAAAAAACCAACTGAACGATACAAGCACTAAAGGGAACTGGACAGAAACCACGATAGGGCAAAGAGCAAGGGAAACAGGTGAGTATAAATACCCAAAAGGTTCACTTTGATTGGCCCCTGTCATATCCACGCCCCCAAAACGTGAGTGTATGGGGAATGTGGCCTGACAGGGGCCAATGGGAGACTGATTCTAATTTAGTCTCCCACTGTCCCTTTAAGAGCGCGCCCGAGACGCGCGGCGCGCTCTTAGTGTCGGGCGGGACATGTGACCGCTTCTCGCGGTCACTGCCCGCCTGACTGATCCCATCGTTGGCTGAGCCGCGCGCGGCTCGTGCAGGAGCAGGACCGCGCGCGGCGAGAAGGGAGGACCCCGGCCGGCCCCTGGAGAGGGTAAGTACCGCTACACCCGACAACTGACCGGTACCCAACGACCCAAACATTATCAGATGCCTCTTCGTTTGAATCCTGGGTCAGCCTATCTTGATGCCACAGGTCAAATGGTGTATGCTGACCCAGTCTTCGTATATGTCCCGTTCACGACTACCGATCTCTTGAATTGGAAGACCCACAATTCCTCGTATACTGAGAAACCACAAGCCATGACCGACCTGTTCACCTCGATAGTTCAGACGCATAATCCGACCTGGGCTGATTGCCAGCAATTATTAATGACATTATTTAACAATGAGGAGAGGACTAGGATTAACCAAGCGGACATTAAAGCACTGGAGGAAGAAGCCCGTACTTTAAATCAAGCCAATCCAGCAGCATGGGCCGCAACTCATTATCCAAATACTGATCCCGAATGGAACGTTAATGGCGCAGATATGCGTCACCTAAAAGCCTATAGAGATGCTATAATTGTTGGCATGAAAGCCGGAGGGAAGAAAGCCATAAATATGTCGAAGACAGTTGAGGTGATTCAGAAAAGTGATGAAGCGCCTGGTGTCTTTTATGACCGATTATTGGAGGCATACCGCTTGTATACCCCCTTTGATCCAGAGGACACTGATAATTCCCGAATGGTAAACTCTGCCTTTGTCAGCCAAGCTTATGGAGATATTAAGCGCAAGCTACAGAAGTTAGAAGGGTTTGCAGGAATGTCCATCACCCAACTAATGGAAGTAGCAAATAAGGTGTACATGAATAGGGAATCAGAAAGTAAGAAAGAGGAAGATCGCAAGATGCGTAAAAAGGCGGATATGTTAGCGGTAGCGATCGCAGGCGTAGATAGACGGGGCCCAGATAGAGGCGATAGTAGGTGGAATAGGGAGCCCCTGAGTAGGAATCAGTGCGCGTATTGCAGAAAAGAAGGGCATTGGAGAAGCGAGTGTCCGAAAAGAGAGCAGTACGAGAGAGATCCACCCAGGGCAGGTTATGGAAACTTTAGAGGCAGAGCGAGAGGTAGAGGAGGTCCCGGAGGGAATAATGGTAATAGAGGAAGTGTAAGAGAGGATAGATACTATCCCGCAGCGCAAAGGTCCCGCGATAGAGAAGGTAGGGACTTTGTAGGATTGGCTGACACAGTCATGGAGGACTATTGATACCGACGGGCTCCATCCCCCTTGGTCGAGCGGAGCCTATGGTCGATGTATCAATAGGGGGAAAAGGGAGTGCATTCATGATTGACACTGGTGCTGAACATTCGGTGGTGACTAACCTAGTTGCTCCTCCATCTGGAAGAACTATTACCGTGATAGGAGCAATTGGAAGAAGTGCTGCAAAACCGGTTCTTAAAAGTCGACTCTGTACATTGGGAGGCCACGTAGTAAAACATCAATTCCTTTATATGCCTGAATGTCCAGTTCAATTGCTGGGACGTGATATGCTATCCAAATTACAAGCGCAGATTACGTTCCTACCAAACGGAACAACATCCTTAAAGTTTAATGGACCTTCAGGTATTATGACATTATCCGTACCAAAGGAAGAAGAGTGGCGACTTTATACAGCGTTGACTAGCCAAAACCCTAGGAGTGATGAATCCTTATTTAACATACCAGGAGTTTGGGCAGAGAACAACCCACCAGGACTGGCCCGCAATATTCCACCTATTAAAATCGAACTAAAACTTGGGGTTTATCCAGTGAGCCTACGACAATATCACATTCCGCAGAAGGCTAAGAAGAACATTCAATCTTATCTGGATAAGTTCATATGGTATGGTATCCTAAAATTCTGTACTTCCCCCTGGAACACCCCATTGCTGCCTGTTCAAAAGCCCGGTACAGATGAGTATCGCCCTGTGCAGGACTTGAGAGCAGTCAATGATGCGGTTGTTAGTATACATCCAGTTGTGCCCAATCCGTATAACCTGCTTGCTTTAATTCCGGGCGGGGCTACCTATTTTACAGTCTTAGACCTCAAAGATGCCTTCTTTTGCCTCCGAATTGCCGCAGAAAGCCAATGTATCTTCGCTTTCCAATGGGAAAATGCTGTAACGGGCTCAAAACGCCAAATGACTTGGACAAGACTGCCCCAAGGGTTTAAAAATTCACCTACCCTGTTCGGTTCAGCTCTAAGTCAAGATCTACTGGATTTCGAGTCCATCCCAGGAGAGTGTGTATTATTACAATATGTAGATGACAAGGGAAATATGTCAGCAAGCAACGCACGATCTACTACACATTCTCTGGAAGGCAGGATACAAGGTGTCTAGGAAGAAGGCTCAGTTGTGTCTGCCAACTGTCAAATATCTGGGATTCCATATCTCTGAAGGTCAAAGGATAATGGGGCCAGAGAGAAAAGAAGCTGTGTGCCAAATACCAACACCCAAGAATAGAAGACAAGTGCGAGAGTTCTTGGGGGCAGCAGGCTTCTGTAGGATACGGATTCCTAGTTATGCGATATTTGCAAAACCTCTGTATGCACCTATCAAGGGTACAGAACACGACCCCTTCCTATGGACCCCAGAACAGCAAAAGGCATTTGAAGATGTGAAGAAGGCTTTGATGAGTGCCCCAGCATTAGGTCTACCTGATCACACACGACCATTCTACCTGTATGTACACGAGCAAAGAAGAATGGCTGTGGGAGTATTGACACAGTACTTGGGATCATGGCAAAGACCTGTTGCCTATATGTCTAAGCAATTGGATGCAGTGGCCAGCGGACTTCCACCTTGTCTAAGAGCCGTAGCTGCAGCCGCCCTGCTGGTAGCTGAAGCCGATAAACTCACTCTGGGTCAAGAACTTTATGTACGAGTCCCACATGCAGTACAGACGTTGTTGGATTACAAAGGAAATCATTGGTTTAGTAACAGCCGTATGACCAAGTATCAAGCAATGTTGTGTGAAAACCCAAGAGTGCATTTAGAGACTGTAAATACCTTAAATCCAGCTACCCTTTTGCCACAACCTACTGAAAGTCAACATGATTGTTTGGAAGTGATGGATGAAGTATTCTCAAGTAGACCAGATCTTCGTGATTTTCCCATCCAGAACCCCGATGTTCAATATTACACAGACGGCAGTAGTTATGTGAAAGAAGGGATCCGCTATGCAGGATATGCAGTAACAACGATAGACAAGGTGATAGAAGCTCGGCCACTGGCAAAAGGAACATCAGCACAAAAGGCAGAATTGATAGCACTGACACGAGCGTTACAATTGGCTGAAGGTTTAAGAGTGAACATCTACACGGACTCCAAGTATGCGTTTTTAACCACTCATGCCCACGGAGCTTTGTATAAAGAAAGAGGACTATTGAATTCAGAGGGCAAAGAAATCAAGTACGCAGCTGAAATCCTACAACTATTGGAAGCAGTATGGGAACCGAAAGAAGTCGGAATCATACATTGTCGAGTGCATCTGAGAGGAGATGGTGATGTAACCAAAGGAAACCGGATGGCAGATAATGCAGCTAAGCGTGCCGCTGAATCAGGAAGACAGGAATATGTGGAACATATAGCTGCTCTTATACCAACCCCACTGTCTCAATGGACTCCAGTTTATACAGCTCAAGAAGAAGAGTGGTTAAAGACTGAACCTGGAAAGTATTTGGAGAACAAATGGAATCAGTTAGAAGATGGGAGAATAGTTATTCCAGCATCACTAGCGGTAGAAATTGTCCAAAACTATCACAACGGGACACATTCTGGGAGAGATAGTACAGAAGAATCTCTCAGAAAACATTTCTACATACCAAGATTGTCCAACTTAACTCAAGCCATTGTACAAAGATGTGTAACGTGTGCTAAAAATAATGCAAGGCAAGGACCAGTAAAGCCACCAGGAGTCCAGTTTATGGGGGGACTCCCTATGTCCGATTTACAAATTGACTATACAGTAATGCCTAAATCTGGTGGACATCGCTACCTACTAGTAGTTGTGTGCACCTATTCAGGCTGGGTAGAAGCATGTCCTACTCGTACAGAGAAAGCAGGAGAAGTTGTGAGATTCCTGCTACGAGAAATAATATGGACTACCCTGCTCTATAGGATCGGACAATGGTCCAGCTTTTGTTCATCAATGCCTACAACAATTGACTCATATGCTTGGTATAAAGTGGAGGCTTCATACGGCATATAGACCTCAGAGTTCTGGTAAGGTAGAGAGAATGAATAGAACTATTAAGAACCAGTTGGAAAAAATGTGTCAGGAAACCCAACTTAAGTGGAATGTTCTTTTGCCCATGGCTCTGTTACGAATCCGCAGTACACCTACCAGAAGGATGGGCCTCTCTCCTTTTGAAATCATGTATGGGCGTCCACCTCCCGTACTTGGTAACTTAAGGGGGGATTTGAGTCAGTTGGGAGAAGGAATTACTCGGCAGCAGGTTGTAGAGTTGGGTAAGACTATGGAGGAGGTACAGAAATGGGTACAAGATAGATTACCTGTGAATATTTATCCCCCTGTTCATAGTTACCACCCAGGAGACCAAGTATGGATTAAAGAGTGGAATAATGTACCGTTAGGGCCCAAGTGGAGAGGTCCTTATGTTGTTCTTTTGTCTACCCCTACAGCGATAAAAGTGACCGAAGTGACTCCGTGGATACATCACTCCAGGGTTAAACCAGCAGCAGTCGATTCTTGGCAAGTTACAGTAGATCCAGAGAATCCCTGCAAGATCCGGTTAAAGCGCACGACTCAGTCGGAGTGACGAGGAACTTTGTGGATTATAAATTTTATTGTTTCAGAGATTGGTAAGTGAGTGAGACGGCCATAATAAAGCCTGTCCGCTCACCAAAGAGTGATTTAAAAGTCAGGAAAAGTCTCGAAGGGACCCCTGTGAAGACGAGCAGAACTCCATTCCCTGCAGCCCTTACATCCTGGAAGCTGAGGTGCCATCGCACGGACGAAGACTGAGGATGCCGACGAAAGATGTGCTTATGATAATGTTTATTTATATGTATTTTTATATTCAGGAAGGTAGAGGTACCGACACTCCTAGCTGTGAGGTATGCATTAAGACTACAAGAACAGGTAATCATGTGTCCCAGACCCTAATTTGGCATTCGCAATATGAATGTAAAGGAGATGTGTCTAGGTGTAGATACTTAAATGTAGAGTATAGTGTA
This sequence comes from Pelobates fuscus, assembly GCF_036172605.1. NCBI lineage: Eukaryota > Metazoa > Chordata > Amphibia > Anura > Pelobatidae > Pelobates > Pelobates fuscus. The sequence continues at coordinate 296,804,701 of NC_086318.1, forward strand.
TGCCATCTAGGGGTAGGAGAACCTAAGTGCTTCAATCCAGAGTATCAACCCCGTACAATTTGGTTGACTCTCAGGAATGGAGATCCTCAGGGGACCCTAATAAATAAAACGATATTAGAATCCGTACATTCTTCGGGTGTTCTGCTATTTGATGCATGTAAGGCGATATCAAGTGGTAGAAAGCCGTGGAATGTATGTGGGGATCTTAGATGGGAGAGAACGTATGGGTCTAATGATAAATATATTTTTCCCAGTAGTAAAAATAAGTATGTGAGTCCTAGATGCTCAAATAGAGAATATAACTTTTGCCCATATTGGTCTTGTGTGGGGTGGGCAACTTGGGGACAGACAGCAGACAAAGACATGATTGTGACTAAGTTGCCTACCAATCCATACTGTAAGTCTATGGAATGCAATCCAGTCCATATTCTTATAAATAATCCTGACCAATTCTTAGATAGATATGGTAATTTATTTGGGTTTCAAATATACGGGACGGGTTTAGACCCTGGGACAGTATTGTTTATAGGGATAGAGACCGATACGGTAACCTCCCAAACTCATCAGGTATACCATTCCTTTTATGAAGAGATGAGTATACATAATAAGATCCCCCATAACGCTAAAAACCTGTTCATTGATTTAGCTGAAAGTATTGCCGGTAGTCTTAATGTTACCAACTGCTATGTGTGTGGAGGTACTAACATGGGAGACCAATGGCCTTGGGAAGCAAAGGAGATAATGTCCGGTTCTGAGGCAGTTGAACAATTAATATCTTCGCAAGCCGATTATCAGATGAGTGTTAGAGGTAAATCTGAGTGGAGATTAAAGACCTCCATCATAGGTTATGTTTGCATAGCAAGGAAAGGAATGATGTATAATACTTCTGTAGGAGAGTTAACTTGTCTAGGGCAAAAAGCTTATGATGATGATACAAAGAATACAACTTGGTGGTCGGCTTCAAATGTCTCAGAACCATCTAACCCGTTTGCAAGATATGCCAATTTAAAGGACGTGTGGTTTGATTTATCCATCACATCTAGTTGGAGAGCCCCAGCAAATTTGTACTGGATCTGTGGTAAGAAAGCCTATTCGGAGTTGTCACAGGACTGGGAAGGGGCATGTGTGTTGGGTATGCTCAAACCATCCTTCTTCTTGTTACCTATTGAAACAGGTGAGACTTTGGGTGTTAAAGTGTATGATGTGAATCATAGGAAGAAAAGGGGACCCATAGAGATAGGCGCCTGGGAAGATAATGAATGGCCTCCCCAGCGTATTATAGATTATTATGGGCCAGCTACGTGGGCAGAGGATGGTACTTTTGGTTATAGAACCCCAATTTATATGCTCAACCGTATTATAAGATTGCAGGCGGTGGTTGAGATTATTACTAATGAGACCTCACAAGCGCTCAATCTTCTAGCGAAGCATAATACCAAAATGAGGACAGCAGTGTACCAAAATAGATTAGCCTTGGATTACCTATTGGCAGTAGAGGGAGGTGTATGTGGGAAGTTTAACCTGAGCAATTGCTGTCTTCAAATAGATGATGAAGGGCAAGCAATAGCTGAGCTTACTAGCCATATGGTTAAACTAGCGCATGTGCCTACTCAGGTATGGAAAGGGTACAATCCAAGCAGTTGGTTTGGTAGCTGGTATGAGCAGTTTGGAGGGCTTAAGGCATTGGTAGGCGGAGTCCTACTGATTTTAATGTTGTGTCTACTCCTGCCATGTCTTATCCCCTTAGTAGTTAGGTCTGTGCAAAGCCTGATAGAAAATATAGCAGAAAGGAAGGCTGCAGCACAGATAATGGCCATATATAAATATGAGGCTCTAGATCAGGGAGAACCAATGCAGGAAGAGGAGTGTTGAGGGATTCACATCATAGGAAAAGTCTGGTCTGGTTCATGGTAACCTGAGGTGTATGCAAACCAAGGTTAAGTGATGCCTCAAGTAATTGTGAAATATCACGAGGCATAAAAGGGGGGAATGTGGTGGAATCTCGGTAAAAATAAATTTAGTAGGCCGAGATTACCACGTGGCATGTGTACGTGCATATGCTGACGTATCGATCAGTTAGTTGCACGTGGCAAGATACGATCAGTAGTGTACGGAGCATGTGCGAGAATACAGGATGTAGTATTCCCCTCCTCCATTGTGCTGGACAGGCCATGCGGTCAAGCAGGAAGTTAATTCTTATTTGTATTGATTGGTCAAGAGAATGTGCGGGTGGAGCTTAATATGGGAGGAGTTATATGCCTATATAAGGAGCCTGCACTATTGTCCGGGGCTCAGAACTTGCTGTATTTTGGTGACATTAGTCCCTCTGAGTCCCGATCGGTGAACCGAATAAAGAATCTCTTCCTTCCTGAAGAAACCTGTGTCCATCTCTCTGTGCTTGGCTTCCGTCAGTTTCTCCGGTATCACTTACAGTGTCCCTTTAAATTGGTTTGTTGCCCTACGTATGCCTGGAACATTCTTTCAAGAGTCGTACTGTTGTTTGTGCGTCCACAAATGTAGCGATGTATTTCCCTCCATTTAAAGCTGTAGTGGAGTCCTTGATTTTGCAAGATTTTCTGTGGCTGTGGTTCTGGTGGCTCCTTCTGGTGTTGCTGATCCATTTGTCATTTATTTCCTCATATCCTGGCTTTAATTTTTTCTCCTTTTTTCCTTCAGTTGTCCAGTTGTTTGGATATGAAATCTCCATTCCATTCACCAAAATGATGTATCCCTAATAAAAAAAAATAAAAAAAAAATTGCTCTTTGCTATCATGGAAAATATGTATATCTATCTATATGCATTATATACGTAACTGTGCACATAATACGTATTATGTAACTATGCAACACTATATTAAAAATACTGTTTACACATACACACTGTATACACAAATAATATATAACTCTTATATGCTAATGATTTACTCTAGTCATATACTCGATATAAAAAACCCTACACAAGCTGGATACATTGTATGTACTCTTTACTCATCTATATGTAGATTATATACTCTATATACCTGTTATGCTTAAATGCACTATATATTCTACATGCTCTATATATATACACCATATATCCTGTGTATTCTATATACAATCTGCAATGTACATAGGTATTCACCGAATATACAATATATATACTACATACAATGGTTATATACTCTATATATACTTGTTATGCTTAAATTCCATATACACTGTACATGCACAACATACAATGTACACAGGTATACACTGAGTATACAATATATATACTGTACTACATTCAATCGTTATATACTCCATATATACTTGTTATGCTTAAATGCACTATACACTCTACATGCACTATCCACATTTATACGCCATATATCCTGTGTATTCTATATACAATCTGCAGTGTACACAGGTATACACCAAATATACAATATACATATACTACATTTAATAGTTACATATGCTATATATACTTGTTATGCTTAAATGCACTATACACTCTACATACACTATATACATCTATACATATATACACCATATATCCTGTGTATTCTATATACAATCTGCAATGTATAGAGGTATACACCGAATATACAATATATATATTACATTCAATAGTTACGTTATGTATAATATAAAGGGTGGGCCAATATTAAGAGTAGGATTTGACAGGTAAATAACTTGTTAGTAGTTGAATTTTTCACTTGCAGGTACATATTCTAAAAGAGTCTTGGTCAATTCATCATGGGTAATTTCATGGAGTTACAACGAGAAAAAGTAGTGGAATTTAAATCTCAAAAAGCCAGGTCCACTATTTAAACGCAAAGAGCTTACCACCGTCACTTCAATGTAAGCTGCCATCCTTTGTCCATCCTTTGAGCTGCTAAATACTTCCTGTGGGGATATCCGAAGTTGTTGGTGTATATTAACAAGCCGCGTACACTTGAGCAGATCAAGTAGAATATCCGTGCATAAATTCGAGTCTCTAACATTCGCTTTTGTAATGAACAATGCAATCGAAAGCATCCAACTTTGTGCGGCGGTAATGGAACTCATTTAATAGACGTCATCTTCCGTACATAGTAAAGCAAATCTTCATACGCTGAGCATTCATTGTATGTAATATCATTGAAATTGGTTCATTCATAAAAAAACAGTTATTCACCCCTCAAACCCTACTCTGAATTTTGGCAGACTTTAAACTATATATACAATAAAAATACATAAATGCACTATATTATCTACACTATATAAATATTTCTTTAATGCACATATATACACTTTTAACACCATTGACTTTATGTATTTACACTCTTTATAGTTTATAAATATATATATATATACACTCTCAATTAACTGTATACATATTTACTATATATACAATGTAAACGGTATACACACATACATAATTCTATAGAATTATATTCTCCATATAGCAAGGCAGTAAGGAAAGTCTGCATTATATTCTTAATTAAGAAGGTGGGAAATACCCACAATGCACTTTCCTTACCTTCTCTTACTAATCTTTCTCGCATCCTGAACGCACTTAAGCTCTTCATATATGAGACCATCTTGAAAATGGATCCACGTAATATCCTTCCCCTTCTTCTTGATCCACCAGTCTCTCTTTGGCCCAGATTTTGATGAACATGTAGGACCCTCTGATTGGTGTTTTTAAACATTTCATCAAGCCTGGCTTTAGGTTGTCCTCCTTGGCCCTTGACACCAGCTGTAAACAAGACAACTCTAGTTGATTTGAGCATTCTGATGTTGCTATGACTGCTTTTGGTTTCATATCAGTGGCTATAAATGATGTCATAAACGGTTTTCTGTTGCACAGGGAAAGTCAATGCTTCAGTGTCAAGCATGCAAAATGTGCAGTCTATTAACAGTCACTCACTCACTCAATCAATCTGCAATGAATGATATCAATGTAGCATTGATTGATAGATTCCTAAATGGATCCCAGGCATGGGCGTAGGAACCGGGGGGGATGGGGGGGACGTATCCCCCCCAGCAAATCATGCGGGGGGACAGGTAATGGGGAAATCCCCCCCAGCTCCGCCGGCCCCCCTTTTGCTGCAGCCGCCCGAGCGCTCTGCAGAGAGCCTCAGGCGGCTGCAGCTCTGCCCGGGCTGGTGCGTCCATGAGGGCTCACCGCCCGGGCGCAGCCAGAGGAGAGGGGCTGACAGGAGGGAAGCGCTCAGCGCTCCCTCCTGTCACTCCCTCAATGTAGCGTGGCCGAGCGCGGTATAGTCCGCCGGTACAGGGAGCATCTGTCTCCTGTACCCGGCCGGACTAAAAGGAAGTGAACACTGAGTGTGCACTTCCTGTTAGTCCGCCGGATACAGGAAACAAAAGCTCCCTGTACCCGCGGACAGTACACAGCTCGGCCACGCTACAACACAGGTAGGGGAGGGGGGAAGAAAGAAACAGGGAGGGAGGGGGGGGGAGATAAAGAAACAGGGAGGGGGGGAGATAAAGAAACAGGGAGGGGGGAGATAAAGAAACAGGGAGGGAGGGGAGAGGATAAAGAAGCAGGGAGGGAGGGGGGAGGATAAAGAAGCAGGGAGGGGGGGAAGAAAGAAACAGGGAGGGAGGGGGGTAAAGAAACAGGGAGGGGGGATAAAGAAACAGGGAGGGAGGGGGGGGATAAAGAAACAGGGAGGGAGGGGGGGATAAAGAAACAGGGAGGGAGGGGGGGATAAAGAACAGGGAGGGGGGGGAGAGGATAAAGAAGCAGGGAGGGGGGAAGAAAGAAACAGGGAGGGAGGGGGGGTAAAGAAACAGGGGGGGATAAAGAAACAGGGAGGGAGGGGGGGATAAAGAAACAGGGAGGGGGGATAAAGAAACAGGGAGGGGGGGAAAGAAAGAAACAGGGAGGGAGGGGGAAGAAAGAAACAGGGAGGGAGGGGGGGAAGAATGAAACAGGGAGGGGGGGAGAAAGAAACAGGGAGGGGGGATAAAGAAACAGGGAAGGAGGGGGAGGATAAAGAAACAGGGAGGGAGGGAGGGAGGGAAGAGGGATAAAGAAACAGGGAGGGGGGATAAAGAAACAGGGAGGGAGGGGGGATAAAGAAACAGGGAGGGAGGGGGGATAAAGAAACAGGGAGGGAGGGGGGATAAAGAAACATGGAAGGGGGGATAAAGAAACAGGGAGGAGGGGGTAAAGAAACAGGGAGGGAGGGGGGGAAGAAAGAAACAGGGAGGGAGGGGGGGGAGAAAGAAACAGGGAGGGGGGATAAAGAAACAGGGAGGGAGGGGGGATAAAGAAACAGGGAGAGGGGGGAAGCAACAGGGAGGGAGGGGGGATAAAGAAACATGGAGGGGGGGATAAAGAAACAGGGAGGAGGGGGTAAAGAAACAGGGAGGGGGGATAAAGAAACAGGGAGGAGGGGGTAAAGAAACAGGGAGGGAGGGGGGAAGAAAGAAACAGGGAGGGAGGGGGGGAGAAAGAAACAGGGAGGGGGGATAAAGAAACAGGGAGGGAGGGGGGATAAAGAAACAGGGAGGGGGGAAGCAACAGGGAGGGAGGGGGGATAAAGAAACATGGAGGGGGGATAAAGAAACAGGGAGGAGGGGGTAAAGAAACAGGGAGGGGGGATAAAGAAACAGGGAGGGAGGGGGGGAAGAAAGAAACAGGGAGGGAGGGGGGATAAAGAAACAGGGAGGGAGGGGGGATAAAGAAACAGGGAGGGAGGGGGGATAAAGAAACAGGGAGAGGGGGGGAAAAGCAACAGGGAGGGGGGTGATAAAGAAACAGGGAGGGAGGGGGGATTAAGAAACAGGGAGGGGGGAAGAAAGAAACAGGGAGGGGGGATAAAGAAACAGGGAGGGGGGATAAAGAAACAGGGAGAGGGGATAAAGAAACAGGGAGGGGGGATAAAGAAACAGGGAGGGGGGGGATAAAGAAACAGGGAGGGGGGATAAAGAAACAGGGAGGGAGGGGGGGGTAAAGAAACAGGGAGGGAGGAGGGGGTAAAGAAACAGGGAGGGAGGGGAGATAAAGAAACAGGGAGGGAGGGGGGAAGAAACAGGGAGGGGGTGGGGAAAGAAACAGGGAAGGGGGGAAGAAACAGGGAGGGGGGAAAGAAACAGGGAGGGGGGAGAGAGGGGGAGAAAGAGTGACAAGGGAGGGGGAGAAAGAGTGACGAGGGAGGGAGGGAGGGAGGGAGGGGGAGAAAGAGAGTGACGAGGGAGAGAGATTGACACACAATCATGCCACCCTTACACACACAGAAACACACAATTCATCCTTACACACACTCGATGCACCCCGTGCACACACACACACAATCACGCAATCCTTACACACACAGAAACACACAATGCATTCCTTACACACACTCAATGCACCCCGTACACACACTCAATGCACCCCTTACAGACGCACACACTGCATCCCGTACATACACAGAATCACACCTTGCAGCCCTTACACATACAAACACAGATTCACACAATGCATTCCTTACACACATATCAGGACATCCCCTACACACTCCACCCCCTGTGAACAAACTCATTGGTGGAACGTGAAGGTGGACCCTGGGACCCAGACCTTGAGCTGTGTAAAGGGCCCCCCAAAAATGGAGCTGCTTCCCGTTCTCACAGAACATTGATTTTTGGGACCAGTTACAAACAGCCTCCAGAGAGCCTGTTCTACACCAGACCAGTGGAGCCAGACGGCAGCTAGAGCCCATCACCATCCTCATCTGGTTGTAAGTAGGCAATCTAGTATATTATTCGTGGCACTAATCTCTAATTTACCTCACATTAAAGAAACACTATAGTCCCCAGAACCACTGCAGCTTAATGTAGTGGTTCTGGTGTCTATAGCCTGTCCCTGCAGGCCTTTTAATGTAAACACGGCGGCACTCCAGCACTGGCGTTAGTTAACATGGCAGAAAAATAATTGGAAAGGGTTAGGGGGGCTACTAATAAGGATAGGGGGAGAGGGGTAGGTAGAAAAATAATTGGAAGGGTTTAGGGGGGCTACTAATATGGATGGGAGGAGGGGGGAGGTAGAAAAATTATTGGAAGGGGTTAGGGGAGTACTAATATGAATGGAAGAGGTAGGGTGGGTTCTAATATGCATGGAAGGGGTTAGGGGGTACTAATATGCATGGAAGTGGTTAGGGGGTACTAATATGCATGGAAGGGGTAGGGGGTTAATATGCGTGGAAGGGGTAGGTGGGGTTCTTTTGTGCATGGAAGGGGGAGGGGTGGTTCTAATATTCATGGGAAGGGTAGGGGTGGTTCTAATCAGGAGGATTCCGGCGCTGTATCTGGGTAAGTAAAACCCCTTCCTTGTAGTGACCCTTTAATGTTATTATTTAATCATTTATATAGCGACTGCAAATTCCGTAGCGCTGTACAATGGGATAAACAACTCCTAGTTTTAGAATATACCCGGCGAGTAAAAATGCTATCCCCCCCAGATTTTTTTGGGTTCCTACGCCCATGATCCCAGGTACTGATTTCATATCAAACAATAGTTGTTGTTGTTTTTTTTACTACAGTAGTAGTGTTTCACATTCATCTAAATAAATACTGGTTCTTACATTTATACTAGGAATAGATTATACCTTTAAATACTCTGTAGAGAATATAATGTGACCCTACAAAGGTACCATACAAGAAACTCCCCATCAGACATACATTAACATTAATATGGGGTCAAAACATATCAAATGTACTTAAAGAAACACTCTAACATTAAGGATACAAAAAAAATCTCACTATATAGATTCATCCCCCACTCCTTCACGCTAAAAAAAACTTTACATTTTAACCCCTTAAGGACACATGACATGTGTGACATGTCATGATTCCCTTTTATTCCAGAAGTTTGGTCCTTAAGGGGTTAAAAGAAATAAGATTTTCTTAGCTTTAGTTCCATAATGTGACGGTTTCTGTTTTCACCGCAAATGCCAATTCTCTACGGCTAAAATTATCTTTACAGATAAAGCATTCAAATGTTTCTCCATTAAGCTGTAGTGGTTCTGGTACTTACAGTGTCCCTTTAAATTGGTTTGTTGCCCTACGTATGCCTGGAACATTCTTTCAAGAGTCGTACTGTTGTTTGTGCGTCCACAAATGTAGCGATGTATTTCCCTCCATTTAAAGCTGTAGTGGAGTCCTTGATTTTGCAAGATTTTCTGTGGCTGTGGTTCTGGTGGCTCCTTCTGGTATTGCTGATCCATTTGTCATTTATTTCCTCATATCCTGGCTTTAATTTTTTCTCCTTTTTTCCTTCAGTTGTCCAGTTGTTTGGATATGAAATCTCCATTCCATTCACCAAAATGATGTATCCCTAATTAAAAAAAAAAAAAAAAAAAAAATAGCTCTTTGCGATCATGGAAAATATGTATATCTATCTATATGCATGATATACGTAACTGTGCACATAATACGTATTATGTAACTATGCAACACTATATTAAAAATACTGTTTACACATACACACTGTATACACAAATAATATATAACTCTTATATGCTAATGATTTACTCTAGTCATATACTCGATATAAAAACTCTACACAAGCTGGATACATTGTATGCACTCTATACTCATGTATATGTATATATTATATACTCGATATACCTGTTATGCTTCAATGCACTATATATTCTACATGCGCTATATATATACACCATATATCCTGTGTATTCTATATACAATCTGCAATGTACATAGGTATACACCGAATATACAATATATATACTACATACAATGGTTATATACTCTATATATACTTGTTATGCTTAAATTCCATATACACTGTACATGCACAACATACATATATACACCATATATCCTGTGTATTCTATATACAATCTGCAATGTACACAGGTATACACTGAGTATACAATATATATACTGTACTACATTCAATCGTTATATACTCCATATATACTTGTTATGCTTAAATGCACTATACACTCTACATGCACTATCCACATATATACGCCATATATCCTGTGTATTCTATATATAATCTGCAGTGTACACAGGTATACACCAAATATACAATATACATATACTACATTTAATAGTTACATACGCTATATATACTTGTTATGCTTAAATGCACTATACACTCTACATACACTATATACATCTATACATATATACACCATATATCCTGTGTATTCTATATACAATCTGCAATGTATAGAGGTATACACCGAATATACAATATATATACTACATTCAATAGTTACGGTATGTATAATATAAAGGGTGGGCCAATATTAAGAGTAGGATTTGACAGGTGAATAACTTGTTAGTGGTTGAATTTTTCACTTGCAGGTACATATTATAACTGAGTCTTGGTAAATTCATTATGGGTAATTTCATGGAGTTACAACGAGAAAAAGTAGTGGAATTTAAATCTCAAAATGGCAGGTCCGTTATATTAACGCAAAGAGCTTACCCCCGTCACTTCAATGTAAGCTGCCTTCCTTTGTCCATCCTTTGATTTGCTAAATACTTCCTGTGGGGATATCCGAAGTTGTTGGTGTATATTAACAAGCCGCGTACACTTGAGCAGATCAAGGAGAATATCCGTGCATAAGTTCGAGTCTCTAACATTCGCTTTTGTAATGAACAATGCAATCGAAAGCGTCCAACTTTGTGCCGCGGTAATGGAACTCATTTAATAGATGTCATCTTCCGTACATAGTCAAGAAAATCTTCATACGCTGAGCATTCATTGTATGTAATGTCATTGAAATTGGTTCATTCATAAAAAACAGTTATTCACCCCTCAAACCCTACTCTGAATTTTGGCAGACTTTAAACACTATATACAATAAAAATATATAAATGCACTATATACTCTACACTTACTCTGCACATAATACCTATTATGTAACTATACAATCTGCAATATACACAGGTATACATCGAATATACAATATATACAATATACAATATACAATATATACAATATACACTCAATAGTTATAAGCTCTGTATATACTTGTTATGCTTAAATGCACTATACACTCTACATGCACAATGCTCATATATACACCATATATCCTGTGTATTCTATATACAATCTGCAGTGTACACAGGTGATGTAGAATTATTAAAAATCTCTGTTGAACCTGTATTGAATTATTGCACTAACTCCATTTTAACCCCATACTGACACAAATCCTCCATTTTGTCCTCATAACCTGACTTCTCCATTTTAAAACTACATTACATGACAGAATTTCCCAGCACATCTAACACAATGGACAAAGACTGTATTTTCTATAAAGACATGACTAACTCAGGAACTGCTGAATTTCCCCTAACTCGCAACATAGTATAAATTGAAGGCCATGAGAACACTGTAGTAATGAAATGTTCTATTCATAAGAGACCTTGCACCTGACCACAAGACCTGACATCACTGACCGTGTAAAATGACGCTCAAGCCCCCCTTTCCACCGAGTAAACCTCATGCTAAGGGAAATGGCGCTTGAGCCCCTTGTCCCCACCCGTGTCCAAACAATACCACCTCTCGGTGGGCGGACACTTAGCTAACCACTTAGTTTTTGAGCCAATTAATTATATTGATAGGTGGACACTAATCCAGACACTTAACAATTAATCCAATTAATGATGTTTATTTACTGATATCTTGATAATCAATGATGACGCAAAATGCCTCTTAAAAGGGCCTGCGAGCCCGTTCTTGCTTCACTTGCCAATAAATTTCCTCGAAGTTATTTTAACCTGAACTCCGTGTGTCAGACTGAATTACTTCAGCGTATATACGCAATTCAATTTTCTTTAATTTGGACAGGAACAGATAGACATTTAAACATTTTGGTTTACTGCTAAAAAGTACCATAACAACTTTGGCGCCCAACGTGGGGCCCCGGGCTATGTCTGGCCAGTGAGCCGTCCTAAGGAAGACGCTGTTGGACGGAGGAATCCGGGGGGAAGGAAAGGAGATTGATCACCTCCGGGTACACGGTAGAGACTTCTGCAGAGCCACCGGTATGTTCCGGCCCCTTTGATTGACCCGTCCACGTGTCTGTGACTGCTTCCCAGGAGGACATCAAAGACAGGTAATATCTTGCCCGGGGTCTCGTTACTCACTTGTTTACCTGCATTTAGTCTATCTGTTGCCTGGGTGTGTTTGAATTGTTTGCCTGTTTCCCCTTTTTGGGATAAAGGGGGGGGTGGACCTGCGGGGGTTTTGCCTGGGGTCCTCTGTTTGCCTGTTTTCCCCTTTTTGGGATAAAGGGGGGTGGACCTGCGGGGGTTTTGCCTGGGGTCCTCTGTTCGCCTGTTTGCTTGTTTACCCCTTTTGGGTTAAAGGGGGGTGGACCCGGGGGATTTGCCTGGAGTCCTGTTGCCTGTTTACTCCTTTTAGGAGCCACGTGGCTGTGGCTGTAGGGAAAAAGGGGGGTTGACCTGTGGAAGTTTTCCTGGGGGTCTTCTTTGCCTGTTTACCTCTTTTAGGAGCCTCGTGGCTGTGGCTGTATGGAAAAAGAGGTGTGTTGGATCTGTGGAGATTGTGTAGACTCATAGTTTCCTGGGGATTCTTCTGGTGTCACTTTGATAGCCTAGCTAGCCTCATTGTGCACATAACTCTGCTTGCAGAGAGGTGGTACCCTCCAGCTTTGAGCGCTGAGCTGGAGTCAATCCAATTGTTATTTGTGGTGTGTGGATTCGGGCAGGCATTGCTGTCTTCATCACCACGGGGTAGTGGGACTTATGAGTGGGTTTCATAGGGGCACTACGAGTGTGAGGATAGAGGTGGCCACTCTTAGTGGACTGCTGTAACGAGGGAGGCTTACAAATCTCGGACCGGTGTCAGTTGTTTTCCGTGGCCGTTGGTAGTGAGACTTGAGGAAGTCGTTCTCCGAGCGGGGACACTACGAGGTTGAGGGAGGTGACTTAGGTCACGCGAGTAAAGGAAAGGTTTACTGTTGATTTTATTTGAACTGTGATGCATGCACTGTATTTCAATTGTATTGTTGTCTTGGTTGTTTAATTAGGAGTCATTCAAACTCCTGTGTCTGTCTCTAAGGATTTCTCCTTACCTTTTTTTCCTTCTCTACACTTCCTATATTATTACTCTATCCACTCCTATTTCTCTTGATAGAGAAGTGATTGGTCACACACTTCTCACCTCACTCCAATCCGTATCTACCACCCCGGGTAGGCGGATTCAGTGACTAGTCTACGTTTTGGGAAGACGCACTTGAGGGGGACCCACCCTTTCCTCGAGTGGCAGTCGAGCATTGTAGACGTTCTTGTTCCTTTTTCCTTTTCTTTCCCTATATCTAGGACGCTGGTGTAGGGGGAGGGGGAATATGGGGCAGGAATTGAGTAAGCCCGGTAGGGGCTGGCTCGCATGTGATTTAGTTGAAGACAGAGAGGGAGAGGAAATGGTTAAAGGTGTTGAAAGAATTGCTAAAGTGTGTAAAATTGCTGTGCCTTCATGTGGTAGATTGCAGCCAGAAAGCTGGCGTAGATTACTGACAGAGAAGAAAGGCAAGCTCACAGATAACGATTTATTAAAGACTGCTGAAGCGTGGTACAGAGTAGCGAAGGCTATTCAGCAGGAAGGTTGGGTTGAGGAAGAAATAAATCACAAAGGTGTGAAATTGTTTGTGTATCATAATAACTGTGTTGCTGGGGTATTCCCTCAGCCAGCGCCCCAAAATGGCGCCCAGGGGATGTCTATCCCCAAGGTTCAGTCAGCAATAGGTGATAGCCAGCTGACTATGTTCCCCACTCCCAATCCTCCCGATGCCCATCCCATCACCTCCCCTGTCTGCCCGGTCCTGAATTCTGATGGATCTTTCTTTTCCCCTTCCCCGTCTCTAACATTCCCATCATCCTCATCCATCCCTACACTACCTTCTGTACCTAATCCTAACATTTCATCTGCCATTTCTTCTCTACACTCTCTCTCCGTTGATAACTCTACCCTCCCATCTGCATCCGCCCAGCTAACTACCCCCTCCTCCCTTGCTCCGGCTCCTCCTTCTACACCCACCCCTACCAGTCCCTCTCCGTCCTCTCCCGTACCCGCCCCCACCCCGGTCCAATATCCCACCTCCTTCCCAAATCCCCACCCAACTCTCCTGCCCTCCCCAGCCTGGCCATACCCTTTCCCATATCCCATGGCCCTGCCCTATCCAAATTATCCATACCACCTTCCCCAAGCCACTCCCCAGGTTCCGGTCATGCCGAGTACGGCACAGTCTGCCCCGGATGTGCCCACATCCAACATGGCCACCACTTCTTCCCTTAACCCCAATGCAGCTTCCTTTCACGCCCCCAATATGGCGGCTCCCAGTCATCCAGCACCCCTGATGCCGGTACTTCCCGGTGACTACTTATCCCAAGATTATGACCCACAAGCCACCCCCGCATCTGGGACTCCCTCCCATCCCCCGGTTCTGTCACCTCAAGCGGGCCCCTCACGTAGAAGGGCCCAGATCGTAGAAATAGAGGAGGAAGAGGATGACAGGGTATCCCAGGACTCATTGGAGGCTGCGGGAGCCTCAGCTCATCGTTCTATCGATGATCCCTTTGGACACAAGGGTCGGGGAGAACGGGCCCCTCCTAAATATGTTGCCTTTAACCCCACTCAAGCTAGTGCTTTAATGAAATCACTCCCTGACCCAGAAAAGCAGCCTATGCCTTTTTACCGAGGGATAGTTCAAATTCAAAAGACTTATTCCGCCGCATGGCGTGATTTACTGAGCATTTGTGCTATTAAAAGCAGGGGATGCATATTGGCCCAGCATGGCCCGCCACCTCAGTACAGATCTGCTCTCCAGTGATGTTGATTACCCCTCCGGAGTAACTTTTTGCAACCAATTGAGAGAATGGGCTAAGGACAAACTTGCAGATCAGGCTGCTGGCCTTACTGATGTTATACAAGATAAAGGAGAATCAGTGGAAAGGTTTCATGCAAGACTGTATCAAATGTTTACAGATTTGGGGTTTGATCTTACTGATAAGATCCATTCACAAATGCTGTCTGGTGCATTTGTCCAAGGTGTTAAAGATTCCATACGCAAGGGAATCATTGCTGCACGCCCTGAATATAAGGTTGTTCCTCTGGATACTTTACTCTTAGTTGCTAGAGGTCTGGAATCTGCCCAGGCCCCCAGAAGGCCCAGTTCCGCTCCTCTTATGGTGTCCCGCACCACCCCTGTTCCCAAAGGCACCAAACCAGAGGATGGTTATTGTTTTAATTGCAAGGCTAAAGGACATTTTAAAAATGATTGCCCAGAACCCAAAAGAGAGCCAAGAAAGCCGTCCAGGCCTGCCCCGGCCCCCAAGGCCGAGACAACGGTTCCAATAGTTGAGGAACCTGATGATTAGGAAATTGGCAAGCCTGTGTCTGTAACCCCTGTCATGGCAGTGTCTACAGGGGATAAGGGGGGGCCACTTGCAACAGTGACTTTACCCATTGAGGGCCAACCAACCACATTTCTTGTTGACACAGGTGCAGCCCGAAGTGTTCTGCGAGAACAAGACCTGCCAGACCCATCTTTTCTGTCAAATATTGATGTCTCTTTTGTTGGAGTGGATGGCCAGCCAAGACACAGCCCTTTAACAACTCCACTACGAGTTGGCACTAGCCTGCTTGCTCGTTTTGTGGTATCCTCCACATGCCCAATTAACCTGTTAGGCGCTGATGTTCTCTCACGCCTGC
This sequence comes from Pelobates fuscus, assembly GCF_036172605.1. Taxonomy (NCBI): domain Eukaryota; kingdom Metazoa; phylum Chordata; class Amphibia; order Anura; family Pelobatidae; genus Pelobates; species Pelobates fuscus. The sequence goes on from NC_086318.1 coordinate 296,820,371, forward strand.
AGGCATCTATCACCTTCACTCCAGATGGACAAGTAGAAATGTCTACACCTCTATCTGAATCAGACACCTCAGCCTTGTGCTCCCTACCTCTGATGCTGCATTTAGAAGGACCCCGTGGGGAAGCAGCAGAACCGAGGTCCAATTTCCCAGAAGTGTTAAAAACACAGGTGCCTGCTAAATTATGGTCCTCAGGCCCAGAGGACATAGGTCACCTAAATGTCCCACCTGTGGTGGTAAAGCTTATTCCAGGAGCTAAGTTACCAAGAAAACCACAATATCCTTTAAAACCAGCACAGGCTGCAGCTATTTCTATCCAAATCAAAGCACTCTTGGAGAAGGGTGCTCTAGTGAAATGTAAATCAGAATGTAATACTCCATTATTTCCTGTGAAGAAGAAAACTCCAAAAGGTGAGCCAGAGAAGTACAGGATGGTTCAGGATCTCCGTGCCGTCAATGAAGCAACTGTCCTGGACACCCCTCTTGTACCAAACCCTCACACTTTGCTCTCTGGAGTCCCACCATCTGCAAAGTATTTCACAGTCATTGACCTGGCTAATGCCTTTTTCAGTGTTCCACTGGATCCATCCTGTCAATACCTGTTTGCTTTCACCCATGAAATGCAACAGTATACCTGGACTGTCATGCCCCAAGGGGCCCAAAATTCTCCAAGTCAATTTGCAAGAGCCATGTGCACCATCCTTGACCCATGGCAAGCTGAACACCCAGAAGTTGTTTTGCTCCAGTATGTGGATGATTTACTGCTCTGTGGAGATGATATTCCCACTACTGAAAAGTGTTCACTTAGTCTCCTTTGCTATTTGGCAGAACAAGGATGCAAAGCTTCACTTCTCAAGCTGCAATTCTGCCAACCTTCCGTAATTTTCCTTGGTCATTGCCTAGCTCAAGGTACCAGACACCTTACTCGGGACCGGGTAAGGGCAGTACTGGATATCCCACCTCCAAGGACTTCTAAATCTCTTCATGCCTTCTTAGGCCTCATTTCCTACTGCAGAGCATGGATCCCAGAAGCCTCTCTGCTTATGCAACCTCTCTATGATGCACTCAAGTCAGACCCATTCTGCCTGACCAATGAAGCTCTGGATAATTTCAAATCTCTTAAACGTGCCATAGCTTCAGCTCCTGCCTTGGGCCTAGCAGACTATACCAAACCTTTCAAATTATTTGTCTCTGAAAGACAAGGCCATGCTACAGGAGTTCTTACCCAAACTAATGACTTAAGAGGCCGCCAGAGGCCTATTGGATATTTCTCATGTCAACTGGACATTGTGGCCAGAGGGACTCCTTCCTGCCTTAGGGCTGTTTTTGCTGCAAGAGAACTCATTGAAAGAACTGCAGACCTAGTCCTTGGCCACCCTCTGGTTGTTTTGGCCCCTCATGACATCTCTGCCATTATCAACCAAGTCCAGCTCAAGCACGTGTCTCCAGCCAGACACCTTCGACTACAATGTCATCTTCTTCTGCCTGACAACATTTCCATACAAAGATGTCAAGTTCTTAATCCATCCACTCTTCTTCCACTCCCTGAGGGGGGTATCTACTATGGATTTATCACGGATGAAACCTACATCTACCTTCTCTGTGGATGTATCAAGAAAATAATGCATCCACATTTAACATTTTACGAAGACAAGACACCTCTCTGTGAAGGCCCGGATTATGCTTTCTGTACCATGTGGTACAAGCCAAACATTACTCCTGAACCATGCTACGAAGATGAGCTTTACCACTGGATTGATGTGAAGCTCACTGCTCAAGATTTCTATTGTGACTCTGAAGGCAATAGCATGGTCCTGATCCAACTACCTCCAGAACTCAATTACCTGTACCGTCATTGGGATACTGCTATTCCACATATTCCTGTTACCAAATTGAAAACAAGGTCATGGAATGATCTTGGGCCCATGGCAAAGTTATGGGCCACCATGGATGAAACACAGCTACAGGAAAATGGTATTGCCAAATACCCAACAACTGATCTTCTTGAAGCATGGCCACGCCATTTCCTGGAAAAGGAATTTCAAGATCTGGTCATAGTGAATGATTATGACCCAGAAACACCTCATGACTGTTTTGAACAGATGAAAATGGAGACAGTGCACTTACCAACTGTGCATGAGAATCCATTACCAGATCCAGATTTTACCCTGTTTGTGGACGGTTCAAGATATGCTGATGAAGAAGGAAAATACCATACAGGATATGCCGTAACCACAACAGATGAAGTTATCAAATCATCATCTTTACCGCCAGCAATGTCTGCGCAAGAAGCTGAATTACAAGCCCTGACTTCAGCATGCAAAATCTCCGAAGGAAAACGTGCCAACATCTATACAGATTCAAGATATGCTCTGGGTGTGGCACATGACTTCGGCCTCATTTGGAAGACAAGAGGATTTCTTACCACCGCCGGTACACCAGTCAAACACAGCTCTGCAATCAAGGAACTAATGGATGCCCTCCTACTCCCTGAAGAAGTGGCCGTTTTGAAAGTCAAGGCACATGGGAAGTTGGATACAGATGAAGCAAAGGGCAACCATTTGGCTGATCAGGCCGCTAAGCAAGCAGCCAGAGATTTGCAGGAAGTGGATGAAGAAGTGTCCGGACAAGAAGAAGAAGTTCCTATTTTTGCTCTGCAAACCCTTCCTACTGATTTAAGAATTTTGCGAGAACAGCAAGCTGCAATTACCCCTGAAGAAATCCAGAAATGGAAGAAGAAAGGAGCTATCCTAAAAGACGGAATATATTACAACAACTTTAAATTCTGCCTTCCAAAAAATTTATATCCAGCAGTTGTCCAATGGGCACATGGGCCTGCACACCTGTCAAAAGACTTAATGGCCGCCCTCATACAAAAGTATTATGAAGCACCTGGAATCACAACATTGATCAACAGCTTCTGCAGGGCCTGTGTCATTTGTGCAAAATGCAATCCAGGAAAACCAATCAAGGTGCCTTCAAAACACCTGGCAAAACCCATGTACCCATTCCAGAGAATTCAAATTGACCATATCCAAATGCCCAAGAGTGGGCCTCATGAATATGCACTAGTAATAGTGGACATGTTCTCAGGCTGGCCAGAAGCCTACCCAGTGGCCAATATCACTGCAAAAACAACCGCAAGACGCCTACTTACAGATATTGTATGTAGATTCGGACTTCCAGAAGTCATTGAAAGTGATAAGGGCCCAGCTTTTACAGCAACGGTGACTAAAGAAATTTGGACTGCTCTGGGGGTGACCCTAGCCTTTCACACCCCTTACCACCCACAAAGTAGTGGTAAAGTAGAGCGCATGAACGGCACTTTAAAAGCCAGAATGTTAAAAATGTCACAAGAAACAAAGATGCCCTGGCCAGAAAGCCTGTCAATAGCTTTATTCAGCGTTAGGCACACACTTAGAGGGAAGCACTCATTATCCCCATATGAGATTCTATTTGGGACAGCACCCAGACTAGGTTGTTATTACCCGCAACAGTTACAGCTTCAATCAGATGTTTTAGTAGACTATGTAACTGAACTTGCAAGTGCCTTAAACAAAATACATGCCCAAGTTTTCTCTTCAATTCCAGATCCCGATTTGGATACAGGTACCCACAACCTGCTTCCCGGAGATTGGGTTCTGGTTAAGAAATTTGTGCGGAAAAATACCCTGGAACCAAGATTCGACGGTCCATTCCAAGTTCTCCTGATCACCGCAACCTCCGTCAAATTGGCCGGCAGGCCACATTGGATCCACGCTTCCCACTGCAAGAAGTCTCCTGCCCCAGAGGAAGCAGATACCGCACAAGCATGTACCTCTGGTACATCATCTCCTTAATTAGTTCAATTAAGGCCCAGCAAGTAGCCATCACCAAAGATGTTAGTGGGTACACCTTCTGGTATAATTCATCATGTACCCACGTGGCTACTTATACCTTTGATTATTGTGACATCGTAGAATGCCCATTCCCTACATCACAAATTCAGAATATCTATAGAGATATCCCTCATGCAAAAGATCCATATGTTTGTGTAGTTGACAAACAATGGGGGCACAATTGTGACCATTGGGGGGCGGCGGGATGGAATGCCGGGCCTGCCTGGGGTTACAAACCAAAAAGTGCCTTATCTAAAGTAGATGATCATGGTAGATCCCTTCTCCAGAGAATGACTTTGAGAAAGCCTGGGGGGGGTACACCAATGAAATTAATCCTTAATATTGAGCATCCAAGTCCAACAGATGCAGACCAATATGTAATGGGAATGTACTGGAAAAAGGGTTCCTACCACAAGTTAGGGCATTTCTACCTCAAAGATATGTGCAACTCTTCTGAGTGGCAAGGGGCCACCCATATGGTCCCTAACCCATTAAAACCACATATCCAGACCTTTCAAGACATGATGGCCATTGCTAACCCCACTTTTGAAGATACCATGGCCGCTGAAACAGGTTTTAATGATGTTAACCTATGGTTAGAATGGATGAAATATAATGCTAATAAGCATAACAAGACCGCATGCTATGTGTGTGGCGGTGCCCGGCCTCACCTGGGCACTGTGCCTTTAACCCTGCCAGTAGATATAGAAGAATGTGTTTTGAGTCTTTTTGCCTATCACTACGATTTCAACAGGTCCATATGTAAAGCATGGACAGTAGAGTATCCTCTTCTAACCAAGGATGTCAAACCCCCAGATGGTATTACAGTATATAAAGGTAATTACACTTGTTATGCTAATTATGATGGAATTGGTAAATTCTTGGGTAACTTCTCTAAGGGGTATTGTGCTACCTACAGAAATGTCTCCATGAACTTGTTGCAGTTTCATACTAGGTCATTAGGGGATATTTACTGGTTGTGTGGGGATTTACAGCTAAGATCCAGAATGGACAAAGAGTGGTGGGGGGAGTGTACTTTGGCTAAAGCCATTATGCCCATACACATTATCTCTGACACACACCTCAACACCCATGAGTCCAGTCACACTAAGGTTAAGCGCGAAGCCCCAGTGAAAGGAAGTTTTGATCCTCACGTTTATATTGATGCCGTTGGGGTGCCTAGGGGGGTGCCCAATGAATTTAAAGCAAGAGATGAAGTTGCTGCAGGATTTGAATCACTTTTTACCATAGTTACCGCAAACAAGAATTTAAATTGGATAAATTACATTTATTATAACCAACAGCGTTTTGTTAATTATACCAGAGATGCCCTCCAGGGATTAGCCGAACACTTGCAGGCCACATCCCAGATGGCCTTCCAGAATAGAATGGCCTTAGACATGATTCTAGCTGAAAAAGGAGGAGTATGTAAAATTTTGCCCGACACCATGACATGTTGTACCTACATCCCAGAAAACACAGGCCCTAATGGTAAAGTTACATTAGCCATAGAAAAATTAAACTAACTCTCTGAAGAGTTAAAAAGGAATTCTGGGATAAAAGATCCCTGGGAAAGATGGTTTGGTTGGATGACAGGATGGCAAAAGGCTTTAATGCATATCGGTATGGCAATACTAATTTTTCTTTTTATCTTTGCTCTTCTCTTTTGTTGTGTCCTCCCTTGTCTGAGGAAATCCCTCATGAAGACTGTTGACCAAGCGGCACCCACTTTCACACATCTCGAAGTTGATGACCAAGATTTCCAGGATCTCAACTCACCCTGTTTACCGCTGCAAACTATCCCTTTTGTTGATAAAGTGCGAGAATTCTAGGAAGGGACCAGCTTAGGGACAGCATCTGTCAGTGAATGGTAAAAACCCTGTGTGGAGAAGTGGTGGGCAAGCCACCATGGGCCACCCATGGGAGTGAAGTGTTCGAGGGCCATACTGATGATGAGTTAGCCTATTAGGGTCAGATTTAGGGACAGACTTGCACTTTGCATTAACACCTAGCTAGCGGCCACGGGGTTTCTGTGCCTTTGGGTTAACACGTCTTCTGGTATTAACAAATAAAGTTTATCTCTTAGAATCTAACATTTCATAGGGGGGACTGATGTAGAATTATTAAAAATCTCTGTTGAACCTGTATTGAATTATTGCACTAACTCCATTTTAACCCCATACTGACACAAATCCTCCATTTTGTCCTCATAACCTGACTTCTCCATTTTAAAACTACATTACATGACAGAATTTCCCAGCACATCTAACACAATGGACAAAGACTGTATTTTCTATAAAGACATGACTAACTCAGGAACTGCTGAATTTCCCCTAACTCGCAACATAGTATAAATTGAAGGCCATGAGAACACTGTAGTAATGAAATGTTCTATTCATAAGAGACCTTGCACCTGACCACAAGACCTGACATCACTGACCGTGTAAAATGACGCTCAAGCCCCCCTTTCCACCGAGTAAACCTCATGCTAAGGGAAATGGCGCTTGAGCCCCTTGTCCCCACCCGTGTCCAAACAATACCACCTCTCGGTGGGCGGACACTTAGCTAACCACTTAGTTTTTGAGCCAATTAATTATATTGATAGGTGGACACTAATCCAGACACTTAACAATTAATCCAATTAATGATGTTTATTTACTGATATCTTGATAATCAATGATGACGCAAAATGCCTCTTAAAAGGGCCTGCAAGCCCGTTCTTGCTTCACTTGCCAATAAATTTCCTCGAAGTTATTTTAACCTGAACTCCGTGTGTCAGACTGAATTACTTCAGCGTATATACGCAATTCAATTTTCTTTAATTTGGACAGGAACAGATAGACATTTAAACATTTTGGTTTACTGCTAAAAAGTACCATAACACAGGTATACACCAAATATACAATATATATACTACATTCAATAGTTACATACACTGTATATACTTGTTATGCTTAAATGCACTATACACTCTACAAACACTACATACACTATATACATATATACACCATATATCCTGTTTATTCTATATACAATCTGAAATCTATAGAGGTATACACCTACTATACAATATATATACTACATTCAATAGTTATATACTCTATATGTTCTTGTTATGCTTAAATGAACTATACACTCTACAGGCACTATATTCATATATACACCATATATCCTGTGTATTCTATATACAATCTGCAATGTATAGAGGTATACACCGAATATACAATATATATACTACATTCAATAGTTACATACGCTATATATACTTGTTATGCTTAAATGCACCATACACTCTACATACACTATATACATCTAAACATATATACACCGTATATCCTGTGTATTCTATATACAATCTGCAATGTATAGAGGTATACACCGAATATACAATATATATATTACATTCAATAGTTACGTTATGTATAATATAAAGGGTGGGCCGACTTGGAATTCATCGGCAGACAGACAGCTTGCTCAAATCATTAATTTGGATCTCAAAATGGCTGACTCAGATATCAAAGTTAAAGAATTGGAAAAGTGTGCTTCAGGCCAAGCATTTGAGCTTATTCTGAGTCCTCCATCAACTGATGCAGCTCCTGATCTTTCAATATCTTCTCCAAAGAAAAAGGAATGCTCATTGGAAGAAATTCAGAAGAAGTTGGAGGCTGCAGAGGAGAGAAGGAAGCTACATGAGGCAGAGATTCTGAAACAACTTGCTGAAAAGCGTGAGCATGAGAGAGAAGTTCTACAAAAAGCAATTGAAGAGAATAATAACTTCAGCAAAATGGCAGAAGAAAAGCTAACTTCAAAAATGGAAACTAATAAAGAGAAAAGAGAAGCTCAAATGGCTGCCAAACTGGAGAGATTGCGAGAGAAGGATAAGAAAGTGGAAGAAATTCGAAGGGGAAAAGAGTCCAAAGATGTTTGTGAAAACTGAGTCATTTTGTGTCAATTGACCCCAGCATTGCAAAGCTAATAATGCAGTCTGTCCCTCTCTACCCCCACCCCCCTCCTGATCTTTGTTCTGCAGCTGTGATGTAAATCCAGACTGTCACATAGCAGCTCTTTAGCTGTTGCATATCACTGGTTAGATCACAAGTCTAACAACTTAAGGGCCAACAGTGTGACAGTTCTGATTTAGATAGTTAAATTGCACTCTGTTTGCTTGGATAATAATTGAATTGTAGCTTTTCAATTATCCAGCCTTCTATCTGTGCCTGGTTTTGTTGTATTGTACTGGAAAGTGTTGTGTTTTTTTTTTGTTTTTTGTTTTTTTTTTGGGTGTGGGGTTTTCTAGTATTATGCCAGTGTTCAGACTGTTACATATTGCACTTAAATCTCAATGGTTCTGTCTACTACTTGTAATAGTTTGTCTAAATAAAACCATTTGTCAGAAGCAAAAAAAAAAAAATATATAAAGGGTGGGCCAATATTAAGAGTAGGATTTGACAGGTAAATAACTTGTTAGTAGTTGAATTTTTCACTTGCAGGTACATATTATAAAAGAGTCTTGGTCAATTCATCATGGGTAATTTCATGGAGTTACAACGAGAAAAAGTAGTGGAATTTAAATCTCAAAAAGCCAGGTCCACTATTTAAACGCAAAGAGCTTACCACCGTCACTTCAATGTAAGCTGCCATCCTTTGTCCATCCTTTGAGCTGCTAAATACTTCCTGTGGGGATATCCGAAGTTGTTGGTGTATATTAACAAGCCACGTACACTTGAGCAGATCAGGGGGAATATCCGTGCATAAATTCGAGTCTCTAACATTCGCTTTTGTAATGAACAATGCAATCGAAAGCGTCCAACTTTGTGCGGCGGTAATGGAACTCATTTAATAGATAGAAAGTAACAGATCAAAGAACACGGTGTAGTTAATATAAAAAAATTAAAATGGGCAGCAACATACATATACAAGCGACTAAATATGAGTGTAAGCTCACGATATAGAATGCATGTGCGCTCCTAAATAAACTATAAGGATAATCAAAATTTATACAAATATAAATGTATTTATTATTCAATGATAAATAAAAAGATAGCTCAATAGATCTATAATTGATAAAGTTAATATAATATTAGACAAATGACATAATAAAGCTATCTAGATATATAAAAAAAAAAAAACACACAATTATATAAAAATGAAGCAAAAATATAAATGAGAAAACTCAATAAAAGTACCTAACCTCGGTGGGGGCCCCCACCGAGGTATAAACCAGAGGAATGCTCGGGAGCAGGACGAAGTCCGACGTGTGAGGAGTGTAGTGCTGGACCGCGGTCGGTGTCTTCTAAAAAGACCGCGGTGAATAGAGAAGGCACTCCAACAGGGGACGCGTTGCACCACGGTCGGTGCCTTCAAAAAAGACCGCGGTGTGTGGAGACCGGCCGGCAGCAGAACACGCCTCAAGTAGATACTCACGGGGATTCCTGCACCCGACCTCTTCCTGTAACAGCTGATCGAGGTATCAAGCTAGCAGCTGTGGCTCATCGACGCGTTTCGTCCCGCCCACGGGACTTTCTCAAGATGCAGAAACAGCCACAGTTCGAGCCTGACATTAGTGAGTATTAAATGCTGATGCAGATCTTCTCCCACGTCTCTGTGAATTGTAAACAGGGGTGTCTCTGATACAGACAATTCAGTGTCCCTCCCCTCCCGGCACTGGAACCTCGCTTCCTGACTGTCGGACACCTGGTTCTGTTACTTCCTCTCATTTAATAGATGTCATCTTCCGTACATAGTAAAGCAAATCTTCATACGCTGAGCATTCATTGTATGTAATATCATGGAAATTGGTTCATTCATAAAAAACAGTTATTCACCCCTCAAACCCTACTCTGAATTTTGGCACGCTTTAAACTATATATACAATAAAAATACATAAATGCACTATATTATCTACACTATATAAATATTTATTTAATGCACATATATACACTTTTAACACCATTGACTTTATGTATTTACACTCTTTATAGTTTATAAATATATATATATATATACACTCTCAATTAACTGTATACATATTTACTATATATACAATGTAAACGGTATACACACATACATAATTCTATAGAATTATATTCTCCATATAGCAAGGCAGTAAGGAAAGTCTGCATTATATTCTTAATTAAGAAGGTGGGAAATACCCACAATGCACTTTCCTTACCTTCTCTTACTAATCTTTCTCGCATCCTGAACGCACTTAAGCTCTTCATATATGAGACCATCTTGAAAATGGATCCACGTAATATCCTTCACCTTCTTCTTGATCCACCAGTCTCTCTTTGGCCCAGATTTTGATGAACATGTAGGACCCTCTGATTGGTGTTTTTAAACATTTCATCAAGCCTGGCTTTAGGTTGTCCTCCTTGGCCCTTGACACCAGCTGTAAACAAGACAACTCTAGTTGATTTGAGCATTCTGATGTTGCTATGACTACTTTTGGTTTCATATCAGTGGATATAAATGATGTCATAAAAGGTTTTCTGTTGCACAGGGAAAGTCAATGCTTCAGTGTCAAGCATGCAAAATGTGCAGTCTATTAACAGTCACTCACTCACTCAATCAATCTGCAATGAATGATATCAATGTAGCATTGATTGATAGATTCCTAAATGGATCCCAGGTACTGATTTCATATCAAACAATAGTTGTTGTTGTTTTTTTTACTACAGTAGTAGTGTTTCACATTCATCTAAATAAATACTGGTTCTTACATTTATACTAGGAATAGATTATACCTTTAAATACTCTGCCAGAATATAATGTGACCCTACAAAGGTGCCATACAAGAAACTCCCCATCAGACATACATTAACATTAATATGGGGTCAAAACATATCAAATGTACTTAAAGAAACACTCTAACATTAAGGATACAAAAAAAATCTCACTATATAGATTCATCCCCCACTCCTTCACGCTAAAAAAAACTTTAAATTTTAAAAGAAATAAGATTTTCTTAGCTTTAGTTCCATAATGTGACGGTTTCTGTTTTCACCGCAAATGCCAATTCTCTACGGCTAAAATTATCTTTACAGATGAAGCATTCAAATGTTTCTCCATTAAGCTGTAGTGGTTCTGGTACTTACAGTGTCCCTTTAAATTGGTTTGTTGCCCTACGTATGCCTGGAACATTCTTTCAAGAGTCGTACTGTTGTTTGTGCGTCCACAAATGTAGCGATGTATTTCCCTCCATTTAAAGCTGTAGTGGAGTCCTTGATTTTGCAAGATTTTCTGTGGCTGTGGTTCTGGTGGCTCCTTCTGGTATTGCTGATCCATTTGTCATTTATTTCCTCATATCCTGGCTTTCATTTTTTCTCCTTTTTTCCTTCAGTTGTCCAGTTGTTTGGATATGAAATCTCCATTCCATTCACCAAAATTATGTATCCCTAATTAAAAAAAAAAAATAAAAAAAAAAAAATTGCTCTTTGCGATCATGGAAAATATGTATATCTATCTATATGCATGATATACGTAACTGTGCACATAATACGTATTATGTAACTATGCAACACTATATTTAAAATACTGTTTACACATACACACTGTATACACAAATAATATATAACTCTTATATGCTAATGATTTACTCTAGTCATATACTCGATATAAAAACTCTACACAAGCTGGATACATTGTATGCACTCTATACTCATGTATATGTATATATTATATACTCGATATACCTGTTATGCTTAAATGCACTATATATTCTACATGCGCTATATATATACACCATATATCCTGTGTATTCTATATACAATCTGCAATGTACATAGGTATACACCGAATATACAATATATATACTACATACAATGGTTATATACTCTATATATACTTGTTATGCTTAAATTCCATATACACTGTACATGCACAACATACATATATACACCATATATCCTGTGTATTCTATATACAATCTGCAATGTACACAGGTATACACTGAGTATACAATATATATACTGTACTACATTCAATCGTTATATACTCCATATATACTTGTTATGCTTAAATGCACGATACACTCTACATGCACTATCCACATATATACGCCATATATCCTGTGTATTCTATATATAATCTGCAGTGTACACAGGTATACACCAAATATACAATATACATATACTACATTTAATAGTTACATACGCTATATATACTTGTTATGCTTAAATGCACTATACACTCTACATACACTATATACATCTATACATATATACACCATATATCCTGTGTATTCTATATACAATCTGCAATGTATAGAGGTATACACCGAATATACAATATATATACTACATTCAATAGTTACGGTATGTATAATATAAAGGGTGGGCCAATATTAAGAGTAGGATTTGACAGGTGAATAACTTGTTAGTGGTTGAATTTTTCACTTGCAGGTACATATTATAACTGAGTCTTGGTAAATTCATTATGGGTAATTTCATGGAGTTACAAAGAGAAAAAGTAGTGGAATTTAAATCTCAAAATGGCAGGTCCGTTATATTAACGCAAAGAGCTTACCACCGTCACTTCAATGTAAGCTGCCTTCCTTTGTCCATCCTTTGATTTTCTAAATACTTCCTGTGGGGATATCTGAAGTTGTTGGTGTATATTAACAAGCCGTGTACACTTGAGCAGATCAGGGGGAATATCCGTGCATAAATTTGAGTCTCTAACATTCGCTTTTGTAATAAACAATGCAATCGAAAGCATCCAACTTTGTGAGGCGGTAATGGAACTCATTTAATAGATGTCATCTTCCGTACATAGTCAAGAAAATCTTCATACGCTGAGCATTCATTGTATGTAATGTCATTGAAATTGGTTCATTCATAAAAAAACTGTTATTCACCCCTCAAACCCTACTCTGAATTTTGGCAGACTTTAAACTATATATACAATAAAAATACATAAATGCACTATATACTCTACACTTACTCTGCACATAATACGTATTGTGTAACTATACAATCTGCAATATACACAGGTATACATCGAATATACAATATACAATATATACAATATACACTCAATAGTTATAAGCTCTGTATATACTTGTTATGCTTAAATGCACTATACACTCTACATGCACAATGCTCATATATACACCATATATCCTGTGTATTCTATATACAATCTGCAGTGTACACAGGTATACACCAAATATACAATATATATACTACATTCAATAGTTACAAACACTGTATATACTTGTTATGCTTAAATGTACTATACACTCTCAAACACTACATACACTATATACATATATACACCATATATCCTGTTTATTCTATATACAATCTGAAATCTATAGAGGTATACACCTACTATACAATATATATACTACATTCAATAGTTATATACTCTATATGTTCTTGTTATGCTTAAATGAACTATACACTCTACAGGCACTATATTCATATATACACCATATATCCTGTGTATTCTATATACAATCTGCAATGTATAGAGGTATACACCGAATATACAATATATATACTACATTCAATAGTTACATACGCTATATATACTTGTTATGCTTAAATGCACCATACACTCTACATACACTATATACATCTAAACATATATACACCGTATATCCTGTGTATTCTATATACAATCTGCAATGTATAGAGGTATACACCGAATATACAATATATATATTACATTCAATAGTTACGTTATGCATAATATAAAGGGTGGGCCAATATTAAGAGTAGGATTTGACAGGTAAATAACTTGTTAGTAGTTGAATTTTTCACTTGCAGGTACATATTCTAAAAGAGTCTTGGTCAATTCATCATGGGTAATTTCATGGAGTTACAACGAGAAAAAGTAGTGGAATTTAAATCTCAAAAAGCCAGGTCCACTATTTAAACGCAAAGAGCTTACCACCGTCACTTCAATGTAAGCTGCCATCCTTTGTCCATCCTTTGAGCTGCTAAATACTTCCTGTGGGGATATCCGAAGTTGTTGGTGTATATTAACAAGCCGCGTACACTTGAGCAGATCAAGTAGAATATCCGTGCATAAATTCGAGTCTCTAACATTCGCTTTTGTAATGAACAATGCAATCGAAAGCGTCCAACTTTGTGCGGCGGTAATGGAACTCATTTAATAGACTTCATCTTCTGTACATAGTAAAGCAAATCTTCATACGCTGAGCATTCATTGTATGTAATATCATTGAAATTGGTTCATTCATAAAAAACAGTTATTCACCCCTCAAACCCTACTCTGAATTTTGGCAGGCTTTAAACTATATATACAATAAAAATACATAAATGCACTATATTATCTACACTATATAAATATTTCTTTAATGCACATATATACACTTTTAACACCATATACACACTCTCAATTAACTTTATACATATTTATTATATATACAATGTAAACGGTATACACACATACATAATTCTATAGAATTATATTTTCCATATAGCAAGGCAGTAAGGAAAGTCTGCATTATATTCTTAATTAAGAAGGTGGGTAATACCCACAATGCACTTTCCTTACCTTCTCTTATTAATCTTTCTCGCATCCTGAACGCACTTAAGCTCTTCATATATGAGACCATCTTGAAAATGGATCCACGTAATATCCTTCACCTTCTTCTTGATCCACCAGCCTCTCTTTGTCCCAGATTTTGATGAACATGTAGGACCCTCTGATTGGTGTTTTTAAACATTTCATCATGCCTGGCTTTAGGTTGTCCTCCTTGGCCCTTGACACCAGCTGTAAACAAGACAACTCTAGTTGATTTGAGCATTCTGATGTTGCTATGACTGCTTTTGGTTTCATATCAGTGGATATAAATGATGTCATAAACGGTTTTCTGTTGCACAGGGAAAGTCAATGCTTCAGTGTCAAGCATGCAAAATGTGCATGACATTTGCTCAGACGTTATTCGGCATGTGCTAAAACCTTATATTAAAACATTTGCACAGACGTTATTCGGCATGTGCTATAACCTTATACTAAATAAGACACGGACACAGTTAATTCTGTTGGAGTACAAAGTCCACAGCTTTTATTAATTAAATTATAATAAATTAACATAATTAACATAATTTAGGGTCATTGTCCAACTATACATTAAGTTACTATACCCCCCACACAGTACCCCTGACAATGACCCTACCAATTGAACAATAAATAACCAAATAACAATTCACTTGAAACACGGCCTACCAAAGAGGCCCCACAGCATACTGTTAACTGTAGGGGTGTACCTCAGACACCCCTACACCCCCAGGTTCGTCGCCACCGAAGAGCTAGAACCAACCAGTCCTTAAATCCATCAGGCCTACACCTCGGCCTGTCCAGTTCAAACTCCACGCCAAATTCCAATTCTCACTACGCCCTGTTCCGCCGCTGTGACCAAACGGAGCTGCTAAAATTAGGGAGGGTGGGTGGGACAATTTACAGGTAAGAGAGGCTCTGGTTAAAATGGCCCCTACTCTAACATGGCTGCTCTTTATACTCCCTATCTCCACCCCCAAGCACCATTACCCTAACCCAACCCCCAAACACTAGCACCTGCCCACTCCCTGGCTCTGTCAAGGGCCACTCCTCCCACTGCGTTGTTCCATGGGCTTCATGACATTTGCACAGACGTTATTCGGCATGTGCTAAAACCTTATATTAAAACATTTGCACAGACGTTATTCGGCATGTGCTATAACCTTATACTAAATAAGACACGGACACAGTTAATTCTGTTGGAGTACAAAGTCCACAGCTTTTATTAATTAAATTATAATAAATTAAAATAATTAACATAATTTAGGGTCATTGTCCAACTATACATTAAGTTACTATACCCCCCACACAGTACCCCTGACAATGACCCTACCAATTGAACAATAAATAACCAAATAACAATTCACTTGAAACACGGCCTACCAAAGAGGCCCCACATCATACTGTTAACTGTAGGGGTGTACCTCAGACACCCCTACACCCCCAGGTTCGTCGCCACCGAAGAGCTAGAACCAACCAGTCCTTAATTCCATCAGGCCTACACCTCGGCCTGTCCAGTTCAAACTCCACGCCAAATTCCAATTCTCACTACGCCCTGTTCCGCCACAGCACATAGCTTGACCTCCTTAAGCGCATGTGCGACCCCCACCACACCTAAACAGGGCCTGTTCTATACCTTCGTGAAAACCCAGGTTCAACAAATCATTCCCCACGTCTGACAGGTGGACACCGTGCCCTCCTAAAATACCCAGGTAACATGCCCTCCAACTCCCTGTGACGCACCACTATGCCCCCCAAACGTCTAATAAAAACTGCCATAATCTTGTTAACTTTACCCCTTGATCGAGCTATTGCAGCCGGGTCCCTGGCGTGTCTCCACGCAAAGCGCGGAACCATCTCGGACCACACAACCACCACGCCAGGAACCAGCTCCCGAAGCCGATCAACATCCCTTTTCATCCTCCTCACTAGCTCCCTTTGGGGAATCCCACCTAAGTCGTTCCCCCCTCCGTGAACCAACACCACATCTGGGACCGACCCTCCAGCCACTTTTTTAAACAAGAAACTGCATAAACACTGCCAACTAGCGCCCCTGAAACCAAACCAAGATAGAGTCACTCGTTCCAATGGAAAGCCCAGCTGTGATCCGCTTCTGCGAACTGCGGCTCTCTTCTCCGCCCAGTACACATACGAGTGGCCCAGCAACCAAACTTCCAAACCTGAAAAGAGACAAAATTAGTGGCAGAAAAAGACAACGTCCCCTTCCCAAAATTCCTTGAACCATTTATTACACCAACCTATCCGGCCTTACGTACGAGCGGAATCGCATGGATTCCCACCTCCCGATCCGTTTGATCCTCTCGTCCCCCAACCCTAAACGCGCAGCCTCCATTGCCGCCCCAATGCGAAACGAGTGCGTCCCAAATTGGTTTGGCTCTAGGCCCAGCTTCTGTAATCCCTTACGAAAGACCCGCAGAAACTGAAATCGCGACAACGCCGAGCCATCGGCGTGCAAAAAGAAACAACCCTTTCCTTTTGGCCGAACATCCCAGTACCTCGCGCCGCAGGCTACCGGGCAAGCCCCTGATCCCGGTAACTCATACAACACCACCGAACATCCTTTGCCGAAAACGTCCGTTTTAGACCGGCGCAGCCATATCTGCACCCTGTCACTACATATGTCCACGTCCTCAAGCATTAATCCGCCGTTCCCTAACCTATTGGCACTCACCAGCTCACCAATGCGGAAAGCACCAAAGAACGCCCAGACAAATGCCCCAGAAAATAGCGTTACTTCAAAAGGGGAATCACAGAGCTCCATCAACACCCCTAACAGCCTTTGTAAAACCGAGAAAGACACCGGCCGCCTCGAGTCTGCGAGCTTCTTACCCCTCTTAAAACCCTTCAGCGCCTGGCGTATCACAAAATTCTTCGTAATGTCCTCCCACCCGTTGAACTTGAACAAAAACGCCAAGGCAGACATGTACCTATCCACCACGGTCCGTGACGCCTGTTTAGCGAACAAGCGACACAGTACCCACAAAAGCACGTCCACCCTCTGCCCCTGTGAACCGTCGCCCCCTACCTGTTGTACCGTCTCCTCCCATTCCTTCCAAACCTTGACGTAACCCGACCAAGTGCTCGGCGCCAGAGAATTCTTTATACACTCCCCAAGCATGCGGTCCCGAGCTGCCACATCTCGACAGGGCAAGCCTGCCCCTGCTCCAGAGCGTCCGGCACCGCTTCCCGGAATCGTTCCCACTGAAAACGAGAAAGCGCATCAGCCACCACGTTCAACATACCAGGGATGTGTCTAGCCCTAAAGACCAAGTTGAAAGACATGCAGATAAGGACAAAACGCCTCAGCAAACATAACATCGGGGGGGGATGACCTCCGCCAAGCTAAGCCTCCGTAGGTTCGGTACGCGTCTCCTATCCCATCTAAATAACAGAAGAGTTCGGAACAACGCCCCGGCGTCTTCTCCCCTATAACGCTAGCCAGAATGCAGAAGGCCCTCAACCAATTCCCGAAAGTCTTTGGTATCTTGCGATACCTCCGCCTTTTCTCCTCTTCCTCTTTTTTGGCATCCTTCTTATCCTCCTCCTTCAAGTCCAAGAACTCCTCCAGGGGAAGGAGGGAAAATATCTCCACAAACTCACCTTTCCATATCTTGTCCTTCACCTCCGCTTTTAAATGACATCCGAGAGGGCCCGCGAAGTGCACGTTTTGCCGCGTCGCATCCGGGATATCACCGCACCCTACCTCACGCTCCGCGCCCCCTCCATCTAACCCTGACGACTCAGCTGCGGCGCCAGACTCACCTCCGCCGGACACAGACAATCGCGTCCCCCCGAACCCAGCCGCCGGCTCACGACTACTCTCCTGTGCCCACACCTTCCCGAAATGCGCAGGCGACCCCTCCGTCCCAGACCAAGACTCTAAAATTGTTCTTAAATCACTTAACAACTGTTCAGGGTGTCGTGTGTGTGAGAACTCACCGCTCGAACCTCTGGCCGCAGCTGGCTGCAGAGGCGCCGTCTTTCCGTCTACCTTTCCAGGCACTGGAGCGTCCCGTTGTCGCCGACTCCCATCCGCCTGGACTCACCTCGAGACCGTAGGTGTATTGCTCGGTGACCTGTAGGGAGAAGGAATCCTGGGTAGTCTGTTCTGAGCCGTCCCTAACCGCCTTTCCTCCCTACGTTCCTCCCAGCCATCCCTAGTAACGCTCCGTCTCGCAGGACGACTGCCTTCGCGAGGTGCTCCCCTCCTCTGATCGCTGAACCTCCTTTCTGGCGAACCTGATCCGCTACGCTGCCTCCTCTTTTCTCTATCTCTGGAATTGTGCCTCCTGCAACAGGATCCTGCTACGCTGCACCTGGTCCCTTCCCTGCTGCCTGAACTCCCTGTTCTGCTCCTCGTGCCGCTGCGCCTGACGCTAGGGAAGCGCCGTTCTTCACCCCACCCGCTCCCTGCGGCCTCCATGTCATGAAGCTGCCCCTGAGAGCGGCCGGATGGGCCCTCTCGCCTACCGCTGCCATCCTTAACTGCCTTAAATGGAGGGGCTCCCCGTCTCCTATCTGACACTGCTGAGCCTGGCCTCACTTCAGTCGTCCGCCCCGTCCCTGTTTCAGTATCACTGTCCTGGCAGATTGCCGTGTGCCCGGACCCACTTGCCTCTTGTGAAGTCCCCCTGTCCCTGCGGCTGTCTCCCTGTCCTGCCCCTGCCTGGGACGTTCCTGCCGTGACTCCGCCGTCCCAGCCTCCCCCTAACGCCTGAGGGGCCGTTACAGTCCCACCTTCCTCATTACTCCCCTGCCCCCCAGCACTGTCAATAGTGACTGACTCACCGGGACGTGTCTGTTTCGAGCCCCCGCACACATGGCCTCCCGCCGACCCGGCCTCCGTCCCAGCCATCTTCCGAGATCCATCCGGACCGTTTCTCCTGCCAGCCGCGGAACCGCGTGGCTTGTATCCTTCCGCCGCAGTGTGCTTCACGGCCGTCCTCACCAGACCGCTGCCGCGCCCGCTGGAACGAGCCGTGCGCTTGCCTGGCTCTGCTGACAGGGCCTCTCCAGAACCGCCGGTCACCTCGTGTCCCGCTGAAGGGCTCCTCCTCTGCCGTGCTGTGGGCCCAGCGCCCGGGCTCAAACGCTGGGGTGGCCTTGTCCTCCTCATCGGTCGACAGGCCGGTACAGCGGGAGCAGGCCCGGCATCTCCCAGCTGCTGATGGAGCCATTCCAGCCCTCTGTCCTTCACAGCTGCACGAACACCAGCCAGGATCTCTTCTAACAACGCCATAATCCTGCAGAAACGAGAAAGAAAAAAGAACCTCGCCGACCTGCAACAATTTACAGGTAAGAGAGGCTCTGGTTAAAATGGACCCTACTCTAACATGGCTGCTCTTTATACTGCCTATCTCCACCCCCAAGCACCATTACCCTAACCCAACCCCCAAACACTAGCACCTGCCCACTCCCTGGCTCTGTCAAGGCCCACTCCTCCCACTGCGTTGTTCCATGGGCTTCAGTCTATTAACAGTCACTCACTCACTCACTCAATCAATCTGCAATGAATGATATCAATGTAGCATTGATTGATAGATTCTTAAATGGATCCCAGGTACTGATTTCATATCAAACAATAGTTGTTGTTGTTTTTTTACTACAGTAGTAGTGTTTCACATTCATCTAAATAAATACTGGTTCTTACATTTATACTAGGAATATATTATACCTTTAAATACTCTGCCAGAATATAATGTGACCCTACAAAGGTGCCATACAAGAAACTCCCCATCAGACATACATTAACATTAATATGGGGTCAAAACATATGAAATGTACTTAAAGAAACACTCTAACATTAAGGATACAAAAACATTTCTCACTATATAGATTCATCCCCCCCTCCTTCACCCTAAAAAAAACTTTACATTTTAAAAGAAATAAGATTTTCTTAGCTTTAGTTCCATAATGTGACGGTTTCTGTTTTCACCGCAAATGCCAATTCTCTACGGCTTAAATTATCTTTACAGATGAAGCATTCAAATGTTTCTCCATTAAGCTGTAGTGGTTCTGGTACTTACAGTGTCCCTTTAAATTGGTTTGTTGCCCTACGTATGCCTGGAACATTCTTTCAAGAGTCGTACTGTTGTTTGTGCGTCCACAAATGTAGCGATGTATTTCCCTCCATTTAAAGCTGTAGTGGAGTCCTTGATTTTGCAAGATTTTCTGTGGCTGTGGTTCTGGTGGCTCCTTCTGGTATTGCTGATCCATTTGTCATTTATTTCCTCATATCCTGGCTTTCATTTTTTCTCCTTTTTTCCTTCAGTTGTCCAGTTGTTTGGATATGAAATCTCCATTCCATTCACCAAAATGATGTATCCCTAATTAAAAAAAAAAAAAAAATTGCTCTTTGCTATCATGGAAAATATGTATATCTATCTAAATGCATTATATACGTAACTGTGCACATAATACGTATTATGTAAATATGCAACACTATATTAAAAATAATGTTTACACATACACACTGTATACACAAATAATATATCACTTATAAATGCTAATGATTTACTCTAGTCATATACTCGATATAAAAACTCTACACAAGCTGGATACATTGTATGCACTCTATACTCATGTATATGTAGATTATATACTCTATATACCTGTTATGCTTAAATGCACTATACATTCTACATGCGCTATATATATATACACACCATATATCCTGTGTATTCTATATACAATCTGCAATGTACACAGGTATACACTGAGTATACAATATATATACTGTACTACATTCAAGCGTTATATACTCCATATATACTTGTTATGCTTAAATGCACTATACACTCTACATGCACTATCCACATATATACGCCATATATCCTGTGTATTCTATATACAATCTGCAGTGTACACAGGTATACACCAAATATACAATATATATATACTACATTTAATAGTTACATACGCTATATATACTTGTTATGCTTAAATGCACTATACACTCTATATACACTATATACATCTAAACATATATACATCATATATCCTGTGTATTCTATATACAATCTGCAATGTATAGAGGTATACACCGAATATACAATATATATATTACATTCAATAGTTACGGTATGTATAATATAAAGGGTGGGCCAATATTAAGAGTAGGATTTGACAGGTAAATAACTTGTTAGTAGTTGAATTTTTCAATTGCAGGTACATATTATAAAAGAGTCTTGGTCAATTCATCATGGGTAATTTCATCCTTTGAGCTGCTAAATACTTCCTGTGGGGATATCCGAAGTTGTTGGTGTATATTAACAAGCCGTGTACACTTGAGCAGATCAAGGAGAATATCCGTGCATAAATTCGAGTCTCTAACATTCGCTTTTGTAATAAACAATGCAATCGAAAGCGTCCAACTTTGCGAGGCGGTAATGGAACTCATTTAATAGATGTCATCTTCGTACATAGTCAAGAAAATCTTCAAACGCTGAGCATTCATTGTATGTAATGTCATTGAAATTGGTTCATTCATAAAAAAACAGTAATTCACCCCTCAAACCCTACTCTGAATTTTGGCAGACTTTAAACTATATATACAATAAAAATACATAAATGCACTATATACTCTACACTTACTCTGCACATAATACCTATTATGTAACTATACAATCTGCAATATACACAGGTATACATCGAATATACAATATATACAATATACAATATACAATATATACAATATACACTCAAAAGTTATATACTCTGTATATACTTGTTATGCTTAAATGCACTATACACTCTACATGCACAATGCTCATATATACACCATATATCCTGTGTATTCTATATACAATCTGCAATGTATAGAGGTATACACCGAATATACAATATATATACTACATTCAATAGTTACATACGCTATATATACTTGTTATGCATAAAATGCACCATACACTCTACTTACACTATATACATCTAAACATATATACACCATATATCCTGTGTATTCTATATACAATCTGCAATGTATAGAGGTATACACCGAATATACAGTATATATACTACATTCAATAGTTATGGTATGTATAATATAAAGGGTGGGCCAATATTAAGAGTAGGATTTGACAGGTAAATAACTTGTTAGTAGTTGAATTTTTCACTTGCAGGTACATATTATAACTGAGTCTTGGTAAATTCATCATGGGTAATTTCATGGAGTTACAACGAGAAAAAGTAGTGGAATTTAAATCTCAAAATGGCAGGTCCACTATTTAATCGCAAAGAGCTTACCACCGTCCCTTCAATGTAAGCTGACATCTTTTGTCCATCCTTTGAGCTGCTAAATACTTCCTCTGGGGATATCTGAAGTTGTTGGTGTATATTAACAAGCCGCGTACACTTGAGCAGATCAAGGAGAATATCTGTGCATAAATTCGAGTCTCTAACATTCGCTTTTGTAATAAACAATGCAATCGAAAGCGTCCAACTTTACGCGGCAGTAATGGAACTCATTTAATGGACATCATCTTCCGTACATAGTAAAGCAAATCTCCATTCGCTGAGCATTTATTGTATGTAATATCATTGAAATTGGTTCATTCATAAAAAACAGTTACTATATACTCTACACTATATAAATATTTATTTAATGCACATATATACACTTTTAACACCATTTACTTTATGTATTTGCACTCTTTATAGTTTATAAATATATATATATATATATACACTCTCAATTAACTTTATACATATTTACTATATATACAATGTAAACGGTATACACACATACATAATTCTATAGAATTATATTCTCCATATAGCAAGGCAGTAAGGAAAGTCTGCATTATATTCTTAATTAAGAATTCTTAATTAAAAATGCACTTTCCTTACCTTCTCTTACTAATCTTTCTCGCATCCTGAACGCACTTAAGCTCTTCATATATGAGACCATCTTGAAAATGGATCCACTTAATATCCTTCCCCTTCTTCTTGATCCACCAGTCTCTCTTTGGCCCAGATTTTGATGAACATGTAGGACCCTCTGATTGGTGTTTTTAAACATTTCATCAAGCCTGGCTTTAGGTTGTCTTCCTTGGCCCTTGACACCAGCTGTAAACAAGACAACTCTAGTTGATTTGAGCATTCTGATGTTGCTATGACTGCTTTTGGTTTCATATCAGTGGATATAAATGATGTCATAAAAGGTTTTCTGTTGCACAGGGAAAGTCAATGCTTCAGTGTCAAGCATGCAAAATGTGCAGTCTATTAACAGTCACTCACTCACTCAATCAATCTGCAATGAATGATATCAATGTAGCATTGATTGATAGATTCCTAAATGGATCCCAGGTACTGATTTCATATCAAACAATAGTTGTTGTTTTTCTACTACAGTAGTAGTGTTTCACATTCATCTAAATAAATACTGGTTCTTTCATTTATACTGGGAATAGATTATACCTTTAAATACTCCAGAATATAATGGGACCCTACAAAGGTGCCATCCAAGAAACTCCCCATCAGACATACATTAACATTAATATGAGGTCAAAACATATCAAATGTACTTAAAGAAACACTCTAACATTAAGGATACAAACATTTTTTCTCACTATATAGATTTATCTCCATCCCCTTCCCACCCTAAAAAAAACTTTACATTTTAAAAGAAATAAGATTTTCTTAGCTTTAGTTCGATAATGTGACGGTTTCTGTTTTCACGGCAGATGACAATTCTCTCTGGCTAAAATTATCTTTACATATGAAGCATTCAAATGTTTCTCCATTAAGCGGTAGTGGTTCTGGTGCTTACAGTGTCCTGTGATAAGGTGAATGGGGTGGTCTCCGAGGGAGTTTATATTTCAACTGCATTGTTCAGAGAGGCATATGATCTTTAACCCCAGGGGGAATGTGTGTATGTATATAAGTTAAATACATATTTAGTTATGGGCCCCTGGGGTGGAGCATTTGGAGACAAGGGTGGGCCAGTGCTCCACTCCACTCCGCTGTTTATTTGTTTTTCTTCGGAGACTAGGTCCAGGCCAGGGTTTGGACTGTCTCCAACCTACTGCTCAGCTGCAGGTAATCAGCTGCAGCAGTGGGAATAAATCCCTCCCTGCTAGGCAGGTAGGGGAGAATGTTCGTTTCTCTCTGAAAGGCTGGAAGCAGCAGGCTGGCTAAACACTGGAGTGCAGAGAGCTGACAGAGACACTAGGTTGGTGAAACCAATATTATTTTTTGTTATAGTTTAACCCCTGAGAGATAGGGAATCTTATGTTAGTTAGTGCTCAGACGAGCTTGGTTTTTGTTTATAGGGATTTGTGTTACATTATTGTTTTTTTCATTTGCTGCTGTCTCTGTAGTGAAGCTCAGCAATAAAGTGCTTGGAATTAAGTTACTTTTAAAGACTGTGCATGTTTGTACGCAAAAGGACCGTGCTAACTGCAGACAAGGATCACAATATGGTGGAGAATGTGAGGGTCTGTGGGTGTGCCAGTCATCTGTTAACATGCTTATTGAGGACTTTTGTTTGGCAGACCTGTTAAAGGCACAGCGCTACTTATATGTTTAAAACTGCTTGGTGCTATAATGGAGGACCTACTGAAGGCTCTGGTACAGGCAACCGCTGTACAACAAGAGGCAACTGCTGTACAGCAAGATACCAACCGTTTATTGGCTGCACAGGTTGAGAAGCTAAGGGACGCTCAGCAGGAGGATAGAGCTGTCCTTACTGAGGTTTTGCAGAGAGTGGTATTGCCATGCGCAGGGGGCCCCCTTGGGGACAGGGGATCCCAGATCCGAGCAACTGACTTCCTGCATAAGATGACAGAGGCAGATGATGTGGAGGCTTACCTCACCACTTTCGAGAGGGTTGCTGCCTGGGAAAAGTGGCCATCAGACCAGTGGGCGGGGCTTCTAGCTCCATGTCTGAGTGGGGAGTGCCAGAAAGCCTATGAAGATTTGTCTTCTGACCAGGCCCAGGATTATAAGCATCTCAAAGCCGAAATATTAAAGTGTATAGGCATAACACCTGCCATTAGGGCCCAAAGGTTTCACAACTGGATTTATGATGTGAGTAAACCCACCAGGGCCCAGATGTATGGATTGCTAAGGCTCGCTCAGAAATGGTTGGAACCAGAGCGCAACCCTGCTACCAAGATAGTGGAGATGGTTGTTATGGACAGGTTTCTCAGACACCTGCCAACAGGACTGCGACAATGGGTTAGCCAAGGGGACCCTCAGTATCCAGAAGCAATGATGTGCCTGATTGAGAGGTACTTTATCGCCAAGGAGCCCCACAGTATTGATCCTCAGCGTAAGTCTAGATCGGCTAACACCCGGATGAGCGGGAAAGGGGGAAACAAAGGACAAAACTTTGTACCAAACCTTGGACAATATGACCATGGTGATAGAAGGTCCCCACAAGCTCCATTACGGCTACTAGACCAAGCTGAGGAACAACTCCAGTGCTTTAAATGCCATGAGCCTGGACATTTTGCACGCAACTGTCCAGAGAGTGAAGAGCCCATGTAGTGTGATGTAGGAACAAGGGCTCTGCGTAGGACTGTATTGACTTGCTCAAAGATATGTGTGGAGACTAGTGCTGTTAATGCAATGCATTTAATAATGGTGAGGGTGGAAGGAAAGCATGTACAAGCTCTGATTGATTCAGGGAGTGAGGTTACCTTGATAAAGTGTTCTGCTCCAGCCAGGGAAATTAGATACCAGACAAGTGATTGACATTGTGTGTATACATGGTGACACCCACACATACCCCACGGCAGAAGTTGAGTTTGGCACTGAGGTAGGGCAGGTTAAATGCTCTGTAGGGGTAGTGCCCCTGCTACCATATGATGTGGTATTAGGGAGGGACTTTCCCCATTTCTGCCACTTTTGGGAAAAGCGCTCTGCTCATCCGAAGATGCATTCTGAGGAGCTACCTGGGGTAGAGGGTATAGGTTATATTTTTCCTTTCTCAGAGATTATTAATTGGATACCGCGCAAGAGACACCCTTGGTGTGCCTGGGTAACGAGGTAGAACCTCCCCATACTGAAGACCCTATAGAACAAGTGGAGTTTCAGGATCTGAGAGTCCCCCCTGGTAACTTCCGAGCAGCCCAATGGGAAGATATGTCCTTGACAGCAGCAAGAGCGAGTGTGCAAGTATTGGAGGGTACAAGGGTGGACCCTGACAAGCCCTTAAGTTTTCCTTATTTCATGGTGAAAAATAATCTGCTGTATCGAGTAGAGAAGAAAGGGGAAGAGGAGGTAGAACAGTTGTTAGTTCCCCAATCTCACTGAAACACTGTTTTAAAGCTAGCCAATAGCCATGTGTTAGGTGGGCACCTTGGTTTTGAAAAAACGAGGGAACGAATTCTGACCCGATTCTATTGGCCAGGGGTATTTTCGGCAATAGAGAGGTTTTGTAAATCCTGCCCAGAATGCCAACTGAAAGCTCCGCATAAGGGCTTTCGTAGTCCGTTGGTACCCCTTCCCATCCATAGAGGTTCCATTTGAAAGAATAGCAATGGACCTGATAGGGCCGTTGCCTAGGTCCGCTAGAGGACATCAGTACATTTTAGTTGTTGTTGATTATGCAACACGGTATCCAGAGGCAGTACCTCTATGGAATGTCACCTCTAAAAGTGTTGCAAGGGAATTACTGATGATGTTTAGCAGGATGGGTATACCAAAGGAAATTCTCACAGATCAGGGAACCGCTTTTATGTCAAAAATCATGCGTGATTTGTGCAAGTTGCTCAGAATCAAGCAACTGAAAACCTCAGTATACCATCCGCAAACTGATGTATAGTGATGTCGCAAACATAAAATTTTGTGTTCACGAACGGCAAACGCGAACTTCCGCAAATGTTCGC
The DNA here is from genome assembly GCF_036172605.1 of Pelobates fuscus. NCBI lineage: Eukaryota > Metazoa > Chordata > Amphibia > Anura > Pelobatidae > Pelobates > Pelobates fuscus. The sequence goes on from NC_086318.1 coordinate 296,847,633, forward strand.
GAACGTGCGAATGGGGCGAACCGCCATAGACTTCAATGGGCAGGCGAATTTTAAAACCCACAGGGACTCTTTCTGGCCACAATAGTGATGGAAAAGTTGTTTCAAGGGGACTAACACCTGGCATGCCGGAGGGGGATCCATGGCAAAACTCCCATGGAAAATTAGATAGTTGATGCAGTGTCTGGTTTTAATCCATAAAGGGCATAAATCACCTAACATTCCTAAATTGTTTGGAATAACCTGCTTTAAAACATCAGGTATGATGTTGTATCGATCAGGTAGTGTAAGGGTTACGCCCGCTTCACAGTGACAGACCAAACTCCCCGTTTAACGCACCGCAAGCAACCGCAAACAGTCCATTTGCACAACCGCAAACTCCCCATTTGCACAAGGTTGGATACCAAGCTAGCCATGTCCCGTTCCTTGTCCTCACTGATGTCATTGAAGGTATCTTCCTCCACCCAGCCATGTATAACACCAAGGGTCCCCGAAAGGTGACAACAAGCCCCCTGGGACGCCTGCTGTGTTTGGTCTTCCACCTCCTCAAAGCCACCTTCCTCTTCTTCAGACTCCTCTCTCTGCGTTTTTTATAAGGTGTGTTAAGTAGTACTATTCCTATCAGTTGGTCCTCCTACTTCAAATTTGGGGCGATGCACGTGCAATCTAATGTGCCACCAGATATGAGTGGTGTGTTAAGTAGTCCCCCTCATCAGGCCTTTTTTAGTCGAATGTATCGCCCACTGTCAGTTCCTTCGGGATCCATCCCTCATTCATCTTAATAAAGGTGAGGTAATCTAGACTTTTTTGACCTAGGTGACAATACCTCCTGCTGCACTGAAGGTCCTTTCTGACAGGACACTTGAAGCGGGGCAGGCCAGAAGTTCTATTGCAAATTGGGATAGCTCAGGCCACAGGTCAAGCCTGCACACCCAGTAGTCAAGGGGTTCATCGCTCCTCAGTCGATATCTGCAGTTAAGGCGAGTTAGTCTGCTACCTGTCGGTCGAATCGTTCTCTGAGGGTGGACCCCGAAGGGCTGTGGCGATGCGTAGGACTTAAAAAGCTCCGCATGTCCTCCATCAACAACACGTCTGTAAAGCGTCCTGTCCTTGCCGGCGTGGTCGTGGTGATGTAGAATTATTAAAAATCTTTATTGAACTTGTATTGAATTATTGTACTAACTCCATTTTAACCTCACACTGTGACAGACCCTCCATTTTGTCCTCATTACCTGACAGATTCTCCATTTTAAACTACATTACATGACAGAATTTCCCAGCAACATTTAATACAATGAACAGAGACTGTATTTTCTATAAAGACATGACTAACCCAGGAATTGCTGAATCTCCTGTAATTTGCAACATAGTATAATTTGAAGGCCATGAGAACACTGTACTAATGAAATGTTCTATTCATAAGAGAACCTTGCACCTGACCACAAGACTGACATCACTAACTGTGTAAAATGACGCTGAAGCCCCCTTTCCACCGAGTAAACCTCATGCTGGGAAAGATGGTGCTTGAGCCTTCTGTCCACACCCGTGTCCAGAACAATACCACCTCTCGGTGGGTGGACACTTAGCTAACCACTTAGTTTTTGAGCCAATTAATCATATTGATGGGTGGTCACTGACACAAACACTTAACAATTAATCCAATTAACGATGTTTATTTACTGATATCTTGATAATCAATGATGATGCAAAGTTCCCCTTAAAAGGGCCCGCTCTTGCTTCACTTGCCAATAAATTTCCTCGAAGTTATTTTAACCTGAACTCCGTGTGTCAGTCTGAATTACTTCAGCGTATTTACGCAATTCAATCTTTTCTGATTTGGACAGGAACAGATAGACATTTAAACATCTTTGTTTATTTCTAAATTACACTATAACAGTGGGAGGAGGAGGATTACCTTTCACCTCTTCCCCTGTTAGATTCCCGTTGTGCTGTGACATCACCCTTATACGCTGTGTAAAGCATACTTTTTAATTGATTTTGGAACTGCTGCATCCTTTCCGACTTGCTGTAATTCGGTAACATTTCAGGCACTTTCTGCTTATACCGGGGGTATAGTAGCGTGGACACCCAGTACAGGTCGTTCTCCTTCAGCCTTTTTATACGAGGGTCCCTCAACAGGCACGACCGCATGAAAGACCCCATTTGCACAAGGTTGGATGCCGAGCTACTTATGTTCCTCGTCCCCAGTGATCTGTCTGAAGGTATGTTCTTCCCCCCAGCCACGTACAACACCACGGGTACCAGATAGCTGACAACGAGCACCCTGGGATGCCTGTTGTGGTTGGTCTTCCTCCTCCTCCTCCTCCTCCTCAAAGCCACATTCCTCCTCTGACTCCTCTTCCTCACAATCCTCTTCCAGCGTTGCCGCAGGTCCAGCAAGCGATGCTGATAAGGCTGTTTCTGGTGGTGATGGTGACCACAACTCTTCCTCTTCACGCTCATCTATGGCCTGATCCAGCACTCTTCGAAGGGCACGCTCCAGGAAGAAAACAAATGGTATGATGTCGCTGATGGTGCCTTCGGTGCGACTGACTAGGTTTGTCACCTCCTCAAAAGGACGCATGAGCCTACAGGCATTGCGCATGAGCGTCCAGTAATGTGGCAAAAAAATTCCTAGCACCCCGGTCATACGAATAGTCGTTAACGGCTTTTTCTTGTTGGAGCAGGCGGTCGAACATTAGGAGTGTTGAATTCCAATGTGTCGGGCTGTCGCAAATCAAGCGCCTCACTGGCATGTTGTTTCGCCGCTGGATATCGGAAAAGTGCGCCATGGCCGTGTAGGAACGCCTGAAATGGCCACACACCTTCCTGGCCTGCTTAAGGACGTCCTGTAAGCCTGGGTACTTATGCACAAAGCGTTGTACGATCAGATTACACACATGTGCCATGCACGGCACATGTGTCAACTTGCCCAAATGCAATGCCGCCAACAAATTTCTTCCGTTGTCACAAACCACTTTGCCGATCTCCAGTTGGTGTGGAGTCAGCCACTGATCCACCTGTGCGTTCAGGGCGGACAGGAGTGCTGGTCCAGTGTGACTCTCTGCTTTCAGGCAAGTGAGTCCCAAGACGGCGTGACACTGCCGTATCCGGGATGTGAAACAGTACCTGGGGAGCTGGGGGGTGCCGTTGATGTGGAGCAAGACGCAGCAGCAGAAGAGGACTCAGCCGAGGAGGTTATGGAAGAGGAGTAGAGGAGGTGGCAGCAGGCCTGCCTGCAAGTCGTGGCGGTGTCACCAACTCCTCTGCAGAGCCACGCATTCCATGCTTGGCAGCCGTCAGCAGGTTTACCCAATGCGCAGTGTAGGTGATATACCTGCCCTGACCATGCTTTGCAGACCAGGTATCAGTGGTCAGATGGACCCTTGCCCCAACACTGTGTGCCAGACATGCCATTACTTCCTTTTGCACAATCGAGTACAGGTTGGGGATTGCCTTTTGTGCAAAGAAATTTCGTCGGGTACCTTCCACTGCGGTGTCCCAATAGCTACAAATTTTTTGAACGCCTCAGACTCCACCAGCTTGTATGGTAAAAGCTGGCGGGCTAAGAGTTCAGTCAAGACAGCTGTCAGACGCCAGGCAAGGGGGTGACTTTGTGACATTGGCTTCTTACGCTCAAACATGTCCTTGACAGACACCTGCCTGTGGGCAGATGAGCAGGAACTGCTCAAGGCGAGAGACGGAGGGGCAGATGGTTGAGAGGGGGCAAGGAGGACAGCAGTGGTTGATGTGGCTGAAGATGCTGGACCAGGAGGAGGATGGCGGCTTAGAGCTGACCCCGGGTGCCGATGCATGCTGTCTGACTGTGCCACTAGCTCCTTGCGACGACCTCCCCCTGCTTCCAACTCTTCTCCTCCTCCTACTCCTCCTCCGTCTCCCCATCTGAACTTCCCCCTGTTATTCTTCTCTTCTAGCCGGCACCCACGTGACATCCACGGACGCATCGTCATCATCAACCGCTTCACTTGTATTTGACAACTCCGCAAAGGAAGCAGCAGTGGGTACAACATCATCATCACACCGTACGTGTGTAATTCTGCCTGACTGAGACATATCCCTGTTATCTACATCCTCTGGCAATAATGGTTGCGCATCACTCATTTCTTCCAACTGATGTGTAAATAACTCCTCTGACATACCAAGTGAAGCGGCTGTGGTGCTAGTGTTGGTGGTGGTGGCGACAGGCAGGTGAGTGGTAACTTAAGAGGTGCCCGAAGCTAAGCTGGAGGAGGATGGTGCGTTGAGGTTCCAAGCGGAAGCTGTAGAAGATTGGGTGTCTTGTGTTAGCTAGTCAACTATGTCCTCAGAACTTTTCAAGCCTCTGAACACTGGGCATTATTCTAGGGCCAAAGGGAATCACAGAACCACGACCAGGACAGCCCCTGCGGGGTGGCCTGCCTCTGCCTGTCATTTTTTTTTTTTTTTTTTGGTACTATGCGTGCAAGCTACTGTGAAAACAGATATGAGTGGCACTGGTGTGACACTGTGCCCTGGCAGGCCCTGAAACGCACACTCGTGAAGGAAACTGACTGCTATTATATTACAGTCCAAAAAGTTTATTTTTTGTTTCAATGCAAGCTATTGTGACACCAGTGAGTGAGTGGTGGCACTGGGCAAGTGGGCACAGTATATGCTGTGAGCCTGACACACAGGCTGGCTGGCAGGCAGGCAACTGCAATTACATTACAGAGGGGAAAAAAAAAAGCAGACTGATGTTCTAGCCCTAAAAAGGGCTTTTTGGGGTGCTGTCCTTACAGCAGAGATCAGATGAGTCCTTCAGGACTGTAGTGGACACTGAATACACTAGCCTAGCTATCAATTTCCCTATCAAATCAGCAGCAGGTACACTGTCCCTACTCTCACTAAGAATGCAGCTTCACAATGAATGTAAAATGGATTCTGTCCAGGAGGTGGGAGGGTCTGGGAGGGAGGGTCTGCTGCTGAATGGCTGGAATGTGTCTGCAGACTGTGAGGTACAGGCCAGGGTCAAAGTTTACTCAATGATGACGAATAGGGGGCGGACCGAACAGCGCATGTGTTCGCCATCCGCGGCAAATGCGAACAAGCGATGTTAGCCGGGAACTATTCACCAGCGAACAGTTCGGGACATCACTACTGATTGATTGGTGGAGAGGTTTAATAAAACTCTAAAGGCTATGCTGCGAAAGGTGATAGACAAGGACCGAAAAAACTGGGATTATCTCCTACCCTACCTGATGTTTTCTATTAGAGAAGTCCTGCAAGCTTCCACAGGGTTTTCACCTTTCGAGTTAATGTATGATAGGCATCCAAGAGGCATACTGGATGTTGCCAAGGAAACATGGGAACAAGAGCATACCCCCCATCATAGCCTTATAGAGCATGTAGCTCAAATGCAAGAGCGAATCAAAGCAGTAATTCCTATAGTTTGGGCCTTTTCCATGTTTTCCCTGAGAGCCCAGCAAGCAAGCTATAACCGGAACGCAAGGCTACGGGTATTCAAACCAGGTGATAGGGTTCTAGTTCTCATTCCCACGGTGGAAAGCAAATTCTTAGCCAGCTGGCAAGGGCCATATGAAATCACTGAGCGGGTCAGTGACGTAAACTATAAAGTAAGACAGCCAGGCAGATGGAAGCCAGAACAGACCTATCATATAAATTTATTGAAGCCATGGGTAGAACAAGAGGTTCTCATCGTGGCCAGAGATAAACCTACTCAAGCCACTCGTGAGCAGGGTCTAGAGGTGCATATCGCTGATACTCTTGCCCCATCAGAAACAGGAAGTCAGGGAGTTTGTGTCTAAAAATAGGGATGTTTTTTCCCCAATACCAGGGAAAACACATATAATCAAGCATGATATCCTAACTGAACCTGAAGCCCTACAGGATACCTGAGGCTAGACGTGAGGCAGTTAGGGCAGAGGTAAAAAAGATGCTTGAGTTGTGGGTGATTGAAGTGTCACAGAGTGAATGGAACAACCCAATAGTTTTAGTGCCCAAACCAAATGGGGAAATACGTTTCTGTAATAATTTCCGTAAGTTAAATGATATCTCTAAGTTTGATGCCTACCCAATGCCTCGAGTGGATGAGCTAATAGAGCGATTAGGTAAGGCCAGGTATCTGAGCACCCTGGACCTCACCAAGGGATACTGGCAGGTTCCCCTGACAGAGAGAGCCAAAGAGAAAAACGCGTTTTCTACCCCTGATGGATTGTTCCAGTATAAAGTACTGCCATTTGGGTTGCATGATGCCCCAGCCACTTTTCAGCATATGATGGATAGGATATTTAACCCCCACAGGGAGTATGCAGCCACCTACCTGGATGATGTGGTGATTCACAGTGCGGACTGGGACTGAAGGTTCAGGCAGTTGTGGATAGTATAAGGGCTGCCGGTTTGACAGCGAACCCCGCTAAGTGTTCTTTAGGGCTAGAAGAAGCATATCTAGGTTACACAATTGGGCGGGGGCTCCTTAAACCACAAGAGAGCAAGGTAGCGGCCATCACCAATTGGCCACATCCTGTAACTAAAAAGTAGGTCATGGCTTTCTTAGGCTTAACTGGCTACTATCGCAGGTTCATCCCTGAGTTTGCTACCATTGCCAACCCGTTGACTGAGCTTACTAAGGCAAAAGGCCCGGTTATGGTTAAGAGGACCCCGGAAGCGGAGCACGCCTTCAAGTCTTGAAAGAAGCCTTGTGTGCTGACCCTGTTTTGGTGGCTCCGGATTTCACTAAACCATTTGTGGTACAGACCGATGCATCCGATGTGGGCCTTGGCGCGGTTCTTTCCCAGGTACATGAAGGAGAGGAACATCCTGTCATGTATCTGAGTCGGAAAATGAATCCCCATGAACGGCGGTACTCTGTTGTTGAAAAGGAATGCCTGGCAATAAAATGGGCTTTAGAATCCTTGAGATATTACTTACTGGGGAGACGCTTTACACTGATCACGGACCATGCACCTTTAACGTGGATGAGGCAGAACAAGGAAAAAAATGACAGGGTGACTAGGTGTTTCCTAAGTCTTCAGCACTACCAGTTTACTATAGCTCACAGGGCCAGAACACAGACAGGGCCCAAGGTAATGCAGATGGCCTCTCCAGAGTTCACTGTCTATGGTCCCAGGCCACTCACCCCGATGGGTCTGAGCTGGGGAGGGGGATATGTGATAAGGTGAATGGGGTGGTCTCCGAGGGAGTTTATATTTCAACTGCATTGTTCAGAGAGGCATATGATCTTTAACCCCAGGGGGAATGTGTGTATGTATAGAACTTAAATACATATTTAGTTATGTTATATTTGTTTTATAGTTTAACCCCTGAGAGATAGGGAATCTTATGTTAGTTAGTGCTCAGACGAGCTAGGTTTTTGTTTATAGGGATTTGTGTTACATTATTATTTTTTTCATTTGCTGCTGTCTCTGTAGTGAAGCTCAACAATAAAGTGCTTGGAATTAAGTTACTTTTAAAGACTGTGCATGTTTGTACGCAAAAGGACCGTGCTAACTGCAGACCAGGATCACAGTCCCTTTAAATTGGTTTGGTGCCAGGGACGTTTTAGCCGCGAGGCAAACAAGGCATTTGCCTTGGGCGGCATTTTCCAGGGGGTGGCAAAAAAAGCCGCCCCTAAATGCCCAGGGCAAATGCCTTGTTAGCCTTGTGGCTAACTGACATGCTGGGCTGCCGGTCGGGCTGCTGGCGAGGGAGCACTTCCTCTGAGCTGTCTGCTCAGCTCCCTCGCGCGCCGCAGAGTGAGGTTGGGAGCCGGAATATGACGTCATATTCCAGCTCCCAGCCTCATTCTGTGGCGCGAGGGAGCTGAGCAGACAGCTCAGAGGAAGTGCTCCCTCGCCAGCCGCCCGCCAGCGCCGCCCGCCCAGCAGCCACTGGACCCCCAGGGAGAGAGGGACCCCCCCCCCCCCAGCATTCACAAAGGTAAGGAGGCTGGGGGTTAAATAAAAAAATGTGTTAATGTGAGTGTGTGTGTGTGTCTGTTAGTGTGTGTCTGTTAGTTTTTGTGTGTGTCTGTTAATGTGTGTTTCTGTTAGCTAGTGTATGCGTATCTGTCAGTGAATGTGTGTGTGTATTTAGAAGGCGAGGGGAAGGGTTAGGTGGGAGTGGGGGGGGGGGGGGGGCCTGAGTTTTGTCCTGCCTAAGGAAACACAAAACCAGGATACACCACTGTGTGTTGCCCTACGTATGCCTGGAACGTTCTTTCAAGAGTCGTACTGTTGTTTGTGCGTCCACAAATTTAGTGATGTATTTCCCTCCATTTAAAGCTGTAGTGGAGTCATTGATTTTGCAAGATTTTCTGTGGCTGTGGTTCTGGTGGCTCCTCATATCCTGGCTTTCATTTTTTCTCCTTTTTTTTTTTCTTCAGTTGTCTAGTTGTTTGGATATGAAATCTCCATTCCATTCACCAAAATGATGTATCCCTAATAAAAAAAAAATTAAAAAAAAATTTGCTCTTTGCTATCATGGAAAATTTGTATATCTATCTATATGCATTATATACTTAACTGTGCACATAATACGTATTATGTAACTATGCAACACTATCTGAAAAATACTGTTTACACATACACACTGTATAAATAAATAATATATAACTCTTATATGCTAATGATTTACTCTAGTCATATACTCGATATAAAAACTCCACACAAGCTGGATACATTGTATGAACTCTATACTCATGTATATGTAGATTATATACCTGTTATGCTTAAATGCACTAATATATTCTACATGTGATAGATATATAATATATATATATATATATATATATATACACACCATATATCCTGTGTATTCTATATACAATCTGCAATGTACATAGGTATACACCGAATATGCAATATAGGGTGAGGACCCTAACGTAAAATAATGGGGGGGACGCCTATTGTCCCCCCCATTACCCCTGAGCGGTGGTTGGGGGGCCCTAAAAACTAATTAGGGGGGTACCTAACGTCCTCCCACCTGGCACCCACCCCATAGCGGTGGGTGGGGGCCCTAAATTAGAATGACGGGGGGAGGGCCTAATTCCCCCACCCCTGAGCAGTGTGTGGGGGCCCTAAATAAAAAAAAAATAACCCCCCCTCCCCCGGGTGACATGGGGTCCCCAAACCCCTAGTCACCCCCCTCCCCCAAAAAAGTAACCCCTACCTACCCCCCTCACCCTAAAAATAATAAGGGGGACCATTTAACTAAGTACCGGGGAAAAAAAATAAATAAACATACCATTTGATGTTTTCTTTCTTCTAAAATCTTATTTTTTTCAGCCCCCAAATATGGCCAAATAAAAAGCCATAATAACCGACGCACTTAAAAAAAAAAAAAAGAGTGCAAAAAAAATAACAATCCATCTTCACCCGGCGAGGGCTCCACACAGACTTATAAAGCCTTGCATCACCCTGCAATTAGGCTCAGAGCACTCTGATTGGTGGGTTTAAGCCATCCAATCGGAGTGCTCTGACAGGTCAATGAAGAGACTGACAGGTAAGTCTCTACATTTACCTGTCACCGCACTTATTGGTTGGCTTGAAATCCACCAATCAGAGTGCTCTGTGTCATTTTACACAGTGTGGGAAAGTTCTTTGCAATTTTCCCACGCTGTGTAATTTGACTCATAATTGGGTCTCTGATTGGTGGATTAAGTAACCAATTAGAGAGTTATGAGTCAAATTGCAGGGCGGGGCAAGGCTTTATAAACCTTTCCCCGCCCTACAGAGATTTTTTTTTTTGTGCTGTTTTTTTTTTTTTTTAAGTGTGTCGGTTATTATGGATTTTTATTTGGCCTTTTTGGGGGCTGAAATAAAAAGATTTTAGAAGAAAGAAAACCGCAAATGGTAAGTTTTATTTATTTTTTCCAGGTACTTAGTTAAATGGTCCTCCCTCATTATTTTTAGGGTGAGGGGGGTAGGTAGGGTTAATATTTTGGGGGAGGGGGTGACTAGGGGTTTGGGGACCACTAGTCACCTGGGGGAGGGTTTTTTGTTTTTTTATTTAGGGCCCCCACCCACCGCTCAGGGGTGGGGGCCAGGGGGGAGGACATTAGGTGTCCCCCCCTAATTAGTATTTTAGGGCCCCAACCCACCGCTCAGGGGTGGGGGCCAGGGGGGAGGACATTAGGTTTCCCCCTAATTAGTATTTTAGGGCCCCCACCCACCGCTCAGGGGTGGGGGCAAGGGGGAGGACATTAGGTCCCCCCTAATTAGTATTTTAGGGCCACCACCCACCGCACAGGGGTGGGGGCCAGGAGGGAGGAGATTAGGTCCTCCCCCCTCATTCTAATTTAGGGCCCCCACCCACCGCTCAAGGAGGGACAAAAGAGGAGTGGGACAAAATCCCTCCTGAGATGTGTGCAAACCTCACTGTATGAAATGCAGTGATGTAAGCAGGTGAACTAGTTTCTCCAGAGTTAAAAAATTGTTTTCATCCTTTATTTATATTAAAAAGTGAGAAACAAGCATTAATATTTGTTTGTGTGTGAAAAATGCAAAAAACGCCAATTTTGCCCAGTGTTTGTGACTAAGTGGCTACTAAAAAAGACTAGACATACCCCATTTGCCATACCTTGGGTTGTCTACTTTTCAAATGGTATGCCATCATGGGGATAATTCTCATTCCTGGGCTGCTATATGGTCTCAAAGGCAACTTAACCAATCTGGTGAATTTGAATGTGAAAAAACTGAAACACAAAACCTTATATTTGACTCTGTAATTTTGAAAACACCATAAAATTAAGTAATTTTATTAATTACAATTTGCAGGACCTGCCTGATAACCTAAGCAGAAAGTCCATTGAATTTAATTTGCTAGCACTATATTTAACCCTGTAACTTTCCAAGACACCATAAAACCTGTACATAAGGGGTACTGTTATACTCAGGAGACTTCACTGAGCACAAATATTAGTGTTACAATACCATAAAAAAGTATCAGAAGAATTATATCTGAGTGTCGGCTCTGCTCTAAGCCTCCATGGGCCGGCGGGGAGATCAAAGATCTACCTCACCGGCCCACAGCAGCATGGAGGGAGGCAGGAGAGGACCCGGGGAGCTCTAGACAGAAGCTCTGCCAGGTTCCTCTCGCGAGATCTGAATCCCACAAGAGGACCTGGCGGAGCTGCTGGATAGAGATCCGCCGGTCCTCACTCCTGCCTCCCTCCCCAGCCGGCGCCCGCATGTCAATGCCTCTGGGCCGGTGAGGGAGATCTTTGATCTCCCCACCGGCCCATGGAGGCACACAGCAGGGCCGGCGCTCGGGTAGCGCTGGCCCTTCAGGGGCCGGCCGGGGATATCCTGTGATCTCCCCTGCCGGCCTCTGCCCCACGGCCATCGCGGCCCACCAGGCATTTGCCCGGTATGCCCGGTGGCCAGTCCTGGGCCTGCCTGGTATTGCTATGTCCCAGGCATTTTTCTCATTATACCATGTCTCAGTAACAGCCACTAAATCTACATTCTCAGTTGCCATTTTTGCCACACGTTCATGGATCTTATTCCTTAAACTGCAAGCATTTGTAGACATAACTCTAAGCTAATCATTTTTTAACACACTCGCTACAGTTTCTTTCTGTCCTTGTTTTGGGGGCCAATTGGATATATGTTTTATCACACTTTTGCCCCCTCCCCCAGCCCCCTCCTAGTTTAAATACTTCCTAGCAAAACCTCTGAACTGCTCGCTGAGAACTTTTGGGGTTCTCACAATCACATGGCCGGAATAGCCAGCTTATGCAGTGCCTGCAGAAGGCCTGCCTGAACTATCAGGCAGTCCCCCTCATGCCTGTAAGAAAAAGTTTTTGAAAGTAAAAAAAGTTATAAAACCGTTTTTAAATTAAAGGAACACTATAGTCACCTAAATTACTTTAGCTAAATAAAGCAGTTTTAGTTTATAGATCATTCCCCTGCAATTTCACTGCTCAATTCACTGTCATTTAGGAGTTAAATCACTTTGTTTCTGTTTATGCAGCCCTAGCCACACCTCCCCTGGCTATGATTGACAGAGCCTGCATGAAAACAAAAACTGGTTCCACTTTCAAACAGATGTAATTTACCTTAAATAATTGTATCTCAATCTCTAAATTGAACTTTAATCACATACTGGAGGCTCTTGCAGGGTCTAGCAAGCTATTAACATAGCAGGGGATATGAAAATCTTAATTAAACAGAACTTGCAATAAAGAAAGCCTAAATAGGGCTCTCTTTACAGGAAGTGTTTATGGAAGGCTGTGCAAGTCACATGCAGGGAGGTGTGACTAGGGTTCATAAACAAAGGGATTTAACTCCTAAATGGCAGAGCATTGAGCAGTGAGGCTGCAGGGGTATGTTCTACACACCAAAACTGCTTCATTAAGCTAAAGTTGTTCAGGTGACTATAGTGTCCCTTTAAATAAAAAGTACTTAGAATATATATATATATATAAACTTTGGTTTCCAATATCATTTATATGCAGATGACACGCAAATCTACCTGTCCTCCCCTGATCTCTCTCCGCCCACCTTGACTCGTGTTTCTGACTGCCTCTCTGCTATTTCCAACTGGATGGCTGCTCACTTCCTTAAACTCAACCTGTCCAAAACAGAACTTCTAGTTTTTCCTCCCTCAAGTGCTGCTACTCCTGTTGTCTCCATCCAAGTCAACGGCGCTACTATCACCTCTACCTCGCAGGCTCTCTGCCTAGGGGTTCTTTTCGATTCAGACCTCTCTTTTACTCCCCATGTCCAATCGATAGTCAAATCCTGTCGCTTCCAACTCAAGAACATAGCGCGCATCCGCCCATATCTAACGCCGGACGCGGCTAAGATATTGGTTCATGCTGTTGTTCTCTCTCGCCTCGACTACTGCAATCCCCTTCTGACCGGTCTTACATAATGCTGCTCCAACATACCTATCCTCCCTCATACACAAGTATGTCCCGTCGAGACCCCTGCGCTCATCCCAAGACCTACGCCTATCCTCTGCCCGGATCCCCACCTCTGACGCTCGCCTTCAAGACTTCTCTAGGGCTGCACCTATTCTGTGGAACTCCCTTCCCTCCTCAATCAGACTTTCACCCAGCCTCCACTCCTTCAAAAAATCTTTGAAAACTCACTTCTTCGTTAAAGCGTATCAATTAAACTGTCAGCAGGCTTCTCATCCCCCACCCCATGACTCCCTTCCTGCAACTGTCAAAAATGACCTACCAAGCACTCAATAAACCCTTCTCTAACAAACTATTTAATTCCCCTACTTTAACCCGTTTGTGTCACTATACCCCACTCCCTCTAGCATGTAAGCTCATTGAGCAGGGCCCTCAACCCCCTCTGTTCCTGTACGTCCAGTGGTCTGATCTCAATTATGTATAAACAGAGAAAGGATAGGGGGCACTCCCGAGACCTGAATTTTGCATGAAAGGTGCTGCCGCTGTGACCAAAATTTCATGAATGAGAAAATAGTGCAGCGCACTCAGACTACAAAAATACAAAAAACAAAGAAGGCTACTAAAATGCCTAACTAAGTATAAATATGGGGATTTGGTTCCACCATATGGCCATATGTTGTTAAGCCCACCACTACTTTCAAAGTACCCCATTATCGGTGGGTCCTACACTACAATGTGGGAGACAAATAAATAGTAATAGTGTCATAAATAAAATAGTGTTAAATACTAGTAAGAGCATAGTGAGTATACAAACAAAAGTGATGAAAGCAATTAAAAGCAGTGTTAAAACTAAATAATTAATGTGTTAGTGCTGAAAATGAGTATACTCACTAATGCAGATGACTGTGTTCACTGGAAAAAATAATAAAAGTGACTAGACTAATGACAAACTCCTCCTTAATATACACACCTGTGGCCACCTCTAAAGGAGACTCTGAAGCTGGGGGGGCCTGGGCGGGGTGCTTAACCCCTAAGGAATCTGGTCTGGACTCCAAATATAGTATAAACAGAGAAAGGATAGGGGGCACTCCCGAGACCTGAATTTTGCATGAAAGGTGCTGCCGCTGTGACCAAAATTTCATGAATGAGAAAATAGTGCCGCGCACTCAGACTACAAAAATACAAAAAACAAAGAAGGCTACTAAAATGCCTAACTAAGTATAAATATGGGGATTTGGTATATTTATACTTAGTTAGGCATTTTAGTAGCCTTCTTTGTTTTTTGTATTTTTGTAGTCTGAGTGCGCTGCACTATTTTCTCATTCATGATCTCAATTATGTGTCTGTTAGTCCACCCATTGTACAGCGCTACGGAATTTGTTGGCGCTATATAAATAATAAAATAATAATATATATATATATATATATATATATATATATATATATATATATAATTTGATCTAAGTATTTTTATATACACATACAGATACATACATAATTAATAAAAGTGCATTTTAATATTATTATATGTATAATTATATATATATATATATATATATATATAACAAATTATTTTTTTTCCAATTTATTTATTTAACTGTATTTTGATATTAATATACATATATTAAAAATACATTTAGAATGACGTTATAAATGCATATATGTATCTATATATATATATATATATATCTATGTGTGTATATATAAAAAAAGAAAAAAATGTGTGTGTGTGTATATATATATATATATGTGTATGCCAAATAATTGTTTTCATTATTTTTTATATATATATATATATATATATATATATATATATATATATATATATATAAAAAAAACTTGAAAAATCCCCCGCACTCACGCTTTCTAATGTATCCAATACGCCGGGTGCCTGGCATGAACTCCAATCGACATATTACTGCAAAAAACTGCCGCTCACCGGTCTTGTAAAAATCCAAAATTTATTGAAAAAAGGTTAAAAGAGAGACCAACGTTTCAGTCCCAGCTCGGGACTTTCCTCAGGGTAACAAACAATAAATACAAAGGCAAAATACCGACAATATATAGGTAAATCTAATTGATAAAACTCACCCAGGTGCAGTGAAACCGTATCAGCCGTGTGCAGTAGCCCTTCCGGGTCTGCACGCGCATTCCCGCTAAGGCACCACCCACTTTACGTGCACGTGATGCGTGCTGTGACGTGTATTGTATATATATTTGACTATCGATTGGACTATATATAGCTATATATAAATAAAAATAATGAAAACAATTATTTATTTTTATATATATATATATATATATATACACACACACACATACATATATATATATTTAAATTCTACAAATATATTTTATATAATATTTTTACATAATCAAGTCATTTTATTAATTACAATCAGAGGGACCTGCCCAACAACCCAGGCAGAAAGTCCAGAGAATTTGGCTTGCAAGCCCTATATTTAACCATGTAACTTTCCAGGATACCATAAAACCTGTACATGGGGGTTACTGTTTTACACAGGAGACTTCGCTGAACACAAATATTAGTATTTAAAAACAGTAAAACGTCTCACAACAATGATATCATTAGTAAAAATGCAGTTTATGGATTTTTCACACACAAACTGTACTTTCACTGATGATATAATTGTTGTGATACATTTTACTATTTCGAAACACTAATATTTGTGTTCAGCGAAGTCTCCCGAGTATAACAACCACCATGTACAGGTTTTATGGTCTCCTCAAAAGTTACTGAGTCAAATATAAGGCTTGAATTTGCTTTTTTTTCACATTGACATTTGCCAGATTGGTTATGTTGCCTTTGAGATCGTATGGTAGCCCATGAATCAGAATTACCCCCATGATGGCATACCATTTGCAAAAGTAGACAACCCAAGGTATTGCAAATGGGGTATGTCCAGTAATTTTTAGTAGCCACTTAGTCACAAACACTGGCCAATATTTGCGTTCAATTTAGTTTTTTGCATTTTTCACACACAACAAATGACCCTTTGGCCAGTGTTTGTGACTAATTGACTACTAAAAAAGACTGGACATTTGTAATACATTGGATTGTCTACTTTTGCAAATAGTATGCCATTATGGGGGTAATTTTCATTCCTGGGCTACCATTTGGTCTCAAAGGCAACATAACCAGTCTGGCAATATTCAATGTGTATAAACTGAAAAATGTAATGTGCTATATTGGACCCTGTAACTTTCCAAAACAGCAAAAAACTACATTGAGGGTAGTGTTTTACTCGTGAGACATCACTGAATACAAATATGTGTACTTTATTGCAGTAACAGCTAACAGTATTGTGACATTCATAGTTAAAATGCCATGCAGAACTAAAACAAATAAAAACAAATCTTAATTTCTCAATTATTTTTATATTTTATTAATATTAAATTATGTTTAATATACAAATATTGGATGTGACATGAAAGCTCTGTTTCTTCTGAACAAAAATTATATATGATAAGTGTGCGCGCATATAATATGAAAGAGGTGAATTACGCCTGAACAGACATATTGCGCAAATTCAAGGTTTTATTTAGGTTTTGTTTTGATCACAACTTGTACAACTGCCTCAGTCCTTAACCCCTTAACGCCTTTACGGCGTTCTATGCCGTCACGGCTTTAAAGGGCTTTAAAGCCATTGCGGCGGCATAGAACTGACCGGATGCTGCCAGCCAGATCAGCTTGCGAACCAGCCGCATGATGGTCAGGGATGATGAGCGCCCTTTGTTAATGCTTTCGCAAGCCGCTGAGTTATCTGAGTAGAATTTTACTGCGTTGCCGGACCAGAGATGACCCCAGGTGTGTGCGGCCGCCACAATGGGATAAATTTCGAATAGTGCTGAATCCCTGAATCCTGGCAAGGCATCCGTCTCAGTGGGCCAGTGACCCCTAAACCAGTGGTTCCCGAAAATGGCTGCGAAACCAGTGTTGGCTGCGGCGTCTGTGTGGATGATGGGTGAAGAAGTGGAGAGAGGGGGGATAAAAATGGAGATACCATTCCATTCTGCCAAAAACTTCCCCCACATAGCTAAGTCAGCCTTGGCGTGGAGGTCCATAGAAACTGGGCAGGTGTCAGGGTACCTGTTGTCTCTACCTCGGAGGAGGTGAGACACTTAGACGTCCGTCCTCTCAGGGGGGCTGACTCACCCGATCCTCGCAGTCCTCCCGGCCGTTTACACGCCGGCCGCGATTGATCCGCCTCCTTTTATGACGCGGCGCTCAGTAGCCGACGTCATGACGACAATCCGTTCCGACCTGTCAATCAAGTCCCGAGCAACGAATCAGGACTCGTCGGGGGCGGGATCATCAATTAAAGAGCCAAGGTATAAAATAGGGTTATGTGTAATGGTTCATTGCCCTGTCGTGGTTCTAGTTAGTCTGGTCACTCAGTGCTCTTATTACGATTTGTCTTTTTGGTTCTGACTCGGCTTGTATTTTTCTACCCTGCTTACCTCTCTTATCCTTTTGACTCGGCTTGTCTCTCGCTTACCTGCTCTCTCGTTCCCTTGACCTCGGCTTGTCTCTGACCATTCTTTGCTTACTCCTTACGTTAGTCCGGCCATTCTAAGGTCCGGTATACGTACCTAGCTCCTGTTTGTATTCTGCGTGTTGGATCCCTGTCCCGATCCTGACATTACGACAGGGCCAATGGATCCTGCAGGTACAAACGCTCAGGTCGGTTCTCCTGACTCTAGATTTGAGGCCATGGACCATAGAATGGACCAAATGGCTCTAGCGCTGCAAGCATTGCTATCCCGTCCTAGTAATCAATCAGAGGAGATGCGTACTACATCCATCTCTCCTGTAAGTACAGGCCTAGAGGTAGCCACAGTGGGTGCTTCTTCCCGTGTTACTTCCCCTTTACGCTATGGCGGCTCTCCGGAAACTTGTCGAGGTTTTTTAAACCAGATAGGTATCCATTTTGAGTTACAACCCCGCGCCTACCCTACAGATAGGGCGAAGGTTGGATTCATAATCACGCTACTCATTGACAAAGCTCTGAGATGGGCTAACCCTCTGTGGGAAAATGATAACCCGTTAGTCTATAACTATAATGCCTTTGTCGCTGCTTTTAGAAGGACTTTTGACCCCCCAGGAAGAAAGGCCAATGCAGCTAGACTACTGTTACGTCTTAGACAGCATAACCGAACCCTTGTGGATTATGCGTTAGAGTTCAGATCCTTGGCGGCAGAAGTCAAGTGGAATGAACAGGCTTATATGGACGTATTTTTGAACGGATTATCAGACGAAATTCTAGATGAGGTTGCCACAAGAGAACTTCCTGAAAATTTGGAAGATTTAATTTCATTTATTTCTCGAATAGATGAACGCATAAGACAGAGGCAGAACACTCGAGATAGAACCCGTAGACCTTCCTTTAGACTAGCTCCCTCATTTCAGAATTCTGAATCTACAACTTTAGCTCTCCCAGAACCTATGCAGATAGGTAACACTCGTCTCTCAGAAGATGAAAGGCAGTACAGGAGAAGGGAAGGGCTGTGTATGTATTGTGGAGTAAGAGATCACCTACGCCTAAACTGCCCTAACCGTCCGGGAAACGCTCGCACCTAAGTTTCTCAAGAGGACAGGCCTTGGGTGTTTCTATCTTGTCCTCTATATATGATTATAAAGATCATAGGCTTCTGTTACCTGTTTCTTTAGCTTGGGAGAAGGGAGTTCTAAATGCTATGGCATTGATAGATTCCGGAGCAGCTGAAAGCTTTATTGACCAAGCCTTTGTCACTAACCACTCTATCCCATCCCAGCTAAGGGATACACCCTTGGCCGTTGAGGCCATAGATGGTAGACCATTATCAGAACCTGTTATTTTTCGTGAAACCATACCAGTTAAGTTAACCATTGGTATTCTACACGAGGAAGGAATATCCCTCATGCTTATCTCATCTCCTTAAGTTCCAATAGTCTTGGGGTATCCCTGGCTTAAGAAGCATAACCCTATTATTGACTGGGAACTGGGTGAGATAGTCTCCTGGGGTCAGGGTTGCCAGAGAGGATGCTTACAGAAAATCTCACCGGTTTGCGTAGTTGACGCACAGATTAATTCTACCCAATCTACAGATTTACAAATACCGTCTCAGTACCTGGATTTAAAGGCAGTCTTTGACAAAAAGAAGGCTGATACTTTACCTCCACATAGGTCCTTTGACTGTAAGATCAGACTCCTGCCTGGTACTATGCCTCTGAGGGGTACGGTATATCCTTTATCCACTAAGGAGAACTTAGTCCTAGAGGAGTATATTCATGAGAACCTAGACAAGGGATTCATGAGGAGATCCTCCTCTCCTGCCGGGGCCGGGTTCTTTTTTGTGAATAAGAAAGACGGCACTCTACGGCCTTGCATTGATTATCGGGGCTTGAATAAAATAACTATTAGAAATGCCTATCCGATTCCCTTGATTACTGAGCTCTTTGATCGTCTGAAAAGCTCCAAGATTTTTACCAAGTTAGATCTGAGGGGGGCTTATAACTTGGTGAGAATTCAGCAGGGAGACGAATGGAAAACAGCTTTCAATACCCGTTATGGCCACTATGAGTACACGGTAATGCCCTTTGGGCTTTGTAATGCACCTGCAGTATTCCAGGACCTGATTAATGAGGTTCTTAGGGAATTTCAACATGATTGCGTTATTGTATATCTGGATGATATACTAATACACTCTAGAGAGATTGAGACTCACCACAGACAAGTCAGAAGGGTATTGCGCAAACTTCTACAACATGGATTGTACTGCAAATTGGAGAAATGTAGCTTTGACCAATCTCAGATAAACTTTCTTGGGTACGTTATTTATGGAGACGGGTTTAAGATGGACCCGGTTAAACTCCAATCTATTTTAGATTGGCCATTGCCCAGGGGACTCAAGGCCATTCAGAGGTTTATCGGATTCTCCAATTATTATAGGCGCTTCATTAAAGGGCACTCTTCTATTATTGCTCCTATTACCAATATGACTAGACAGGGTGCTGATACCAAGACTTGGTCTACTGAAGCTCTCGTTGCTTTCAGAACACTCAAGGAACATTTTGCATCAGCACCGATATTAGTTCATCCTGACACATCTTTGCCTTTTCTACTCGAGGTAGACGCCTCGGAGACAGGTATAGGCGCTATCTTGTCCCAAAGGCTAGGTTTGGATAAACCGTTACATCCATGTGTTTTTTTTTTCCAAGAAATTATCTGGGCCTGAAAGCAGATATGACATTGGTGACAGGGAACTATTAGCGGTTATTATGGCTTTAAAGGAATGGAGACATTTGTTGGAAGGGACCTTACACCCTGTTACTATTTTGACGGATCACAAGAACTTGTCCTATATTGGGTAGGCCAAGCGCTTGTCCGCCAGGCAAGCTCGTTGGTCCTTGTTCCTCACTCATTTCAATTACGTGCTCACTTATAGACCTGGTTCTAAGAACTCTAAGGCCGATGCATTGTCCCGCCAACATGAACCTTCTACTATGTCTGATGTGGTTTTGTCTTCTGTAGTTCCCAAGTGTAATATTATTGCCAACACGAGTGTCAGGATACACTCCCCGTTGCTTGCCGAGATCGTGAAGGTACAACATCTGGCTCCCAGACATGTTCCTGGGGCTCGGTACTTCGTTCCTCCTGAACTCCAACTGGAACTGCTGCATTGCTTTCATAACAGTAAAGTGGCTGGGCACCCTGGCATACGCAAAACTTGTTCCCTGATTTCTAAAGATTTCTGGTGGCCTTCGTTACGTAAGGATATTAGGGATTTCGTCGGGGCATGTGATGTCTGTATGAAGACTAAGCAACCTCATACGCTCCCATGTGGGCTTTTGCACCCCTTGGAAATTCCCGAGAAACCATGGTCCTGTTTGGCTATGGACTTCATTGTCGATTTGCCTGTTTCTAAAAAGCAGACTGTTATTCTCACGGTGATTGACAGGTTTACTAAAATGGCTAATTTCGTGCCCTTACCTAAACTGCCCTCTTCTCCCGAATTGGCTGAGATATTCGCGAAAGAGATTTTTCGTTTACATGGTATACCCTCTGAAATTGTTTCTGATAGAGGTTCCCAATTTGTTTCCCGTTTTTGGAAATCCTTCTGTTCTCAATTGGGCATCAAATTGAATTTCTCTTCTGCCTATCATCCCCAGTCCAACGGAGCTGCCGAACGCACCAACCAAAAGGTTGAACAATATTTGCGTTGTTTTGTTTCCGAACACCAGGACGATTGGGTCGGTCTGATTCCTTGGGCGGAGTTTGCGCACAACAATCTCGTTTGCGATTCTACTCGTTCTAGCCCCTTTTTCATGAATTATGGCTTTCATCCTTCCATTCTTCCGTCGGTTTCCCCTTCCCAAGGGGTACCGTCGGTTGATGTTTATGTTGCCAATCTGAGGAAGTTGTGGGATCAGACTCGACAAATTCTTCTTCATAATTCCACGGTGTTCAAACGACACGCAGACAAACGTAGACGGGTGGCTCCGGTTTTTGCTCCGGGTGATAGGGTGTGGTTGAGTACCAGAAACATCCGCTTGAAGGTTCCTTCCATGAAATTTGCTCCTCGTTACATAGGTCCTTACAAGGTTCTGGCTCGAATTAACCCGGTTGCGTATCGCCTTGCCCTTCCACCTGCCCTGCGCATCCCTAACTCTTTTCATGTTTCCTTGTTGAAGCCTTTGGTTTGTAACAGATTTTCCTCCGCTGTGTCCTCCCCTCGTTCTGTTCAGGTTGAGGGTCAGGAGGAGTATGAAATCAAATCCATTCTCGATTCTCGTGTTTCTCGGGGGAGGTTGCAATATCTTGTTGACTGGAAAGGGTATGGTCCTGAAGAAAGGTCTTGGGTGGTCCGTGAAGATGTACATGCCCCTCGCCTCCTCCGGGCATTTCATGCTCGTTTTCCGTCTCGCCCCGGTTCCTTCCGCCCGGTGGGCGTTTCTGAGAGGGGGTACTGTCAGGGTACCTGTTGTCTCTACCTCGGAGGAGGTGAGACACTTAGACGTCCGTCCTCTCAGGGGGGCTGACTCACCCGATCCTCGCAGTCCTCCCGGCCGTTTACACGCCGGCCGTGATTGAACCGCCTCCTTTTATGACGCGGCGCTCAGTAGCCGACGTCATGACGACAATCCGTTCCGACCTGTCAATCAAGTCCCGAGCAACGAATCAGGACTCGTCGGGGGCGGGATCATCAATTAAAGAGCCAAGGTATAAAATAGGGTTATGTGTAATGGTTCATTGCCCTGTCGTGGTTCTAGCTAGTCTGGTCACTCAGTGCTCTTATTATGATTTGTCTTTTTGGTTCTGACTCGGCTTGTATTTTTCTACCCTGCTTACCTCTCTTATCCTTTTGACTCGGCTTGTCTCTCGCTTACCTGCTCTCTCGTTCCCTCGACCTCGGCTTGTCTCTGACCATTCTTTGCTTACGCCTTACGTTAGTCCGGCCATTCTAAGGTCCGGTATACGTACCTAGCTCCTATTTGTATTCTGCGTGTTGGATCCCTGTCCCGATCCTGACAGCAGGAGTCCGGCACTCCGTGGAGCAGGCAAAGAAGCCTGGATATAAAAGACCTTCCCTGCGGGATGATGCGCATGGCGAAGTTCAGGGATCCCAGAAGGGACTGAAGTGCCCTCCTGGTGCAAACATCATTCCGCAGGAACATGTCTATCTCCCCTCTCAATCGTGACAGTTTGTCGTGGGGAAGGCTAGCTCTGAGGTTAACAGAGTCCAGCTCTATCCCCAAAAAGGTAAGTTTAGTTGTGGGGCCTATTGTTTTAGATGGGGACAAAGGAACTCCAAGTGTGGAAAATAGTGCTGTAGTACTGCTGATAGCGGTGGGTGTTTGTGACCCTGGCTCTATCAGTAGGAAGTCGTCTAGGTAGTGAATAACGGAGTGACACCTGAGGACGTTCAGAAGCAGCCAGCATAGTGACTCAGCGAAAATATCGAACAGTTTGGGGCTGCTTCGAGAACCGAAAGTGAGTCGTGTGGAGAAGTAGTATTTCCCTCGCCATTTAACACCGTGTAAGTGCCAGAGTGAGGGGTGCATGGGTAGTAATTTAAACGCGTTTTTAGATGTCTGTTTTGCTGAGCCGGGGTTGATTGCCAGAAGATATGATGGACTGTATGGCGTCGTCGATAGTTACGTACTGGAGTGAGAATTTGTCTGCTGGAATGAGTGCGTTTATGCTTAGAACAAAAGAGGAGTGTGAACAGAACAAAACGTAAACAAAACCTGGCATTTGCGCTACATGTCTGTCCAACCGTAATTCACCTCTTTCATATTAAATGCCCCCCCTTATTATATATCATTTTATTCAGGGGAAAAAGGGCTTTCATTTAATAGCAAATATTTAGCTATGAAACATAATTTAATATGAACAAAATGGGAGAAAATAAGATTATTTTTTTTAATTTTTTTTAGTTCTACATGACATTTTAACTGTCAATGTCATAATACTGTTTGCTTTTACTGCAATAAAATACACATATTTGTATTCAGCAAAGTCTCACGTGTAAAACAGTACCCCCTATGTACAGGTTTTATGGTGTTTTGGGAAGTTACAGGGTCAAATATAGCACGTTACATTTGAAATTGAAATTCGCCAGATTGGTTACGTTGCCTTTGAGACTGTATAGTAGCCCAGGAAATAAATTTACACCCATAATGGCATACCATTTGCAATAGTAGACAACCCAAGGTATTGCAAATGGGGTATGTCCAGTCTTTTTTAGTAGCCATTTGGTCACAAACACTGGCCAAAGTTAGCGTTAGTATTTGTTTGTATGTGAAAAATGCAAAAAACGCCAATTTTGTCTAGTGTTTGTGACTAAGTGGCTACTAAAAAAGACTGGACATACCCCATTTGCAATACCTTGGGTTGTCTACTATTGCAAATGGTATGCCATCATAGGGGTAATTTTCATTCTTGGGCTACCATAGGGTCACAAAGGCAACGTAAGCAATCTGGCGAATTTTAATGTGGAAAAAAATGAAACACAAGCCTTATATTTGACGCTGTAATTTTTGAAAACACCATAAAACCTGTACATGAGGGGTACTGTTGTACTCTGGAGACTTCGCTGAACACAAATATTTGTGTTTCAAAACAGTAAAAAGTATCACAGCAATAATATCGTCCGTGTAAGTGGTTGTTTTTTTTTGCGTGAAAAATGCAAAAAACTTTACTTTTACTGGCGATATCATCGTTGTAATATATTTTACTGTTTTGAAACACTAATATTTGAGTTCATTGAAGTCTCCCGAGTAAAACAGTACCCCCCATGTACAGGTTTTATGGTGTGTTGGAAAGATATAGGGTTAAATATAGTGCTAGCAAATTAAATTCCCTATACTTTCGGCATGGGTTGTCAGGCAGGTCCCGCTAATTGTAATTAATTAGGATACCTAATTATGTAAAAATATTAAATAAATATATGTGTAGAATTAAAATATATACATATATATATATATATATGTGTGTGTGTGTGTGTATATAAATTTTTTTTAAATATTTTTATTTATATATAGGTGTATATAGTGATATATACGTATATATTTGTATTAATATCACAATACAGTTAGAACGAAATAACACACATCTATATATTTTTCAATTATTTATTTTTAATTATTTTTTTATTTTAGTTTCTTACGTATTTACATATTTATTTTTTTATATTATATATAAATATATATATATATATATATATATATATATATCAATAATTATATATATATATATATATATATATATATATATATATATATATATATATATTTACATGTGGAAATGCACTGCCATGACAGCTGGTGCAACCAGGTTTGCATTCACGTTTAAACATATGGCATTAGAGAGAAACATTGCACTTTTTTGTGGTAGATAAGTATTCATGGTTTTAACTGCAGCTTCACATATATTATGCTAGACTAAGGAAGACCGTATCCAATAAATGAAATTGAGTGGTTTTGGTTGCATGCTAAGGTATTTAGTAACTATCTTTTAGTGCATATCACATAAAACAAAGTTTGGTGATAACAATAAGTAGGCTGACCCCTGACTGATTATAACATGCCTTGATGTGTATAAGAAAATAACTGGTGTTGGATACATGCTGAACTAAATTAACGAGGTAAACGTGGGGCAGGTTCTGCAGGGTGTATGGGACCTCTCGGGCGGTGGGGAACCCTAGGATATTGGCGGTCAGAGTAAGCTAGTGCTTCTGCCTATCCCCCCCACCCGTGACCTGGCTGTTATTCACCCGATGCCCGTGCTGGCTACCAGGGTCCTGTGTGTAATGAGTGTCCCGCTTGGATCCACTTTAGCGCAGCAGGGCGAGGGACACCTCCAGCCCCCGGCTTACGAGAGGGCGTGCAGCTCTGGACCGCCTTCTCTGGAACTTCCGGTCAGGTCTGTGGGTCTCTTGTTGGGCCGAAGCTTGGTGGCGTGTTTGAGTGTGGGTGGCTTTTTCATGCTTGAGAAGTAGGTTTCGCTTTCGGTGGCACCATTTTCATGCTCCCTTCTTTCTGCGAGTTGTGCCTCGTGGCAGAGGGCGTGCGGTGAGTGCCGTCGGTAGGTTCTCTTCCAGAGTGTGTGCCCCAGCCTGCCGTTCTGCCAGTTTCGTCCAGAAGGCTGCAAATGTGGCCTCCAGCCGCGTGAGAATGTCGGGCCAGTGTGCTTTGTCTTGTGGCTCCGGGGCGTTTGCCGCCATTTTGGGTTTGGTAAGCGCTGCTTGTGTGTGCTTCCCCCGGGGCTGTTGGGGTCTTTCAGGGACTGGGATGACCCCCGCCGGTACATAGGGGGGGGACTGGGGTCCGATCGCCAGTTGTTTGCCTCTGAGGGCAACCGGGGAGCGGCCGTCTCCCCAGTGCCATGCAGGCTTGTAGGCCGCAGTTGTTGTTTCAGTGATTTTTGAAGGGATGGCATTATATTTGGTGTCATCGTGAGCCCCGCTAGTTCACCTTTCGATTGGTGACCCTTTTGGGTCGTTTGCGGGCCATTTGTGGCCTGTATGCAGCGATTTTTGCCTTGAAAAGCAGGAGCCATGCTGTTCTGCATCCTCTCTGTTCAGCGGCTAGGCCCCGCCCCCATATATTTATTTTTTTTACACTTATTTAACTTAATTTTATTTTATTTCTAGCCAGCAGGGGGACTACCTGTCATTACAGGCAGTCCCCCAGCTAGCAATGCACCAGCCAGCTAACCCGGCCATGTGATTGTGAGGTCCTCGCAAGGACCTCACTCTCACATGGCCGGGGGGGCTGCTGGAGGGCGGACGTGCCGCGGGGGGCTCCCTGGGAGTCCCCCCAACTGCGATCGCCGGCGTGGGATCGCCGGCGACCGGGTAAGTAAGAAAAAAACGGAGGGCGTACAATTACGCCCGGCGGCGTTTAGAGCAGCTTAAAATAGGGCGTAATTGTACGCCCTCCGGTCTTAAGGGGTTAAATGAAATGCCTTACCAATTATCAACAGGAAATCAAACCTTGTACAATCTAAAACCTTTTCCTAGAGATGACTCTTACGTGTAAAACTAAAACGAAAAATCTTAGTTCAAGAATCAATAAAACTCTCCAGAATATCTCCAAATACACTTTGTAGCAGCACTTAGAAGCAGCAACCAAGCTAATATCCACAACCCTTATATATGTTCCAGTTAAAGTGCAGAAATAAGTTAATGTGCACATTACCTAGTTAATCTGCAGATTAACTAGGGCGATCAGTTAAATTGCAGAAAATGATTTTGTTTCACAAATATTTCTCACATTACCTAGGTAATCTGCACATTACCTACTAGGCACTCGTTAAAGTGCAAAAAAAATCATTCTGTCCTCCATCTCTATGAGTGGCTCACAGCTCTGGAGGACACCAGGGTGTGCACAGGCTGCTGTTCTGTTCTTGTCTGGACCACATAGTCACATACCTCTTCAAACAGTTATCCCGAACTGGTAAGAAACTAGGAGCCCCCACCACCACAAGAGAGCGAGCGCTTCCTGCACATTATGCAACAACACCCTGAAATGATCCCAGCAGGTGCTCTCCACTGTTTTCAATATCATCATATATTTGTAGACTGTTGGAATCAGTGGTCCATGAGCAGACCTCTTCTTGGTCTCATTTTCCTCAATCAGAGAAGTACACTCCTAAAGCCACCACCCCCTAGGAATGTAACACCGGCCAAAAACAACATAGGAACAAACCCCATTAAGTCTCCGTAAAGCAATAGACCAGCTTAAAAACATGGATCTCCCAGGCATCATGTGGAAATTAATCCCAGTTTTGGAACTGCTCTGATCCAATGGAGCCCTACCAGGACTTACCCCAGGCCACAACCTTGGATGTTTGAGGCATTGTCACATTTGAGTGGTCATGACAGTAGAACTTTTATAAAAAATATGTTGAAAATAATTGGAATTTTAATGAAAATGAAAAGATTTAACGCAAATTATGGATAACTTGGCAT
Source organism: Pelobates fuscus (assembly GCF_036172605.1). Taxonomy (NCBI): domain Eukaryota; kingdom Metazoa; phylum Chordata; class Amphibia; order Anura; family Pelobatidae; genus Pelobates; species Pelobates fuscus. Next base: position 296,874,970 of record NC_086318.1, read on the forward strand.
TATGTATAAAAACTTGGGGCGACTGGGATGTATTTATTCAGGGTGAATGAAACAAAAGGGACCAGTCACCTGTGCATTTATTCACTAAAAGGTGTATAACAGATAATAAAAAAACAAAACTGTCTGTAAATTGACTATTTTGGCTTAAATGTTCAGGTTTTATCTTCCCTTTTTAGTAAACAAACCCTCCAAAGATGTTCGCATTTACACTTACTCCACTGTACATGTTAAGGGTTGCTCTCTGAGCATCCCATTGGAGCCTGACGTTACATAAGAAGATCATAGGAACACAAAACTGACTCCAACAATATGGCTGAATCCGCATTGTGTCTCTTGTGATTACAACACTGCGCTCTCAGCCATACGTCATTCGGAATGACCTCATTGTGAAAACGCTCTATCCTGGAAGCCTGGGGTGGATCTGGGAAGCGGAAGTTTCGTGTTCACAGAGCTGTCATCCATTTTCTCTTATCCGTTTTGTAAACAAGGTGCTGGGAAGAGGCTCCATATTTATTGCGCGACAACAGACGAGAGACATGGGGGGAGTCCTAGGCCTGTGCTCGGCGGCGAGCTGGGTAATAGATCTCGGAAGATGGAAGAGGGCTGTGGCCATGCTATCCTTATACTGGGGAGAGAGTGGGGCTGGATCTGGCTGTAACATTGTCTGTATTTGTATCAGAATGAGGAAGCAGATCCCAATACTGCCATAACCAGGGCTGGGTCTGTTTACAGCTCACAGACCTGTCTCTAATGCCTGATTGTAAATCTATCTCCCTTATATTTATCTTCATTATAGCAGAACTCAATATTTTTTCTAGGGGAAAAAAAAACTAAACTTAGTAGTTATTTTTATTTTTAACAATAATGACAAATTTACTTGGGCAGGTTTCTCTTCCCTGTTTTTTTGTTTTTGTTTGTTTTTTAATGTAAATTCAAATATGTATAGTGAAATATACAGAATGTCATCAAATATATTTTCTTTATCCTTTTTAAAGTTTGTTAGTAGAGGGAGTTATGACATTTCATTAGACGACTATTCAGTACGTTTTAAATTGTAGGAAATTTAAATGTTGAATTTCAGGATAAAATAGTAGGTTAAGAGAGATGAAAATTTTACTAGGCACGCATGGCGATCAAAAATTTTGCGAGGCAGTGGAGGACAGGCAGGCATTGAATAATGCTTTCCTATGGGGAGGTCTAATGATCGCGCGGTCATTGCTGCGCATGTGCATTAGGTCTCCCCCTGCGGCTGTCTTAAATTGGTTAGGACGGCTCTCTAAACATCATAACCACTACAACTAATTGTATTGGTTCGTTTACTAGAGTGTCTTAGCATCAACACCCTATTTTATATGAAACCATTTAAAAGTGGATTGACCAAAACTCAGACTTTCCACAGCAACAGGAGACCATTACCTCTCTAAATTTATTTATTATTCCAGGTCACCGCCCCCTGAGATTCTAGGCATTGTAACCACTACATCGCGCTATAGTGGTCTAATGGTTCAGAGTGTACATTAAATCCTGGAGGACAATCTGCTTCAGAATGAAATACCAATATATTAAATATACCATCCTCACTTTTTTCTTTTATCTTCTCCAGATTCCTTGTCTATGTGGCACTGCGCCATGTCTGCTGTGCCGATGCTGCCCAAGTGGGAACAACTCCACAATAACACGCCTTATATATGCCTTCTTCTTACTGCTTGGAGTAGGAGTTGCCTGCATCATGTTATTACCAGGGATGGAAGAGCAGCTAAAAAAGGTTGGTAGATTTTTGCAGATACCGATATTAGTTTTCTCAACACACATTCTAACAGCTGATATATAATGTTTTAAAGAAGTATAAAAAGTGGATATTTGAGATGTTCTAATGGGTATCCAGGAGTAGTTATGGTAGGTGTAATATACATTTTAAATGTAGGAATAAATAATTAAAACTTGATAGATATTGGTGGACTTGGATGGCAGTTATCAATATAACATGAAGTATAGAAGTCCCAGATATACAAATTCAAAGTAATAGTTTTGTAAGTATCAGTCTTTAAAATGTCACAATATGGTATTGATACAATTCATGCAATGCTAGCTTGTATCAGGTAGCTCCAGCTATTGAACCAGCTGGGTTTTTTCTCCTGAACAGGCTATTTAATATAGTACTTTTAGTGATATCTTCTCCAATATTTTATCACTAATTGGTACACTGCATATAAAAAATACACACTATAAGATCATGCATGGTGATCTTGTGTGTCAGCTGGTACACCATACCAGTTTGCTCTAAACATGAGAATTTTTATTCTCAACCCATATCTGTTTTAAAGTATGTTTGCAAATGATTTAGGTGATTTTCTAAACATTTAATATAATAGTATATATGACATTTATTCCTTTTGTATGTAGATCCCAGGATTTTGTGAAGGTGGAATTGGATCCTCTATTCCAGGGGTGAGCGGTCATGTGAATTGTGACGTTCTGGTTGGGTACAAAGCCGTGTACCGGGTGTGCTTTGGGATGGCCATGTTTTTCCTTCTGTTCTCACTCCTCATGATTAAAGTGAAGAGCAGCCAGGACCCTCGAGCCTCAGTGCACAATGGGTAAGACTGGATGAGATGGCAGCATATATTGTATTAGTTTAAAGAATTCCAATAGTTTTTATTTCTGCACTCTCCACAGGGATGCTGGAAATGAGCCAAACAAGCTGAACATGCTTAAGTTCCTTACATTTACACAATATTTTGATTCTGTATGTGCATCGTTTTCAAGCAGCCCTTTGCTGCAGGAGGTGTAACTCTATCTTCCGCTGACCGAAACAAGAGTTCCAGTCTGGCTAATGTAAATTCTGTGCATATTGGTCTGTTGTCAGTACGCATAGTGGTTAGCGACAACCATTAGTATCATGCCCAACCCCTTGTCACCCAAGTCCCTCCCGAAGCTCATCCACACTGACATCTCACCCCCTCCAGTAATGGAAAGTGATGTTATAGGAGAATTCACTGCCAGGAGAACTTGACTTTGGAACGGAGACAGAGGTATTTTTTAAGCTTTATTTTGTAAGGGTAGGAGGGGACAGGAAAGTGAGGGTTACTCTTACCAAAAACAGTGTTTTATTAAAATGTTTTTCGTTGCAGTAACCCTTATGGTCATGCTACCCAAAATTGTCCCGGTTGTAAATTTAATCTTTCATTTTACACTACTTTAAAACTACTACAGTGTTTAATTTCTGACAATTTACATAAGCAATATAATAAAAATGTATTTTGTCTTCACAGATTCTGGTTCTTTAAGTTTGCCGCAGCTGTTGCAATAACTGTTGGTGCGTTTTTTATCCCTGAAGGACCCTTCACAACAGGTGAGTTCTAATTATGTTTTTAAAAATGTATAGGAATTGCACTGACATCAAATGTATTTTTATTGTTATTCGCACCAGTGATGATAAATCTTCCATAAATGAGTGTCCATTCTGTTGTAAATATATATATTTAATCTCTACACTGTGCTTGAAAAAATATTTCTTGATTTGAACTCATTTTTCCTTGCAGTTTGGTTTTATGTTGGGATGGGAGGAGCATTCTGCTTCATCCTCATTCAGCTGGTTTTGTTGATTGATTTTGCTCACTCTTGGAATGAATCCTGGGTTGAAAAAATGGAGGAAGGAAACTCAAGGTGCTGGTATGCAGGTGAGCTCTGTTACTTTAACCTGCTACTTTTTGTAGTTTGGGACAATGTGTTTTAGGACAGCAGTAACTTAATATTTTTGTAAGTCAATCAAAGTCTGCCTTCTGAATGATTATTATTTTAGTCTAACGTGGGAAAACTTTCCTAGAAATGTAGAATTTGTTTACAAGATTTCAAATGACAATGTTTAAAAGGTTATTCCAGTGCAATATTGTGCTTTTAGTAGTTTGTAATGTTTTCTTTTGGCCCCCCATTTTTTGTTTTAAAAAAAAATGTTGTTAAACTGTTTAAAATTTACAGAAAATCAGGTGTCAGGCCAAGTGCTCCCGGTTCTCTTCCACGCCTTTCTTGACGTGGCACCTTGTGGGCACATGTGCTGCAAGTGTTTGCAGTGTGGGAGGCTGCGAAAATCTTACTGGTGAAATAAGGGAAGGAGAGCATTTTTATGTTCAAATGGTAGGATAGGAGGGTTGGAGATCTCGGCACACTGTGAGAAAGGCTTCACTATGCAGACTCACTCCTAGCGCTCAACAACAAAAATTTGAATTCCACCCCAAACTATGGTGAAAAAAAGTGCACAATGTTTACATTCATATTTATACATTTTGCATAACCCATAACTCAGTAGATATAATAAAAGGCTAAGCCATGTCTTCACAACAATATATACGAAATTCAAAATCTACATAGATAAAATAGGCAGATTTGGGGCAATATTGTCTGTGCATATAAATGCACTCACAAAGGTATAAATGTAGCAAGCTCCTCTCTCATCTAGAGTATAAACTCCTCCTTGATCTTGAACCTCCTTCACAATAAGCAAAAAAAAATGGAAAAAATAGTGCAAAACTAATATACACCAAGATTTTAATATATAGAATGCACTTACAATATTGAAGTCTAAAATAGGCATATATATCATCAAGGGGCAGAACCTTTTAACCCATGTGGATGAAAAGCACATAGGAACCAAAATGGAAATCCCTCATCTGGAGACAGCAATAAACAAGCACAATAAAACAAAAAAAAAAATCAAACACGCCAAATGTGTTTTGTCTGATTTGCCTGCATGTGAAGAATCTCATTACATCAGTGGCCAGCACGCTGACAACAGACATAAAATATGCATAGAATTGATATTTGGAAGCTAAGAACAAAGTTATGCGTGCCGGGGCCATAACAATCCCCCTGAACAAATTGCTGATTTCTCTATATGTGCTGCATTTCAAGATGAAACGCTGCACATATACAGACCACTTCTAAAAGCAGAGCTAGACTTGGGTTTATCCCAGAGCCTAAATGCACACCTACATTTTCCTTTTTGCTCTTTCTGCTTCCTCCTCCACTCCAATTTGATTACTTTTCTGCCCCTGGAGAGTGGAAAGTGCCTCTTTGATTAGAAAAATATGGTCTGTCTGTAAGCTGGCAGCAGAAACTGCTTCAATACTTACTGCCCTGCTTTATGCTGAATCCAAGTGCACAGACTACTTGATTATAAGTGTTCTGTATACTTCAGTACTTTTTTTTTTTTTTTTTTTTTTCCATGAACTGCCCAGCAGAATGTTATATGATGAGCCCTCAAAAGCAACAATGAACCTGTACACAATTCATTAGTTCAAGGAGAGCAGTGAGAACAGGCAGATGAACCTCAACATATTGACTTATGGGAGACAGGATATTTAATTTTTATTTCCTGATCAATGGGGAGTTGGTTGTCTACCTGGTTGTGGCTTTGTTCAATGGGTGGTTTATAGTACTGTTGATGTGTCATAATTATGAATATCGCTAACAGAGGTGTATATAGCATGTCTAGTCGTTTTCTGTATAGATTTTATTTAGTCACAGTCCATGTTCTGGGACTCTTCACAACATTTTAATACTGCTTAAAGTTCTGTTTATATATCTAGATATTAATGTTTCCTACTTTTATCCCCACAGCATTATTATCAGCTACAGGTATAAACTATGCCTTTTCCCTGGTCGCCATAGTCTTATTTTATGTGTACTACACTCATCCAGAAGGCTGCTATGAAAACAAGGCTTTCATTAGTGTGAACTTGGTACTGTGCATTGGAGCCTCTGTGTTGTCCGTTTTGCCTAAAATTCAGGTATATATAAATATATATTTTGTTTGTATGAATTCGCCATCATTATTTGGTTGTTAGATTTCATTGTGTATCTGAGCTGTATAGGAAGAACGCTCAATATGTTGTGTTTTTGTTTTTTTATTAAATATATATATATATATATATATATATATATATAATTTTGTTTTTTTGAAAGAGTAGGTGTTACTTTTGGGAGGCTGCATATTAATACATAATTTTAAAGAACTAAGAACAACTCCAGCTATTTGTAGAGGGTTTTGTATGGAGAGCAAGGTTCTAGAACAATTGCATTCAATAATGTTTTATTGGTGATCACATGATGATTGCATCATGTTGAGAATATATCAATGTTCCTTCATACATCACCCTTGAAGTTGTTAAGGCCTCCACTGTAGTAATATGTAACCATAAAGTCATAAAATCAATTTTCAGTCTTTCTAGTTGCACAAGTATATGAAGATACGTTATGCCTCTGATTATCCTATTAAATCAGCTCTGGGTCGCCCTCCTCCTCAACCAACGTCAGACGATGGGGGAGCCTAACGCGCATCGGATCTTCCCCATAGAATAGCATTGACTCTGTACTTTTCTATGGGGGATTTAGAAACCGCAGGAAAACCCTCTAGTGGCTGTCTGGTAGACTGCCACTAGAGGCCGTCTTAGCACTGCAATGTAATCATTGCAGTTTCTCTAAAACTGCAACGTAATACATTGCAGGGACATGGGTGACAAGGAACAGTGCACCCAAACCACTTCAGTTGACATCCTACAGCGTCTCTTTAATGAATAAGATATTTTAGGAATACTTCCATCAAAAAACTTTATACAATTGTGCTCAAAAGTTGGCATAGCCTGGCAGAAATTGTGAAATTTTGTCATTGATTTAGAAAATGACTGATCATGCTAGAAAATGTATTTTATTGAAGGATAGTGATCATATGAAGCCATTTATTATCACATAGTTGTTTTGGCTCCTTTTTAAATCATAATGATAACTGAAATCACCCAAATGGTCCTGATCAAAAGTTAACATACCCTTGAATGTTTGGCCTTGTTACAGACCCACAAGGTGACACACACAGATTAAAATGGTAATTGAAGGTTAATTTCCCACGCCTGTGGCTTTTTAATTTGCAGTTTGTGTCTGTGTATAAATAGTCAATGAGTTTGATGGGTCTCACGTTGATGTACTGAGCAGGCTAGATACTGAGCCATTGGGGGAGCAGAATAGGTCTGTCAAAAAACCTGCGCAACAAGGTAATGGAACTTTATAAACATGGAAAAGGATATGAAACGATATGCAAAGTCTTGAAAATGCCAGTCAGTACTGTTTAATCACTTATTAAGAAGTGAAAAATTCGGGGATCTCTTTATACCAAGCCAAGGTCTGGTAGACAAAGATTTCAGCGACAACTGCCAGAAGAATTGTTTGGGATACAAAGAAAAACCCACAGGTAACCCCAGGAGAAATACAGGCTGCTTTGGAAAAAGACGGTGTGGTTGTTTCAAGGAGCACAATAGGACGATACTTGAACAAAACAGCTTCTGGCACACTGTAATTTGGAGTGATGAGACCAAAATAGAGCGTTATGGTCTCAATCATAAATGCTATGTTTGGATTGGGGTCAACAAGGCCTATAGTGAAAAGAATACCATCCCCACCGTGAAGCATGATGGTGACTGATGTTTTGGGGTGTGTGCGCTCTAAAGGCAGGGGATTCTTGTGAAAATTGATGGCAAGATAAATGCAGCAGGTTATCAGAAAATACTGGCAGACAATTTGCATTCTTATTCTGAGCATGGGATGCTCTTGGACTTTCCAGCATAACGACCCTCCGCACAAGTCCAAGTTGACCCTCCAGTGGTGAATGTTCTGTAGTGGCCATAAGTCTTCTGATCTTAATATCATCGAGCCACTCTGGGGAGATCACAAACGTGTGGTTCATGCAAGACGATCAAAGACTTTGCATGACCTTGAGGCATTTTGCCAAGGCGAATGAGCAACTATACCATCTGCAAGAATTAGGGGCCTTATAGACCACTATTACAAAAGACTGCACACTGCCATTGATGCTAAAAGGGGCAATACACAGTATTAAGAATTAAGGTTATGCAGACTTTTGAACAGGGGTCTTTTTTTTTTTTTGCCATGTTATGTTCTGTTTGTGCCGTTCTGTTATAACCTACAGTTAAATATGAATCCTATAAAAAATAAAAGAAATGTGTTTTGCCTGCTCATTCATGTTTTCTTTAAAAATTGTACTTACATTACCAATTCTCCAAGGGTCTGAAAACTTTTGAGCTAAATCTGTATGTATCACAAACTCATTCTTTAAAGTAGTACTCTCATCCCATAGCGACTTCAGCTCATTTATGTGATTATGAGGGCAGGAGTGTCTGGTCGCTGTTACAATCAAGGGCTAAACCATTGTGCAATTGAACCTCTGCTCCAAGTTTACTTATTCTCTGGGTGCAGTATAATGAAGGTTTGATTTGGCCAGTTATGAGGGCAGGACTGTACAAGCACCCATTGAGAGAAATAGTGCACACTGAAGTTAAGACAGCAGCCGGAGAGTCCTGTAACTATAACATCATAAGTTAACTTCAATTGCTATGAGAGTGGCGCTGTTCCTTCCATGTGGTCTTCATAATACATTTTTATATTCCTCTAATATTTATGCATTACTTAACCTATGCCATGTGTGCTGTTGTTGATGCATTAGCTATTTACTGTCTGAAAAATAATTTTTGTATTTTAGGAATCACAGCCCAGATCTGGCTTACTTCAGTCTTCAGTTATTACTGTTTACACCATGTATCTTACTTGGTCATCTATGACTAATGAGCCAGGTAATGAAAATAAATTTGAAAGATATAAAATCTAACAGAAAAACAATGCTGTATAGCAAGCTAACTATGTGAAATAAAAGCCTGGATTTACTTTTTTTTTTTTTTTTTTTAAGCTATCAATAAAGGCTTGTGAATTTGTAAAACAGTGTTGTGGAGACTGATTTTCAAAACGGATTGCAAAATGTAACCTAATATAGCCAAGCTATAGCATAGTCAGAGAATGTTTCCAATTATACTATTTCAGCCTAATCATGTTTCTTAATTGGTACAGATATAGATAATTTCAAGTAAGTTCCTGTTTTTTTCTTAATGCCTCCTAGATAGGAAATGCAACCCAAGCCTCTTAGGAATAATTGGCTACAACACTACAAGCGTTCCAGTGAAAGGTCAGATGGTGCAGTGGTGGGATGCCCAAGGAATAGTGGGGCTTATTCTTTTCTTGCTGTGTGTCCTGTACTCCAGGTAAGGGGGCATTTTGTTGGATAAATTTCTTTCAACTCACACTAATAAATATAGAGGCAAGGGTGGTATGTACTGAAAGCTAACACTATATTATAGTGATTTGTCTGTTTTTTCCGCCTATTGTACAGTGCTGCAGGATATGTTGGTGAAAAATAAATACCAAATAATAATTGATTATGCCCTATTTCAGCAGTGTCAAATAGTTTGATTCTTTGAAGGACATGAATGAAAATACTAATTTGACTTCTTTTGGTTTATCAAATAGTTTAATTCATAGGTTGTTTTTTGTTTTTGTGTATTTTTTATTTTATTATTGAAGCGATTTGCAGACACCCCTGCTGCAACATTATGTCTCATGAAAACCCAGGAAAGATTGCATTTCACTTTCATGCCATTTATATGAATGACAAGTAATTAGGGTGTTTCACAGAATATAGCATAGGTTGTTATGGTGCTTGGAATTTGCATTATTATGTAGAAGTGTATGTATTTTTATTTAAATGTAACATGACATTATCTTTTACCTTTATATACAGCATTCGTACATCTTCCAATAGTCAAGTGAACAAGCTAACCCTTACTAGTGATGAGGCCACTCTTATAGAAGATGGAGGTAGCAGGAGTGACGTTGATTCCGATGATTCTCACAGAGCTGTGGATAATGAGCGTGATGGGGTTACCTACAGCTATTCATTCTTCCATTTCATGCTTTTCCTAGCATCTCTCTATATCATGATGACACTCACCAACTGGTACAGGTAAGTCCACGAGATGTAATTTTGTTGGATATTTAATCGTAGAAGGCGTTTCTAATTTTTCACTATAATGAAATAGAAAGTTGAATTTGAAAAGGCACTAGAGGTATCCAAGAGATGTACGTGCTGCCAAATGACTTTCTAAAGGAAACAGTGGCATTGAGTTATACTTTAATGTAACCCTGTGTGTAGTCTTGCTAGTAGCTGTGGATGTCAGATGTCTGTCTCTCTCTAATAGATATACATGCTTTCATGTAGGGGTGGGGGTGAGGGTGTGTGTATTGGATACAGAGAGAGATAGATATAGATGTAGATCATATATAAGTATATTTCTTTAAGGCCTACTATTGTTATATCGTGGCCCATACAGCACCAACAATTTACACTTACTAAAAATTATATAAAGACTGTCCCATTGCAGCTTACTGCAAATCACTGTCATTGGCAGTGATGAACAAACTCTCTAAGAACTGTAATGTAATATAAAAGATACATAACGGCAAAGCGTCTATTATGGAAATATAACACATTTTTAAGGTGTTTGAGTGGCTCTCCACACTGATGAAGTGGCATTATTTCCCATGCTACATGCTTTGCATCCTTTTTTTTGTTTCATAAGCGGTTTGGGTAGTGTAGTAGTAAATAGATTGTGTTTGTGAACTGCCTTTATTGTGAAGGTAGCACTAGGATATTCATGTCTCAGTGCTCCTTGTGATTAGCGGGAGTGCCAGGTAGCAGCTGCCACTCTGGAATGCAACGCCCATTAATCTTGTGTAAACTGGACATGTGTTCTTAATGTACCTGAGATTAGGGCACCTGAACTGCATGTAGATGAATAATTCATTATGGAGAACAAATGCACATGTCATGTAATAAAATTTAAACTACCGTATATACTCGAGTATAAGCCGAGTTTTTCGGCACATTTTTTGTGCTTAAAAACCCCAACTCGACTTAAACTCGAGTCAAGGTCTGTATTATGGCAACTTACATTGTCATAATACAGACCAGGACCGCCGGCCTCATTACAAGCCCGGCGGTCCTGTTGGGGACTGGCAGAGAGCTGTTACTTCCCTTCACAGCAGCTCCTGTCAGCTCCGTTCTGCTTACAGTGTAAGTCTCGCAACACCCGCGGCCGTCAGTGCGTTGCCACAGGTTACCGTGGCAATTCTCCGTGCGGCACACAGACCGCGAGACTTACACTGTGAGCAGAACGGAGCTGACAGGGGAGCTGCACGGAGGAGAAGGGAGCTGACAGGAGGTAAGTTGTGAAGGTAAGTAACAGCTCTCTGCCAGCCCCCCCACTGAACTGTCAATGCCACTGGACCACCAGGGACTAACATAGCCCCCCTCCCTGGCCAGGCAACAAGCAGAGAGGGGGGACAAAAAACTGTTTAATAAAAAATACAAATATTAAAATAATAATATTAAAATAAATATAATAATAATATTAAAATAATAATAATATTAAAATAAAAACATTTAAATAAAAATGCCCTCCCCTCACCCAGTTTACACACACTACACAAACACACACACTGCATTCACACACACACACACACACACTGCATTATATACACACACTGCATTCATTATATACACACAAACACACATTCTGCATTCATTAGAGATAAAAAAAAAGGAGAAAAGGGAGGGTTAGCGCTTAATAACAAGATAAGGCAGCAACTTAAAAGGGAATTCCTCAAGGACCCTTTAAACACAATGGTAAAAGAAAAAAGTAAAAGCTGCGCCAAATAAAACCAACAAATAAAATTAGTCCAGATAAAAGACAAAGTCCAAATAAAATAAGATAAAATAAATCTTAGCTGGAAAAGTCTTCCTTAGATAGGATAGTCTGTACTGTGGTGAATCAGGAACAATGTCCTCGCTGTCCTTCCTCAGATGGATCCGATGTTATAAAAAGATAAAACAGATAACCCAAATAGTGTAATATGTTCACTAGGGTATAATAGATAATATAGAAAAGATAATATTGCACTCACATGTTATAGAGCTATAACCAGCTCTAGTATAGAAGGCGTACAGCGGTTTTGATCCTCTCTTATGGGATATGAGGCAATTTTCTTATCTTCAGGGGTAAATACCACTCAAAGAAAGTAAAAGGACACAACAAATAGTGCTCTCTGTGTAAAATAATATAGGAATACAAATAAATAAAATGGTACTCACAAGGATGGAGCAGGCTTACTGCTCCTTAATGTTGGCGTAGGTGGAATAATCCCCACCAAGGATTGCTTGTAGTCCAGAGGTAGAGAATGCCAGGTAATAATAGAAAGTATATAAAGATAATTGGCACAACCAGAAAAGTGACCAAAAAATCTTTAATAAGTAAAATATACAATATAAGTGTCCATAAATGCTGTAATGGCTTTATCAATATGGAATATTTTTTTTTATTCCATATTGATAAAGCCATTATAGGCGAAACACGTTTATGGACACTTGTATTGTATATTTTACTTCTTAAAGATTTTTTGGTCACTTTTCTGGTTGTGCCAATTATTTTTATATGCTTTCTATTATTACCTGGCATTCTCTACCTCTGGACTACAAGCAATCCTTGGTGGGGATTATTCCACCTACGCCATCATCAGATCCATCTGAGGAAGGAGAGCGAGGACATTGTTCATGATTCACCACAGTACAGACTATCCTATCTAAGGAAGACTTTTTCAGCTAAGATTTATTTTATCTTATTTTATTTGGACTTTGTCTTTTATCTTGACTAATTTTATTTGTTGGTTTTATTTGGCTCAGCTTTTACTTTTTTCTTTTCCCATTCTGCATTCATTATATATACACACACACTGCATTCATTATATACACACAAACACACACACTGCATTCATTATATACACACACAGTAAATAAATATTAAATTAATGTAATTTTATTGTGATCTAATTTAATTTAGAAATTTACCAGTAGCTGCTGCATTTCCCACCCTAGGCTTATACTCGAGTCAATAAGTTTTCCCAGTTTTGTGGTAAAATTAGGGGCCTCGGCTTATACTCGGGTCGTCTTATACTCGAGTATATACGGTATAAAATTTTTAGTAGTTGTGGATTGGGATGTAACCTAATCTGAGATCACAGTTCCTCTTCAACACCATATTAGTTCAGATTTAAGTATCTTGGTACTTTATAAAAAGTTTGCCTGTCATTTACACATTTATCTATTTTGTTTTTTCTTCACTTTTTTTTTCCCCTCCAGTCCTGATTCTTCTTACGAGACAATGACCAGTAAATGGCCAGCTGTTTGGGTGAAGATCTCCTCCAGCTGGGTGTGCATTGTGCTATATGTGTGGACACTGGTTGCTCCATTGGTGCTTACCAACCGTGATTTTGACTAGATGAAATGGAGTACATGATTTCAATATGTCTTTGTGTGCCAGGAGCACCAGGCTATATATTAGCTTTTGCTGTTTCTGCATGTCCTTTTGTTAGCATTTCACATAGTGCATGATGTTGCGGTGTATGTACAATAAGTCTAGAACTTTTGAAGCTACACTCCATAGATCACATATCCTATTGTATTAATGTGTAATCACTAGTGTTCTACCAAATCTTTGCTCTACTATACACAAGTTGATGGTGTGCAGTGTTAAACAAGCCTTTTAAACCTTTTGCTGCCACAGTAACCTATCAGCATTTGCACTTTTCACTAGAAGAGTCAAAACTTTGCCCTTTTAGTTTTTCATAAAATGCCTCAAAAATTGGACGTCAGTATATACGTAACACATTTTTATTGCCCTAATTTTTAATATATTCATATATTGTTTTTTGACATCTGCTGGGATTATTTTGGTTTTTTTTTTTTTTGGTTTTTTTTCTCCTAAAGATAAAAAATCAAATGGATTCTTCAATGTCAAGTCAGAAGAAGAAAGAACACACAGTTCTTAGTTCTGTAACTTAATTCATATTTTAAATGTGTTAGAGTACAAACTTTATTGTATGTCGGTTAAAAGCAGATACTTTTTGTGCAGTGAAAATGTGCAATTTTGATATTGTATTAATGTGCTGAAACAAATGTTTATTGTAAAATAGCCATGTATTATCTAGTCACTAGACTTGCTTCTATTTTCTTTTGCATTGATGGACAGGAGCCAAGGTCAGACTATTGTAGTTGCAGAACAGAATTCTAGATAAGACTGTACAACTTTGTTTTGAATTAACTTTGTAATCTATATTGTCTTAATAAAATAAGGCAACATACAAAATTCAGTGTTTTTTTTTTTTTTTTTTAACTTTTCAAATCTTATTGAAGTTTTGTATAACAAAGTAATTCAGGAAAAGCTACATATGTCCATAAATGGCAATACTGTAGTTCACGCCTAAATACTTTTCTTAAAAATTGGGATGTGACCATTATGCGGTGTGCGACCATTATGTGAAGCTTTATTTTATATATACACCAATTTTTTTTATTTATTTTTTTAACAGTTGAACCGGTGCTAAGATAACATTTTCTAATGTATTAGGTAAACTTTGATCCTGATCCCTGTCCTCCTTTCATTTCTTAAAGGGCCCCCTCCCGCCGGGCTCTAGGGGATGGAAGGGGTTAAATTTACCTCTTTCTCCAGCGCTGGGCGGGGAACTCTCCTCCTCCAGATAGCAGTCAATGGGTGAATGCGCATGCGCGGCAGGAGCCGCGCGCATTCAGCCAGTCCATAGGAAAGTATTCTCAATGCTTTCCTATGGACGCTGGCGTCTTCTCACTATGAAAATCACAGTGAGAAGCGCGGAAGCGCCTCTAGCGGCTATCAATGATACAGCCACTAGAGGCTGGATTAACCCTATTATAAACATAGCAGTTTCTCTGAAACTGCTATGTTTTATAGAAGAAGGGGTTAATCCTAGCTGGACCTGGCACCCAGACCACTTAATTAAGCTAAAGTGGTCTGGGTGCCTATAGTGGTCCTTTAATGCATTGCATAAATAAAAATGCACTAAAATACAATAGACTGATGGGCAATGTGACGAGAGCAATCTCGCCACATTGCATTGGAGAAGCCTGGCTGCCCGCCTCCTGCCTTTGGACTATGGCCCTGGGAGATTGGGCCCTTTAAAAACAGTATTCGGCCCTAACAGAGTGCATGTCACTCATTCTGGCCCTTTAAACACAGTGGGGCCATTCGGTACTTGCCCTGTGTGAGCGGTGATACCCCCAGATAGCTATGCCATGGAGCCTATTCATATAGTGAAAGACTATGGGAAAGACTTTAGCTCCATGGCAATTGAACTGTGTGAATAGGATCTGAGCGCTATTCGGTAGTTTTGTGCGTTCAGATCCCAGCTATCTGGGGATATGTGAAATGTCTGTGTGTTATGTGTAAAAGGGGACTTTATGTATTTTAAAGTGTTTTATGTCTTTTTGCAACCATGTGCTCAATGGAGTCTGCCTCTAGCCCTGGATAATTGGATTACTTTCCCCTTTGTCTCCAGGATAGAGGCCTCTGTAAAACCGGCTTAAACCAGATTGCCATGCTGCCAGCCAGGGACCAAAATATACTTTTACTAACTTTTGAACCCCTGGTCTGATTCATGCCATTTTTTAATATGTTGTTCCCCTGAATGGATTGATTGTGAATATGTAATTTTATGTGAATGTGATGTATGGTTTTAGAGTTATCAATGTTAGGTTAAAAAGTATGTTTTAAACTGTAAATGTTCCGGCCAGCAGATAATTGAGCTATGTGTATTGTAAGAACTCAATTATCTAGCCTGGCCCAGAGGAGGAGTTATGTGTTGCATAAATTGTGAGTTCTGTGTCCCAGTAAATCAGTCCAGCATTAAGCTTTGGCTCATGTGTGGATTATTTAGCGAGACCAGCAAGTTATTACTCTGTGAATTACTTGGTGATTTTATTTTATGGGAAGAAGGGAATGCTTGACGGAGTAACGGATTGTACCGTCACAGGCAATAAACCCTCTTTTCAGTATAAGATGAGTAGGATGTTAGTTATCAGTTCTCACAACAAAAACAGCAATAGTCAATTATGTGACTATTACATGATCAATTGAATTTGAACCAATTTTTGGACTGAAAAACCAGGGTGCGACGACTAAGCGGTGAAATATGGTAATTTTGGTATCTTCCAACAGGCCAAGTGCAACCTTGTTTACCCCACCTATAGAATATCTCAGGGGAAGAAAAAAAAAGCTAGGAAGGTCCAATATGCAGGAAGTCTTCTGTGGATTCAGCAATTGAAAAACCTTACATCCAATTAAACTGTTCAGTTTAACACAATGGAGGGACAGTGCTTAGGGACTCGATACTGTAACCATTTCAATTAGATGAAAAGTTGTAGACCATCTCACAATGAGAATATACCACACTTGGTTTAACCACTAAAGCAATATCAGCATAAAAAACTTTTACTATTGCACAATATAGAAAATTTTCTCCATACTTACCGTGATTTTCTTTTCCTGACTATAATTCATGGCAGTATCAATTATGGGTTAGCTCTGCCCTGAACAGGACAGGAAACAATTATAACCAGACTGTAGCCATAAAAGGTCC
The DNA here is from genome assembly GCF_036172605.1 of Pelobates fuscus. Classification (NCBI taxonomy): domain Eukaryota; kingdom Metazoa; phylum Chordata; class Amphibia; order Anura; family Pelobatidae; genus Pelobates; species Pelobates fuscus. Next base: position 296,891,368 of record NC_086318.1, read on the forward strand.
CTGCTCCCTCCAACCCACAATCCAGTATAAAGCTATAAAACAAAAAACATGGGAGGGTGGCTGATGCTGCCATTAATTATAGCCAGGAAAAGAAAATTACGGTAAGTATGGAGAAAATTTTCTATATTCCTGGCCATTCATGGCAGCATCACTTATGGGTAATACCCCAGCTCAGAACAATGGGAGGGATAAAATAACAGATACTATCAGTCTGCTGCAAAATGAATATATTCATGAGAGATAATAGAGGACAAAACACCTCTCCCAAAGGACGAGGATGAAGAAGCTACATCCAGCTTGTAATGTCTGATGAATGTCATAGGAGACGACCAGGTGCCTGCCCTGCATATGTCGTCAGATGAAACCTCTACCCAAGTAGCCCAGGAGGTAGCCAACGCTCTAGTTGAATGGGTCTTTATCTTTTCCGGAGGAGAGAGATTTTTTTTTTTTTTTTTTTTTTTTTTTTACATGATGGACCTTTTTTATGGTGTTTAAAATCCAACGCCTTAAAGTAGCGGTAGAAGCCGCCTCTCCCTTTCTGTAGCCAGAAGGAATAGATGTGACTTTCTAAAATGATTAGTGACCTCCAGATACTTAATCACACATTCCTTCACATCCAATTGATGGAGCTTAATTTCAGCCGTGCATGAAGAGTTTTGGTAAAAGGAAGGCAGAACAACAACTTCCTGTGCCAAGTGGAATCGTGAAACCACCTTTGGTAGAAATTCCATTCTAGGTCTTAAGCTATTTCTATCGTGGAAGACCTGTACATGATTCAAATCACTGGAGAAGGCTTGAATTTCAGACATTCTTTTAGCCGTAGTGATTGCCACCAAGAACAAAGTCTTGTAAGTCAGATTATTAATATCCAGAACATCCAGTACCAAGGAGGATCGTAATTTCTTGAAGGAGGTCTTATGCGTATCGCTGCCTTAACCCCTTAAAGACCAAACTTCTGGAATAAAAGGGAATCTTGACATGTCACACATGTCATGTGTCCTTAAGGGGTTAAAGAACCTCGCTATTATTGGATCCGATCCCCAGGAGGTGTTACACAGAGCAGATAAGGCTGATGACTGAACTTTTAAAGTGCTTAAGCCCTTCTCCAGCCCTTCATGTAGTAATTCTAATATATCATCATGCGAAGGATGGAGGACATTTTTGGATCTCTGTTCTGACCATAAGCAAAAAACATCCCATGTTCTGTGATAGCATGCGGAAGTGAAACTTTCCTGGATTTTAAAAGCGTATCAGCCACATATTCTGGTAATCCTTGCTCTAAGAGTCTCTGCTTCTCAAGAGCCAAACCCCCAGACTCAATTGGTTTGGATTGGGAGGAATCGCTGGACCTTGGATCAACAAATCTGATCTCTGAGAAAGAGGCCATTCTCAGCCAAATCTGAATTATTGCGATAACTATCTTCCCTTCCTTCCGAATTTTCCTCAATAATCAGTGAATCATAGGTAGGGGAGGGAATGCATACCACAGATCGAAGTCCCAGGGATGGGAAAAGGCATCTTGTCCTGCTTATCGATAGTCCACCTGTAGGGAGAAATACTTTGGGACTTGAGCATATCATTATGAAGCCGTCAAGTTGATCTGAGGCGTGCCCCCACCTTAACGATATCATTTGAAACCCATCTGGATGCAATTGCCATGCTCCCGATAGAATTGTTGTTCTGCTTAGATAGTCTGCCAAAACATTTTCTGTTCTGGCAGTCTTATGTTGAGCAAATTCCATAAGTGAAACTATTTCTATTAAGAGAGCTTTGCTTATGGTTCCCCCTTGTCGGTTTATATAGGACGCCAAATGCCAGTTCTCTCAGGTTTTAATGCAACCTTCTCTCTTTCGACTCCCATGTACCTTGCATCTATTTTTCTTCTAAATGTGCACCCCATCCTTGGAGACCTGCGTCTGTGGTAACTGTTTTCCATGGTGGATCTTCCAGAGGAAAGCATAAAGATAGGTTCTTGATTTCCATCCACCATGACAGGTCGTCTGTTTTCCGAGTGAGACAAATTTTCTGCTCCCAGTTGCACTCTCGTTTCTTAGTCTTTTAAGAACTTCATTTGGATTGGACGCATGTTCCACTGAGCCCATTTTACTAATCCTATGGTTGATGTAAGAGAGCCAATAAGGTTCATAAACTCCCTTGCCATAATACATATTTTGTAGCGAAGATTCCGGATCTTCACCTGAATCCTCTCCATTCTTTCTGTTGATAGATTCACTTGTCCTTTGATAGTGTATATAGTGTATATGGCTGCACCCAGGAATATCATATTCTGAGTAGGAACCTTCCTCTAAGTTTTCTCACCACACTTTAAATGCTCTTGACAAAGTGGTTAAAGCTACTGCTGGATGTGTTCCAGAAGTTTCGATATGCAGTCTTTCATAGCCATTTCTTTTTCTCCTTTTGCTACACAAGATTGGATAAATACATATTTTGTCGAAAAGGCTTCAAATTCTATCCTGTATCCTTCTGCCAAAATTGATGTGACCCAGGAGTCTGTCAAGCTTCTGACCCAGACAGGATAAAAGAGATGTAGTCTTCCTCCTGTAATCCCTGGCTGGGCCAGCAAAAGTTCAGACGTTTTTACTTGGAATTCATGATCCTCTTCCTCTAGAAGAGTTTGACTGTGTCGGATAGTTTCTCCAGTTAGGTCTGGCCTATTCCTTCCTGGCTTATATGTTCTGCTGTCACGAAAGGAACTGTGGTAGAACCATATTTTCTTCCTTGTGGAAGAAAGGCTTTTTTCCCCATCAGCTGCCTTATGAATAGCTTCATCCAGGACTTTACCAAAAAAAAGATCTCCCTGGAATGGAAGAGCACACAGAGAAGCTTTAGAAGCATAATCTGCTCCCCAGGAGTGCATCCATAACGCTCTTCTTGCTGTAATTGACAGGCCCATGCTTTTAGCCACCATTCTAGTGACATCCAATGATGTTTCGGAACCAAATTTAATAGCCAACTTCTTTTAGACCTTCCAGAAGGTCATCTCTCCGAACTCCTTTAGCAATGTTCCAAACACACAAAATTGAATGAACTTTCTGTGAAATTTGTTGATTGGGATCTGGTGATATGCGTCGCCCATTCTTTGTTTGGTATGATATTTCTGTAACCTGCTCTCCTTTGAATAAGGATATAGTCTGAATGCTTTATTCTTTAGGGTTACTGTTCTCTCTGGTTTTTACCATTCCTGGTAAATTATATCCTTTATGGTCTATTAGCTTTCAAATCTTTGAAATACCGGTCTGATTCTTTTAACCCTGATTTTTCCTCCGCGAATCTGAGTCTCCCTTATGATGTTGATTAGTTTATCAACTGTCTTAGAATCCAGCGGTTTTGAGGCAAAGTTAACTTCACCTTCCTCTTTGTCTGACAGATCTTCTATTTTTAAACTATCACTTGATTCTGGGGAAATCTCTTCTCTTCTAAGGCGATTGAATGAGGTCATCTTGCTTGTTGTGGACTTAAATCCTTCTACAATCGCCTCTGTAATTGTCAGACATTCTATATAAAGATTTCTTCCATTGGGTGCTAATTTAATGCAGTTTACACATCTATTGGATTTATCTTTGTGTTTTCTTGGAGAATCCTCACATGGATTGCTTGGGCTGAAAGAGGCCAATATAACAATAATATATTATGGGCCCATAGTGGCACTCTTTTACCCCTCCCCCCTCCTCCCCCCAACTATAAATACATTTTATTGAGGCTCACTTATGTTGTTTTCTGGACACAGATCTTGAGGCAGAGCCATCTAAAAATAGGAACACAAGCTTATTTTGAGAGATAAATTTACTTAGAGTGTAAAAAAAATAGAAACAAATAAACAAAATTTGGGGGGCGGGGCCGGACCGCCGAGCTGGATGGTCGCAAGTGAGACCAGCTCCTGCAACCTGGGGCCCAACATGCAATAAAATTAAGATTTCAGGCACGAAACCGACCGGCAACGGTGGCCCTCAGCGGGCAGAGAGCCCTGGATCCAGGGTGAGGCTGGCCCAACAGGCTTCAGTCCCCTGGAGAAGGAATCCTACCTGACACCTTTGAGGCATGCTCTGGAGGCGAGCGGGGCGGACGGCCACTGCCCTGCCGCACGCCATGCGGTATTCAGAGTCAGACCCGCGGGGAACCGGCCTTGTACCCCCCCTCTGGACCGGGGGGGGTGATCCCGGTCCCCAGTCTCCATGGGATACCTCCCAACAGCAGCAGTATAACGAGCGGACTGTAGACACCAAAGGTACAGATCCCGACTGCAACCATGCACCTGCACACGTCCTAGAACCCCAGCAAGCCACTCACCTTCACTAACACTGGACCCTCAGAGGTCTCCCGCTGGGCTCCGGTACTTCCTCCCTCGTCAAAGCAGGGAAACAAGACGCCCCGCAGAGGCATCAGCCGCCCGCAACCAGCGCTGCACTGGGGGGCAAACCAGTGTGTGGAAAAGCAATAGAGCAGACCGGGCTCCCTGATATACCAAATCAGCAGCTGCAGAGGACGTCTCTTACTCACCTAACAAGGGACTTTCTACTACCGGGACTGACCCTGTCTTCCACCATCTCACCCTCAGGGACTCTGTGCCATTCACTTACGAGATCTGCTGCATGGGGGTATACTACACCCAAAAGCATGCCCATAGACCACATTGTGAACAGGAGCAACCATCTTGTTGACCTTACCAGCCTGTCTTTAGATAACTGTCATTAGTTGGAATAGTAAAAGCATGGGTGATCTTTGTTTCACTACTACTACTACAAATGCTGGATTTGAATTAGCATAATTAACCCAGCACAATAATGCGACTTACCTAGCGACTGACACAATGCCTGATATGTGACCTAACTGCTAACCGACTGCAGGATATGACTAGTTAGACAGCCTGTTTAAGCGTAATCATACCTTGGGCCCGAAGCTAAAGCGACAACGATTACTACACTTAATAACCTTAAGCTACCATTACCAAACTTCTGAATAATTCATTTTAGACAGCCAGCATGTACCCAGCCTGTTTTATCATTTATTGTTTAAAAAAAAAAAAAATGTGCATACCTTCTAAATGCTTAACAACAGTTAAAACTCTTGTATGTTTATATTACCTAAGAAAGATGTTGTGGCATTATAGTCAAACGAATGTTATACGTGCACATCAAAAATAAAGAATTAAAAAAAAAAAAAAGGATTTTTTTATAAATATATATTTTTTCCTTAATGGACAAATTTCCTCTCTAGGGCAGCCTTCCAGCAACATATACTGGTTCCTTCTTTGGCAAGGACACTTAAAACCTAACCAGAGTTTTTTTTAGTATTCCTGCCTTTTTAAATTTTGGAGCGCTATTTCTTTAAGAGCCCGGCGGTGTGCGCATGCGCAGATGGAACATCTAGACGCTGACGTTCCTGCGCATGCTCCCCCTACCGAGCACAGAGGCAATCTGAGAGCCGCAGAAAGAACCCACTGAAAGCTCCTGGGAAGCATCTGAAAACCACTTGCAGATACAATTCCTTCACAAATAATAGTGTGATGGAAAAATACTTATCTTAATAGATAGTGATAGTAGCCTTCTCCAGGAATATTCCAGACTATATTTCTTTCTATGTGGTACCTTGTATAATTGTCTCATGTGTGCACACAAAAAGCGTTAACTCTGTTGAACATTAACATTCTCCAATTTGGAAATCAGGTCTTCTTCTCCTGGGAGAGGCACACAGACAGGTTCAGGAACACCTGGAATCTATCTGAAGTGGTTAATTGTGTCAATTGCTTATCCTGAGGCACCTGTGGGAGAATAAATCAAATGCAAAGCCAAAAGGCAGTATGTTTACCTTATCTACTTCATTTAACCCCTTAAAACTATTACGCCCTATTCTAAGCAGCTCTAAATGCCGCAGGGCGTTATAGTACGCCCTCCGTTTTTTTTTTTTTACTTACCCTGTCGCAGGCAATCCCACGCCAGCGATCGCGGTTGGGGGGACTCCCTGGGAGCCCCCCGCGGCACATCCGACGTCCTGCAGGCCCCCTCCCCCTGCAGGCCCCCTCCCCCCTCCTGTCACTGGACGCTGAGAAGGCGTTTGACAGGCTACACTGGGGATACCTGAAGGCTGTGTTGCGGATATTTGCTTTCCCCAAGTGCTTCGTTACACTAGTCTCTGCGCTATACGACAATCCAACGGCGGTTTTACCTCCCAAGACATTCCACATTTCGAATGGGTCCAGACAGGGTTGCCCACTCTCAACCTTACTATACATACTAGCACTGGAACCTCTGGCCCAACACATTAGGGATTCACACGACGTCCATGGAATACAAATAGGGGAAAAAACACACAAGATCACCCTGTTTGCCGATGATGTAATGCTCACATTGTCTAAACCTGACATCTCTCTGCCACGACTTCAAACTATACTAACAAACTTTAGCAACTGCTCATACTATAAGCTCAATATCACTAAGACACAGGCTATGGGCCTCAACATCACTAAAGCACAACTTACCCACCTACAAAGCAAACACACATACGATTGGCGAAACGACCATTTAACCTTCCTAGGTATAGACCTCACACACAAGAAACAAAAGCTGTACAAAGCAAATTATTTAAAACTACTCAGTGCAATTAAACAACAGCTACAAAGCTGGAAGGGGAAATACATTTCATGGACAGGCAGAATAGCGGCAGTAAAAATGATGGTACTGCCAAGACTGCAGTACCTATTCAGAACACTCCAAATACAGCTACCACGGCAGTTTTTTTTAAAAGATGCCCAATATTCCTTAAATCAATTCATCTGGGACAGGAAACTACCTAGAATAGCGGCCGAAACCATGTATAGGCCCTTCAAGGAGGGGGGAATGGGGGCACCTGATATCGTAAGATACTACACAGCGGCCATGATGAGCACACTCATATCCACCTTCTATCATACAACTCCGCCAAAGTGGAGTCACATAGAAACTGCAAACACAGATGGACTCTCGATGTCCATCCTAGCTTGGATACCCAAGCACAAGAGACCGAAATATAAAAATATATGCCCCACCACGGAGGCAACACTCCTCGTATGGGACAAATACGTTAAGAAACACTATTCCACCTCATACATATCCCCGGCACTACAAATCCAAGCGTTCCAACTCCTTATTCCGGGATTCGACCACGGCCTGTGGTGTAAACATGGAGCCACACGTCTATCCCACTTAATGATGAATGGTCGCTTATTGGACTTTAGCTCTATAACTAAACAATTTAACCTCCATCCTAAAGCTTACTTCTCATACCTACAATTGCAGTCATGGGCGAGAAAACATATTGGTCTGGATGTTGCACAAATGCAGGTCTCTACACTGACAGAGATAGAAAAAGTGTGTATGGCCCCAAAGCCACCCCAAAAAATGCTGTCACTCCTGTATAAACTGACCAAGAAACAAGATCAACCATAGAAACTAAGCTTCATGAGGGCATGGGAAAAAGATCTAAACCAGACTATACCCAACGAAGTATGGTCAAAACTGCTAATGGCACACAAAAACCTCACGCTAAACACATCCCATATTGAGACTAGTAGGAAAGTGCTGTATCGCTGGTACATGGTACCTACTAGGCTGCGCAAATTTGATCAAAATAAGTTAGGGTCCTGCTGGAGATGTTTGAAGGAGCCGGGGTCAATGCTCCACATTTGGTGGACTTGCCCCGAACTTAAACCCTTTTGGGAAAACCTCTCGGATATCATAACTGAATCTACTGGCAATACATTATCGCATTCTCCAGAAACTTATTTAATGCTAGCACTGCCACATGAGCTTTTAAAGGTTGACCTATATCTAACGTACCACATTATTATTACAGCGCTAATGGCTATAGGCAGGAATTGGCTGAGCAAAAACCCACCTAGCATTAAACGATGCCTAGACATGATAGACACTACCCAAGTGTACAAGACAGAGGATAGGCGATTGAGGTCCGCAAACAAAGTTTGGCCAACAGCGTGACAAAAATGCCAAACACAAACGTAGTTCCACTACAAATGAATAATCGGAAACACTTTCCCGACAAAATCCAAACCGACCTTTACCCGCTACCACTCCCCCCCCCCCCCACTTCCCAAATATGTAACTATGGTTACACCTAGTCGTAAGTCTAGGTTAGTTGACTAATAGCCAAGGCGCAGTTGCAGGCTAAAATGTTAAAGCGTTATGGTGTTATGATGATATATTATGTCTCCTCAGCAATTTGTTGGGGATATCTAGTATTAGAGGAAGTGTGATGTACTTCCTCAATGTGGATAATGTGAAAAAATGTTTACTGCTATTCTGCAACTGTACAATTATTTACATTTGTTACAACTATCCCAAACTCAATAAAAAAATATTACACAATTTTTTTTTTTAAATAATTTGAAAAAATAATTAAATATATAGATGTGTGTTATTTCGTTCTAACTGTATTGTGATAATATATATATATATTTATATCAAAATACACGTAGAACGAAATAATATATATATCTATATACATATATACGTATATATAACAATATATATATATCTATATATAAATAAAAATATTTTAAAAAATTATATATATATATATATATATATATATATATATATATACATGTTAATTCTACATGTATATTTATGTAATATTTTTACATAATTAGGTATCTTAATTAATTACAATTAGCGGGACCTGGCTGACAACCCATGCCGAAAGTATAGGGAATTTAATTTGCTAGCACTATATTTAACCCTATAACTTTCCAAGACACCATAAAACCTGTACATGGGGGGTACTGTTTTACTCGGGAGACTTCGCTGAACACAAATTTTTGTGTTTCAAAACAGCAATAATATCGTCCGTGTAAGTGCTGTTTGTGCGTGAAAAATTTAAAAAATCTTAACTTTTACTAGCGATATCATCGTTGTAATACATTTTACTGTTTTGAAACACTAATATTTGTGTTCAGCGAAGTCTCCCGAGTAAAACAGTACCCCCCATGTACAGGTTTTATGGTGTCTTGGAAAGTTATAGGGTTAAATATAGTGCTAGCAAATTAAATTCCCTATACTTTCGGCATGGGTTGTCAGCCAGGTCCCGCTAATTGTAATTAATAAAGATACCTAATTATGTAAAAATATTACATAAATATATATGTAGAATTAATATATGTATATATATATATATAATTTTTTTTTATATATTTTTATTTATATATAGGTATATATATAGTGATATATACGTATATATGTATATAGATATATATATATATTATTTAGTTCTACGTGTATTTTGATATAAATATATATATATTATCACAATACAGTTAGAACTAAATAACAAACATCTATATATTTAATTATTTTTTTAAATTATTTAAAAAAAAAATTGTGTAATATTTTTTATTGAGTTTGGGATAGTTGTAACAAATGTAAATAATTGTACAGTTGCAGAATAGCAGTAAATATTTTTTCACATTATCCACATTGAGGAAGTACATCACACTTCCTCTAATACTAGATATGCCCAACAAATTGCTGAGGAGATATAATATATCATCATAACACCATAACGCTTTAAAAAACAATTTACGTTTCAAAACAGTAAAATGTATTACAACGATGATATCGCTAGTAAAAGTTGTTTTTTTTAATTTTTCACGCACAAACAGCACTTACACGGACGATATTATTGCTGTGATACTTTTTACTGTTTTGAAACACAAATATTTGTGTTCAGCGAATTCTCCCGAGTACAACAGTACCCCTCATGTACAGGTTTTATCGTGTTTTCAAAAGTTACCGCGTCAAATATAAGGCTTGTGTTTCATTTTTTTCACATTAAAATTCGCCAGATTGCTTACGTTGCCTTTGTGACCCTATGGTAGCCCAAGAATGAAAATTACCCCTATGATGGCATACCATTTGCAATAGTAGACAACCCAAGGTATTGCAAATGGGGTATGTCCAGCCTTTTTTAGTAGCCACTTAGTCACAAACACTGGCCAAAATTGGCGTTTTTTGCATTTTTCACACACAAATACTAACGCTATCTTTGGCCAGTGTTTGTGACCAAATGGCTACTAAAAAAGACTGGACATACCCCATTTGCAATACCTTGGGTTGTCTACTATTGCAAATGGTATGCCAATATGGGTGTAAATTTAATTCCTGGGCTACTATACAGTCTCAAAGGCAACGTAACCAATCTGGTGAATTTCAATTTCAAATGTAACGTGCTATATTTGACCCTGTAACTTCCCAAAACACCATAAAACCTGTACATAGGGGGTACTGTTTTACATTTGAGACTTTGTTGCATACAAATATGTGTATTTTATTGCAGTAAAAGCAAACAGTATTATGACATTGACAGTTAAAATGTCATGTAGAACTAAAAAAATAACAACATTTCCTATTTTCTCCCATTTTTTTTCATATAAAATTATGTTTCATAGTTAAATATTTGATATTAAATGAAAGCCCCTGAATAAAATGATATATAATAAGGGTGGGTGCATTTAATATGAAAGAGGTGACTTACAGTTGGACAGACATATAGCGCAAATGACAGGTTTTGTTTTGTTCACAACGTATACATTTGGCTCAGTCCTTAAGGGGTTAAAAAACTGAAACTGAGATTAAAAACTTACCCAGACTTCTCACAAATGCCTGCCCTATGATCTGAGGAGGTTTCTTGAATGCATACAGGGGGATTTTTAAGAATATCACCGACCCCACATCATTAAAGTTTTTAAAGCAGCCCAATACTAAACCATTGCTGTGGTACATATACTAATATGTACCTAACTCAGTTAGTACTGCTTCTGCAGGATGATTACGGAGTTCTTCAGATAAAGAGAGGCTGAACTTTATCTGGCAAGAACCCATGGTACACATGGGAAGGTGGCCTCAAAGAAAATATATTATAGGATCAAATTCCTTTGTCCTGTTTAAGAACAGAAAAATATACCGTGGGTTGGAGGCAGGGCCGGATTAAGAGCACACTGGGCCTGGTGCTGACAATTGTGATCGGCCTAATTACAGAATCTTATTGACCAAAAACACTAAAAGAGTCATACCTCCCAAGCGTCATGTATCTGATGGAGATGGTGCTGGAGGGAAACTCATAGGATGCAGCTATAAGAAAACATACTCTATGCTAATCTCTTTAATTTATGCTTTAATCTTTCAAGTAAATCCATAACCCCTAACAGCAGTGAAGCAGGAAGTCAATGGGCGGGGTAAAAGGGTGGGCCACTGCTGCAAATCATGTGACCAGACCTGCCAAAAGGGGAGAACATGCCCAAAAAGGGGGCACGCCTGTCCAAAGAATTTGAAGGACAGCCTGGCATGAATGCATGTCAGGCTGCCCACCAATCCTGCAGGCTGTCCAATTAAGGGCATATTATGCAGGCAGCACCCTGAGCTTGACATAAATGCGTCTAATGATGCGCTCACTCCATGCTTTCTAAGGACTGTCCCCTAGCACTCGCTGGTCCACTTGTCTCCTAACCTTCTTACTAGCAGGCAGAAGTTCCTGGTATATAGTCTGAGACAGAGAAAAGGTGTATGTAGTGAGTGTAGAAGAAAGGGGACATGTCACAGTGTTAGAGAGACCAACGTCTGCATTAGCTAAACTAATTTTATTGTCAGCCAGTCCACACAAGTTTTGTTCACATACATCCCTCAGTGTCCCTATGCATTACAGTGTCAGTGTCCCCATGTCGCCCTGTCCCCTAGTCTCTCAGTGTCCCCATGTGTCCCAATGTCTCAGTGTGTCCCCATGTCACTAGGATACTTGGGGACACAGTGAGACATGGGGACACTGAGAGACCCGGGGGCACTGAGAGACATGGGGACACTGAGAGACCCGAGGACACAGAGACATGAGGACACAGAGACATGGGGACACTGGGAGACATGGGGACACTGAGACATTTAGGGAAACTGGGAGAAATGGGGACACTGAGACATTAGGGACACAGACACTGGGAGACATCGGGACACTGAAACATTTGGGGACACTAAGACACTAGGGACACAGAGACATGGGAACACAGACACTGGGAGACTAGGGGACACTGGCTGGGAAACAGACACATGGGGACATATAGGGACACTGGGAGACATGGTGACACTAGGCACACTGAGACAATAGGAACACAGACACTGGGAGACTTGGGGATACAGACACGAGCGACACTGGGTGTGGGACACTGGGAGAAATGGGGACATAGTGTCTGTGTCCCAATGTCCCTATGTCTCACAGCGTCCCCATGTGTCTCATCAGCTCCATCAGCCCCTATGTTAATCCGGCCCTGGTTGGAGGGAGGGACCTTTTATGCCTACAGTCTGGTTATAATTAATTGTTTACTGTCCTGTTCCTGTTGGGGGCGGAGCTAACCCATAAGTGATGCTGCCATGAATGGCCAGGAAAGACAAATTATAGTAGTGGCCAGTGGAGGTATCCCTAGGCTGAAATGTAAACACTGCATTTTCTCTGAAAAGACAGTGTTTACAGCAAAAATCCTAAAGGGAATGATACTACTCACCAGAACAAATGCAATAAGCTGTAGTTGTTCTGGTGACGATAGTGTCCCTTATTATGTTATTTATAAAGCGCCAACAAATTCTGCAGCGCTTTACAGTGGGTGGACGAACAAAACATATAGTTGTAACCAGACAAGTTGGACACACAGGAACAGAGGGGTTGAGGGCCCTGCTCAATGAGCTTACATGCTAGAGGGAGTGTGGTAAGGTGACACAAAAGTAAGGATAGTATTAGACTAATGACAGTTGCAAGAGAGGAATCAGTCGGGAGCTATAAACAGTTTAATTGATACACTTTTATGAAGAAGTGGGATTTTAATGATTTTTTTTGAAGGAGTGGAGACTGGGTGAGCATCTAACGGAGGAGGGAAGTGAGTTCCACAGAACGGTGCAGCCCTCGAGAAGTCTTGAAGGCGAGCATCAGAGGTGGGAGTACAGACAGAAGAAAGACGTAAGGGTCTAGACGGACATACTTGTGTATTAGGGAGGATAGATAGGTGGGAGCTGCATTATGTAGAGATTTGAAAGCAAGAACCATAATTTTAAATTGAGCCCTGAATCTTATAGGAAGCCAATTTAGGGACTGGCAGAAGGTTGAGGCGTGGGCGGACAGGAAGATGAGCCTCGCCGCCGCATTCAATATGGATTGTAACGGTGCAAGTTGGGAGCATGTAAGACCACTGAAAAGCAGATTACAGTAATCAAGGCGAGAAAGGACAGTGGAATGGACAAGCACATTTCTCGCATTTGGAGTTCAGCAGGGTCGGATGCACGCAATGTTTTTGAGATGGAAACGACAGGATTTGGCGATAGACTGAATACAAGGCGTGAAGGAGAGTTCGGAGTCAAAGAGAACACCTAGGCAGCGAGCCTGCGTGGTGCAGCTGATGTTAGCACCGTTGACTTGGAGGGAGACAGACACAGGAGTAGCAACAATTGAGGGAGGAAAGACCAGAATTTCAGTTTTGGTCAAGTTGAGTGTAAGGAAGTGGGCAGCCATCCAGTTAGAAATAGCAGAGAGGCAGTCAGAGACACTAGTCAGAAGAGACAGGGAGAGATCAGGAGCTAACATCACTGATTGTACATCACTGATGGTGTTATATAAAAAATAATAACCAAAGGAGGCAGTATAGATGGAGAACAGTAGGGGACCAAGGACTGAACCTTGGGGGACACCAACAGAGGAGTTTGAGAGAAGAAGCAGAACCAGAGAAGGAGCGCTGGGAAAGAGCAATATCTTGGAGATCATTATTGCAGGGGATGAGAAGAAGCTGTTGATGATCAGCAGTGTCAAAAACCGCAGAAAGGTCAAGGAGAATTAGGATAGAGTAGTGACCACAAGATTTTGCAGCAAGTAGATCATTGGATACTTTGGTCAGTGCCGTTTCCACAGAGTGCTTAGCGTGGAAACCAGACTGAAGCAGATCTAGCAGAGAGTTGTACTCGAGGAAGTCTGTCAATCTCACATACACAACTCTTTCAAGGATCTTGGATGCAAAAGGCAGTGGAGAGATAGGACGGTAGTTAGAATCAAGGTTGTGTTTCTTTAGAATTGGGGTTATGGTTGCATGTTTAATGGGCGATGGAAATATGCCAGAGGAGAGAGAGAGATTGAGAATTTTAGTGAGAGGTAGAGAAAGAGAAGACAGAGTAAGGATGAGATGCGAGGGAATTGTGTCTAGGGAGCAGGTGGTGGGGCGGGAGTACTGGAGCAGAAACCTCTTCTGCTGTAGCGGGTGCAAATTAACATAGAACAGCAGAGGATGAGAATACTTTTGTTAATGTGATATTTCATTTTTTTCTGTTTAATATATTAGCAATATCAAATCTGGTTTTCGCTTTAACATTGAGTGTTGTCATGTTTATAATTTTTTTTTTTTTTTTTTTTTTTAAGCCTTTATGAATGCACTGTAAAACAAGTACAATAGACACTCTTTATTACACTTATGCTTAAAGGGGCACTCCGAGCATCTAAATGTAGTAGTTATGGTGCCGGGGGCACTCTTGCCTTCACAGACTGTTTAACCCCAAAGTTGCATCCATCACCAAGTTTCTGAAATTTCAGGAAGCATGGAGTGCCCCCAGACAGTGGCGCAGCTGACTGTCAGAGCGGGCAGCGGATGCTTTCAGTCAATCAGCGACTCCCCGTTCACTGATTGCTGCCTAAACTGTCCCTAAATGAGTAAATTACCACATTGTGGTCACTAACTCAGTATTTTTCAACAGTCTCCAAGAGGTGCAAGGGAAAGGCAGTCTTTGAGCTTGCCTTGGCAGCCAAACTAATGTCTCCTGCCAGGGACACAAAACTACGATCATATGACCTTTAAACTCCTTTTTCAAAGTACTCCATAGTATTAAGCTACATCATGATTGGAAGATCAAACAGTTTGTCGTCAAGATGAGAAATTAGTTCTTGAATTAGTCTGAAAATTTTAACATGGTACACTGCATACATCTGCTTAACCCCTTAAGGACCAAACTTCTGGAATAAAAAGGGAATCATGACATGCCACACGTCATGTGTCCTTAAGGGGTTAAAGGGTCTGAGAACAGAGACACAGACTTGCTCTGCAAATCATTTCGTCAATAAAAATAAAAAATTAACCTGTAATTAATGGAAAACTAGGCATGGGGTGTTAAATAGGTTTAAGTTGTTACAGTGGCTATTCTTTCTCCCTTCTATTATTTTTACAATCTCTTTTTCTAATCTTCAAGACGCCTCCACTATTTGGGTAAGTGATCCTGTCACTAAACTGACCAGTGTCAACTCTTACTCTTAACACTAACCTTAGTGTACATTGTCTCTAACAATGCATTAGTTAGTGACATGCTCCCAGGAATGATCACTGTGTGTCAAACACAGTGATCACATTGCTTTGACTGACAGGGCATGCCACCAGTTTGTTTTGTAGGGTGATCATGCAGTGAAGCATCCAATCATTACTGCTGGACTGCTCCAATGGTGAGGTACCATCATTAGCTGGGAAACACACCACAGCCATCTTGGGCTACATATAGTCAGCATTGGCCCCGAGGCTTCCAGCGATAGAGTGCAAGTTGCAAATATGCAGCATTTTCACTGTTTCACTAACCACACCACAAGCTTATGATTTGTCATCAATGCTTTTAGTTTAGGCTAAAACAAATTTGGTCTTTAAATAACTGCAAACATTTAAAGTAGAGATGTTATGCGAGACACCTTTTAGACATTATAAAGGACAGACCATGTTTATTTAAGTAAAACACATCACTGGCAGAATAAAGCCACCTTCAGTAAGTAGTGCATCGAGCTTTTAAAAAAAAAAAAAAAAAAAAAAGAACATTGTATCAACGAACAACAATGGTTGGTCCCTCTAAACAAAAACTTTTACTGCAGTGCAACAAGAACACTAAAGACAGGCACTTCTTATGCTCCTAGCTCACATATTCTTTGTGTTTCATCAATGTCAATAGGTAAAATTCCAGCATGTGATAAAGCGTAAATTACATTTGCAGCACCTGTCCAAGATGCCACGCAGATGTTCTAATAAAAAAGAAGGCACACCACACTTTTCATAATATACTGGCTGCCACATTGGGTTATAAGGGGAGTCACTAAATTTTAATAAGGAGCAGTTTTGCTAGTGTCAGAGTGAACGATTTAGGGAGTTCTGTTTAGAGAAGAGAATGGGTATACAAATGTTAAATATACAGATTAAAAATAACATAAGCTCATTTCCTCTTATAACTAGTTGCAAAAATTAAGAACAAGTGCAGGTTTTCAGACTAGTTAAAACCACATCTGGCCTTTTTACTAAAACAAAATGAAGGTTTAGCTTTTTTTCCTTTATTTTATTCTAGGGGTAAAGAAAAAAAAAAGAAAAAATATATATATATATATATATATATATTATAAAATTGCAAACACATAGTGACAAAGAAAAAAAAAATGGGAGTACCAATACTCAAATAAATAGTTCATCATTTTGATGAATATGTACAATTATGCAGTGTCCCAACATTTATTAATCCAGAAGTGGCATGTCGTTGTCCAGAGGTGTTGGGGCAAGTTCACATAAATAGAACAGAGTGGTCTCCTGGGCTTCTGCTTCCGTCAAAGGTTCCAGGCGCACCAATTTACTTTGTGTCGGTTCTGAATCCAAGCTAGACTCTAGAAACTGGTCCATGTCATGAAACTTGTCAGTCTGTGCTTCTGTGTTGTATCCTCCAGAGTCACCATCAAGAAGTGCCAAAAGTGGGAAACTTGTGTATTGCACAAGTTGTTGATCTGTAGAGGAGCATCACATATTTTATTTTTCATTTACACGACAGTGAGTTTTATGCTTCTTTTAATGCAACAGTAAAATACTCAAGTCAAGAATCCTACTCCTCAATAATACATTTCTTATTAACCTGCTTTTCATTTATAAACCAAAAATTTATGAACTGTAAAAAGAAAGTTGGAAACAGAGCAGATCTTCCTTTACAAACCCCAATACTTCTGTATTTAACTAACCACTTTTCTAAGCTCCAGTACACCCAACCGATATTCAACTCATAAAGGACAGTCCTCGGACATCATCATAGGTGTAACCATATTAAGATCCACAACATACCGGCTGCAATTTTGGCAGAGTGATTCCCTCACTACCTATGATGCCTTGTGGCACATTTGCTACCCATCCAGCCCCCTCCTGCACGTGTAGCTAGAGGATTCACCATGGACAGGGCATATAGACTGTCAGGCCAACACAAACCCGCCCCACAGGACATTAGTCTTCACTGCACCTCATCCCAGTACAAAGGGCAACTTTTGGCCGCCCGGCCGGGCAAAACACAGTTATTTAAGCACTCTCAATTGGCTGTTTATCAGGACTCAACCAAAACTACCTTACAATGGCACAGGTCTTTCCGACACAATTATGCTCATCCGGTATTGGCTATAGAGGAGTATCTAGATCCCTACTAGTGATCCAAAATGTAACTGTACATAAATTTAACTGTGTCTGAGGCCTCAGCATTCTTGCGCCAACATTGGGTATTCATTGCTATTAATTTGCGCACAGTTATTTGCTCAATCCTATGTTTTGGATTCTGTCACTCTTGCATTTGCTTTTCGGTTCAGTTTTGTCCATGTTCACTTGGCATATGCGTATGGATACTCAACCTCTGCTAATGAACCTCTAGGTGTAATGGCTTGGGTTAGATATCTTGGGCACCTACTTGACCATATGCTGTTGTCAACAACCTGACGGCTAGAAAACCCGCCGCACACTCATATGTGGATATATCTGTGTTGTTACTGACATTGTGTTTCCCAAGCACCACGAAAATAAATAATGTCAAAATAACCTCTTCTCAATAGAACTGCAAGTACATCTAAATTGGTAGGCTATTATGGCATATGTTCTGCATCTGTCATAATATCTTTCTGTACATTCCACATTGAATATTATAGCAACAGATTCCAAAATGTTCGTCATACACTGGGGACTTACCAGATTTCCGGCTATCAGCATTACTGCCTTCTGGTGTGGCACCACTGCTTTTCAGGGACTCGATGCCTTTGTTTTCCAGCTATGTTCAAAGAAAACAAATATACATTTATGAATTAAAACTAATGGACTCCAAAAACAAGTTACAGGTTTATACTCTTGTTGGTGTGCAAACATAATACAAAACTGTAATTGTAAGGGATGTAACCGAATGTTTTTGTTTTAATGTTATCCCTTTATAACAAGTGGCAGGCTAGTACTACATTGTTTCTCCGAAAATAAGACCGGGTCTTATATTAATTTTAGTCACAAAAAACACACTAGGGCTTTTTTTTTCAGGGTAGGGCTTATTTATTTACGGTACCGGTATGTACATTGAACAACATTTCTTCAAATACCGGTACAGTCATCTTCATTTTCCTTTGAACCATTGTTTCTAATCTCTAATCTACAGCAATATATGGTACAGTAGCTCTCCCTACTGTAAACAACATTTATTCAATTACAATCATGTCATCTTCTTCTGGAATATCATCATAACTCTCCAAACCCTGATTGCCAGCCTGCATTTATTGCATCTCCATTTCCTTTTGAACCGTTGGGACTAATCTCTCATGTAAAGCAATATAGCTCTCCTTAAACGAGTACTTCTTGTCCATGTAGCCTGCTCGTAGTGCTTTGGCAACACAGCTGTCGGTGATTTTATCCCATGAATTCTTCACCCATGTCACGACCTCTAGCAGTTTAGGTTTCACAAAATGTCCACGCTGATTTCTGACCAATCTATTTTCAGTGTATTCATTGATTTCCGTGCGCAAATGGTCCTTGAATGGTTTGTTTATTGCAATATCAAGAGTTTGGAGATAAGCAGTCATTCCTGCGGGAATCATTACTTGATCTATTCTTCTCTCTGCAAGGAAGTTCTTCATGTCTTTTGCGCGGTGAGTGCTGGCTGAATCCCAGGCTAGCAGACCTCTTTGGCCACCTCTCAGAAGTGGCAGCATTAAAATCGATCCACTTTCTTATAACTGCTTGTGTGCACCAGGCTTTTTCTGTTTCAAGAACATAAACGCCTGAAACGCGTTCAATCTTATCTTTATTGCCCTTTGCGATAATTAGAGGTGTGGCTTTTGTTCCATCCAGACGAATTGCCAAAACACAAGTAACACGTGCACTTTCATAACCAGTGGAGGGAACGTAGATTGAGGAGGCTCCCCTCTGATCAATTGTCATTTGAGATCCTTGGCCCATATACACTGCAGTTTCATCCATCGCAATCATGTTGGAGAGTTGGTATTTAGAAAAGTCTATGCCATCAATAAAGAACTTGAATGCAAGTGCACGTTTAACAACTTCATTATCTTCCAGCTTGAACAGTGTTGTCGATCTTCTTAGAGACAGTTCATATCGCTTAAGGAAGCCATCCAGCCAGTGGTGTGATGCTTTGAAATCTTCTGTGGATATGTCGAATTGTGGTGCCATTTCAAGGGCAAATGCTTGAATATGAGCCCTGCGCACAACCAAAGCCTTTACTCTCTTGTCAGCAATCCATTCACAGATGACATCTTCCAGCTCAAGATATAATGGCTGGCGACCTGATCCACACTTGCGCTTCTTAGCATTACCCTCGTCCACCTTTTGACTGAGGTTACCATACTCTGCTCGCCATTTTCGGACCATTCAGAGATCTAACTTCATTTCTTTGCAGAAAGTGGTCAGATTCTTGACGTGGGAGTCTTCCACGATTCCTTTCTTGTACTCGACAGAATAGCTCTCTCTCTTTGCACTCATCCGTTTTTTTTTCCCCTTTACATTCTCCGTTTTTTTGATAATCAATTCTGGTACTGTGGTTCAGTGCATACATAACGGCAACGGTGTAAGATATTCTGGTGTACCTAATGTAGCACACAGAGGAGAGGGAGATAGACTGGCACTCAGCTGCTCAAAAAACTGGAATCAATAGGGATTCATTAAAAACCTATGTGGAAGAAGGGTAAAAACACTCTAAATTTCAATACGGTATAGATAATGAGATTAGGTGTGTGGGTCCAGGAGCTGGCTGGTGACTACTGGCTATAATGTATAAATAAAGAGTATAATAATTTTTATATACCAGATGGAGACAGGTTGGTACCCTATATAAGATGTCTTGTACCTTTAAGTGCAATAGGAAAGGATGAATGAAAAAAAAAAAAGGGGGGGGGGGAATAATAATACGGTAAATACCAGTAAAAATAAATAGATAAAAGAATATAGATAAAAATCAAGAGAGTAGAGATAACATGGAAGATGAAATAAATAAAGAAGAAGAGAGAAAGAAATAAACAAATGAATTAGGAAATTGGAAGACAACACTAAGACTGCATAAAACAAAAAACAAACAGCTTTATTCTTTTTTGATGATTACCGTACCGGTAGAAGAAGAAGTTCGGCTGTGATGACGTCAGCCCGCTCCGTGCACTAAAGAGGGAGGGGGCGCAGATGTCCACGGGAGGAGAGGAGGAAAAAGAAGAGCCAAGATCCCTGGCTGACGCGCGCACAGGAGGAAGCAGCAGCAGACATCAGCCGGGAGGAGAGAAGAGGACCTCCGTACCGGTAGATTGCCTAGGTCTTATTTTCGGGGTAGGGCTTATATTGCAGCCCACCCCAATAATCCAGCTAGGGCTTATTTTCGGGGTAGGGTGTATTTTCGGGGAAACACGGTACCATGATAAAATGGGTTTTGCCCAACTCTCAAGTATGAGGTAAAACATTCAAATTTACCACAACTTACACCAGATCTTCTAGCAAAGGTATGCTCTGCATTTTTAAGGATACAACAAGAAAAAAAAAAAAGTCAGCTGAACAAAAAGTTTTTTTTATGGGTTAATATTTTCTTTCTTCCAAAAATAGTGGGACATGTATGTACCCTTGTACGCATAACTGCAGAATCAAAACGCATTTACCTCATCACTGCAGTGCTTTGTTACAGAAGTAAAAAAATATTTTAAAATTGCAAAAAAAATTTCATACATATTAGACTATAATAAAATATATTTTATCCATCTTCACAATGCGTGCGGTCACGCCGAAACGCGCGTCGGGTTTAACCTTGTTTTAAAGCACTTTGCTTTGAGCACTTCTGCACTTTTGGTTTCTTAGTGTTTTTTTCGTAACTGGGGCTTCAGATGTTTAGACAGTTTCCAGATTAGAACACCCACGAAGGTGTTACATAGGAGATAGTGGGTTAGCACAGTGAGAAGGTACCAGTTGGGAGTGTTTCTCTCCTTTTCCTTGATTTCTCTTACTGCCTCTGTACCCTGAGCTATGTATGGTGGTACATACTGTCTCCCTTGCCCTCTCTTTCTTCTGTGAGGGCTTCTTTTGTTATTGGGCTTATGTCGAGCCGTTTTTCTACCATACATGTTCCTCCTTATGTGATTCTGTCTATCACTGTTTTTCCCAAGTTTTTTAAATAGATTTCAATAAAGTTTTGTTATTTTGGCTACCATACTACTGCTGAGATTGGACTGGGTTTTTACCCTTTTGGCTGTCTTTGTGTAAGATATCCTTTTTGGGTTTTTCCTTTTTATTTGCAAGTAGGATTTGTCTCTGAAGGGTTTGCCAGTTTTTTGGCATCTGTTCAGGCAGCATATTTTATGGCTAAAGATCTGTTAGCATGGCTCTTCTCTAGGAACATGTGTTCAGGGCGATCAAGAGTGCAGAGTTTTAGAAAAAAAATTCTAAACGATGAAAGAACAAGGCAGTACAAAGAAAGAAACACTGCAGCTGTGACATGCACTTAATCAACTGACAAGCGCACACATTTCCTTTTTTTTACTGTACGCATGAACAGAATTTTGCATAATTCCCCCTCCCCCTCCATACATATATACCATACACACATACACACACTGGACAAAATTATTGGGACAGCGCAAATATTGAATTCATGGGTTCCAATCACACCCATTGCTACAGGTGTATAAAATCAAGCCATTAAGTCTGCATTTACAAACAATTGTGAAAAATATGTGTTGTCCTGAAGAGCTCAATTAATTCAAACATGGTACTGTGAAAGGATGCCACCTTTGCAATAAGTCAGTCGGTGAAGTTTCATTCCTGCTAGATATTCCAGTCAGCTTTAAGTGGTATTATTGAGTTTGGCGGATGCCAAGAACATTACCTGCCTGACTGCACCAACTGTAAAGTTTGGTGGAGGATGAATAATGGTATGTGGCTGTTTATCAGGATTGGGCCCCTTAATTCCAGTGAAAGGGAAATCTTGGGTAATGCTATGATTCCAACTTTGTGAGAACAGTTTGGAAAGGTCCTTTTCTATTCCAGCAGTGCTGTGCCCCAGTGCACAAAACAAGGTCCATATAAGACATGGTCTGATGAGTTTAGTGTGGAATAACGTGACCGGAACAGACAGAGCCCTGACCTCAACCCCATCAAACACCTTTGGGATGTACTGGAACAGATTGCGAGCCAGGGCTTCTCATTCAACAACAGTATGTGACCTCACAAATGCTGTACTACATGAATGGGCAAAAATTCCCATAAAAAGTTCAAAATCTTGTAGAAAGCCTTCCCAGAAGCGTGGAAGGTGTTATAGCTGCAAAGGAAGAACCAATTACATATTAATGTCTATGTATTTAAAATCCAAGGTCATTGTCAGGTATCCCAATACTTTTGTCCATATTGTGTGTGAGCAGGAATTTATCCCTGCTCACATCAAAACATTAAGATGTGTCAATACAGCATTAAAGCCCAGTATACTTCGGATGAAATGACATGTCAAAGCTGTAAAGTGGCCAAGATCAAATTTGGAGTTGTATTCTACAGAAAGGAACAGAACGAAGTGCAGTAATGAAGGGAAGACAATACTCAGACTAATAACTGAATTTCTGCATTCATATATGGAAATCTCTACAATATTTGGCACACTCAATTACATTAATAGAGAATAATTTTGGGTTTATTTTGACTCTCTATAGAAGATTTTCTGGGACATTACCATATAATAAAATATATCTTGCAAAAAGAATGGGTACTTGCAGCCATGCAACAGTCACTACATGATAGGTAACCAAATGTAAGGGTGGTAGAAAGTATGTATATGCAAATAAGGTTGTTAAGATTCTTCACTATTCTAGATAGTGAATAGAAGAAATACACTTCACTGATCCCACCTAAAACTACTCTAAATAAAGCAACAGAGGTTGTATCCATTTAGAGATGCATACCTTTGAGCCATTAAGAAAGTCAGTAGAACTTTGCATATTACTGCTGAATATCTGAAAAAGGAAAATGTGAGAACAGTAAGCAAATGAAAAATTTGCAAAGGAGGCAATTCCATTCTGCGTATGTTGCATGATAAGTAATGAGTTCATACAAACACACAAAAATGCATTTATATGCTTAAGTCTGTGCAGCAGTGGAAACCCGTTTTTTTTTTTTTTAACTAAAGTTAAAGGAATACTATAGTGTATTCCTAGCACATTAGTGCCATCTAGATCCGCGCATCGCCACCAGTGTCAAAAAAGGATAAAATAAAAGTAAAAAACACTTTTTGTTTTACATTTACCATATTCCAGTGTCGCCATGCTCCTCTTCCACTATTGGGGAGGACCTAATGCACATTAAGCCTTCCCCATAGCACAACATTGCCTACATATACACTTATGTATATAGATATATATATATTATTTAGTTCTACGTGTATTTTGAGAGAGATGGCTATATATCAAAAAGTCCTTCGGGGACTGAAACGTCGACCTGACTGTTTTTGTATATTAGCACAGTTGTGAAATAAACTGATTATACTTTTCTTACGAAGTCCTCCTGAGTGCACTCTTTACCATTGGTTTATATTTACGGCTGAGGCAGCACCGAGGCAAGCACAAGACCGGTGCATTGAGTGCGGGACATTTGAAGAGATATATATATATATATATATATATATATATATATATATATACACACACACATACACACACACACATACATATATTTAATTAATATCATTGTGCATGCATTTTAATAATATATATTAATATTAAAATACACAATACAGTGTATATACACACACACACACTTAGATCATACATATATACACACATATACGATCTAAGCATATATTATATTTTAAACTGTGTATTAACTTTTTTTTTTTTTTTTACCAATTACAGGCAGCAAGGGGAGTGGCCCAGAAGGGCAGGAATGGAAGCAGGGGGACTCCCTGGGATGCCAGGTGATTTCTCTCCCCCCCCCCCCCCCCTCCCCCGCCCCCAACCGGGTAAGTACATAGGACACCAAGGACGTTCTATGCTGCCCACCGGCGTTTAGGACCAGTTTAAGACCAGCATATAACGCCCGCCGTCCTTAAGGGGTTAAACCCTTCAATGTAAACATTGCAGTTTCTCAACAACATCTTTTGAGTGCATATATTCATGTTTACTTTTTTGTTTTAGTATGTGCATTACAATTACACGTTATTTCACAATACTATGACCGTTTCTTTTCTAGTGTGATCTCTACTGGATTATCTTGATCCTCTGAACTGAGTTTCAATATAGGAAGACAGTTTCATTATTCAACACTTTTCGCTTTCCAGGTTTGTCTTTATACTTCTGTTTTTGGTTGTTTTTGTTTTTTTTTTTAGGAGAAAGGAGGTTACTCATGGGGATATGCCTTTTGAACTATATGTAATTTTTCTATTGATTCTTTAGTTACTATAGGAATGCTGCTTTTTTTTTTTTTTTTAATGCATTGTTCAGTATGTGAATGCCTCCGGTCATTATTTATTCACCTAGACTAGAATAATATGCAATTTACTTTTGGGCATTATTTGAAGTTAAAAAAAAAAAAACACACTTGAGCTAATGAAGGAATATATCATGTCATTTCACAAAGAGAACGCGGTCAGGTATCTAAGCTTGCTAAGAATGGATGTTTTTGCTTGCCAACATGCACTTGCAGATATAACAATTTAACAACTTCAACTGTTGGAGTAATATAACTCATGGAAAAGAATACTGGCATCTACAGGATATCATAAAGGTGTGAAACAACTTTTCTTCTCAATGAGCATTAGAAGAAAACAAAATCTGACTGACTATCTCAATTGCTGTAAATGCTTAAAGCGGCACTGTCATGCCGAATTCAGTTTTTTTTTTTAACCCCCCTCCCGCCTCAACTACATCCAATCGACCCCCTAGTCACCCCCAAATGCTCCTATGCCCCCCACATTACCTATTTTTTATTCTTTATTTTCTGCCCCGATCTATATTCAGGGCGCCGCCATCTTTGTGTGGGTAGGTGAAGTCCCTGTGGGACACGTCATCTACCCACACTACACAGACTGGGAGATTCCCGCACATGCCCAGTGAAACACCTGGACATGCGAACGGGAATTTCACCTATTCATTCATTCATTCATTCATTCATTCATCAGACAGACGAATGAATGAATAGAAAAAAAATCAGACGAACAAACCAACACTGTGTATCAGTGTTCGTTTGTTTGTTCGGTTTATTACAAGGAGGGAGCTACCGGCGTGCAGCTCCCTCCTTGCAATATGTAAAGACAGAAGCGGCAGGGAGCAGTGCTCCCCACCACTTCATAAGCCCCCCAGGTCCCCTCCTCACTCTATGGGGGTCAATATGACCCCCATAATAGCACAAGGGAGATTCAAATCTCCCCAATGCCCCTACTCGCTATATCGCGAGTAGGGGCATGTCCACTAAACAGTGAGCAGCCTGTGGCTGCTCACTGTAAAAAAAAAAAAAAAAAAAAAAAAAAGGTAATAAGGGAGGGACGGGGGACCTACTGTCCTCCAACCCCCGGCCCCTACCCCTGGGCGGTGGCCATAATAGTAATAGGGGGGGGGGACCTACTGTCCTCCACCCCCCGGCCCCCACCCCTGGGCGGCGGGTGGGGGCCATAATAGTAATAAGGGGGGGGGGGGGGGGACCTACTGTCCTCCAGCCCCCGGCCCCCACCCCTGGGCGGCGGGTGGGGGCCCTAATGGTAAAAGGGGGGGGGGGACCTACTGTCCTCCCCCCCGGCCCCCACCCCTGGGCGGTGGGTGGGGGCCATAACGATAATGGGGGGGACCTACTGTCCTCCGCCCACCCCCACCCCTGGGCGGCGGGTGGGGGCACTAAGTAAATTCCCCCCCCCCATCAAGGTGACTAGGGGTGCCCAAGCCCCTAGTCACCCACCCCCCACCCAAATAAAAAATGCCCCTACCTACCCCCCTCACCCTAAAAAATTGTGAGGGGGGAATAAAATTGCTAACCTGTAAAGTAAAATTAAACTTACCATTCGACGTCTTCTTTTTTCTAAAATCTTCATTTTCAGCCCCAAAAAAGGCCAAATAAAAAACCATCATAGCCGTCGAACTAAAAATAAAATAAAAAACCCGAGCGCAAAAAAAAACCAGACGAAAAAGAAAAAACCAGAGCGCACAAAAAAATAATCCATCTTCACCCATGGAGGGCTCCGCTCAGACTGAGCTCCGCAGAGCGGGGCAAGGCTTATAAAGCCTTGCCCCGCCCTGCAATTAGCCTAAGAACACTCTGATTGGTGGGTTTAAGCCAATCAGAGTGCTCTGTCATTTTACAAGCGTGGGAAAGTTCTTTGGAATTTTCCCACGCTTGTAAAATGACACAGAGCACTGTGATTGGATGGCTTGAAATCCATCCAATCACAGTGCTCTGTGTCATTTTACAAGCGTGGGAAAATTCCAAAGAACTTTCCCACGCTTGTAAAATGACAGAGCACTGTGATTGGATGGATTTCAAGCCATCCAATCACAGTGCTCTGTGTCATTTTACAAGCGTGGGAAAATTCCAAAGAACTTTCCCACGCTTGTAAAATGACAAAGAGCACTCTGATTGGCTTAAACCCACCAATCAGAGTGTTCTTAGGCTAATTGCAGGGCGGGGCAAGGCTTTATAAGCCTTGCCCCTCTGCGCGGAGCCCTCCATGGGTGAAGATGGATTATTTTTTTATGCGCTCGGGTTTTTTCTTTTTCGTCAGGTTTTTTATTTTATTTTTAGTTCGACGGCTATGATGGTTTTTTATTTGGCCTTTTTTGGGGCTGAAAAATGAAGATTTTAGAAAAAAGAAGACGTCGAATGGTAAGTTTAATTTTACTTTACAGGTTAGCAATTTTATTCCCCCCTCACTATTTTTTAGGGTGAAGGGGGTAGGTAGGGGCATTTTTTATTTGGGTGGGGGGTGGGTGACTAGGGGCTTGGGCACCCCTAGTCACCTTGATGGGGGGGAATTTACTTAGTGCCCCCACCCGCCGCCCAGGGGTGGGGGCCGGGGGGGCAGTAAGTCCCCCCCCCTTATTACTATGATGGCCCCCACCCGCCGCCCAGGGGTGGGGGCCGGGGGGGGGGAGGACAGTAGGTCCCCCCCCTCTTATTACCATTATGGTCCCCACCCGCCGGCCAGGGGTGGGGGCCGGGGGGGAGGACAGTAGGTCCACCCCCCCTACTACTATAATGGCCCCCACCCGCCGCCCAGGGGTGGGGGCCGGGGGGGGGGGGGGAGGACAGTAGGTCCCCCCACTATTATGGCCCCCACCCGCCGCCCAGGGGTGGGGGCCGGGAGGACAGTAGGTCCCCCCCCCTCTTATTACCATTATGGCCCCTACCCGCCGGCCAGGGGTGGGGGCCGGGGGGGGGAGGACAGTAGGTCCCCCCCCTCTTATTACCATTATGGTCCCCACCCGCCGGCCAGGGGTGGGGGCCGGGGGGGAGGACAGTAGGTCCACCCCCCCACTACTATAATGGCCCCCACCCGCCGCCCAGGGGTGGGGGCCGGGGGGGGGGGAGGACAGTAGGTCCCCCCACTATTATGGCCCCCACCCGCCGCCCAGGGGTGGGGGCCGGGAGGACAGTAGGTCCCCCCCCCCTCTTATTACCATTATGGCCCCCACCCGCCGGCCAGGGGTGGGGGCCGGGGGGGGAGGACAGTAGGTCCCCCCCCCCCTTATTACCATTATGGCCCCCACCCGCCGCTCAGGGGTGGGGGGAACAATATGTCTCCTTCCCTTATTTTACTTTACAGCCCCCACCCGTCGTTTAGGGGTGGGGGGGCAATATTTTTTTATTTTTATTTTATTTTTACAGTGAGCAGCCACAGGCTGCTCACTGCTTACTAGACATGCCCCTACTCGCGGTATAGCGAGTAGGGGCATATTATTTACTAATACCAAGTCATTTTTACTTAGTGTTAGTAAATTTGGCTGAAAGACCAAATTCTGTTAGGATGCAATTCGGCAGTTTTGCCGGCGTTCTGTCTAAGTGACAGGACGTTCGGCAATACTGACAGGAAGCATTGTGGGAACTGGGAGGAAAGCTAGGGATCATGGGAAAATTGGTCTGACCAGCGGAAATGAAGCACACTTTGCTCCTCCGCTGGTCAGAGCTGGTCAAGCGGAGGAATCCTCCATAAGACAGAGTCCCTACTTTGTCTTATGATTTTAAAGAAAACTAAAGAAGACAGGAAGAAAAGAATAACAGATCCCGAGAGAGGGGGAGAAGAGGAAGAGATTGAGGAAAGGTAAGTTCGGCATGACAGTGCCGCTTTAACCAATACTGTTTTTTTTTTTTTTTTTAACATAAAGCAATACTTCGATTGCTCGTTTTAAAATATTTTTCAAAACAATTTCTTTTTAACCCAGTACACACAGCTAGCACATCAAATATAGCAACGGGATGTGCAGACTGCTATTTTGGGAAAATATTTAAGATAAAGGAAGAATAGACAATATTTTTTAATTCACCTGCTACAGAACTGCTCAGGGTATATATAATTTGTTATTATACAGTACAGAATGATTTACAATTCCTTAGCAAAGCTCAGAATAATTTGTATAGAATTTTAATTTTAGACCATATATCATAGAAAAAGCACTTTAAGCATATTCAAGTAACCAGCATATATGTTATATTTGGAAAGAATCTAATGAATCACATTCCCAAACCTCTTGCACAATATGGGTATATGCAGATTTAACATGTCTGTACACCGTAGCAGTAAGCCTTGTAGGCTTCTGTAAAGAAGTGCAAGAGTAGAGTAACATCATATCTTCATTCAATCTAAAATCTTGGCAATATACCTCATCACAGGTCATGGTTGAATATATTTATTACCAGCTATGTGTTTATAATAGGGATTGACCGATATTATTTTTTAGAGTAGTTACCGATAATCTGTGAACTAATGGTCCAGTGGCATGTACTGAGCAGTGGGGGCCCGCAGCAAGCTGTTACCTTCCCAGCAGCTCCCTTCAACTCCCTGTGTAAATCTCGCAGCCAGGGTGCCATGCGGAGCGTTGCCATGGTAACCCGTGGCAACACTCTGCGGCCGCGGGACTCGCAAGATTTACACAGGGAGCTGCTGGTAAGGTAAGCAACAGCTTGCTGCGGCCCGCCGGGCTTGTAATGGGCCCAGCGGTCCTGGTACGTATTATCGGTATCTCTATTGGCGGATACCGACATTGCCGAAAATACAGAATATCGCCCGATGATATCGGTAAAACCAATAATTAGTTGATCCCTAGTTTATAATACATATAGTATTTTTTTAATATTGTATCCTATTGTAACAATGCAATGTTTTGTGTACCCAGGACATACTTGAAAACAAGAGAAATATCAATGTATCCATCCTGGTAAAATATTTTATAAATAAATAAAAATACATTTCTCTGCACAGACTGAAAGCTGCAGCAAGGAGGAGCATCACTTAATTAATGGTCAGATAAATAAGTTAATAGTTTTTATAAATAGGTAATATCCACAGTAATTAGTAATAGGAAAATATCAGTGTTCACACCCACAATCAAATGGAGAGTGCAAAGGTCCGCTCCCAATCACCTCCAAGCAGCATATGTTCATCTTAAAACTAGTTCTACGTGTCGAGCTGTAGAGATTTAGAAAAATACAAGATCTTGCACACCATACAGTTCTTCTCTAACTTGAACAGGCTTCCTCATAGCATGTTATGACAGTTTATATTGTACTGCTACGACTTTTATAAAGAAAATATGAATGAAGCGGAGTGTCAAGCTAATCTATGCTTGCATAGTAATATGATGTGTCTCAAAATGCATCTGTCGCAATGGACAACTGCTGATAAACAGATGCAAACCCTTGGCAGATGGTTATAGAATACAAAGAGTACACCACTGAAATGCTTAGACAACACAGCTGCTTCCTGAAATCCAAGTTTTTTCCGCATATAGTAAATGGTAAATCAACAGGTAGTTGATTTTATTAATGGTGCTGAATATTAAGCTTCTGATATAAAATGTTTACATAACAAAAAAAGAAGTGGAAATTTTGATAAATAGTTTCTTACATCTACCAGCAAATCCCGGTCTATGCTGAACTGACGCCCAGACAGTAAAGCTTTGAAGTCGTCTAAGGTGCAATCAATGCTGTCTAAATAATCCAACAGTTCAACTCTGAAAAAGAAGGGAAAACAATAAGAATACTGGGAAAAAAAGTTGTAAAAATAAAAAATAAAAAACACACAACTTAGAATGTTAACTTGATCTTTACTTCTATATACCCACCCATCAGCATTTTTTCAGCTCTACATCTCTAAGTATACTACTGTTAAAATAACAACCAAACAACCACCAACATATACTATAAAATTAAAAAATAAAACACGCACACACACGTAAGTGGACTGCTTACTTTCCAAGTAGATTAATATTCTGAGAAATAACACCACTTTCATTGAGTATGGTATCCATCATTGTTACAGGATCTTCTGAAGATAGAGAGGACTGGCTGTTAAGCTGCACTGCAGTGGACATCATGGGGCTCGAAATGTCTTCACCAATGGGGCTCAAGGGACCGATCACCTCTGCAAACCTATTTTCTTGCACAACTGGAACATCTTCATTCTCGCTGTCATCTTCCACTATGACAATTTCAGGGGAGAGCCTGTCACTAATAAAGAAACACGAAATAAAAAAAAAAGTTACAATTTCTAACACTAAAATCTACAAGATTACCAAGATATTTACATATTAATATAACTTGAAAAATAAGCTTTAGTTCATCAAGACAGAATATTTCACACATGCCACCTTCTGCTGCTGATCTTTAAATTTACTCTTGAGCTGCACAAAAAATACCCTTTGATTCGCAAGTGTCAATGAGATTTAAATTCCCATCGACAAGTTTGGCATCCAGCTTTGAAAAACACCAAGAAAATGGGGAGGGCGTGCAGCTAAGCAAGATCAAATTAATTCTGCACAGTTTGTATAAAATATAGATTTATTAAACAGGCTTTATTATTTGGAAACCTATATTACTAACTTTAGTGTGTCTGAAGCAATGTCGTCAGATTTTTCTGGAGTAGCCAGAGTACTTGCTTCAGTCACCTCTGCTCCCTCCTCCTCCTCCATCATATTATCAGTGATATCATAGATGACAATGTCCTCAGAAATGTCTCCTCTTTTCAGGCCTTCTGTTCTAAGAGGAACCTGCAAAGAGATCACATTATTATTAAAAAAATATCAACAGAAAACGCAACAATAATGATCAGTCTTTCCTTTAAATCTATAACTGAATAAGAGCTTTGTGTTTGTGAGTAATTGTTAGAGTTATTCACTAAAGTACGGATTGGCAGAATTTCAAAGTTAAAGGGACACTATAGTCACCAAAACAACTTTAGCTTAATGAAGCAGTTTTTGAGTATAGATCAGATCTCTGAAGTTTCACTGCTCAATCAACTGCCATTTAGGAGTTAAATTGCTTTGTTTATGCTGCCGTTGCCACACCTCCCCTGGCTGAACTTTAATTTAATTAATGAACTTTAATAACATACATGGGGCGCCTGCAGGGTCTAGCAAGATACTAACAGAGCAGGAGACAAGAAAATCTACATTAAACTGAATCTGTAGTAAATGAAGTGTAAACATTAGTGGACTCTTGACAGGAAGTGTTTAGGAAGTCTGTGCAAGTCAAATGCAGGCAGGTGTAACAAGGACTACATAAACAAAGTAAACTCCTAAATGGCAGAGAATTGAGCAGTGAGGCTGCACAGGCATGGTCTATACACCAAAACTCCTTCATTAAGCTGATGTTGTTTTGGAGACTATAGGTCCCTTTAATTCACATTTTAGGCCAAAATCTCCAAATTGGAAAAAAATCTCCAAGTAAACGTTTTTTACTTCAACTATTTTAGGCTAAAGATGGAAATATTTTGAATTCCCAACAATTCACATTTTTATGAATAACCCTGCTACAAAACTAAACATGGGGTGCAGATTATGCTACCAAAAAAAACAAAAACAATCCCACACAATACATGATACTTTGGTTTTATAGAAATTAGAATCACTACAACAATGAATGTTTAAGATATTAAATGTGGACATTTTTAGTTTGAGTAACCTTACATGTTTATCTTCTACCGTCTCTTTAACTAATGGCTTTAAAAGCGTGGATTTTGGAGAACTGTTTGTGTTGAGTAGCAATGGCCTGGAAAGAAACAGAAGAGAGGTGAGATGACATTTAGGAGGTAGTATTTATAATTAAATGGGAAGTATCACAAAAACATGATCACATTAAATGTGTTACAATTATCCTATTGATAGGGTTTGCTTAAAAAAAAAAAAATAATAATAAACCACTTGGTCAAAGAACAGTTTTACCTCCATCATATTAATACTACCATTCTTTTGTGATAGTTCCCTTTTAATTAACAGAATAAAAAAAAAATGCTTACTGTTTTCTCTTCAGACTGACTAGTCTGTTATTCTGTACTAATGTCACAATGAATTGCACTATCTGCAGAGACATAAAACAAGTCACCATGAAATAAAAAGTCTGCGGAACTTTGCATAGCAAATTTTACAAAGCAAATTACACAAGGAATTGGGGATTGCAAAATCGGAAGTGCTCCCAAAGCCTACAGTTGTAACATCTGTGAACTACTAAATTATCTATACTACTGAACTACTTGACCCTGATAAATGGGATATGACCTTCAAAAAAGTTTGAACAATAAACAGAATCTGATTAAGCAAATGCACATACAAAAAAGTGGTGTAATGCCTTTATTATGAATATTGCCAACATTTTGCAATATTGAAACATAGAATGTGACGGCAGATAAGAACCATTAGACTCCTCTAGTCTGCCCAATATTTCGAAATACTTTCATTAGTCCCTGGCCTTATCTTAAGTCTAGGATAGCCTTATGCCTATCCCATACAGGGAGAGACTACCCATGCTCTCTATATTATCCGCAATTATGGTGTGCACACGTACGAAGAGCAAACAATGATTGTCACCACTAAAGCGTGTTCTCCTCAATAGATTTTGTTACAAAGGAGTTATATTCTGGTCAAAATCTCTCTCACAGGTTATGGGTAATCAATGCAGCTGTCCTGAAGCTGAAAACAGTCCCCATATTGCAGGGTTCAATTGCTTCTAGCTGTTGTCATTCAGACAGCCACTACAGGCTCTTCCAAGGAAATTGCAGAGTAAATCTCTGTTCTTTCAATCAGATGATCTTATAGAGGGCCAGCAGACCCAGCACAGCAATGGAAATAAGGTAAGATTGTACTATATTTAGGGGGGTAAAAGGGTCCAGATAGGGAGTTTAAAATGTGTACACATTTGTATTCCTGACCCTATAGTCCCTTTAACTTACTTTAGAAGATTTTATCTCCTACTCTGTATATTGAACTTCAATTACATACAGAAGGCTCCTGCAAGGCCTCCTAGCAAGCCATTAACAGAGCAGAAGATACACTTTAAATTAAACAGAACTTGCAATAAAGGAAGTTTAAACATTGGATCTCACTTTTGAGGGAGTGTTTAGAAATGATGTGCAGTTACTTGCAGGGTGGAGTGACTAGGGCTATCTAAACAAAACGATTTAACTCATAAACCGCAGAGAACTGAGCAGTGAGACTGCAGAGGCATTTCTATACACCACTGTTATAGCTCACTTTGAGTGTGTTTTTATCACTATGGGTAGCACGTTGTTGTTTTCTTTGATGGTTATGTTACTAGTGACCCTAGGGCTAGATGGTTTAGGTAGGCACTAGTGGTTTACCACGGTGCCGAAGTATCTAGGGATGGATTGTACAGTAAGATTTTTCTGGTTGACTAGCTTACAGTCTATAGGAGGTGGGGTATAAAACACAATAGGACAGGAGATACCAGTCACTTTCTCTGTCCTTTCCACTCAGTGGAGGCTTATTGCTACCCTATTTATAATGGGACTGTTATTATAGTCTCTTAGGACCTCGATCTCGCTTAGGTTTTTGGGTACACATTTTTAAATTTATTGCTAACTTTACCCTTCGTATTTAATATAGGTTATTTTTACATCATTATTTCTGTTTCTCCCTTTCAAGGTTTTCGGTTTTCCCAGACTCCTTGTTTCTTCCCTTTCTTGTTTAACTAATCAATTTAGGGATACCCCCTTCTTTGGGAGAAGCGTTTCAGGTAATCCACTAAGGTGGGAGGATATAAACAGTAAGAAGCAGTGCAGACAGATTTAAAATCAGATTTAGCAAATAACAGGTTGCTCAAGAAGTACTATGAGGAGGTGCCTAAATACAAAGGTTGACAGAATCCCCCCGCGCCTCGTCAAGGTTCTTCAACATATCTTGAATAGACCAGGGGGTTTACATTTTTAGATCAAAGAAGCAAAGCTAGAAAGAGTTTAGTATTTATAATAAAAAAAATTTAAAGAATTAAAAAAAAAAAAAAAAAAACACCTTGTGAAGAAATCATATACCTTTCGAATAACTTGTTGCTGATTGTTATGCTTGGTACGAAGATCTGAAATTTCTCTCCACAATGCTTCATTTTCTCTGAAACAAAAAAGACAAACTTCAGTTTGAAATTCAAGAACTAAGTAATGAATTCACCTATTACATTTTTTAGGAAAGTTACAGATTGTCAGAAAGTTATTTCCAGTTCCATGTCATTGCTTTCTGGACCATTAACCCGGTCCCATTTTATGACACTCGCCCTCTAATACTTGCCTGACCATCTTTTTCCTTTCTATAAAGCGGATACAATTCTAACATGACTTTGGGCAGTACTGCCACTCTTTCTTTGAAAAGTTTTTTTGGGGGTTTTCATTTTACATATATAAACACACTTTTCAACAGGTGAATCTGTTCCCGATCAGATCCTGAGCAGTAGTTATTAGTCCCAACCATAGACCTTTATTAAGCTATCAGGCATGCCTCACTGCATCACAGGCTCCACATTCATTTTAGATATTCTCCTTCACCACACATCTAAAATGTTGTCCACTTTATTCTCCTACTTCCGTGTTGTCACGGTTTAAAAAAAACAAAAAAAAACGTATTATTTCATTTACCATCTCCAATACTCCGCACGCTTGTTCTTCTCTTCTACAGTCACACCTTCTCTTCTCCCCTAGACATCAGTCCCCTGCCTGCACCTTTATATCTCACTTCCATCTCCTTTAACTCTATTGCTCCTGCAAGCGGAGCACATCTTCACTAACCCTGGGCCTGCTTCCTTTCTTCCTATTTCCCCTAGCAACCCTTCAACATTACACACATTCCACTTGTGCTCCCTCTTTTCACTGGGACCTTTGGAATATTAGCTCTGTCTGTAGCCTTGTCAAATCAGCTTTCATTCATCTTTATTTTTAATTCCCTCAATTACCTGGCCTCTCTGAAACTTTGCTCTCCCCCTCTTACTGTACTACACCTGCTAAAAGGGGATTGCCCAAGGCATACTAGACATAATGAGGGATGGATTTTTAAGTCCCACTTGCAAAGCATCACCCTCAGCCCCAATAGTCTGAGTTAAATAAAAATTCCAAATGCATTACCTTTTTAAAGTAAATAGCCTTGAATCAATGGTGTCTTGTTTGACCTGCACCTTAGCAGCACTACTTAAGATTTTAGTAATGTCTTCCTGTCTTACTTTTACTTCTTCAGGTCTTGTAGAAGACACCTAAGATGGCAAAAAAATAAAATAAAATCTGAAATCAACACAAATAAAAATACATTGGTAATACAGCTTTTCTCAAAACCACATGTATGCTTTTTAAAAAGTGTAGAAATAATATTATTGTTAAGCCTTGTAATATATATTTTGCAAGGAAAAAATTTTTACCTACCTATGGTAAATTTTGAATAATCTAATAGTGACACCCTATGCATTTGGTGGTTTGTTTGTTTTTTGGCATTACACAAAGCTGGACTCTCCCTCTCATTTTGAGACCACCCTTCTTCAAACACATGGACAAAGAAGAATTAGCGATATCAATTATGTCCAACCATGACAGCACTGAAAGGCGGAATGGAAATGACATCCTAAACCATGGTTGCCACCAACAAACTCATTGCCCTGAAATATATTAGTTATGGTGTTTAAAAGGGACACTAAGCATCATAACAGCCAACCTTTTGAGTAATTAGGTACAAGGAGTCTTTGTGTGCAATTTCACGTTTTTAGTCAATCCTTGGACAACTAGTATTCATCTATGGAAGGAGTTGGCATAATGGGCAACAGTCAAAAATGGCAAAGGTGTAAAGAGAGAAACTATTATGGGGAAAACTTGTCTATGTACATATTTTAGAAAAACAGCTAGCATATTTTGTTAAATTAAATTTCATATAAAGCTGCATCTGGAACGTCAGGCAAGTTTTAGAGTCTGATGTTATGGGATACTACATTAGAGCAATTACTTCCATGAAGAAGAAAAATCAAGCTCAACTTCACCTACTATCATTGCCATGTACTATAGCCTTTTACAATACAGTGATGTATGCACTTTTCCCATAAATAAACTAACCTTTCTCTTTATGTTCTCCAATAACTCGTCCTGACCTTGGACAAAGAATGGATGTTGAAATTCCACTGGCCCATCTCTCTCCTGCTTCACAATTCCAGAATCTGCATGTACTACCTTACGGAAACCGTCTGGAAAGACAGACAGGAGGAAAGATAATTTATTAAACATCATGTGATACTCGTATGCATAACCTCATGAGCCTACATACAACATGTGCATAGTAAAGTATTACATATAAAATGAAAGCATCCAAAATTATAAATATATATATATATATATATATATATATATATAAATAAAAAATAACCTTACACATGTTTAGCTGCCTTACAAAGCTTGCCATGTTGTTGTGTTTGAAATATTTGGGGAGAATCTCTTTAGCAAACCGTTGCTCGTCCAGAACAAGAAAACTCTGTCCATTCTGAAATAAAAATAAGATATAAGAGTCGTCAGTGATGCTACCCAATGCAAAATAAAACAATTTACACAGATATATATATATAAGATAATCTCAGTGTTAAATCATTGGGAGCAGTTCTCCACACATCAGTGTAACATTTTAAACAGAAAACCATGGTCACAGCTACTTTCGCAAAATATATATGTAAAACTTTATATACTTTCCTTTTATCTATCATGTATTGTAAAACTAATAATTTATAATAATAATAATTAATAAAATTTAAAAAAAACATAACATTTAAGGATGAAAGTTATCTTCATGAAGCACAGTGTTCCATAGAGAATACCCAAGGAAAGTTTCCTTTGTTAGAGAGGTTTGCATCTATTTTCTTAGTGGCTGCCCACTTTCATCCACCCTCGATCTTCTTTAATGCCATCTCCATGGAT
Organism: Pelobates fuscus; assembly: GCF_036172605.1. Taxonomy (NCBI): domain Eukaryota; kingdom Metazoa; phylum Chordata; class Amphibia; order Anura; family Pelobatidae; genus Pelobates; species Pelobates fuscus. The sequence goes on from NC_086318.1 coordinate 296,929,071, forward strand.
CTCTGTCACCCTCAGTTTTAATGCATCCGCAGACTCAATCACCCTCAATTGTCTGGCGGTCTATTTAAACAGCATTACGCACGTTTATTTCATTTTGATAAAAGTCCCATTCGGAGACTGAAAGGTTCATCCATATGTTTCTTGCTTCAATAAAGCAGCGGTAAACTTCTATACCAAGAAACATTATCTCTCTCACACACACACACACACTTTTTTTTTTTTTAAATCTAAGCGTTCATTTTTCAGCCATAAGGAGGGGATGGGATTTTTAACATCATATTGTGAAGCAAGTGGCATCTTTTTCTCCAAAATATTTACCGCTAGGCTGGCTTCCTGTAATCTATTAGGTACCCAGTGCACCTCCGAGGTGTTTAAGGTTTTATCATCGTGGAGAAGGCCATACCTCTCAGAGGTACACTGTGGACCTAACAGGCATGTGTGACGAGTGCCATGCATGTATTCAAGCTACCCCCATAGGAAAGCACTAAATCAATGCTATACTATGGAGCTTCCACCTCACGTGATTGAATTCTATTCAGTGCAACAGAAGCACTTGTAATGGCTGTCAGGATGGCAGCCACTGGAGGTGGACTTAGCCCTGCAATGTAAACATTGCAGTTTCTAACCAACTGCAATATTTATAATAGCAGGGTTATAAGGACAGGGACATTGTATCCAGACCACTTCATTCACTATAGTCACCAGAACAAATACAGCTTATTGTATTTGTGTAAGCATAAATCATTTCCTTCAGGCTTTTTGCAGTTAATATTGTTTTTTCAGAGAAAAGACAGGGTTTACATTACATCCTAGTGATGCCTCCACTGGTCACTCCTCAGATATCTACTGGAGGTGCATCCGTATGGAGACACTGAACTTTCCTCGCAGAGATGTATTGATTCAATGCATCTCGATGAGGAGCTACTGATTTGCCAGGGCTATGTTTGACTTGTGCTGGCTCTGCCCCCGATCTGCCATTTTGACAGTGTAAGCCAATCCAGTGCTTTCCTGTGTGAAAGCATTGTAATTGGCTGAGAGAATCACAGAGAAGCAGACTGGAATAAAAGTAAGATTTAGCTATATTTAGGGAGACAAGTTGGGCTAAATAGTTAAACACTATAGGAATACATGTTCATGACCCTAGGCCTATAGTGTTCCTTTTTGAAAATGAAAAGTGAAAAAAAGGCTGTAATCCACCAATATTGGGGAACTTTGTCACAGTAGTAGACTTATATGAAATCAGGGTTTAGTTCAGACATGTAAAATTATATTTAAAGATGTGAAATGCTTTTTTTAAACGGTTTATCTTTTCTTGTGTGTGTTTGCATCAGTCCATATTTGTGGTTATATTAACTTCAATGATTTCAGCAGCACCTATTATTTGTGTCTTTTGGGAGCCCATTTTAGGCTCAGGTCTTGAGAATGCATCCAGTAGTGACGTGAAATGCATTTTGTTGTTGTTTTTTCTGTATCCCCCTCTCCTTCTCTTTGTTGATGCTTAGTGCAGAGATTAGTTACAACTCTTGTAACTGCCGCTTATTATGGTGGCCATGCTCTGTTAACAATATTGTAATAAATCTGAACTACAAGCATACTCGTTCTCCAGATCTCTCTTCTTTTCATTACGCTCTTTTGATTGCGGTATTGCTATTTTTGTGAGAATGGAAGAGCCTTGATGCTGGCACCGAGAACTTGGGAGCATATTTACTGCCATGGTGGAGTGAGTAATATAGGTTTCCTGCTGCTTTTGTGACATTTCATATACGTATTCCAATTAGTTTTTATCAACTAACTAAATTGCTATATTTTTTTTCCTTATTTGGGGGTAGCAGCACATACCTCTCTTTACTTTTATTTCAGGTTTAATCATCCTGCACTTCCACACACCTGTACCCCATAAAAAGGAGCACTGCTAAGTGTTTAAACAGAACAAATCCTCACTTGTTGCTGGATATTTATGGATCTGCCAACAGTCAAACCCATATAAAGTATATAACGTGATTGCAGTAGGAAGCAGGTCCAGTCTGTAACATTGCTGAAGACAGGGATCCAAGACTGGGAATGAATGAGGGCCTGGGCCGGTTATTCCCTGCTGAGATGGAGCTGGTACCCGCAGGGAGGCCTCAAGGAAGGAGCCGGCGGGCACAAAGCACACACACACAGGGCCCAGCAGCATGCCACGGCCAGGAAATACTCCAGCGCCGTGCCCATCCCCAGCTGGCACAATACGGCACCCGCCTCAGCCCTACCTGGCTCCACGTGATGAACTCGTTGGTGTCCGAGTCCTCCACCAGGGTCCACAGCTTGCTCAGGAAGGCCGGCACGCTCGAATTCTGCTTCATTGTCCCCCGGGTGCTACCAGGGCCTGAAGAGAACACACTCTCACAGACAGGCCGCCCAGCGCGCATGCGCGAGAGAAGATCGGGGGGAAAGAAAATCAGTACGAACAACCTGAAATCGGCCCCGCCCATCGACTAAGTATCTGGCCTGGCGTCCAATCACGGCTCGGCTTTGCACAACAGCTCGCGACCTCACGTGGAGGGACAGGTGGAAGGCAGGGTCTTTACTGGAGCCCGGGCCTGCATTGGAACCCAGCGGGGTTTGTGGCCGACCAATCAGAAGCTGCGGAAGGCAGAGTGAGGGAGGGGGTGCTGGTGACATGTGCTGCGCTCTTCCTATGGGACCTGCACCAAATATAGCCTGAGATAAACTTGTTATAAGTGTCCTGGTACATAACATGCATTCACCATGGAGACTATTAACCCTTCAACTGGGCACTGAGAGACGGCATACTTACCAAGTGTCCCTAATTAGGAGGGAGAGTCCCTATGTTGGGCCCAAATTTCTATGTCTCTCTTTTTTATCCTGATATCCCTTTTTATTAGGAGTTCCAGGTTGTTGGTCTGTCTGAGTGTATAACAGAGCTTTACAGCAATAATACAGCAATGTGTCTTTCAACTATAATAACTGTGTTTAGAAATCAGTCCGTGTGACATAAAATATATTGTTCTTGTTCTAGATTACATTTTAGTTGCATGAATTATTAGGAATTTATTGCATGAAATTATCAGCCCAACTCTGGCCACACAACCCACTTACTCTAAAACTAAAATGTTCTTTCTCCAGTCGTATTCCTTTCTTGTTCCTTTTCTTTGTTATAAACTAAAAATTGTGCTGTGTCTACCTGTTATTCTGTTGAATATTGTAAATTGCACTCAGAAGCTGGTGTTGCTTTGAGTAAATGTTGGTGATACATGCACGACAAAAATAAAGAATAAAAAAAAAAAAAAAGTGACATCCAGGAAATGCTAGCCGGCCTGCAGAAAAACTTAAAACAAATGTGGGAAGATGACCTTGCAGTACTAACCACAGAGGTGCAGTCAGTAACAGCCCGCACACAAGCCACTGAATCAGGCCTGGCAGACCTGAAACAGGACCTCCAAACACTGGGGGACACAGTGCTGAGCCTAAAAGCAACACAAACCTCGATGGCCAGACAACTTAATATTTTGGACGACAGAGGCAGGAGGAAAAACGTAAAAATACGGGGGGTCCCAGAGAATATACCACTAGAAGAGCTGCCCCATTTCATCAGGCGCCTAGTGGCAACAGTCCTACCGTCCAAAGGGGCCAGACAATTTATGTTTGATGGCATATACAGGATAGCAAAGTCACCCCGGGCTCCAGAGTCAGCGTCACGAGACCTAATTCTGCGCTGCTGCACCATGACTGATAAAATGGGAATAATGGCGGCATTTCAAGGGAAGACCCCCTACACATTCGAGACTTGTCAACTCTCCTTATTTCAGGACCTAAGCAGGGAAACACTCCTTTGGCGTAAAACGCTGAAACCAATCACAGCCACCCTTCAAGACGCAGGTATCACCTACAGGTGGGCGACACCGAAGACCCTGTGGGTAACTAAAGAGGGAAAACACTACAAAGTCTCGGATCCAGCAGAGGGACCGGCGCTACTAGCAACACTGGGGCTAAAGAAACAAGGCATGAACGCAACCTCAAGCCTCGAGCGGAGACCAACAGGAAACAGAGCAGTAACAGAACCCAGAGGAACACACGAAGCCAAGACCTGACTCAAGAACATCTCCCATCAACCCCGGTTGAGGGACACTGGGACTTTTCAAGATCTACAGTTTGCTCCATTACATTAGATAAACTGTCCTACCCACAACCGTTACAAGAGCACACGCACTCCGGAGCTCTATTACCACCCTCCTCCCCCCCCCCCATCCCCAGGGTCACAGGGGAACTACATACAAAGGGGCCTACACACGACCTTAACGACTCCGCTCAGTCAGCGACCCACCTTACCTATGACATAGCTATATAGGACTGACGGACCACCATTATACACATTGACGCCCATAGACGCACCATAGCAGTCACTTTCTGAGATTGGACCTGAGCCATGCAATTAGACCACACGCAAATAGTCATAACCTAGCGAGCCACCACGCAACGTATACCTATTAGGGAATACCATAGACACACACAAATAGTCTAGCGACTCACATGGAGCTTATCCTAGAACTTCCTCCAAACAGAGGACACCGACGAAATCCGAGTCTAAAGCCCCTAGACATGACATCCACTTCCAGCTACCACAAACCAGGCAACGTTGGTGGTGACGGCAACTAAACAGTGATGAACTCACACCCACTTACACATGACCACATACCGCTACAACCCACCAGCCCTCTTAAAACTAAAAAATGTGCTTAATGTTTCTTGCTGTTGTCTTGTTGTACCAAGTTTACAATGTAGATACTTTACTTTACTATATCCGTTACAGCACCTGTTTGTGTAATCTTCACATTATGCGCTGAAAATAAAGAATTAAAAAAAAAAAGCATGCAACAGGACAAACTTGAGGTCTCGTAGGGAAGACCAGGTAAAACCTGACCAGAATGAAATGTTAGTTATACAAGCTATAGGTGGGGGAGTATTTGTAAGCTAAATATGAGTCATGAGTAGAACGGACCCCCAACTAGAACTTTGGCATTTATTATACTCACTTCTATTTTTTACTTTCTGTTACTTCTGTGTATTTCCATTTTGGATTAGATCCATAGATTCTCCTATGTGACATTTGAACTTATTCTATTCAAAGTTATATTTTAGAACCAGCACTTTATGGTGTTTCCACTACACTGGATTCTACCATACGGTATCACCTAAGTGGTACAAATCCCTCCTGGGGTTACCCTTTGTGGTCTTGTAGTACAGTAGTACGTGTATTCAAGGGTATGAAAAATAAACACAAGACAAATCCCAATCTAGTGTAGTATATAATATAGGGATAAAGTAATAGGGATATAGGGATATATATATATGTGTGTGTGTGTGTGTGTGTGTGTGTAATATAGGGATAAAGTAAGTCTATATACACACACATACATATACATATATATATATATATATATATATATATATATATATATATATATATATATATATATAATACCTTGTTGGAAGTGCACTCACAGAACTCGATACTGTTGCCAAAAATGTGCCATTTATTCAAACTTCAAAAAGTTGAATACATAGTGTCAACGTTTCAGTCCACTAGGGACTTTTTTCAAGACTTGAAAAAAGTCCCTAGTGAACTGAAACGTTGACACTATGTAATCAACTTTTTGAAGTTTGAATAAATGGCACATTGTTGGCAACAGTATCGAGTTCTGTGAGTGCACTTCCAACAAGGTATTATATATTTTGAGGTCGGAGTGGCACCTAGGCAATAAACAAGACTGGGAGCAGGAGTGCGGGACCCAGCGTGAATTTTATATATATATATATACAGTCAGGTCCATAAATATTGGGACATCGACACAATTCTAATCTTTTTGGCTCTATACACCAACACAATGGGTTTAAAATGAAACAAACAAGATGCAGACTTTCAGCTTTAATTTGAGGGTATTTACATCCAAATCAGGTGAACGGTGTAGGAAATACAACAGTTTGTATATGTGCCTCCCACTTTTTAAGGGACCAAAAGTAATGGGACAGATTAACAGTCATAAATCAAACTTTCACTTTTTAATACATGGTTGCAAATCCTTTGCAGTCAATTACAGCCTGAAGTCTGGAACGCATAGACATCACCAGGCGCTGGATTTCATCCCTGGTGATGCTCTGCCAGGCCTCTACTGCAACTGTCTACCTGCTTGTTTTGGGGGCATTTTCCCTTCAGTTTTGTCTTCATCAAGTGAAATGCATGCTCAATTGGATTCAGGTCAGGTGATTGACTTGGCCATTGCATAACATTCCACTTCTTTCCCTTAAAAAACTCTTTGGTTGCTTTTGCAGTATGCTTCGGGTCATTGTCCATCTGCACTGTGAAGCACTGTCCAATGAGTTCTGAAGCATTTGGCTGAATAATAGCAGATAATATTGCCCGAAACACTTCAGAATTCATCCTGCTGCTTTTGTCAGCAGTCACATCATCAATAAATACAAGAGAACCAGTTCCATTGGCAGCCATACATGCCCACCCCATGACACTACCACCACCATGCTTCCCTGATCAGGTGGTATTCTTTGGATCATGAGCAGTGTCACGTCCTGCTCTGTTCTTTGGAGATGTCTGCCAATGGCTTCTGGTATCCAGTACTCTTGTTACAATTCTTGTTTAGTTTTTCTTGTTTTTTTGGTTTTCTATTCTATGTCTGGTTTTCTTTATGCTGGGATTTCTGGGTTCATTCCTATAGTCCGTCCCTGGATTTCCCAATCTCTTGGATTCATTTAAATGTTTGTTTTATGTTGCCACACCCGTTTGTTTTCCATCATTCCCTTTGTTTCAGAGTTCATGCAGGCAGCTCCTCAAGGCTTCTGCCCTTTCTTGCAGGTAAGTGCTATATATGTTTTCTTTGGTTGTTTTAGCATACATTAGGCAGTGTAGGACCTGCCAGATATGGGGTACATTGGCATTGTTGGCAGGCTTATGCAATGTATGATCATATAGTGTGACTAAATCCCCATGATTTTCATATGTAGTACTTAATTATTTCTACTCTTGTTTTGCCTTGTCTTGTTTGTATACCCAGTCCATGTGCAGTCCTGTCCAGTCATGCCCATGTTATGTTCATGTTTTCCTCATGTCTTGTGTATATGTTCTGGGTTTAGCTTACTATCTTTCTCTGGTTCTAGGTTCTATTAGTTCTGTCTTGTTTTCATGTTTGGTGCCTATCTCTAGTCTTGCCTTGTTTCTAGTACTGGATACAATCTTGCTGCAGAGCCTCCCTATTCAGCTCCCGGGAGGTCTGCTTAATTTCCAAGCTCCTAGTTCCTGGTATCCGCTGAAGCTGATTCAGGGTTCTGGTATGTGGCTGCACAAACGCTGGTGCTCAACACCAGGGGGTGTGCGGTTACCCTGCACCAGGCCCTGCTAATCCACCTCCACGCTGTGACTCCTATTCTGAACTTCAGGCATACTGGGTCCCAGTCCTGCACCGCCGCCTGGATAGTGTCTGGGTCCCGGGCACCGGACCGCCACCCTGACAAGCAGTTCCTTTCCTTCTCCATACTCTTCTCTTCCCATCACTCTGGTACAAGTTGATCTTGGTCTCGTCTGTCCATAGGATGTTGTTCCAGAACTGTGAAGGCTTTTAAAGATGTTGTTTGGCAAACTCTAATCTGGCCTTCCTGTTTTTGAGGCTCCCCAATGGTTTACATCTTGTGGTGAACCCTCTGTATTGACTCTGGTGAAGTCTTCTCTTGATTGTTGACTTTGACACACATACACCTACCTCATGGAGAGTGTTCTTGATCTGGCCAACTGTTGTGAAGGGTGTATTCTTCACCAGGGAAAGAATTCTTCGGTCATCGACCACAATTGTTTTCCGTGATCTTCCGGGTCTTTTGGTGTTGCTGAGCTCACCGGTGCGTTCTTTCTTTTTAAGGATGTTCCAAACAGTTGATTTGGCCACACCTAATGTTTTTTCTATCTTTCTGATGGGTTTGTTTAGTTTTTTCAGCCTAATGATGGCTTGCTTCACTGATAGTGACAGCTCTTTGGATCTCATATTGAGAGTTGACAGCAACAGATTCCAAATGCAAATAGCACACTTGAAATGAACTCTGGACCTTTTATCTGCTCCTTGTAAATGGGATAATGAGGGAATAACACACACCTGGCCATGGAACAGCTGAGCAGCCAATTGTCCCATTACTTTTGGTCCCTTGAAAAGTGGGAGGCACATATACAAACTGTTGTAATTCCTACACCGTTCACCTGATTTGGATGTAAATACCCTCAAATTAAAGATGAAAGTCTGCAGTTAAAGCACATCATGTTCATTTAATTTCAAATCCATTGTGGTGGTGTATAGAGCCAAAAAGATTAGAATTGTGTCAATGTCCCAATATTTATGGACCTGACTGTATATATGTGTGTGTGTAGACTTACTTTATCCCTATATTATATATATGTGTGTGTGTGTGTATAGACTTACTTTATCCCTATATTATATACTACACTATATTGGGATTTGTCGTGTGTGTGTGTGTGTATATATATATATATATATATATATATATATATATAAAGGCACTAACAAATTATGAAGCCTCTAACTCTCTGGAAAGGAGGATCAAGTAGTATAATTCCCATTTAGGATCTTGTGTGTGCATAGGCAATCCAATAGCGAATATATGCAGACAGAAACAAGAAATAAAAAATACAGTGCTCTCAGTTATAGTAAAACATATAATAATATAGCGGAGAGGTACTCGCTACTGTGGAGCAAAACATCTGTTTTGCTCAGTCCATAGAGCTTAGGTGGTATGTTCCTTACTAAAGGAATAGGAGATCCGACTCCAAAGAAAGAAAACAGGATTGGTTCAGCAGTATAATAAAATATAACTACCGTATATACTCGAGTATAAGCAGAGCTTTTCAGCACATTTTTTGTGCTGAAAAACCCCAACTCGGCTTATACTCGAGTCAATAGTCTGTATTATGGCAATTTGCATTGCCATAATACAGACAGGGGCTGTGGGGGCTGCAGAGCTGTAACTTACCTGTCCTGCAGCTCCTGTCAGCTCCCTCCTCCTCCGTGCCGTCCGTTCAGCACCTCGGTCAGCTCCCAGTGTAAATCTCGCGAGAGCCGCGGCTCTCGCGAGACTTACAGTGGGAGCTGACAGAAGAGCTGACCGGACGTCGCGGAGGAGGAGAGTGTTCAGTTGTTTCTAAATGTATACTGATGAGCTGGTGATTGCTATTGTGGTATTTCAAGTTTCCTTGTTTATCTATGCACACAAAAATAAAGACGAAAAACAAACCAAAAAACTGACTCAATAGAAGATTCAAATTGCAGACCTCCCGTGTACAGAACTGGCATATTTGACTACTGATCATGAGCACATACTTCCCTTCTCGGACTTGGCATTTAACTCACAGGCTTAATACAGGGGTACAAAACTGACATTACTGATTACTGACTGTGAACAATTCTATCTCACTACTTGGACTTGGTGTCTTCCTTCTAGGCTGCATATTTGTGTAGTGACCTTGGCTTTGTACATATCTGGTAATGGTTTCTGCACTTTAAATGTTACTTGTTTCATTGTGTGCTGAAACTTTGTTGCGGCAGTAACCTTGCCACTTGATTGAAATACACAATGGGATTGAAATACACAAGCGCAGAGGATTGTCAGGAAGACAAAATAGTATTACCAAATACCTGCAAGTACACTGCTGGGTATTAATTAATCAGCAAAACTATACCAGCAGCTCCTACTTACCTTCATGATTAAATAGGAGCCTTAGATGTGCATCTCCAGGCCCATTCAGATAGAATAATCCCATTATTCCTGAATATGAACTATCGACTGGAGGGAGCATTTGCTGCTAAGGAGCCAGTGGGAGAGTTCGTCAGTGTTTGTGCAGGAACCCATTGCCTTGGATTCTCTGGAACTATTTTGGGGCATCACCTCGTGGCCGTCCGGCCGGTTAAAACTTCTCCAGAATGGCGATTTCGTTCCACCGAACCGTTCTGAGTGCTTTTGGATATGTTGTGCGCTCAGACCCAGGCTATTGGAGAGTATAAGACTTGTAGTGTTCCTATCATATTTTCGTATGTTTTCGGGGTGTTTTAGAATATTGTACATTATTTCCTGGATTGAGAGATAATTGAGTTATCTAGTTTAGAGCTCAATTATCTCTCAGACCCAGAGGCTGTTGGGTAAAAACCCCTGTAAAGTTGTGAAGACCCAATGCTAGGGGCCCATGCACAAAAGGCTGTGTGTGGCCCAATAAAAAATCAATTGACTCCAAGAACTGTGTGTCATACAGTTACTGGGGGAACGGGCTATATTCACTAAACAGCGCTTCCCTTTCAGCTCCAGAGTAGGAGTCACGGCGTGGAAATGGATTATCAGAACCTGGTGCAGGGTAACCACACAGCCCCGGATGTTGAGCACCAGCGTTTGTGCGGCCACATACCAGGGCCCTGATGCAGCTACTGCGGATCCCAGGTGCCAGATGACAATATGCAGACCTCCCAGGAACTGGATTAGGAGGCTCTGCAGCAGACATGTATCCAGTAGAGAAACAAGGTAAGAATAGAATAGACACCAAACAAGAAACCAAGACAAAACTAGGAGAACCCAGAACCGGAGCAGGACATAAAGCAGAACCCAGAACATGTACATGAGGAAAACATGAACAGGGCAGGACAGGACTGTACATGAACTGGGAAAACAAACTAAAACAAGACAAGATATGCAAGACAAAACAAGAGGAGACATAACTAAGTACTATATATGTAAAACATTGGAGATTTAGACATACATAAATGGCCAAAATGTATGCAGCCCACCACTGCGCCAAAGTACTTCAAATTACGGTGGGTCCTAGACTGCCTAGATATGCATGACTAAATAAACAATAATAAAACACACACAGCACTTACCTGCAAGAAAGGGGCAGAGGACTTGGAGCAACTGCCTGCAGGAACCAACTGAAACAAAAGGATTAATGGCAAAGGAACAGGTGTGGCAACAAAAAAACAAACATTTAATCCAAGAGACTGGGAATTCCAGGAACGGAATACAGGAATTAACCCATAAAGAAAACCAGACATGGAATAGAAAACCAGAAAAACTAAACAAGAAATGTAAAAAGAGTACTGGATACCAGAAGCCAAGGCCAGACATCTCTGCAGAATGTGACAGACATATAGCAACACATAGAATAATTCAGGCACACAGTCACAGAGATATGCAGGCGCAGAATCTACATATACAGGTACGATGTCATATAAATACAGACACACTCAGAGACATTCAGACACTGTCGTATAGAGACATAGGCATACAAAGACATACAGACACAGTTGTATAGTCATACAGATACAGACATACAGAGCAAAGGCAGATCCAGAATCTCGGGAAGGGCAGTGGTAGTGGGTTGAAGTGGCTGTAATTAAAAAGTTATGGCATGTAGTAAAAGGTGGGGTAAGGGTTGCACATGGGGTGACCGCAACTGTTGTTGGTGGGGCTGTGGTAGAGGGGACCAGGAGCTGTAGAGGGGGGGAGGCAGAGGCTGAGAGAGGTGGGACAGGGGCTGAGAGAGGGGGGACAGAGACTGTGGTGAAGGGCACAGGGACTGAGAGGAAGGTGGACAGGGGCTCTAGAGGTGGACTTTAGGGCCCCCACCTGCTGCTCAGGGGTGGGGGCCGGAGGGAGGACAATAGGTCCCCCCCTTATTCTAATTTAGGGCCCCCACTCGCCACTCAGGGGTGGGGGCCGGGGGGAGGACAATAGGGCCCCTCTTCAGGTTAGAAGCCCCCACTCGCGTGGCACAGGTGGGGGCTCGGGAGGGGGGACACTTTTTTTTTTACAGTGAGCAGCAACAGGCTGCTCACTGTTTACTAGACATGCCCCTACTCGTGGTATAGCGAGTAGGGGCATAATTTACTAATACTTAGTAATCTTTACTTCGTATTAGTAAATTTGGCTGAAAGACCAATTTAGGTCTTTCAGCCTGTTAGTAGATAGCTCCCTAATACCATGGGAATTAGGGAGTTATTTACTTATTCCTTTCATTCCATTGACTGGCTATTAAGTAACTTACATTTCATATGAATGTGTGTTACTTGATTGTTGTAAGTGTTGCAAATGCTTACAGCAACTGGACGACACACAGTTCTTGGAGTCAATTGATTTTTATTCGGCCACACACAGCCTTTTATGCATGGACCCCTAGCATGGGGTCTTCACAGCAACTTTACAGGGGTTCCTGGCTATGTCTGTATATGTTTGAGAAGGGCACGGCCGGGGTGAAACATCACTCTGGAGCTGGAAGGGAAGCGCTGCTTAGTGAATATAGCCCGTTCCCCCAGTAACTGGACGACACACAGTTCTTGGAGTCAATTGATTTTTATTCGGCCACACACAGTCTTTTATGCAAGGACCCCTAGCATGGGATCTTCACAGCAACTTTACAGGGGTTCCTGGCTATGTCTGTATATGTTTGAGAAGGGCACGGCCGGGGTGAAACATCATTCTGGAGCTGGAAGGGAAGCGCTGCTTAGTGAATATAGCCCGTTCCCCCAGTAACTGGACGACACACAGTTCTTGGAGTCAATTGATTTTTATTCAGCCACACACAGTCTTTTATGCAAGGACCCCTAGCATGGGATCTTCACAGCAACTTTACAGGGGTTCCTGGCTATGTTTGTATATGTTTGGGAAGGGCACGGCCGGGGTGAAAATCACTGAAAACAAGTATTTTGGTTATCAGGTTATTCAATCTGGGACAGCCAGTTTAGCTAGTGCTAGAACTAGAGCTAGATTTTTGTTTATAGTATTGTTGAATCACCTGTGAATTTTAAAGCTAAGAGTGGCATTTGTTTACTTATTACATAAAACTGCTCCATTCTGCAATTTCAAGTCTGCGGCTGTTTATACCCAAGAGGCCCATGTTGTTTTGGCTGGAAACAAGAATCCTGTGTGGTCGCTGTATCATTATGTACACACACACAAAATAAATATATATATATATATATATATATATATATATATATATATATATACACACACACAAAATGTGTATGTATACATGCATCCTTAATGTGTAATTTATTTTTTTAAACTTTCTTTCTGCCATGTGCTGCATTGTTATTTAAATGCAATTCTCTTATGCAGTATACTTAGACACCATTCTTCCAGATGGTTATATTTACTTTTATTCTCCATGCTTCCTCAATGTTAGTTGTCAAACCGTTTTAAGACTGATTTGATGTCTTACCTGTGGTTTGGGAGTGCCACTACCTGCCTCCAGTACAGGACTTAAAGGAGCACTATAAGGTCAGGAACACAAACATGTATTCCTGACCCTGTAGGGTTAAAACCACCATCTAGCCACCCTGGGCCCCTCATGCCTCCCTAAATATATAAATCTTACTTGTATTCAAGTCTGCAGCTGCTGGCTCTGACCCTGTCTGCCGTTAGACCTGCCCACTACCTGGTGACATCATCAGAAGTGGTAGCCTGATCCAATCACAGTGCTTCCCCATAGGATTGGCTGAGACTGACAAAGAGGCAGATCAGGGGCAGAGACAGCACAATTCAAACACAGCCCTGGCTGACCCAGGAAGGATCCCTAACAGACATCTTAGGAGTGGCCAGTGAAGTCATCACTAGGCTGTAATGTAAACATTGCATTTTCTCTGAAAAGACAGTGTTTACGGCAAAAGGCCTGAAGGTAATGATTCTACTCACCAGAACAAATTCAATAAACTGTAGTTGTTCTGGTGACTATAGTGTCCCTTTAAAGTTGCACTGTCATGGCCGCATCCATTTCTTTTTTTTTTTTTTTTTAACCTCCCCCCTCCCACTACATCTAATTGTCCCCCTCACCACCACATGCATCTAAGCCCCACATGTTAAACGCTTGGGTATTTGCTATTGCCTGAAATTCAGATGGGAATTTCATCTATTCATTCATTAGAAAGACGAAGGAATGAATAGAAATTTCAGATGAACAAACAAACCGAATATCAGTGTTCATTTAGTTTATTACAAGGAGAGAGCTACTGACTCGCAGTTCCCTCATTGTATTATGTAAAATTATAAGCGTCAGGGAGCTGTGCTCCCCGCCACTTCCTAAGCCTCCCCATGTCCTCCCTCACTCTGTGGGGGTCAATATGACCCCTATATTAGCATAAGGGAGATTGATAATTAAGCCTGTGGCTGCTCACTGTTGTGGGGGCTAGAGGGGAGGACAATAGGTCCCCCCCCCATTGTCTTTAGGGCCCCACCCGTCGCTCATGTTGAAGAACATCCTGTCATGTACTTAAAGGACCACTTCACACTTTAAAAAAAAAAAAAAACATAGTTTAGTATATATACCCACAATGAATACATGAATGTATATTTTTATATAATCTATGAGATTACAAAAGCTGCAGTTCTTATTACTGCAGCCTTTGTAAGCCCTCCCCTTTTTCACAGGAAGATAATTTCAGTCTCTTTTCAGGGAAATAAGCAATCAGAGGCTTCTCATTGAAAAGCCTCTGACTTGGTCCCAAGTAGCACGCTCGCGCACTCTGTTGCGTTAACATGCACACATTGTTGAGTGCACGTGTGCATGGATTAAGCTGAGGAGCTGGACTAAGGTCTGTGAGGGAGAGGTAGGCAGGCATGCTCAAGTAGAGCGTGCCTGCCACTTACGTTAGCTCAGGGAAGCTAATGGAAGTAGTAAGGAATCCTCCCTGACTGTTTGACTGACAGCCAGCAGGGTGTTCCCTAGTTCATTTATAAAATTGCTGATTACTCATAGAAATCAGCACTTTTATAAACTGGGGTTTAACTAGGGTACTCATCGCCTATAAAGCATTTCAGCAAGTTGAAGTGCTTTTGGGATGTGAAGCGGTTCTTTAAGTTGAATGTGCATCAACAAAGATACTCTGTAGTTGAAAAACTGTCTAGCAATGGACATTAGAAACATTTAAATATTATCTGCTAGGTAGAAGATTAAAATTGATTACCAATGATGCACCTATATAAAGAGTATAAAGAAAAAAATACCAGTGACCAGGTGGTTTCTGAGCCTACAACCATTTAATTTTTCTCTGGAACATTAGACTGTTAAAGCTCAGGGTAGTGCAGATGATTTTTACTGTGTGCACTGCTTATTGATACAGCTCATTCCCATAGGTCTGAATGGGGGTGATGGATATGTCACAGAGTGTCTGGTAAGGTAGTGGAGGGAAGGTATTTAAAGACCCAGAATACTTCATAGTGTCTATTCACTCACCTCTACCTAATTAATTAATTAATTAGCAGCAGGTACATTCTAAGGCTGCTGACTACTATAAAAAAAATGTGCTTTGTTTTAACTGGTGAGGGCACAGTAGGGGTGAAACATCATTAAAAGCAAGTATTTTGGGGTTCAGCTCAACTGAACGGTCGCATGAGCTGTTAGCTCCTCCGTGATCCGACCCTCAACAGTGATTAAACTAGCAAGTCTGCCTCATATTCACCGCAGAATACCATACAAGACCGGTACTATAGACATGGCATCAAAATCTGCCAAGAAACTCAGGCATAAACAAACCCTGCTGCATGTCCAGGAGCTCTCCTCGCCGCACCTACAGGCCCAAGATGGCGCCGGAACGCCGAGATCCCCAGCAGCATGCTCGGACAGCAGCGACCTCACCTCGGTCTCTGAACCAGCAGCTGCCCCAGCCACAGATCTTTCGATACACAAAATGTTACAGGCCATGCAGGCCTCCCTACAAGCCGAAATGACCAAAAAGGCGCGGGAGATTAGATCAGACATCCATGCCCTGGGGGACAGAACGTCCCACCTAGAAGAAAAATCAGAAGAAATAATATCTGCTCACAACACTCTGGCTGATGCGTACACCGCAATGAAAGAGCAGCTACACCGCCTAACAGAGAAGGTAGCGGATCATGAGGATAGAGACAGGCGCAGCAACATACGCCTCCGCGGCATTCCGGAGGAAGTCTTACCCCAAGATCTCCAGGCCTACGCCACAAGTCTCTTCCAACACCTAGTCCCAGACCTAACACAGAAGGACTTCCTCATTGACCGCATACACAGGCTGCCTAAGCCGAAATCTGTGCCAGCAGCAATCCCGAGGGACACAATTGCAAAGCTGCACTATTATACTACCAAGGACTGCATTATGAAAGCTTCCAGGCGCACACAGGACTTACCTGAGAAATTCACGGCAATCCAGCTCTTCACGGACCTCTCCGTATCCGGAGCTCGCCACCATCACTAGAGCCCTGCGAGACGCAAACATCCTATACCGGTGGGGATTCCCGGCACGCTTAATTGTCCGACGCAACGGCGTGGACCGTCATATCACCAGCATTGCAGAGGGGGAGAGGTCCCTTGCGGAATGGGGCGTTGCTCTACCACCTCAACCTGACAGAGGCACCCCACCCGACCGCCGGCGGCCCACATGGAAGGTGCCGCACGACTGGAACGCAGCAGCTTCAGCTAAGTGACTTTCCCACAGACATACACGCTGCTTTCTCTTTTCTACGCAAGGGCACACCGGCCTGACACCTTTTTTTTTTTTAATTCTTTATTTTTGAAGTGCGCACAGTTACAACAGTTGCTTAGGAGGTACCCCAAAGGCAGTCCTCTAGCATGTTAGGCACAGTTTAAACAGGGGTAGACATAAGATCTTGCACACAATTTTTTTTTAGTTAAGGATATGAACAGTAATGATATACATTGCTTAGAAAGTTTGAAAACCTAACATATAAAAACATCGCTTTAGTTTTCTACGTAGTAGGTTAATATGCTGTGTCAGATGCTAGGCAGAAACATTAGACAGACAGTTTACACATTAAACACTCTAGTTTAAGACTATACTGCTAGGTCTGGTCTGAAAAAGCAAGTGTCAGGGGACCGGGTTAATGACACTGTTAAGAAAATACTTGCTGGAACGTGTTAGTTTATAGGTCCATCGTTTCGACCGCTGGTACCGCTGATAGTCCACTGGGCACACTGTCCTGTTGTAGTAAATATGCTGAGGATGCTGAGGATTCGGAGCTTGAGGAGGTCTCGTGGGCTTTTCCTTGTGGTTTGGGGCTGGTGGCGGAACGTTGAGGTTCGGAGTCTCGTGGTAGCGGTGGGTAGAACGCCGATCCTCGGCTTGTTATCTCTGCCACCAGTGCCGCCTCCGCAGCTTTCGCCTCTGTGGTGTTGGCAGGTTAGTGCGGTATGAATGTTGGCCCATGGGGGTCTCTCAGGCCGTTTCCCTCTGCCCGCTCGGTGTGCCTTGTCTGGCTCCGCTGTTTGCCCTGCCCAGTTGAGTTGTTGGGCCCAAAGGGTGTCGGAAATGATTCCCAGGACGTCTGGTGTACGGGTCTTAGGGCCTGCTGAGGCTGGTTGCGGCAACGACGGACCTCGTGCTGCAGAGCCGGGTGCGGTCGCCATCTTGAGCGACTTCTTTCCCGCATGTTGTGGAGGTGTTGCAGGGCTCGCAGGTTGTCCCCCGGTCCAAAGGGGGGGGGGGAGAGGTGGTTCGTGGGTGCCCCCTTGTCTGCCAGAGAACCGGGAGAGCGGCCGTCTCTCCTCGGCTCCCGCCCGCACAGGCCGCCAGCCTCGCTTAGATCCGCTTTGCCCCGGAGAGCCCAGTGACGGGTGTCCCTGTGTGCCAT
Organism: Pelobates fuscus; assembly: GCF_036172605.1. Taxonomy (NCBI): domain Eukaryota; kingdom Metazoa; phylum Chordata; class Amphibia; order Anura; family Pelobatidae; genus Pelobates; species Pelobates fuscus. The sequence continues at coordinate 296,946,741 of NC_086318.1, forward strand.
GCAGTCTCCTCAGTCCGAGTCTCGCGTGCAGCAGTCCCTGCGGTCGGGCAATGAACCCCAAATCTCGGCCTGACACCTTTACCAATTGGAGACTTTATTTGTTATGTCTTATTTTGCTTTTCCGCACCTTTTCCTCCACTGTTTTCTCTGTTTTTCCTTCTCTTTTACTTTTCTTAAGGGCAACCAACGGCTTATTGCAGAGCTTTCTCTATCTATGACACTAGCTCGGTTGTCGAGCAGAGAATAGATGACAGACTTGTTTATCGAGCCTCGCAGCTATGGCGGAACCCTGTATATCGGGTCCCCCCATGGCGGTGATGCCAGAGGTCTGGAACGTGTTCCACACCATGCACCTAAAGCTGCTCATGCGGGATGCCCCACGCTACAGGGAATATTGGCCTGCTGGTACCGCAGACATAACAAGACCCTACAACGCCCGCTTAGCTTAACCTTACTGAAATGCCAAAGCCACCTACTCAGAGACCAGAGCTCAGGGAACCAATGCCCCAGAGCAGACACAAACTCACGATAACTCAGAGGGCCGACCACTGTATGGTTAACCACATCTTCCCCCCCAGGCTCCAAAGAGCCATGTTCTCACCGTCCCAGCCGCAAGGCGCTCTCTCTGACGTTTTTTTGTACATAGTTTTTAACACCCAGTTACTCTACCGAGAGATTATCTCCTGGTACACACCCTTACCCCCCAAATCCCCAACCCCACTATTGTATCAACTATGGCGCACAACACCCAACGAAAAGCTACTAAAAACCACCAAACAGTCTGACCACACTACGACTCTGAGAAGGTCCTATTGCACGAGCCGTGCAAACCTGACATCCACCAATTCACCGATACCACAGGAGCTTAACCTTTCACTGCATCATCCCTATGACCAACACAGCAATGCACCACCGATACCCACGCGACAAACAACATGATGCAACCACTGCACCGCTTCTACCCCCTCAAACTATGAAGGACAATCGCCACATACTGAGCTCACCACAGCTGTCCACCTCCGTACACACAAATGACACTCACGATACTGTCCTTAAATGCTAAAGGCCTAAACTCACCTCACAAAAGACGACTAGCACTGGAAGAGGCAAAAAAAACATAAAGCCCAAATAGCGTTCTTCCAAGAAACACATTTCAAATGGGGCCATCGCCCCAAATTCAGTTCCAAATTGTTCCCCCATGACTACCACTCATGCTTCAAGAAAAAAAAGAGAGGGGTATGTATACTGATAAGTAAATCGGTAGCATTTTCATTAATTAAAAAAATAAGCGACAGACAGGGACGATACCTCCTGCTCCAGTGCCTCATTAATAATGAGCCATATACGTTTTTTAATATATACGGCCCACACACGAACCAGACAGAATTTCTGGATACAGTGTTTGCCCTGGCAAACTTTCACAAATTCGGGGAACTCATCATAAGGGGAGACACCAATTTCCTCCTAGACTGCACACTGGACACAACCTCAGCCCATAAACTTACCGCACCATCCGCACGTAGACTCAATAAAACTACCTCCTCACATTGCCACCAAATTCTAAACAATAACTTCCTAGATCCGTGGAGAATTCTCCATCCCTCAGAAAGAGACTACACGTTCCACTCACCCGTGCACAACACCTATACGAGGATAGGTTCCTCATTCCTTCTACGACAATACATAAAGTAGTAAAGACCCACATAGGCTTGATCACTTGGTCAGACCATGCCCCTATAACACTGACCATGGCGGAACAGTTCCCAGCATTGGGCAAAGGGTCCTGGAGACTGAACGACTCCCTGTTAATGGACACAACACTCACGGACCAACTGAGAACACACAACCCCCACACAACCCCTACGACACCAACTTTTAACATTACAGTCCAAACTCTGAGACATAGAACTAAAGAAAACGACCCATATGCTTAAGCGCTTTAAATATAATTTCTTTGCGCAAGGTAACAAAGCGGGGGCGTTGCTGGCAGCACGGCTCAAAGCCCGCACCGCCAACTCAAAAATAGCCTATATCACAGATGACTCGAAACGAAAACTCACGAACCCACAGGACATAGTGGATGCGTTTGCATCATACTATGGCAGGCTTTATAACCTTAAGGATAACCCCGAAACTACGCCACCCCCTGCATCTGCCATCGAGGATTTCTTGGGTAAGACAAACCTCCCCAAACTGACACCTGATGATATAATCTCCCTATCGGAACCATTTACTGTAGGGGAGATAATAAAAACAATTACGCAACTACCTAAACACAAATCACCCGACCCTGACGGCTACACTAATTTCTACTATCAAACTTTTGCATCCACCCTAGCACCCCACCTATTCACGCTATTTAACCACTGTTTTGAAAAAGGCTCACTGCCCCCTGAGATGCTGAAGGCCCACATTTCCACCCTCCCGAAACCAGGGAAATCCCCAACGCAATGCCCCAACTTCAGGCCCATCTCCTTACTCAATGGAGACGTCAAATTATATGCTAAGCTCCTAGCAAACCGCCTAGCCACCGTACTCCCAAAGCTCACGCATAATGACCAATCTGGCTTTGTGAAAACAAGACAAGGCTCAGACAACACCAGGAAAATCCTTAATATCCTCGCACACACACATACCACCCACGGAGAGGGCCTCCTCCTAGCGCTAGACGCGGAGAAGGCCTTCGACCGACTCAATTGGATTATATGAGAAGGGTCCTTCAAACATTCGGCTTTACCCCACCATTGCTTTCTGGAATTATGGCCTTATACAACAAACCCTCGGCACAAGTAGGGAATGCTGGTTTCCCGTCTACCCCCTTTAATATCACCAATGGGACCAGGCAGGGTTGCCCCCTCTCACCACTGTTATTTGTCCTCTGCTTGGAACCACTGGCATACGTCATCAGACACCACCCCAACATTAAGGGTATGTCAATAGGCCCATGTGCATACAAACTATCTATGTTCGCTGATGACATCTTCTTGACATTAAGCGACGTAGAAACATCCCTGCCAACCCTACTGAAACTTTTAAATGAGTATGGTAAATTGTCATACTATAAATTAAACCAAGCCAAAACCCAGGCCCTACCTGTAGGCCTACAGCGAACCACAACCGCAGGCCTTGTTCAGGAATATAGATTCGACTGGAGAAAAGACCACATCACATATTTAGGGGTTAAGATAGCACCCACAGCGGACCAAATATTTCACTATAACTATAAACCACTAATCCTACTATGCAAATCGGAATGTCACAGATGGAAACCAGTGAAATTGTCCTGGTTAGGCAGGATCAACACCATCAAAATGGTCCTACTCCCAAAGCTACTGTACACATTCCGCCTACTACACATACAAGTCCCGCCTTCCTTCTTTAAAACGCTCCAACAGATAATATCCCAATATATTTGGGACTCCAGAAAACCCAGGCTATCACACCGTACTCTAAACAAGCCACAGCACAAGGCGGAGTCGGTCTACCGGACGTACACGCCTACTATAAAGCAGCTATACTAGAGGCAGCGGTAAAACTGCACAATCACAAAGGAACGTACCAATGGGTAGACATGGAGGTCACCCACTCTGGCTCGACGCCCCTGGTTGATCTCCTGTGGACCCCGAAAATCTATCGGCCCAAGGACAAATCCCTCTTACCGACCACATTACTGACTCTACACCACTGAGACAATCTACGTCACAAATACGACAATACCCACAAATTTCATCCCCGCACGCCATTGACAACACTGAAAGCAATCTCGCCCTGGCTCTCACTACACTCATGGGTCAAACTGGGAATTACCCACATAGAACAAGTTATGCAAGGTGACCTCATTAAACCCTTCCCAGACCTACAGAAGGAATTCAAACTCACCAATTCTTCAGTGTTTCCCTACCTAAAACTCAAGAGCGTAATTCCATTACATGTAACACATGACCATGAGTCCCCCGACCCAGGCTCAAGGGCCGTAACAACACTGTATGACAGATGCTGGCAAACCCCCAACAAGCCCAAATCCCTATCCCTCTGTTATCAGTTGACCCTAGGGGCCACACCCATAGGCACCCCAAAATTTGTGACCCAATGGCTTACAGAGGGCGCTGGCTCGATAAGTAAAAATGAAGTGCTAGCAGCCCCGCGGGCCCTCACAGGCATTACACAGTGCTACTCCCATGTAGAGGCCCACAAAAAGCTGGTATATAGGTGGTACCTAACACCCCACAGACTCCACTCGATGTACAACACAGCTCCACCACACTGCTGGAGCTGCGGGACTGAACGAGGCACAATGCTCCACATTTGGTGGACGTGCCAACGAATACGACCTCTATGGGCAGAGGCACAGACCATTTTGCAGTCCCTAGGCATCCCATCGCCACCCCTAGATATCCACACAGGTTTGTTCCTCTCATACCCGCGTTCAACCCCAAAACACGTGAGACGTATAATGGCCATTGTTATCCTTGCAACACGTAATCTGATAGCAATTCAGTGGAAACAACCCCACTGTCCCCCCCGAACCCAACTACTAGATAAAATCCATCAGTATTACATGTATGAGAGCGTGTCAAACACGACTGTCGCCCAACAAAAAGTGTTCCAAACAGACTGGCATCATGGGTAGCTCTAAGAGACAGAACGACCAATGGTAACAATACTCTATGCCAATAAGGCACTAAACAGGAGCGATGATAACGTTGCCCCATGGCTAGCTAACCTCTCCCGCCACACGCAACAAACTCCAGAATTCTCGTCCCCAGCACTAACTCAGACAGAGCCGGATTGACCTATTCATAGACATTAGCATGGCCAAGTCGCAAACCCCGTTAGGCCCTATGGCCCATACGCTGTGGTCTCCATCCGCCATGGTTATATGTTGCCGTGCACCAAACTGTGCTGCGCTATATATTTCCCCCTCCTCCCCACCCACCCACCTCCTCCCCATTGTATCTTCCCAGTTGGAGGATCCTACAGGTCCGAGCATATAATATTAGGTACCAATGGTAGGTGGTCACCAAATCAAGATAGCAGATAGAACACTTAGGTGTGATGAATGAATCCTTGACATGCTATATGAAATAACTATAAGCGCACATACACGACGCAACCGAGAGAGTTTCTGAGGTCACCCTCTTGCCTCCTGCTACTCAGATTCCAAGATGAGACCACAAAAGATGACCCCCATTGTACATTGTGATAGCATTGCTTATTACGTGAATTGTGATTCCCCCCACCCCCCTCTTTCTTTCTGTACCCCATTTACCATATGAAAATAAAAATTGTCAATTGAAAAAAAAAAAGCAAGTATTTTGGTTGTCAGGCTATTCTATCTGGGACAGCTAGGAATGTTTAGATAGTGCTCTAATTAGAGCTAGATTTTTGATTATAGTATTTTTGAATCACCTGTGAATGTTAAAGCCAAGTGTGGCATTTGTTTACTTATTAAATAAAACTGCTCCTTTCTGAAATTTCAAGTCTGCGGCTGTTTATACCCAAGAGGCCTGTGTTGTTTTGGCTGGAAACAAGAATCCTGTGTGGTTGCGGTATCATTATATATATATATATATATATATATATATATATATATATTGCCGTAATGGTTAGATAACATATAATTAGTAATAACATATGAATAGTAATAATAACCAGCCGGCAATGCAGTAAGCCTGTAAAAAAGAGGGCAAAAGGAAGTGTACCATACATATACCATACAATACATCAATTATTTGGACAAGTCTTGAAAGGCTTGACGAATCTCTTTAACTGGTTCTGGGATATATAGAGTGTACGTGGATGATTTCCAGCGTTCCATGGCTTTAATGATGTGTGTTGGAGTGTTATTGGATGAGGGCCGAGGAGGCAGCCCCTATGCGAAAAGAGTGGCCTGAATAGTGATTTGAATTAATTACTGGTTAGTAGCATGCGAACGTACAGCATGAATTTAGATGTAGTGAGCGTGAAACCGAGTAGTTCGAGAAGTGGTTGGTGAGGTAATTTTTGGAAAGTGCTGAAATATGTGTCTAAAACAAGAACTGGACGCCATTTGATGTTGGGTAGAATGGTATATTAACTGGATGTCCCATCTGACTTGTTTTAGAACAGTCGAGTGACAGGATGTAGTGATCCTGGGTTTTAGTGATATTCCTAGTTGTAAGGAAATCTGTGTCCGTTAGATTGGTCAATGTGAATTCCCATGGTCTTAGAAAACCGTAAAAGGCTAAGTATATGTCTGTTTTGATTACTATATTTGTATGTGGTTCAAAAGGAGAAGCATCTAATAAATTGGATAGAGATTGGAATAGTTTACCTTGGATAGGTAGTCTCTTAGGGGGTAATATTTTGTCAGATTTATGTATCCCTTTCAGCAAGATTTTGATTTGGTAAGTGGATAAGAATCCTGTGATGTTAGGGTGAAGTATTAACATGTGATGTTGAATGACTGTTGTTAGGTAGAATTTGATAGTGTTATAAGGTAATTTTAGCTTAAGGTGGCAAAAGGAAGTGAAACCCAATAAAGACACCATTGCAAATTTTTTCATGAATATGGAAATGAGCAGTGAATTTGGTGAAAAGTATCAAGTGGTAGAGGTTCTGTGCGCGTGACAACAAAACATTTAATCTATTAACATGTCTTGAAATGGGGGGGGGGGGGGGGGCAGGAGTAGCTAGATGAGAGGCAGTGGGTAGAGTCTTGTGGAATGCCTGCAAGTTAGAGACCCCTGGGATGTGAATACATGTGAGAAAAAACTGGTGAGGGGCTGCCACCAGTTTCCTCAAAAACCTCATGATAATTAAAGAAGATGAGCGACCTTTGTTGACAATGTGGCAGGTAGCTAGGTTATCTGAGAAGCATCTGACCGTGCGACCAGCCCAGCCAGGCCCCAAGGTAACTGCTGCCGCCACAATAGGGTACAATTCAAATAAGGCAGAAGTCTTAGAAAAACCTGGTAGTGACTCTACTTCAACAGGCCAAGGACCCCAGAGCCAGTTATTGCCACAGATGGCTGCGAATCCTGTATTGGCCGCATCATCTGTCCAGATTGTCGGGGAACTGTCAGAGATTGGTGGGATAAACATTGCCTTCCCGTTCCATTGTAGCAAGGAATTGCGCCACATGCGCAAGTCTGCCGTCGCGTGAGGGTCCAAAATGATGCGTGAGTAGTCTAAGGAAAGGTGAGGGAACAAAGAACAGTTGTGAAATAAAAGATCTGCCTTGTGGAAAAATACTCATGGTAAATTGAGCGAGCCAAGCAGCCTTCCGGTTGCAGGAACCCAATTGTAAGTAAAGGTTGATACTAGACAAAGTTTGCTAAATTGTATCACAGGATACCATATTTACAGAGTCCAGTTGAATCCCCAAAAAATGAATAACCGTATCAAGGCCCCCAGTCTTTTGTGGGGAGACTGGTATCCCCAGGCATCCAAAAAGACCGATTGCAGCAGTAAGACTGTGAGGGGTTTGAGAGTTGTCTTCAATCGTGAGGAAATCGTCCAAGTAATGTATAACTGTCGGGCATCTGCACACATTAAGTAGCAACCAGCAGAGGGTTTCCACAAAATGTCAAATATTTTGGGGCTACTCTTGTAACCGAACGCGAGTCTGGTGAAAAAATAATATAGACCATGCCACTTAATGCTGTGGAAATGTCATAGTGAGGGGTGGATAGGAAGTAATTTAAACGCATTGACAATATCGGTTTTGCTGAGCCATGCCCCTGCCCCAGCTGAGAGAATGGCCCACATAGCATTGTCAATGGTGGAGTATTGTAAATAGAACTCCTCATAGGGGATGAGGGAGTTAAGACTAGGTACTGTGGAGGAATGTGGTGCCGAAAGGTCAATGATCAATCTACAATAGGATTTGTTCTCCATGAGGTGAAAGGGTGTGACCTAAAAGGGCCAAGAACAAATCCCTGTTCCTATTTAGTCTCAATCAGTTTGCCCATCGATTCTGGATTTCCTAAGGCCGACTGTAAATTGTTACATTCAAGCGTTCCAGATGACAAGTGAATGATACTCGTGTGAAACCCTCGTGACAATCCCTCAACTAAAAAGTGAAACAAGTGTCGTGAGTGGTGACTCCTTTACAGGTCAGAAAAACAAATAAAATATCAGTGAGGTAGGGCCTAGGGTACATTTTACTTGGGCACATGGGCTTAGCATGAGCCCGGAAACAATTATATAAAATGTTCAACAGTCTACATGCTCTAAATCCACATGTAGCTGCATTAAAATTATTGCAGATTTGTGACTTGCCCAAAAACACAATATCCCGACCGAGTTTATCCTTGATTATTTTGGTAGACTATAGAATTGCTACCATTTATACCTGTAGTTTGCCACTGTAATGTTCTGTGCATGCAGTTTGTATTAAATGTTTAATGTTTGTGACCAATATTTCATGTACACAGTTATTAAAATTTTGGGTGATAGAATTTGGTTTCTATACTTTTCAATTGTATAGAACACATGGCTACTCTACTCTCCCTCTTTCCTATGCTCCTCTGGCTGTAAATACCTTCATATAACTGTTCCATCTCCATCTCTGTTCTTCAGGCCTCACTTCACACCTTTCCAGAACCATCAATACTCAAGCTCTGCATTTCTCCTCAGCACTACCTGCCCACACAGGTTCCCTCTAAATTTATGGCATGCTCCCCAAGCTGTTTGAGATTCTCACTCAATTACATCTTCATTCCCTTTACACTTTACCAATAACGGAAACTATCTGTGAACTTCTTTTAGCCATTACTTCCAAATTTCCCCTGCTACTTGCTGTCTCAAATCCCCACTGTATCCTTTAGATTGTACGCTCACGGGCAATCTAGCTAAGCAATTTGTATAAAATAGCTTCAATAGCTAGATATCAGTTAACAGGCAGAGCCCTCTCTACCTTTTGTATTTGTCTGTGTATATTGTACGTCCTCCACTAATTGTACAGCGCTGCGGAATCTGTTGGCGCTTTATAAATACCAGTAATAACTAAATAAATGTACACATCCAGTTCCTCTCTCTTTTTGGAATAAATGAAACAAAAAACATCCCTATATATCCCGAAAGCCTGGATGAATTCAGGCAAAGATAACTTCTTACTCAACCTCGAGTCCCTTGCTCTGAGCACCACTGAAATATCCCAATACGCATACGTCCTATTCTCAATAACATCCTCGGATTCAATAAGGAGCAAAACCAGGTTAACATCCTTGCCTCCCAGGATGTCCTTTTTTAAGATGAGCTGGAACCATATGCGATGGGTGTATAGCCTCAGGGGCTCTCAGTGGAGTGACAGAGTTACCCGGGTGCAGATGCTGCTGGCAGAGCAACCGTTGGTCTAGAGCTGGCAGTTTCCAAATGCTCCAACCTATCGTTTATTAGTCCAATGGATGATAGTAAAGAGGCCATCATGGCTTACACATCAAGCGGCTGGAATGCACTAGGCCCCTCCCCAGCATTAGAGGTGTCGGTGTTAACATCTAGAAGCTTGAACAACTCTTCCTGGCAGTAGCTGGGAATGGAATATGCCTCCTGCGGAGTTCAGCAGTGATTGTGGTACTGTCCACGATCTGAGCGATGACGGGCTAGCTGCATCTGCTCCACGGGAAGGAGCATCAGACCTAACTGCGGTGCTGAGAAGGGACAGTTCATCAGGGACATCAGGAGCCTGGGACATACTGAAATATAAGAGCACCATTTAGTGTGAAACCCAATCAGTACTTGCAGACTAGTTATTGCCATGTGGTGAAACAATTCCACTAATAGGTGACAGGTGAGGCCCTGCTAGTTGCCAAGTTTAACAGCTGTCTGCAAAATTGGCCATGCTTCTCTGTTTGATATCATGCAAACGGGTTTCAGACGTCTGAGCACTTGACATTGACGCACGTTCGTTTACTCCTACAGGAGTTTCTTTTAATATTTCTGGACATACAAAATCATTGATTTACTATCCCCTCATTTCCTCACAATGTTAAACTCTACCCAGTGGCCTGTCTCCAAGAATATGAAAAACAGACTCAGTGATCCAACGTGTAACGAGTTGTTATTGGCGCTTAGCCTACCACATCACCCTGTATCTACAGTGATATTAGCCCGCTGGGTAAAATGGATAATGTCTTTGGCTAACATAGATTCATCCATCTATGGTGCACATTCTACTAGAGGGGCCATGGCTTCAAAAGCTTTCAACCTGATCTGTAAACTGGAAGACCTTCTTCGGATGGCAGATTGGTCTTGTGAATCAACATTTAAGGAATATTATTTTCGCCCTAAAGAACATTTCTCCTCTACGGTTATTTCACAGCTTAGAACTAGCATAATATGAGCCTCCATGTACTTAATAAAATTACCAGATTTCACACCCTAGGTACACTGTGGGTAGTGAGTTGTAAATGTCTAGTATGCTTTAAGAGTTGGTTATTTATTTTCATGACTTAGTTACCTACAATATGATTAACTTAACATAGTGAATATTATTCAGTTTAATCACTACTGATAACATGGGTAATATTCTCTTGGAGCATATTTTACCATTTGTTCTCTCTGTTCATTACAGCTTGAAACTTTACGATGGCTCTCATCAGGACCGATTTCATCCACAGTTACAACGGATGTGTTCAAAAGGATCCGTTCCCTCGAAAGATGTTGCCTCACAGACAACAACTGTTCAACTGTCTGGTTGTGTTGAGTCAGTCATTTTGTTTCTGGTTCTTCTCGTTGACTATTGGCATCACCAAGAAAGAGTGGCTTAGGGTCACATGGGACTATATGGAATGCAGACTAATCTCATAGCATATGATGTTATGGTTAACCCTCTGAGGGTATTTTTTTTTCTATGAATATCTTAATATCCTTTCTTTGCTGCTGAGGAATAAAAAAAAAAAGAGATAAAGCATAATATTCACCTCAGTGTCCTTAATAAAATCATGACTATACATCATGTAAATAGTGAAATCTGGTAATTTTCTTATGCAGTATAATTATAACCATCTGGAAGAATGGGGTCTATTTACTTTTATTTTCCATGCTTCCTCAATGTAAGTTGTCAAACCGTTTTAAGACTGATTTAATGTCTTACCTTAGGTTTGCCAAGTGCCACTCCCTGCCTTCAGTGCAGGGCTTAACCCCTTAAGGACCAAACTTCTGGAATAAAAGGGAATCATGACAGGTCACACATGTCATGTGTCCTTAAGGGGTTAAACTCATTACCTGAGAGTGATCAGCCAAAGACTGGCCCTGCCCTCCTATAGAGGAGAATCTGGGCACTGCTGGCACCAAAACCAGTCCAGTACAGTACAGAGTAGTAGTTATTTTGCTTGTTCTTTTAACAACTTGAATAATGTTATCCTGCATGCTCTATGCTTATTCCCACTTGTAAACATATCATGTTTTCATATCCTTTATCTTCAGCTCTTTTCCACATAATTTTCCTCCTTTTATTTTTCCCAATATTTCTTCATTTTCATTTCAATGTCTTTTTGGCAGGTGCCTCAAACCTACCTACCACACTTGATTTTAGGATATGCTGATGCCAGGGCACATTCCTCCTTTGTCATATATTTATCCATAGGCTTGCCCATGCACATGTTCTTCCCCTCCCTGCCGACTATACATGTCTTGATTAAAATATATCTTTATCAATTCTAAGTACACTTTCCTAATGCCTCAGATTATTGCTGATGTATTCACCAATGAAACCCAGTGTGTGTAATCTATCAAGGTTGAGTGTATAGAGCAGTGGCCCCTAAACCAGTCCTCATGGACCACTAACAGTCCAAGATTTATGTATTTCCATTTTTTTTTTTTTTTATTCAAATGGAGACACTGACAAAACCTGGACTATTGGTGGTCCATGAGGGCTGGGTTAGGGTCCACTGGTATAGATAACATTATGCTGCTCTTACACCCATAAGATATCTGTTGCATTGATCCACGAGACCCACTATGCTGTTTCCTCTTTTAAAAGGCATTATCCCACAGGTTAATTTTGTAATGCATTTTATTTACGAAATTTTAAACGGCACAGTCTGTGGAGTTTGCATAATTTAGGTGGAAAGGGGGCAGGAAAAGGTGAGTTTAACTTAGCCTGTCCTTTGAAGGCATCTTCTTCTTGTGGCACTTCAGCATGCATTAGAGTACAGCACTGAGGTCTACAGCAGATCCCGCGGAATCCTCAACACATAGAGCCAAGTCCCGGCAGCTGTCACTGGTGATGGCTGGGGGATTGACACTTCTAGACAGTGGTAGCTCCACCTAGTGTCAGGCGTAGGAAAAATTGTGATGACAAAGCAGTTCCTACTTTGTCTCACTATAACTTTTGAAGGAATTTCAATGAAAGATTTTATCTTTGTGAAATACTAATTTTTCAGGGGAAAGAGTGACAGTGACAAAAAAAAGAAAATAATATAAATATATATTTTACCATGCTTGTGCCTGCCCCGACACTCTTGTCTAATCTATTGTTTTTTCATAGAGAAGCATAGGAGATTAAAAGCACGGCGTGCCCAATTACATGCTGGAATCCAATAGGTGATACCTGTGATCAGGATCAGTATTTAAGGATGGTAGCAGTCCTCACAGATCCATCACAAACAGAATCTGACTTGGTTGTTGCAAGAAGACAGTCACTAGAGGTAAGTTTAACCATGCAACAAAAACATTGCTCTAGTTACAAAATGGCAAGGTTTTACATCGAAAAAACTAAACCGACAGGGCCCCTGCACCCAGATGATTTCATTAAAACGGAAAAGCAAATACTTTTAAACAAATATACAAACCAAAATAAAGCAAGAAAAATGTTGACCAAGTTTATAAAGATTGTACAGATTGTACTGTTGAAAATGCATCTCAACGGGAATTTCTTCAGCCTACCACCAACATCATTCCTCTTACTCACCAATCTCCTTTTCAAACCACTATTGACAAAAACCAGGTGCAAAGTGAAGTGATCTTCCAACTGCACATGTGTAAATCATGGTAGGAATGCCCAATGCACTTTTCCAGCAATTATACGAATAGGACACCGGTTTATTAGACAGTATCCCACCCTTGTAGAGAGGTTGGAAAGCATAAGAAATAAGAAGCAGTAAAATATTGGACTTTTTCTTTTTCTTTTTTTAAACCTGCAGAAAATCAAAGCAAAAAATCCCTTTTGAATGGACAGTTGTCTCCTAATGATGCATGTCCCTTTAATATGAAGTGGTCATGGAATAATAAGGCATGTTAAGGAAGCTTAAATACTTAAGCATGTTCAGGTAAAAAAAAAAAAAAAAACACTTCATTTTATACCTTAAATGTGAAATTCTCACAACACATGGGGCGGGGTGGTCCGCCAGGATAGATAAAGTTGACAAAGAATGATAACAGGTCACTGGCATTGTCTAGCCATTCCAGTGGGAATATTGCCGCCATTGTCACCTACCCACACACTAATGAATGGCATTTATATTGCACCCACTTGATCAACAGAGCTTTTAAAAAAAATGATGCACGTGGGGAGCAAAGGCTATCTCGATCATACAGAAGAGCTACTGTAGATCAATTTGCAGAAAAGCAAACCGGTTTTCCTTGCACTAGAGGTTTAATAGGTACGCGCCCTCCTGCGCAGGGCCCCTTCAGCCACTTACCTGAATCCAGCACCATCTGAATCTTGGCGCTCGGTCAGGCTCTGCCCACACTCCTCCCTTGCCGCTGAGACATTATGCATATGGCCGCGTGCGCATTAGACCTCCCAACAGAAAAGCGTTATTCAATGCTTTCCTATGGGGAAAATCTGACGCTGGAGGCTCATGAAAATGTCCAGCGTCAGATAACGGACCAAAAGTCAGTTTAGATTCCAGTGGCTGTTAGGAAGATAGCAACTAGAGGTGTATTTTTAGCCTCTCAGTGTAAACACTACTGTTTTTACAAAATAGCAATGTTTTACATTAAAATGACAGGACCACTACACCCACACCACTTTATTGAGATGAAGTGGTCTAGACTAATTTTGTGGTCCTTTTATAATTAACATTAAAAATAGGAACTATAAAACAAAGACTCATTTGCTGTAATGAAGATTTGTGCTGACCTGGAGGATGTGATTAGTTATGTACCATTAGGAAGACGACGAAGAAAAAAATCTGCACAATAAAAAAGTGTTAGCTCACAATGTTTTAAAGCAAACAATGCTGTATTGATATTATTATGATCAACATATCCAGTGTTTGTGTTTTTTTTTGTCCATCCCTTATAACATATAAATGGATTTACTCATTCATTCAACTAAAACACCTAGCTTACTCCAACTGCTAGGCTAGGAATACTGTTGCAGTTATTGAAAAGGAACTCTCAACAAGATAAGATAATCCAAAAAAAATAAAACATCTAAAAATAATGCTATAAATTCCACACTTCTAACAAAGGAGGAAATATTTATAGCAAAGGAGGTCTAATAGCAAAAATAACCATCTGGGCTAAGATTCATTTTGCTTTTTGCCTTGAAATTTGGACCTCTGGGTTTGGGTTTCCTCATGTTGCATTCTCTTTCCATCTACAGTCATAGAAGGCAGAACCACATTTTTTGGCATCTTATCAGTGTGCATGATGAAGCTGGCTAAATTAGACAGCACTGCTGAAATCTCTGAAAGTTTCTCAAAAGACTGTTGTTCCAAAGTTAAAACACGCCTTGTCAAGGATGTGTTGTCTTTGTGCATTTCCTTTAGCATGGTTTCCATCTTGCAACAGGAGGATCTGCATATTTTTCGTCTCTTTCTTGTGTGCCCTTTAAATAGACAAATATAATTCAAGTAGTAAATATAGACACTTTCATAGCAAAACAAAATCATAGTCATGTTTATTTTAAATAAATATTCATGTGATGCTCGGTTTTCTTTTAACCCCTTTAGGACACATGACATGTGTGACATGTCATGATTCCCTTTTATTCCAGAAGTTTGGTCCTTAAGGGGTTAAATGCACATTACGGATTTAGCAATTGACATCATGAGTCAAATTCGGTCCCCAGATAAGCCCGGGACCACAAAAATAGACAAACAAAATCAAAACAGAAGCTTTGGGAGTCATGTATAAATATGTTGTATCCTGAAAAGTGGGGCAGTTACCATAGAAACCAGTAGACGCACAGAACTTGTGACACCACCCCTTTTCCAGGTTTATCATTTCAGAACAGATATGTGTTGTAAATTTCTCCTCCTCTGCCCACTCTACTTCACTTTACTGACTGACAGACAAAGGGCACAGTGTACAACAGTGATTGAGAGAAAGTTAAGGTGCACAGCATCATGATAGAGGCAAATACAGTGGTGTGGGATTCTTCACTTAAACATATAATAGACAAGTAAAGATGCTAGAAATTATTACAATCTGAGTGACATGTTGGACACCCCAGGAAGAAAGTCCAGAACATATAATTTGAAAGCCTCATATTTAGCCTTGTAACTTTCCAAAACACTGTAAAACCAGAACATGGTGGGCACTGGGAGACTTTGCTGAACACAAATATGAGTTTTTTAAAACAGCAATATGTATAATGATAATAATATCATCAGTAAAAGGGCAGTTTGGGTGTGAAAAATGCAAAAACGAATATGAACACTAACTTTGATCAAGTTTTGTGAGTAAGTGGCTCTTAACAAAAAAAAAACCAAAAAACTGGACATACCCCATTTTTAATACTATGAGTTGTCTATTTTTGCAAATGGTATGCAAAATCAAAACAAACCCTAGAAGTTGACTATATGTCTGCTCAACCATAATTCACATTGTTTCACTTTAACACTGATATATAATTTTGTTCAGGAGAAACGGGGCTTTCATTTCACATCCAATATTTTTATAGGAAACAATTTAATAGGAATAAAAACTGAAGAAAAATAACCCCATTTCTTAATTTCTCACTTTTTTTATTTTTATTTAGTCACACGTGGCTGTTTATGTAATACTGTTTGCTTTTACTGCAATAAAATACACATATTTGTGTTCAGTGATGTCTCACGAGTACAACAGTACATCCTCACGTACACGGAAAGTTAAAGGGTCAAATATAAGGCTTTCCCCTTTCCAGTTTTTACACATTGAAATTTGCCAGATTGGCTATGTTGCCTTTGAGACCACATGGCAGCGCAGGAATGAAAATTACCCTCACCATAGCATACCATTTGGAAAAGTAGACAACCCAGGGTATTTAAAATAGGGTATTTCCAGTCTTTCTTAGTAGCCACAGTTAGCATTCATATTTGTTTTAAAAAAATAAAAATAATTTCAACCAAAACTGCACTCTCACTGATAACATCATCGTTAACTGATTTAAAAACACTCATATTTATATGCAGCGAAGTCTGACTAGTAAATCAGTAGCCCCCCAGACCTGCATGTACAGGTTTTAACGTGTGCCGGAACATTACAGGGCTAAATATAGGGCTTGCAAATTGAATTTTATGAACTTTCTGCCTGGATTGTCAGACAGGTCCCTCAAATTATAATTGGTAAAATCACATAATTATGTATGTACACTTTCATTCAAAGTGTATTTTTATATTAATATATGTGAGCATTAACAATACACATTTACAGCAGAAGCGGAGTGTTGGGAAGTATCCCGGAGGCTCCAAGCCTCAAAGCCGTTACAGCGTTTTATACCGCCACAACAGCTTTAAAGACCTTTAAATGTGGAACAGCATTAAATGCCTTAACAGCGTCATGGGGTTAATGAGAAGATAATGCAGGGC
Source organism: Pelobates fuscus (assembly GCF_036172605.1). Taxonomy (NCBI): domain Eukaryota; kingdom Metazoa; phylum Chordata; class Amphibia; order Anura; family Pelobatidae; genus Pelobates; species Pelobates fuscus. The sequence continues at coordinate 296,963,468 of NC_086318.1, forward strand.
CATCTTAAAGTATAGGAAAAAAAAATAAACCTTTTTACAGCTAACTTGCTTATCCAAGAATATACACGGCTTCCTCAAGTTGTACAAAAAAATATTCTCATATTTGTCATTAGAAAGTTATTTTTAGTTCGCTTTAAAAGATTTAGTATATGGATGCTTAACGATCACACTGTGTATTGTGTATATTATACTACTGCATACATATCATGATATTTTATGTAATGACATCATGAAAGTTTCTATGGGCGATAATCTTGATTTGCCTTACCAGAGTTTATGGAGCCAGCCCGGTTTTCATCTGCGTCTTCAGATCCACTGTAATCCATTATAAATTCTGTTTCCTATGATTTGTAATAGTACAGGATACATACGCATTAGACCACACTCGTCACAGGATAGAGGAGGGGATGGGAAGGTGGCCGAGCACCAGGGGACATCGGCACAGGGAAAAGAGGGGTCGCGGGGGTGCGGTAGTGCCAGGAATACGGCTTTGTATTCCTGGCACTACAGTATCCTTTTAATGTTGTGCTGTTGAGGTATTCTCTCACGCAATTTACATAGCCTGGATTGTAAATAGACTAGTGTCTATGAAACCACAGTTTGTAAGAGAGAGTAATCATCCTGAAACATGGAAGCATATAATATGGTCAGGTTTGAGTGATATACCTGTCCATTAAAGGAGACTATAGGCAACCAGACCACTACAGCTCACTGAAGTGGTCTTGGTGGAGTGTCCCAATCACCCTTATTCCTGCAGTGTAAGCATTGCAGTTTGAGAAACGGCAATGATTGTATTACAGGACTAAGACTGCCTCTAGTTGCCGTCAGACAAGCACTTTCTGTTGGTTAAGCAACATTTGGTCTGCATGAAGACACCCAGCGCCAGTTACATACCCATAGGAAAGCCTTGAAGCAATGTTTTCCTGTGGGGATGGTGTAATGCGCTTGCGGCGCATGCGCATCAGTCCTCTCACCCTTTTCAGATGACTGAGGAGGCAGAGCACTGATCCAGCACCGCGCTCCCGATTGGGTAAGTGTAAAAAGGTTTCTAACTCATTCTATGCCCAGAGGAAACTAGAGTGTAAGGAATACAGATTTGTACCCCTTACACTATAAAATCCCTTCAAAATGGCCTCATATTTCTTGGTTGTTATTAAAATTAAATTAAAAAAAAAAAAAAAAGAAATATTACTGAATCGAATAGTTTCTATAGGTTAGGAAATATATGTGTTTTTTTAATATATTCTTTTCAAAGCAAGCAATGGGTAAAGATAGCAAAGTTCTTAAAGTAGAGCAATAAACAAAGAAATTAACTGAATATTTAGACAGATTGCTCACTTTCACAACTTAACTTCGAGTTTATAAATAAGCCTCACATTAAGGAATATTTATCAAAGAGTTTTGCTCTGCAAAAATGGTGCAAAGTATTAAAACGGAGGCAATCACCACAGAAACCATAAGGTAATTTCCTTTTACATCTTTCCACTTCTCAGAACAAAATCTTGATAATTCTTCCCTGTAGTTATTAGACAATTGGCTACGGTTTATTGGTATGTTAACCATCATATTTACATGCAAACAAAACATTTCAATATGCAGGATATATTACTTTGCAATAATAATAATAAAAAGTAACAAGAACAAAAATAATAATCTAGATCAAAATGCTCAATGTTCTGTTGGTTGCTCTTTATTTAAAAACGATAAAAAAAAACAACAAGAACACAATTCAGGCATAAAGATCTCAAACTGGAGAAACTTATTTTATTCTTATTCAAATTTTATGATCTTTTGAAACACAACTGCTTTTTCTCCACAACATCTACATTATTACAAGTTATATTATCAAAATCATACTTACAGAATCTTGATGCTCTGCCTTGCTCTCCATTTTTATTTTCTTTATTTTGCTTCTGTCAGAAGGCTTTGAACTGTAAGAAGAATAAATAAATAAATGGTCACATTGTATGGTGTTGGAATAAAAAACAAACCTTAGAGTAAAATCGCATAATATTACCATTTACAAACATATGTGGTACCTACTTTAAACCCCACCAGAAGGACAACAGTTCAAGTGGTCCCTTCCATGATTTAAAGGGACACTATAGTCACCAGAACAACTACAGCTTATTGAATTTGTTCTGGTGAGTAGAATCATTACCTTCAGGCTTTTTGCTGTAAACACGGTCTTTTCAGAGAAAATGCAGTGTTTACATTTACAGCCTAGTGATAACTTCACTGGCCTTAGATAGCTGTTCGAGATCCTTCCTGGGTCATGGCTGCCTAAAATGCATCCAAACATTCAGTATCTGCACCCTCTGCATGCATAAACCGAACTTTCCGCATAGAGATGCGTTGATTCATTTAATCTCTATGAGGAGATGCTGATTGGCCAGGGCTATGTTTGAAAAGTGCTGCCTCTGCCCCTGATCTGCCTCTTTGTCAGTCTCAGCCAATCCTACGGGGAAGCATTGTGATTGGATCAGGCTACCACTTCTTATGATGCAGGCAGGTCTAAAGGAAACAGGGACATGTAAGCAGCTGCAGACTTTAATACAGGTACGATTTTACTATTTTTAGGGAGGCATGTGGTGGGAAGGGGGGCTAGATGGTGGTTTTAACCCTATAGGGTCAGGAATACAAGTTTGTGTTCCTGACCCTATAGTGCTCCTTTAAACCTGTGATCTTGGTGTTATACACAAATGTTGCAACATGCATATTAGCCCATAGAGCAGTTTTACCACCCCTGAACATAGCTAAAAGATGGTCTTACACACATCCAAGCTATTTTTTTTGTATGGAATGTATCCTAGAGTAAGTTGCTACCTGATATAGCAAAGTACTTTCTGAGAATTGTCAAGTAGGAGGATAATGTTCATGCAAAATAAAGTTTTATAATTACATCTATCTCCTAGTCTAGTGTGAGAAAATGCTGTCAAAAGGTTAACTTCACTACATTCACTGTAGTAAATAACACCACTAAAGTTTTTGCACCTGATTTACACCCCCCACCCCTCCCAGTAGAGGAGTAGAGGAGTAGAGGAGGGAGAAAGAAGAAGAAAAAAAAATTCTCGCCCATATCAAGTCTAGAAAAGACACAAGCAATATAAACAAGGACAGGGCTTTATGTGCAATCACGAAATAAGGTAAATACTGTACATGTATCCAAGTTTAAATCTTGTTTACCACTAATGCCCGATGAATGGTTTTTGCAATTTGTAACACTTGGTTCTGGTTCAACTTACATGTAATGCTTGCCTCTTCTGTCACACCTTTCCAATCTGCAGTTTTTCTCGTGCATCCTTCTATACAGCGGCTTGTGAAGCTGCCTGAATTAGTGACCCATATTCCACAGCATTCAACTGTGCATACAGCAATGGTTGTAATCTGCAAATATGGGGCAGTACAGCTTCATTGACAGCTGGTACTGAAGCTACTGTAAGGTATTACCTTACAGTAGTAGTTTTAGACATGTTTTTCTCTCCATCTTTATTTTTATAGCTTTGAATAGCAAACATCTGAAAAACAGAATTCAGATGTACGGGTTTTCAAGAAAATTCACAGTTCTCCTATACAGAGTATTGGGAAGACCTTGACTCATTCCAAAAATTCAACAACGTCTTCGTTATTGCAAAAGCAGTGCAGAATCAAGAGGCCTGCTGAAAACAAGTATCACACAAAGCGTTCTCTTCATTTTTAAAATGTAATATTTCTAAAACACACGTTAAAAAAAAACAACAACCAAAAAACAAGTCTGTAGTGTCCATTTAATACAATGTTAATGTTATATAGGAATAGCAGTTTTATCGGTAAAAAGAACATCTGCCCAAAGACCAGCAATTCCCCAGGTCCGGCAAAAAACATATTGCAATGAAAACTTAATCTCCTTGAGTGCTTTCATGTGCTGATGTACATGGGGAAGTGCGAGGTGAGGTGTACGAGATGAGGGCAGCGATTCCTCCTCTTCTGTGGAGGCTTCGGGTGAGTAGCAGGCCTCAGACGCCATCTTAGGTCTCCGTGGGGGCTCTAAGGCTCGGGTTGCCTAGGCGTAGCTGAGCCCTGATTCTTTTTGTTTTTCATCCCCATCATCTCTGCTTGGGGGTATCTTGTCTCGGTTGTATTGTTTTATGTTTTCCCGTGGATTTAAGCTTTAATGTTTATGTTTCGAGCGGAGCTCTGAGGAGATGTCCGCTCGGTTCAGCTGCTGGCCACGCCCCTCCGTATTTGCACTTTTAAAGCGGCACTGTCATGCCGAATCCCGTTTTTTTTTTAACCCCCCTCCCGCCTCCACTACATCCAATTGACCCCTTAGGTCACCCCCAAATGCCCCTAAGCCCCCCATATTACCTATTTTTTATTCTTTTTCTTCTGCCCCAATCTTTATTCAGGCCGCCGCCATCTTTGTGTGGGTAGGTGAAGTCCCTGAGTCATCTGCCCACACTAGATAGCCTGTGAGATTCCCGCACATGCCCAGTGAAACACCTGGACATGCGAACGGGAATTTCACCTATTCATTCATTCATCAGACAGACGAATGAATGAATAGAAAAAATCAAACGAACAAACAAACACCGAATATCAGTGTTGTTTGTTCATTCAGTTTATTACAAGGAGGGAGCTACCGGCGTGCAGCTCCCTCCTTGTAATATGTAAAGACAGAAGCGGCAGGGAGCTGTGCTCCCCACCACTTCATAAGCCCCCCAGCCCCCCCCCCTTACTCTCTGGGGGTCAATATGGGGGTCAATATGACCCCCATAATAGCATAAGGGAGATTAAAATCCTGTGGCTGCTCACTGTAAAAAATAAAAATGGTAATAAGGGGGGGGGGGGGGGGGGGGGGGACCACCTACTGTCCTCCCCCCGGCCCCCACCCCTGGGCGGCGGGTGGGGGGGGACCTACTGTCCTCCCGCCCTGGCACCCACCCCTGTGCGGTGGGTGGGTGGGGGCCCTAATAAAACAATAAGGGGGGGGGGACCTACTGCCCTCCCCCCTGGCCCCCACCCCTGAGCGGTGGGTGGGTGGGGGGAACGTACTGTCGTCCCCCCCCTGGCCCCCACCCCTGCGCGGTGGCCCTAATAAAACAATAAGGGGGGGGACCTACTGTCCTCCCCCCTGAGCGGTGGGGGCCCTAAATGAAATACCCCCCCCCCCAATCAAGGTGACTAGGGGTCCCAAGCCCCTAGTCACCTCCCCCCCCCCCCCAAAACAAACTATCCCCTACCTACCCCCCTCACCCTAAAAATAGTGAGGGGGAATAAAATAACTAGCCTGTAAAAAAAAGAAAATTAAACTTACCATTTGAAGTCTTCTTTTTTCTAAAATCTTCTTATATTCAGCCCCCAAAAGGCCAAATAAAAATCCATCATACCCGTCGAACTAAAAATAAAATAAAAAACCCGAGCGCAAAAAAAAGAATCCATCTTCTGATTGGTGGGTTTAAGCCAATCAGAGTGCTCTGTGTCATTTTACAAGCATGGGAAAGTTCTTTGGAATTTTCCCACGCTTGTAAAATGACAGAGCACTGTGATTGGATGGCTTGAAATCCATCCAATCACAGTGCTCTGTGTCATTTTACACAGCGTGGGAAAGTTCTTTGGAATTAAACCCACCAATCAGAGTGTTCTTAGCCTAATTGCAGGGCGGGGCAAGGCTTTATAAGCCTTCCCCCACCCTGCGGAGCTCAGTCTGCGCGGAGCCCTCCATGGGTGAAGATGGAATATTTTTTTTGCGCTCGGGTTTATTTTATTTTATTTTTAGTTCGACTGGTATGATGGATTTTTATTTGGCCTTTTTGGGGGCTGAATATAAGAAGATTTTAGAAAAAAGAAGACGTCAAATGGTAAGTTTAATTTTCTTTTTTTTACAGGTTAGTTATTTTATTCCCCCCTCACTATTTTTAGGATGAGGGGGGTAGGTAGGGGATAGTTTGTTTTGGGTGGGGGGGGGAGGTGACTAGGGGCTTGGGACCCCTAGTCACCTTGATTGGGGGGGGGGGGGGGTGGGTGTTTCATTTAGGGCTCCCACCCACCACTCAGGGGTGGGGGCCGGGGGGGGGGGGAGAGGACAGTAGATCCCCCCCCCCTTATTGTTTTATTAGGGCCCCCACCCACCGCGCAGGGGTGGGGGGAGGAAAATAGTTCCCCCCCCCATCTTTATTAAGGGCCCCCACCCACCGCTCAGGGGTGGGGGCTGGGGGGGGGGGGAGGACAGTAGGTCCCCCCCTTATTGTTTTAGTAGGGCCCCCACCCACCGCGCAGGGGTTGGGGCCAGGGGGGGGGAGGACAGTATGTCCTCCCCCTTATTGTTTTATTAGGACCCCCACCCACCGCTCAGGGGTGGGGGCCGGGGGGGGGTGGAGGACAGTAGGTTCCCCCCCCTTATTGTTTTATTAGGACCCCCACCCACCGCTCAGGGGTGGGGGCCAGGGGGGGAGGACAATAGTTTCCCCCCCCCATCTTTATTAAGGGCCCCCACCCACCGCTCAGGGGTGGGGGCCGGGGGGGGGGAGGACAGTAGGTCCTCCCCCTTATTGTTTTATTAGGACCCCCACCCACCGCTCAGGGGTGGGGGCCGGGGGGGGGGGGGGGGAGGACAGTAGGTCCCCCCCATTATTGTTTTAGTAGGGCCCCCACCCACCGCGCAGGGGTGGGGGCCAGGGGGGAGGACAGTAGATCCCCCCCCCTTATTGTTTTATTAGGGCCCCCACCCACCGCGCAGGGGTGGGGGCCAGGGGGGGGGGGAGGACAATAGTTTCCCCCCCATCTTTATTAAGGGCCCCCACCCACCGCTCAGGGGTGGGGGCCGGGGGGGGGAGGACAGTAGGTCCTCCCCCTTATTGTTTTATTAGGACCCCCACCCACCGCTCAGGGGTGGGGGCCGGGGGGGGGGGGGAGGACAGTAGGTTCCCCCCCTTATTGTTTTATTAGGACCCCCACCCACCGCTCAGGGGTGGGGGCCGGGGGGGGGGGGAGAGGACAGTAGATCCCCCCCCCCCTTATTGTTTTATTAGGGCCCCCACCCACCGCGCAGGGGTGGGGGCCAGGGGGGGGGGGAGGACAATAGTTTTCCCCCCCATCTTTATTAAGGGCCCCCACCCACCGCTCAGGGGTGGGGGCTGGGGGGGGAGGACAGTAGGTCCTCCCCCTTATTGTTTTATTAGGACCCCCACCCACCGCTCAGGGGTGGGGGCGAGGACAGTAGGTTCCCCCCCTTATTGTTTTATTAGGACCCCCACCCACCACTCAGGGGTGGGGGCTCGGGGGGGGGAAGGACAGTAGGTTCCCCCCCCTTATTGTTTTATTGGGACCCCCACCCACCGCTCAGGGGTGGGGGACAGGGGGGGGGGAGGACAATAGTTTCCCCCCCATCTTTATTAAGGGCCCCCACCGCTCAGGGGTGGGGGCCGGGGGGGGGGGGAGGACAGTAGGTCCCCCCCATTATTGTTTTAGTAGGGCCCCCAACCACCGCGCAGGGGTGGGGGCCAGGGGGGAGGACAGTAGATCCCCCCCCCTTATTGTTTTATTAGGGCCCCCACCCACCGCGCAGGGGTGGGGGCCAGGGGGGGGGAGGACAATAGTTTCCTCCCCATCTTTATTAAGGGCCCCCACCCACCGCTCAGGGGTGGGGGCCGGGGGGGGAGGACAGTAGGTCCTCCCCCTTATTGTTTTATTAGGACCCCCACCCACCGCTCAGGGGTGGGGGCCGGGGGGGGGGGAGGACAGTAGGTTCCCCCCCTTATTGTTTTATTAGGACCCCCACCCACCGCTCAGGGGTGGGGGCGAGAGTAGATCCCCCCCCCTTATTGTTTTATTAGGGCCCCCACGCACCGCGCAGGGGTGGGGGCCAGGGGGGGGAGGACAATAGTTCCCCCCCCATCTTTATTAAGGGCCCCCACCCACCGCTCAGGGGTGGGGGCCGGGGGGGGGGGGAGGACAGTAGGTCCCCCCCATTATTGTTTTAGTAGGGCCCCCACCCACCGCTCAGGGGTGGGGGCCGGGGGGAGAGGACAGTAGATCCCCCCCCCTTATTGTTTTATTAGGGCCCCCACCCACCGCGCAGGGGTGGGGGCCAGGGGGGGAGGACAATAGTTTCCTCCCCATCTTTATTAAGGGCCCCCACCCACCGCTCAGGGGTGGGGGCCGGGGGGGGAGGACAGTAGGTCCTCCCCCTTATTGTTTTATTAGGACCCCCACCCACCGCTCAGGGGTGGGGGCCGGGGGGGGGGAGAGGACAGTAGATCCCCCCCCCTTATTGTTTTATTAGGGCCCCCACCCACCGCGCAGGGGTGGGGGCCAGGGGGGGGGGAGGACAATAGTTTCCTCCCCATCTTTATTAAGGGCCCCCACCCACCGCTCAGGGGTGGGGGCCGGGGGGGGAGGACAGTAGGTCCTCCCCCTTATTGTTTTATTAGGACCCCCACCCACCGCTCAGGGGTGGGGGCCGGGGGGGGGGGGGAGGACAGTAGGTCCCCCCCCTTATTGTTTTATTAGGACCCCCACCCACCGCTCAGGGGTGGGGGCCGGGGGAGGACAGTAGGTTCCCCCCCCTTATTGTTTTATTAGGACCCCCACCCACCGCTCAGGGGTGGGGGCCGGGGGGGGGAGGACAGTAGGTTCCCCCCCCTTATTGTTTTATTAGGACCCCCACCCACCGCTCAGGGGTGGGGGCCCGGGGGGGAGGACAGTAGGCCCCCCCCCCCCCCCCCCATCTTTATTTAGGGCCCCCACCCACCGCTCAGGGGTGGGGAGGACAGTAGGACCTACTGTCCTCCCCCCGGGCCCCCAAGTAGGTCCCCCCCTGCAAGTCCACAGTTTCCAGATTACCCACATGCCTAAGGGATACCCAAGATTTCCTTAATAAAATCACCAGCTGTGAATTAAACGACACACAGTACATCTTTGCCACGGCAGATGTAAAAAATTTGTACACGGTGATTCCTCACAATATGGGGGTGGATGCGATGCGAACACTGCTATCACAATCAGATGTCTATGAAGGTCCCCCCATTGAATTCTTGTTAGAAGGATTACAACTTACATTGACGAATAATTATTTTCGTTTTGAAAAGAATTTTTAAATTCAAGAGACAGGAACTGCGATGGGATCGGCCATAGCTCCAACATATGCTAATAGTTTTATGTATGCACATGAGAGCAGACGAATTAGGAAAATTTGATACAGTATCACAGGTTTTTGGACGACATCTTTATGTTATGGCAAGGCACGGCAACAGAATTGGAAAAGATGATTGAGGAACTGAACAATTTAAACTCTACCATTAAACTTACTTTGACGTACAGCACGGATAAGATCCAATTCTTGGATGTGGAGATATTTCGGAAGGATCGAAACATTGGATATCGATTATTTAGAAAACCCTCAGACCGCAATACGCTGCTACACGCTAACAGCGCTCATCCCAAAACCCTAAAGGAGTCTTTACCTATTTCTCAATACTTAAGAGTGTACAGAAATAACTCAGATGAAAGTACATGTAAGACTCAACTAGAGGACATGACTAGATCCTTTGTGGAACGAGGATACACATATAAAGTGCTTCAAGAATGTCAAATAAAAGCAGAAAACATTCAGGGGCATATCTACTAAACAACTTCAAAATCTGCCCAGAATTACGATCCCTTTATTATACCACGCGGAGAGCCAGAGATTTTCCCAAAGGATCAAAGGCAGATGGGACATTTTATCCAGCGAAAAAACACTTAACCCGATTTTTCTACAGAAACCAAGGGTTGCGTATTCACGCAACAGAAACCTGAAGGACGTTTTAGTAAGAACAGATACACCGAGTCAATATAGTACACGAACATTGCATACCAAGAAAGGCTGTTTTAAGTGTTCAGGTTGTGTCACATGTGGACACATGTTGACAGGTTCTTCCTTTGCACATCCACACACAGGCAAAAGAATCCAGATCAAACATCGGCTAACCTGCATGAGTGACCATGTGGTATACCTCATTTCATGCCCGTGTGGTAAATATTATGTGGGAAAAACAGATCTCACAGTAAGAGATCGTATTCGCGGCCACAGATCAGGAATCATGACGGCGTACCGGGATGGGAAGACGGATAAACCTGTGGCAAAACACTTCCTAGAATTCCAACACCATTTACCCACGCACAAGTTCACAATGATAGACCACATACCACCGCTCACAAGAGGAGGCGACAGATCAAAGCTACTTTTACAAAGGGAAACCTTTTGGATCACACATCTGGACACGGTCCAACCGAAAGGATTAAACGAATACAACTCATTTAGTTGTTTCTTGGATATCCGTTGATCTCGCTGAGCATTAAATGACTTTGAAGAATACGCGAGACTTTGGCTCAGGATTGAATGGCCATCCCACAATAAAGAGGAGACTGTGAATTATCTCTGATTTCCTGTCACTGGGAGTGATAATATATAGCTCCAAGAATGGGTTGTGGACTTTTAATTGGTGATTGGGGATATTATATACTTATCTGCACCATTGGATTTTCGATAAACACTCAGTGACACAAGGGTAGTAGAGTCTTTCCTCCTTTTGCCTTAATTTCTTTTTTTCCTCTACTTCCTAGCATTCCTAGCTTGCAGGCTGAACTGGCATACAGTTAGAAGTATCACTGTAACAATTTCTTTATTCTTTTTTTCTGACAGTACATTCATATAATTCTTGGGGACACACTACACTATCAGTTCATATTTCAGCTGCACAGCATTTTTAACCTCTAGAGGTCAGGTAGTAAACACACATTCTTCGTTATATTTTTTCACACACTTTTTGTTACATTGTTTCACATATGCATCGTAGATTGATTTCAGCAATAGGATTTTCACATTCTCTTTTTACATTTTCACTAGTTTAAAATTTACATTCAGTTTATTTGACTCTCACAGTCTAGCATTCCCTGTGACAATTTATTTCTTTCATCACACATATGCTGACCACTTTACACAATTATAGATCCCGATAGATACATGGTCAATATCACACACACTTACCCACTGTTACATGCTGATAACTCCTATCATGCTAAGCCAGCCCGTTTTTTGAAATTGATGCTTTTTTATGGTTTAGGTTTGTGATTGGGCAACACACATGGCTTTCCCAGCTATGGTCTCCAATTTAGTAAGGGTCTAGGCAGTATTTGAGTTAGCTTTAGTAGGCTACACAGATCCACAGTTGCCAACATACCAGATTCTCTAACCGAGTCCCGATATGAGCAATCTTTTCAAGTCATTCTTGGCTCACTTGGTTGTTTAAACGATCAGTTAGACAGTTGCTAAGGCATTTAGAATAACACATATGCTATATACAATTTTATTTCTCCTCCGTATTAATTTTAAATCTCTGCTCACATTTGGTTGTTAAAACAGCTTCGCCGTCTCTAGGCAACACGTGGTGATTTCACCACACGTTACTTTACGGCAATTGACACAACGGCCCGCGATTTGCGGCTTGATTCACATGGCAGATTGGACACACAGGGAGCACTTGGTGATTGGGTAAGTTTAACAAGTGTTTATGTATATATTTGAGGTTTTTGTATATCACAGCATCTTGAAAAAGACTGCTAGACGGTCGAAACGTCGATTTTTTTGCGTGCTATTTGAATACAGTAATTTGATTTAACAAATCCATGGAGTGCTCTCATTTTTTGCTTTGTGTATATATATATATATATATATATATATATATATATATATATATATATATATATATATATATATATATATATATATATATATATATATATATATATATAGTAGATAGAGCACTCCAGAGGTCTTATACAAAATTATTTATTCGGTGAAGAAAATCAACGTTTCGACCTTAAGGTCTTTATCAAGATATCTTGATAAAGACCTTAGGGTCGAAACGTTGATTTTCTTCACCGAATAAATAATTTTGTATAAGACCTCTGGAGTGCTCTATCTACTTCCTACATATATATCCACGCTCTGCAGCACCGAGGCTTTTTTTGCATTTGAATCTATTTTAAGGTAGAGTGCCAGACTTTGAATATTGTATGTATATATATATATATATATATATACACATATATATACATATACACACACACACACACACGTGTGTGTAATTTCACTCTTAAGTGTATTTTTATATTGATATATGTATGACGTTATATAGAAGACTTTATACACACACACATATACACATACATATATATATATATACACACACACATATATATATATACACACACACACACACACACACACACACAGTTCAGGCAGTCCCCCAGCAGGCAGTACTATGGACGCCTATTGCAGCCATGTGACCGCTCTTTTTTAGAGCGATCACACGGCCCATGGGGTACTATTTAGCCGAGGGGGGACTGTCTCGGCTGTCAGACAGTCCCCCCAGATGGAGCAGAAGACCGATCGCTGGCGGGGGAACGGCGGCGATCGGGTAAGTGAATGGAGGGAGGAAAGGGTGAATATTTATTTTTAAAATTATTTTATTCTTCACTCAAGGCACTCAGCACGCCGACAGAGCATCGGAAGCCTTCCTGATGGCTTCCACTGCTCTGCCTCACTGCCGGGTGCCACATGGAGCAACCCGGAAGTGATCGCTCCGGGGAAGCATTCACCTGGCAGCCGGGCAGTGGGGGGGGGGGGGGGGGGTATTGCAGGATGCCAAGTCGTTAACCATTTTTTGTCTGACGTATCCTGTACATTCGCGGTCACCAAGGCATTAAACATTATGGCTGTGAACGTGTGAAGATATAAGGGGGAGAAATAGGGCAGGATGTCAAATATAAAATCTGTAAATATAGTGAACTGCTCACCTACCTCTCTGGAGCCTATAGAATATTGGCTTTAAGTTTTTGCATATTCATGCCAATTATGGAGTGGCAAAACACCCTCTTTTTCAGTGGAAAGAATGCTGTACCAAGAGGACTTGTAATGTTAAATAAAGTAACTTTAATACATAAAATTACAAACAAAAAATCCCACAATAGGAGATAAAAACAAAGATAATAAATAAAATATATACGGTCCATGAGGTCTCCGAGACACGTTTTGCCGGGTATGCAGGCTCTCTCAATCAGTGCATTCCTTCACTTCCTTCCCCTGTTTTTTAAGGGGATGTTCCGAGTTGTTTCGTCCAATAGGATATTCGTTCGGTCGGGGGCACGATCAAAACAGGTGTTTCCAATAATTGTTTGTACGTCTTTCACACATATAAATAGGTCTCCTATTTTATATATATACCCACTGGAGTTCTTAAAAGAATATAAAGAAGGATGTTGCAGTAAGCACCACAAAGGCACAGAAAGCCTGCATGTTCAGAGCCATAACGTTTAAAAGGCTCTACAATTGTGAGCATTCCTCATTTATATTATTTCTTGTTTACCCCAACTAAACAATATTTCACTATTATAGACTTTGTTTCTCTTTGTATATATGAAATCACTAATGCTGCATAACCGTATGGGTAAGCCCTGACTTGTTTGCAAATATACATTTTTCTATTAGCGCTGCACTATACACTGTTGTGTTTTGTGAAAGGAGAGTAATATCTCCTACACCCTATAAAGCATGTTGGGTTGTTCACCGTTTGATTTCTGGGAATCAGTAGGCGTACCAGACACTAAACTTTCCTCATAGAGATGCATTGATTCAATGCATCTCTATGAGGAGATGCTGATTGCCCAGGGCTGTGTTTGGCTTGTGCTGGCTTTCTCCCTGATCTGCCTCCTTGACAAGCTCAGCCAATGTAATGCTTTCCTATGTGAAAGCATTGTGATTGGCTCAGAACACCACTTCTGATGATATCAGCCAAGCAGACAATTTAAAGTCAGAGATAGCAGACTGCAATAAAAGTAAGATTTTGGTATATTTAGGGAGCAAAGTGGTTTGGTGGTTTTAACACAATTGGGTCAGGAATACATGAATGTGTTCCTTTAAAAATATGCACATGTACACACATTTTCAATTCAGTGTCCATTATCTTGCATTATTTAATATGGGGTTTGAAATTTAGTTTAAAAAAAATAAATAAATAATTTTTTCCACATACAGTACGTGTGAAAAAAAAAAATAAGCTTACTAGAGCTACGAGTATCACAAATAAAATATAAAATTAGATGCTGCTTACTATGTAGGATAGCTACTAATCTACAATAAAAATAAAAAATAAAAAAATAAAATCGAATAAAAATATACCACAATCTATGCATACATAAAACACAGTCCATATATCATATCAGTGGAATGTTGTCCAAATTCTATAAATAACAGATTCTGTTCAAAGAGAGTTCTGCCCATATAGTCACTGATCTGACGTGCACTTAAGAAGAGAAAATATCACCAAACAACTCTAGTGGTATAATCGGATTATCAGGTCCTAATGTTTACCTACGGCAGATTTCTGAAACGTGCCTTGCATCATTCCAGTCATTAATAACTATATTAAGAACAGGACTACTTCCCTGAGAACGGTAGACATTTAGCACTATTCCATTAAATGATTTACCGTCCTTTGTTGCCTCCATCACAATATCACACATAATGGCTCCCGGTTAACAAAACCAAATCGTGCAAGAGAGATGCGCATACCAAGTTTTTATGATTATTTTCACTGTTTCAGAATACAATATTGGTTTCCAATATTGACTTCTGAAAGTCAATATTGGAAAGTCTGTACAAGAAGTTGTCATTTAGCAAACAAAATCAAAACAAAACATTTCACATTTAAATGCTTACTTTTGTGGCAATTGGTTAGCTTCATGAGAAGTATCCTCATTGGTGATTTCCTCAATTTCACTAAAGGATGAATCTGAGAGATTGTCAGTGTCATCAGGTTGATAACTCTCAAACACATGAGGTCTATGACAGAGAAGGGAAAAAAACATTTTAAACCAAAAACCCACAAGAACATTCTACAAAAAGGATGATCCATGATTTGAATCTCGGTTTTCCCCTCTACTCTTGCCCTTTCTTTAATATTGGTGCTGCTGGATGAGCAGGAGCTCAATTTTCACTGATGCCCAATTATTTCAAATTTTAACACTAAAAACAGGTTAACAACGGTTTATTAGAAGTGCTAGATATTGAGCATAAAACAACAACTACTGCTTTCGTTTCATGTTTAATACCCCTCATCTATTTAATGACCCCTTCTGCAAAGAGGGAACATTAAAAGGGTAATGATGAAGTTTTGCCAGCACACCAAAGCACATGTTTGAGTTGAAGGATGGACGACTAAATGGCAACATGCAAAACATGATATTTTACAAAAAGGGCAGTAAGTAACCTTAGTTCCAGTTGAAATAAAGATTAACACAGTAAATTAATCCAAAGTAAAACCAAAGTTATCTTTAGCTGTCATCACAATTCATTTTGCTAACTTTTCAATACAGTATCAGTCTCACTGTGTTTTGACATATACAATTGTTGTACAGAAAATCTTAACAGTCAATGCTCATCTAAGGAGACACCGTATTAAAGGGACACTATAGTCACCTGAACAACTTTAGCTTAATGAAGCAGTTTTGGTGTATAGAACATGCCCCTGCAGCCCCACTGCTCAATCCTCTGCCATTTAGGAGTTAAATCCCTTTGTTTATGAACCCTAGTTACACCTCCCTGCATGTGACTTGCACAGCTTTCCATAAAGACTTCCTGTAAAGAGAGCCCTATTTAGGCTTTCTTTATTGCAAGTTCTATTTAATTAAGATTTTCTAATCCCCTGCTATGTTAATAGCTTGCTAGACCCTGCAAGAGCCTCCTGTATGTGATTAAAGTTTAATTTAGAGATACAATTATTTAAGGTAAATTAAATCTGTTTAAAAGTGAAACCAGGTTTTTTTTTCATGCAGGCTCTGTCAATCATAGCCAGGGGAGGTGTGGCTAGGGCTGCATAAACAGAAACAAAGTGATTTAACTCCTAAATGACAGTGAATTGAGCAGTGAAATTGCAGGGAAATAATCTATACACTAAAACTGCTTTATTTAGCCAAAGTAATTTAGGTGACTATAGTGTTCCTTTAAAGACGGCAAACTCTAGGTATATCCACTAATTATATTCTGATTGTATTAGGGCATAAAGGGGAAAACAAACACTCATCCAGAACATAAAAAGGTAATATAAATATAGCCTAAGAACAACTGAAAACAAGTTTGTTCCTCCACACAGTAGGACAAACTATCGAGACAGAAGCAATACATACATACAGTGCCCACTAATTAAAAAATGTGTTGTATGGTTTTTTTAAGTCATGTATTCTACATTAACTATCATTCAGCATTCAGTAAGGTTTCAAAATAACATGCACAATGTAACCTTATCTAGATAGAGTAGTGATTGACTTACAGAGAAATACTTGTTAAATGGGTACTGCTGTCTTCTGCAGTACTATCCAAATCATCTCTTAGATGAAAAGCTCGTTTTGTGCCTCTGGTTACATTCCCATTAATTCTCCACTGTGAATTATTCTCGTAGGTCTATTTAGATGAAATTGTAATTACTAAAGTGACAACTTTTGAAAAGTGTAAAAAGAATAACACAAAAAAACCTGAAACGTCAATGAACCCAAAATATTCTGTATTTGCTTATCGTTACTTTCTTAATGTATTTTTTTGTATATATGAAAGGACAACTGGCTTTGCCAACCTTGCACAGTTTTGCACACATTTCCACTAATGATTTGAAGCAAATCTGAGTGAACTTGGGCATGGGACCATTTGACCGGTTTGGTTAAGACTGTGTAACCAGGGGTTGCATAACTATAATATTTATTGTAACTGAATAGACTGACAGGGAGCAGTATTTGCCTGCGTTGTGTGTGCTCCCGTCTGACTCATTACTAAAGTTCTGTCATAAGACAGTTGTTTACCAAAGCTTAAAGAGATACTATAGGCATTATAAAAACTTTAGCTTAATGAAGCAGTTTTGGTGACTACATCATGCCCTTGCAATCTTCTCTGCCATTAAGGAGTTAAATCACTTGGCTTAATTTTCAATCAGATGTTTACTTGCTTTAGACGTTTGTATCCAACGCTCTGTAAATTTAACTTTAATCACATATAGGAGGCTCCTGCAGGGTCTAGAAGGCTATGAACAGAGCAGGAGATAATATATTTTAAACTAAACAGAATGTGCAATAAAAGAAGTGCAAACATTAGATATCACCTTTCATGGGGTGTTTAGGAAGAATGTGCAATTCACATGCAGGGGGTGACTATGGCTGTATAAACAAAGTGATTTTACTCCAAAATGGCTAAGATTTGAGCAGTGAGACTGCAGGGGCATGATCTATACACTACAACTGCTTCATTAAGCTGAAGATGTTTTGCTTTTAGTGTCCCTTTAACCCCTTAAGGACACATGACATGTGTGACATGTCATGATTCCCTTTTATTCCAGAAGTTTGGTCCTTAAGGGGTTAAGTGATGAGGCTGTCTGGTGAACACAGTGCAAGGAAGCAGCCACTGGAGAGAACCATATTACAGGTGTTGGAAGTAAGCATATATGGTGTGGGTGTGTAACGGTGTATGTATTTGGGAGTATGTAGTTTTGAGTGAGGCTGGGATTTGTACATGCGCGCAGGTGGCAGCATGCATCTGCAGCACCCCTGGGAGACAACAACTAGAAAAGTGGCCCCAGGTAAATTGACATTGAGACCTTATGGTCATAATCACAAATGTTCTATATAAAATAATTAAAAACATATGAGCAATTAAAATAATGGGTATTGGAATACTCCAGAAACCACAACAACTTCATCAAAATCAAGCCATAAAACCTGCTTGAAAAAAGTATGTTTCTTTTCAAGACATATTCTAAATGGAGATTCACTGATTGGTTGAGTGTCAGCTGACCGCTCTTAGCCAATCAGCGGCACCTTTGCCAGATGCTTCCAGTTTAAAAGCTTTTTAGAAAATGGAAGGGCAGAGAAGCAGGGATATTTGATGCTGTAACAAAAACTTTGGGGTTAAACCCTTACAGGTGAGCCAAAGCCAGGGATGTACTTGCGCCATAACGTTTCGATTAGTTGTTATGGTGCCTTAATTATTCCTTTATTCTTTAACCCCTTAAGGACACATGACATGTGTGACATGTCATGATTCCATTTTATTCTAGAAGTTTGGTCCTTAAGGGGTTCAGAAAAAAAAAAAAAAAAAAAAAATCATATTGGCCTCCCCTCAACCATAACATTTGCAAGGTGATCCACTTGTTGTGCAAAACATATTAATTTGACTCTCTCCAAGTCAAAGAGGACCATCACTTTGGGGAGGAAAAAAAATAAAATTAAAATAAGTCAGTGTTCCTGTAACTTATGATTTATTATGAGCAGTTGCCTAGGGCTTTGCTAATTCAACGTGACTTTTACTCAGAGGGCACCCACTAAATAGAACTAGTAAACCAAATATTGGGTCCTGACTCAGGAATTAAAAACATCAGTATAAAATTGAATTGCTTATCCACAAAAGGTGCCCATGACCAGGTTAACTGGACGTAGATATAAATATCTTACTGGGAGATTAGTGTTGCTTTTTTTCCACCACTCAGGATAAATGTGCATTGACTTGCCCAAAAATCATTTGCTTGTAAACAAAATATGGAGCACGACAGATGCAAGTGCCCGCACTGTTGCAGTCACATATATAATATAATCGGCATAAAGACTGAGGCTAAAAGAAAGTCACTTGCCAAATCAATATTAAGTGAAAATACCCTGGAATTATTTCTCTATAAAAGTGATAAATAATTTTAATGTAAGGAACAAAAAAAAAAAAAAAAAAAAAGACTTTACCTGGTTGGTGGTGCCTGGTTCAGTTTTAGCCACTGCAAGATTATTGTAGTTCCCCGTATTGTCAATCATGAGAGTCCTAAAACACAACACATTCCAGTTATAAAACACAATGTTCCTTAAAAGGTTTGGCTTTAAATGGGAATTCCAAGCACCATAAAAACCACAACTCATTGTAGTGGTTACTGTGCTATAAATCTTCTGTCAAACCTTTGGAGCAGTTTGACAAAGAACAATTGCCCTGTGAGTGTTCACTCGCATAATCAAAATGACTAAGTATCAGTAAAGTTGTAGCAGAGATCTCGGTGGTCTCTGGACAAAATACTTACTGGTTAGTTGGTACGGTTTCCATTCTGTTATAAGACCGAGAAGGGGATTCCTACAATAAAAAAGTATAAAAAAAAGAAATAAAATCATCAGGAGATATAAAGGAAACAGATGTTGTATAAACAATTGAGGTCCAGTGGTGGAACAAAGTGATGGACAACGATTTGCTGGGTGCTATCAAGAGACTCTACTATCTTTCTCGATGGGAGAGTGGTGAAAGACAGCTTGGCAACAGGGGCGTATTAGCCGCGAGGCAAACAAGGCATTTGCCTTGGGCGGCATTTTCCAGGGGGCGGCAAAAAAATGCCGCCCCCAAATGCCCAGGGCAAATGTCTTGTTAGCCTTGCGGCTAACAGACATGCTGGGCTGGTTGCTGGGCGGCCGGCGAGGGAGCTCTTCCCCTGAGCTCTCTGCTCAGCTCCCTCGCGCGCCGCCCGCAGAGTGAGACTGGGAGCCGGAATATGACGTCATATTCCGGCTCCGCCTCCCAGCCTCACTCTGCGGGCGGCGCGCGAGGGAGCTGAGCAGAGAGCTCAGGGGAAGAGCTCCCTCGCCGGCCGCCCAGCCTGCCCGCCAGTGCCGCCCTGCAGCCACTGGACCACCAGGGAATGGGAGAACCCCCCCACCCCCAGCATTCCCAAAGGTAAGGAGGCTGGGGGAGGGGGAGTAAATAAAAAAAAAAATGTGTTCATGTGAGTGTGTGTGTGTGTGTGTCTCTGACTGTGTGTGTCTGATAGTGTGTGTGTGTCTGTGACTGTGTGTGTGTCTGTGACTGTGTGTGTGTCTGTGACTGTGTGTGTCTGTTAGTGTGTGTGTGTCTGTTAGTGTGTGTGTGTCTGTTAGTGTGTGTGTGTCTGTTAGTGTGTGTGTGTGTGTGTGTCTGTGACTGTGTGTGTGTGTGTGTGTCTGTGACTGTGTGTGTCCGACAGTGTGTGTCTGTGACTGTGTGTGTCCGACAGTGTGTGTCTGTTAGTGTGTGTCTGTTAGTGTGTGTGTGTCCGACTGTGTGTGTCTGTTAGTGTGTGTGTGTCCGACTGTGTGTGTCTGTTAGTGTGTGTGTGTCCGACTGTGTGTGTCTGTTAGTGTGTGTGTGTCCGACTGTGTGTGTCTGTTAGTGTGTGTGTGTCCGACTGTGTGTGTCTGTTAGTGTGTGTGTGTCCGACTGTGTGTGTCTGTTAGTGTGTGTGTGTCTGTTAGTGTGTGTGTGTCCGTTAGTGTGTGTGTGTCCGTTAGTGTGTGTGTGTCCGTTAGTGTGTGTGTGTCCGACTGTGTGTGTCCGACTGTGTGTGTCCGACTGTGTGTGTCCGACTGTGTGTGTCCGACTGTGTGTGTCCGACTGTGTGTGTCCGACTGTGTGTGTCCGACTGTGTGTGTCCGACTGTGTGTGTCCGACTGTGTGTGTCCGACTGTGTGTGTCCGACTGTGTGTGTCCGACTGTGTGTGTCCGACTGTGTGTGTCCGACTGTGTGTGTCCGACTGTGTGTGTCCGACTGTGTGTGTCCGACTGTGTGTGTCCGACTGTGTGTGTCCGACTGTGTGTGTCCGACTGTGTGTGTCCGACTGTGTGTGTCCGACTGTGTGTGTCCGACTGTGTGTGTCCGACTGTGTGTGTCCGACTGTGTGTGTCCGACTGTGTGTGTCCGACAGCTAGTGTATGCATATCTGTCAGTGAATGTGTGTGTATTTAGAAGGCGGGGCAGGAGGGAAGGGTTGGGTGGGGGTGGCGCACGCGCGGGGGGGGGAGGGTGTCTGAGTTTTGTCCTGCCTAGGGCAGCACAAAACCAAGATACACCACTGCTTGGCAAAGCTTGAAGTTGCCTTGGAATTAATTGTAATACAGCAGAGATCAAATAATACTCATATTAGAGGCGATGGCTAGCGGGATTTTGAGTCCTGTTAAGATTATCAATATTTACATGCCAAGTTTGAAACAATGAAGAAAAAAAAAAAAAGCACAAGCTGCCAATTGTATTTAGGTCTAATGCTGGATCAAGAAAACAGAGCAAACAAGTAGGTGTTGAAGAGAAGGTCCAAACCCTCCCCTCCCTCCCCCCAGATAATTTATTATGTGAGCACAAGCATTTACTGCACATTATGTAATATGATAATAGTGTTTACTTTAAAAACAAATTGAAATTGGCATAAAAAAAAAAAATAAAAAAAAAAAAAAAAAAAGGATGAAGCTTCCCTTCCAAAATATGTACAGGATAGGCCAAATTCAGAGTGGGGTTTGACAGGTAAATAACTTATTTGTTAGTAGTTCCATTTTTTCGTTTTTGTTATTATAATGGAGTCTTGGGAGATTCAGAATAGGTAATTTCACAGTGGAACAACAAGTAAAAATAGTGGAATCTTTTTTTCAAAACTGAGACAACTGGTCAGCAAGTGGCTGATTAGTGACAGATTAATCAGCTGCCTTTTTAACTCCTCAAACCCTACTCTGAATTTTGGCCCAACCTGTATTTTCCTGTTCAGTTTGGGTAACAATGACAGAATTTAAAAACTTACATTTTCACTTTGTGGCTGGTTCTGGTATTGTTTTTGCCGTAACTGCAGAACTTCCTTCCATAAAGCCTCGTTTTCCCTAATAAAAATTTTATTAAAAAAAGTGAACATTTATATCCAGATGTGATCTTAACTTCTAAAACATGAAATTAAATGAAATGCTTAAAGGGAAACTCCAGTGCCAGGAAAAAAAAAATCTGGTTTCCTGGCACTGCAGGTCCCCTCTCCCTCCCATCCCAGGTAGCTGAAGGGGTGAAAACTCCTTCAGGTCACTTACCTGAGACCCCGCAGATGTCCCTCGGCGGTGGATTCGGGTCAGCGTCGCTCCTCCCATTAATTACATCAGCCGGTGGGCGAGACTGATCCCGCCCGCCGTCTGAGGAAACCTGATGCGCATTAGGTCTCCCCATAGGAAAGCATTGAAAAAGATTTTCAATGCTTTCCTATGGGGAATTGAGCGATGCTGGAGGTCCTCACACAGCGTGAGGACGTCCAGCAACGCTCTAGCAAAGAAAAACAAAAATCTTGCTATGATTCAGGAAGTGCCCTCTAGTAGACAGCCACTAGAGGTGGAGTTAACCCTGCAATGTAATTATTGCAGTTTATAAAAAACTGCAATATTTACAGTTGCAGGGTTAAGAGTAGTGGAAGTTGGCACCCAGACCACTCCAATGGGCAGAAGTGGTCTGGGTGCCTGGAGTGTCCCTTTAATAAACACGAGAAGATTAAAGGGAACCTGTCAGGGACTTACCTTGCGCTCTGATCTCATTAGAGAGACTTGTGCTACACTTCTATAACACCCATCTCCAGTCTGCCGGAGATCCTCCTGCCAATTTTAAATTTATTTGCCCTGCTTGGGAAGGGCAAACATCCAAGATACTGACACAATGGCATTTTTGCCAGCATCTGAACAGAGTGACTGTTCCTATACTTCCTAGCCAGCGCTAGCATGTTTGACAGGTGGGAGAAAAAAAAAAATGTTTTCCTCACAATATATGTTTTCTTCTAATTTATACATTTGGGGGGTGTGGGGGAATGGGGACAGGATCCCTTTAAGGCTTTATTCTATGTAAATAACTTCATGTTACAGTTATACAGAACTTCCAATACCTCTTTAAAGCTTCCACTGTTGAATCTATCGCATCTTGCCGCCCTTGCAACTGATGAAGGAATGCCAATATTTTGTGCATGTCATCTGGTGCAGATTTATTTTCATCCATACGAGGAACAGGAACCTGAAAGGAAGGCAATTAATGAATCCATGTATTGTGTGGTTATCACATTTTTTGTTGGGGAAGGGGGGGATATACATAAATAAATAATGCAGGCTTTACCTTTATATTTATGAATAATGTTTTCATTTCATAGATCATTAGGGGATATGTACTCAAATATGGAGTGATTTTAGTAATTCTATGTTACTCTAAACTAAAAACATTTTCAAGCTAACCTAATGATTGAAAAATATAGGCCCGTTAGAACGGTGCCAGGAAAACGTTTTGTGGGGGTGATGAATACTTTACCCACCACAAGATAACATTTGCAATATATTACCAAATTATTTGACCATAAAAAGGGCATTTTATTGTCGAGGGGCGCGGGGGGAGGGGGGGGAAGGGAAAAGGCTTAGCTTTCTTAAGACAGCAGAAATCCAAACATATCCTTTAGCTCACATGTGCTAAGCCCTGAAGGGCATCAATAAAAAAAATGCTCTCAGCCAATGAAATAAGTCCTGCACTGAAGCTCAGAGCTTCCCATGCTTCCCAGTTAAGAATCCGTTCTAATACAGTTTTACTACTTACAATGGGGGGCACTAATATCACCATTACCACTATAGCACTGTTGTTGTTGTGCTTCGATGTGGAATAATCGAAGACCATGAATGGCTGACTCTGTATAGTGTGTTAAAAATCAATGGATTTCCTATATCAACTTCGAACTGAGACCATTAAATTGAGATTTGATGTGAAACCTCACTACTATGGTGTCATGTATCAATCATTCCCTCAAGCTCGTAGGTGTGTTGGACTTGCTAGAATTCCAAGGAAGGATTTCAGCCTATTAGAATCCCCAGGGAAGAATGATAGCCCTACTAGCTTCTGATGTCCACATCACAGAAGTTAAAGGGACACTCCAGACCCCTAAAGCATGTTAGTTTGCTGAAAAGCTTTATGTGTGAAGAGTCTCTTAACTTTTTTCATTTAGCAAAAAGTGCAGATTTCAGTAGAGATTAACACTTTTATAAATTAACCTGGTCACATTCCCTTGGCTTTCAAGCAGACAACAGGTAACGTTTCTTCCTGGTGTGGTTAGCTTAGTGGAGCTAAACTCAAGAGCTCAGAGCACCTGCCTTGCAAAGACTTCTCATTGAGCTGCATTGGGAAGTCTGTGATTGAACAGACACATAAAATGTGGTTGGGGTTATAAGTTGAGCGTTTGCAAATGCTGCAGGTTTTGCAAGCTGTTTTATATATACCCCCAATGTAAAAAAAATGCACAATTAAATGCATGGAAGTTTTTGTTTGGGTTATATCTATTAAACAGTGTTTTTTGTTTTGTTTGTTTTTTTTTTTTTTTTTTTACTCATTTTGCATTTGGGCAGTGGAGTGTCCTTTTAAAGTAAGCAGGACATTAAATATTGAGAAAATGGTTTATATACAACAAAATATGTCTGGGTGCAGAAAAGTGTCTGGATGCTCTTTATTATTCAGTTTATTCACGCTTTTTTGTTTTTAAATTATTTTTGTTTGAGTAAATATAAAACATTTTTTAAATACAATTGCTGCCTGAATTTCCAGCGTTGCCAGATTAGTGGGAGGTGTTATCCAGAACACACTGGTGCCTTGCATACAGTGAGTATTTACAGCATGCATTTCAAAATTTTACAATATACATACCATTTGTTTAAACAACCTGCACTGCCTGGTGTTCTGCATAGGTTTTCTTTAAGACATTACCAACATGATTGCTTTGTATATGACTGGAGGGTGTGGTGGGACACCAACCACTTTTTCACTTAAGCCAGAACTACTTGATTTTGTATAAGATAAGTAATCTATTAATAAATATCATTGGGTTATAATAATCACATACTGCCGTAGGTTGTTTTTCTTTTTTTAGTTTTTTTTTGAGTATACATACATTTGAACTCTTGACTTGAAGGTGTTAATCCTGCAAAAGCTTCACAATTACATTTTCACAAAACAATGATAATTAGATTACCTTTCTTTTTATATTTATGAGGAGTTCTTCATGTCCACGCTGGAAAAATGCATGCTGATATTTCCCTGAGCAATATTTCTCTTGCCTAAGTGAACCAGACTCATCATGCATAACTTTATGGAAACCATCTAAGAGAAAAAACAGGCAGAAGCAGGGACTTAATTAAAAGAACCTAAACTATCCTAAGTTTAAACAAACCTTAGTACCACCTTTCACTGCTCAGCAGCAATGGCAGCAACAGTTTTTAATACACGCCGTGCTCTCACACAGTGCACAGGCTTTGAAAACATACCCGGTGAAATAAAAAAGCAGATAATCCAGATTACCTACATAAAAATATATTTGTAAACATACAGGGGTGTGTGCATACATTCCATGAACCCAGAGGATGATCAATTTAGATTGCCTGTGTGTAGGTGTGCAAGTTAACCGGTGTATCTATAAAAGCTCTGTGTGTTTGTGAGTGTGCTTGAGTGACCCAATGTGATATGGAGTGACAGTATTTTTAAGTGAACCACAAGGATTATCTGTGTAGAAAGTGTGTATATCAAGAGTGTGTTTGCGGAGTCTCTGTAGGTCTTATACATCTACTGCTGAAAATTCCATACAATTTAAGAAGAAAAAAAAAAAAAAAAAAAAAAGCAAAACAACGGGTTTTGTGGGACAAAGGGAAACAAGTAATCAAGATAATAAGGAAAAGACAGACATATAGATGCAAAGGTTTCTGAGTATTCTTTTTTTGCATTACAGAATTGATGAGCATGAGCAGAGCAAAAAAAAAAACAAACAAAAAAAAACAAGACATATGACACCATACTTACACCAATTGAGCTGTCTGACAAAGCTGGCCATGTTGTTATGCTTGAAATATCTGGGTAGAAGTTCTTTGGCAAAACGCTCTTCATCTAGCACAACAAAGCTGCCTCCATCCTGGAGAGAAACAGAACACGATAAATTGTTTTGCAAACTATAACCAAGAAGTGGAGGAACAAGAATATATAATGCAGGAATACAAATGTGGATTGGGGTGTGAATGTAGAGCGAGCAGGACGCAGACTGAGGTAGCGCCTCTGCTTAAAAGGGAAACTATATTCACCAGAACAACTACAGCTTAATGTAGTTCTGGGGAGTACAGAAGTTCCTCTAGGATTTTTTGCAGTCAATCCTGTCTAGGGACACCTCCCGTGGCTACACATCAGATGGCTACTAGAGGTGCTTCCTTGGATGACCGTTTACAGCTTATTGAATTATCCTGTGTTCTATATTAAAATGACATCCCAAAGATAATCTGCCACTCACCAAACTTTAGAAAGGGCAAGGGTGGAATGGCACTTGTAGGGTTCCCTGGTCCCAATGCAGTTATATTTCAATACCTTACATCTCACACACAGTGAGGGAAATGGAGAAAACAATACTTTTTTGGTAATTGTTTAGTACTAGTTTAATTACATGATTTTACTAGTCCATGATGGAAAGTCACAATGTTATTAATGACAGAGGCAAGTATTGTGCATATAACTCTTTACTCTGCTACTGCTTTCACCCGTGAAAATGTATCTACATTTCACTCCCCAACTGTAGAGGGTCTCGGAGGCCATGGAAATTTTCAGTTGCATCCCGTAGATGGCCCTGCCAGTTCAGGACACCATGTTGAGCATCCAACAGCGTAGTTAGGTTCTGGTATTTGCGTCCAGTGCCACAAAATCCTAGCAGGAGCAACCTCTGCACAGATGGTAAATTTTTAGGCATTGGAGAGCTCTATAGTGTAAGGGCCCTGGAAGGATGGTCTGGATAGAAGCCGTATGGAGACCAATAACTCAAGCCAGGTGATGCAGAGATATCATTGGGAGAGCCAGGGTCCATCTGAAATTCGTGCAGAAAGAACGCAGTTTTGAAGCCTTAGGGTGAAACTCAGGTTTTCGTTGACTGAGTTTAATAGGAAACCAAGGAACTCCAGTATCCTGGAAGAGAGGAGATGCAATTTCTTCCAGTTGATAAGGATTCCCAGGTGGGATAATAGATGCATTGTCCAGTCCAAATGTTTGAGGAGCGTTGTGCGATCTTGAGACAACAGAAGGAGATTGTCGAGGTATACTACGAGGTGAACCCCTCTGCTGCAGAGGAGCATCATAACCGTTCATAGCAGCTTAGTGAAGCACCAGGGGGCCGATGACAGCTCAAACGGTATACATTTGAAACACAAAAGCTCACCATTCCAGCAGAACTGATGCAAGTCTCTGGAAAAGGTTGTGACAGAGATGGCAAGATATGCGCAAGAAACAAATGACACTCTGCTACAATGTAAAATAGTAAGTGTACAGCCTGTATAACAGTGTACATCTGCCGTTCTCTCAAAATAACACACAGCTATTAATGTCTAAACCGTTGGCAAGAAAAGTGAGCCATTTTCCCTCCCGGGTGTCATGTGACTTGTTAGTATTACAAGGTCTCAGGTGTGAATGTGGAGCAGGTGTGTTAAATTTGGTGTTGTTATCGCTCTCACACTGGTCACTGGAAGTTCAATATGGCACCTCATGGCATAGAACTCTCTGAAGATCTGAAAAAAAATTATTGTTGCTTTACATGAAGATGGCCTAGGCTATAAGAAGATTGCCAAGACCCTGAAACTGAGCTGCAGCACGGTGGGCAAGACCATACAGCGGTTTCACAGGACAGGTTCCACTCAGAACAGGCCTCGCCATGGTCGACCAAAGAAGTTAAATACACATGCTAAGCGTCATATCCAGAGGTTGTCTTTGGGAAATAGACGTACGAGTAGGGGTGAAGGGGGTGAGGGGTCAGCCTGTCAGTGCTCAGACCACACGCCGTACACTGTACCAAATTGGTCTGCATGGCTGTCGTCCCAAAAGGAAGCCTCTTCTAAAAATGACGCACAAGAAAGCCTGCAAAACAGTTGCTGAAGACAAGCAGACTAAGGACATTGATTACCGGAACTAGGTCCTGTGGTCCGACGGGATCAAGATAAACTTATTTGGTTCAGAGGGTGTCAAGCATGTGTGGCGGCAGCCAGGTGAGGAGTACAAAGACAACGTTGTCTTGCCTACAGTGAAGCATATTGGTCGGAGTGTCATGGTCTGGGCCTGCATGAGTGCTAATGGCACTTGGGAGCTACAGTTCATTGAGGGAACCATGAATGCCAACATGTACTGTGACATACTGAAGCAGAGCATGATCCCCTCCCTTCTGAAACTGGGCCGCAGGGCAATATTCCAACATAGCCCCAAATACACCTCCAAGATGACCACTGCTTTGCTAAAGAAGTTGAAGGTAAAGGTTATGGACTGGCCAAGCATGCCTCCAGACCTAAACCCTATTGAGCATCCTCAAATGGAAGGTGGGGGGAGCGCAAGGTCTCTAACATCCACCAGCTCCGTGATGTCGTCATGGAAGAGGACTCCAGTGGCAACCTGTGAAGCTCTGGTTAACTCCATGCCCATGAGGGTTAAGGCAGTGCTGGAAAATAATGGTGGCCACACAAAATATTGACACTTTGGGCCCAATTTGGACATTTCCACTTAAGGGTGTACTCACTTTTGTTGCTAACGGTTTAGACATTAATGGCTGTGTGAGTTATTTTGAGGGAACAGCAAATGCACGCTGTTATATAGACTGTACACTTACTACTTTACATTGTAGCAGAGTGTCATTTCTTCAGTATTGTCACATGGAAAGATAAAATATTTACAAAAATGTGAGGGGTGTACACACACACACACACACACACACACACACATACATATGTATATATAAAAGCTTTGCATCTTTTCCTAAGTTGTGTTTCAAAGCTGTTGTCTACGGAAAACACAGACTCAAAGGAATCCATGTTTAAAATGGAATGAAGCAAAAATCTGTTTCTTTGTTAAATTAATTTGCATATGCCCACCAGAATCCTTTGCGGTAGTAACATCACTGCAAATGTAATTTCTGTTGGAAAAGCAAGTCTTATGGCTTGACTGGTGTACAGACTTTTGTTTAACATTGTATGAGAATATATATATATATTTATTATTATTTATTTTTTTGCTGCTATGGAAGAATTGCTATGAATAATTGGTATTTTCCCCTGAAAATAAGCCCTATCTTATTTTTGGGAGATGCTTGAAATATAAGCCCTACCCCAAAAATAAGCATTAGTCGGCAATCGCAAGTTCGACAATTTATGTTCGGGGAATTTTACCAGAGCATAGATTAGCAGGATTTCATTATCCTGAAATAAGACATCCCCCCCCCAAAATAAACCTTAGTGTGTTTTTTTGGGGAAAAATTAATATAATACCCAGTCTCATTTTCGGGAAAACATGGTATATATATGTGTGTACAATTGTTTAAAGAAAACATGAGTGAGCAGGCAAAAACACATTTCTTGTATTTCTTATGGGATTCATATTCAACTGTAGGTAATAACATAATGGCACAATCATAAAATAAAACATGGTAACAAAGAAATGACCCATATTAACCCCTTAGTGACCAGACCGCTTTTCAATTTTCTTACCGTTAAGGAGCAGGGCTGTTTTTAAATTTCTGCGGTGTTTGTGTTTAGCTGTAATTTTCCTCTTACTCATTTACTGTACCCACACATTATAAACCGTTTTTCCTCGCCATTAAATGGTCTTTCTAAAGATACCATTATTTTCATCATATGATTTACTATAAATTTTTTTTTATAAAATGATGAAAAAAAAACAAAAAAAACACACCTTTTCTAACAACGACCTGAAAATCTGTTCCACATCTACAACCGCCAAAAACACCCGTGCTAAAGAGTTTCTAAATTTTGTCCTGAGTTTAGAAATACCCAACGTTAACATGTACTTGGCTTAATTTGGAAAGTTATAGTGCTATAAGTACAAGTAGCACTTTGCGATTTCAAAACGAACTCAAGTTACATTGTAACACTGATATCTGTCAGGAATCCCTGAATAACCCTTCACATGTATATATTTTTTAAAAGAAGACAACTTAAGGTACTAAACTTGTTTTTTTTTTTTTACTCTTTCAAGGCAACCATTTTACCACCAATCTATGCCAAATTTAAAAAGAAATGTAAATAATAATTGGTGATTTTTTGTCACACATAGCAATTTAAGAATACATATACGGAGAACTTTAAAGGACCCCTCTAGGCACCCAGACCACTTCAGCTTAATGAAGTGGTCTGGGTGCCAGGTCCAGCTAGGGTTAACCCATTTTTTTTTTTATATAAACATAGCAGTTTCAGAGAAACTGCTATGTTTATTAATGGGTTAAGCCTTCCCCCAAATCCTCTAGTGGCTGTCTCATTGACAGCCGCTAGAGGCGCTTGCGTGATTCCCACTGTGAAAATCACAAAGAGAGCACGCAAGCGTCCATAGGAAAGCATTGTAAATGCTTTCCTATGCGACCGGCTGAATGCGTGCACAGCTCTTGCCGCGCGTGCGCATTCAGCCGACGGGGCGGAACGGAGGCAAAGATCTCCCCGCCCAGCGCTGGAAAAAGGTAAGTTTTACCCCTTTTCCCCTTTCCAGAGCCGAGCGGGAGGGGGACCCTGAGGGTGGGGGCACCCTCAGGGCACTATAGTGCCAGGAAAACTAGTATGTTTTCCTGGCACTAGAGTGGTCCTTTAAGGGTTGCTGCCAAAGAACACCCCAATATGTGTTCAGCAACATTTCCCGAGTAGTGATACCACCCATGTATAGGTGTGTCGGGTTCTCTGGTGGGCTAAAATACCTTATTTGGAGGGTACGCATTCCAGTTTTCCAACTTGGAATTTTCACAATTGGTCATCAACACACCTATGTCCTATTTGGGACATTTTTGAAACCGGCCAATGTAATTTACCCCATCAAACAATATATTTTTGAAAAGTAGACAGACAACCCAGAGTATTCAAGGCTGGGACAAGGAAGAACTGAGGTGGGTTTGCTGTGGGAAGCACTTTATAGGGTAAACGGGGAGGGACTTTTCTTAATTCCTATCTTGCAGATGCTTTTCCCAATTAGGAAGCACAACCCATACGTACTGCCACCATATGTCAGAAAAATAAGCATTGGCATACAAAGTAATCTTAACAGAAACAAGTGGAGAAGAGAACCCTGCTGAAACCAGCTCACAATCTAGGAAGAATTAAAACAGAACTACTCGACTGGACTGTTACATTGACTTTGCAAGTGACTTTATTCATGCTTTATTAAGACAAAACTTGGAGTGCAAATAAAACTGCTTTACAAAGAAAGTCATGAGAAAGCATATACATATAAAGCACTACATATAAAAATGTTGCATTGGTTGTAGAAAACTATCAAGATAGCCAGAGCAGAAACATCAGGCGGCTTTGTACCATAAAACCCTTAACCTGTACTTTACATTTTTGTGCAAAGTGGAAGTGAGTGCTTCCAACTGGGAAATACTGGATCATGAAAAGCTTCTCTATGAAAAACATTGCACTGGGGATTGCTGTATATGTGTCCCATGCCCCCAATTATAGGGAATAGACAGATATTGTTAGCCATGATGATCCCACTGTAGGAAGGGATCCATTTAAATCTAAAGATGAGCACTTCATCACTTCATGCACGTGCACCGGGCTGGCAAGGGGAGTGTAGAGGAGGGAGGGTTAAAAACAAAACAAAAAACAATTAAGTGAGGCGGGTGGGGGGAGCTAAAATGTTCATGTCTATCGGCAGCGAGCAGTGCACAAAATTAATATTGCCAGCCTAGAATAGAGTTCTGTGCTGCCCGGCAAACAAAATTAATATGTGCAGTATTTTAGCCGAAACAATGGGAGACAGTTTTGTTGTTCTTTTTTTTTTTAACCAACAAAGTTTAATTTTCAACCAAACAAATACAATTCTTAAAAGGGACACTATAGTCCTTAGAACAACAACTAAAGTAAGTGGTTCTGGTGTCTATATCCTGTCTCTGTAGGCTTTTCAATACAATGCTGCCTAGTAACACCTCTAGGGGCAGTCACTCAGACTGTCACTAGAGGGGATTCCTAGTCCACTACTGCACAGTATGTAGCACCTAAGTTAAGCATCTCAATGCTCCCCATAGGGATGCATTGATGTAATGCGCCTTTATTAGGAGATACAAATTTGAGCAGCACGGTATTTTGTCATGCATGCGCAAAAGCCTCCCTATGGGAATGCATTGGCTTGGCTGAGATCATCAAGCCTCAATAAGCCACGAGACTGGCACAGGATGGAAAAAAAGGAGTAAAAACACCTTTCCCATGCCATCGGAGGTGGGTTGGTTACCTAAAGAGACAGTCACTGCCTGACAGACAAACACTCACATTTTCTCATACACTCACAAATTGTTATTTTTATCTAAGTCCACCAAGCATCCCTACCTTTGGGAGAGCGGAAATTGATCCTTTCCCTTGGGTCTGGTGTGGCTACTGTAATCTTCTTGCAGTTCACGCTCTGCTCCCTCCTACGCTAGTGATGTTGGGACTAAAGTGAAGGCATATTCCAGCCCCCGGTATTACTAAACATTGCGCGAGGGAGCAGAGGAAGAACTGCAGGAAGATTACCGCTTCTTCACCGCCTCCTTGCTCTTTGGGCCTGGTTGGCCACCTATGCTGAAGAGCTAAATAACACCAAGGTGCCAGGACAGAATTTCTAGCCACCGTGGCAAGCAAGTTTTTTTATCCTTTGTTTAAAGGGACACTCCAGACCCCCCTAAAAGCACTTTAACTTGCTGAACTACTCTATGTGTTAAAGGATCACTATAGGGTCAGGAACACAAACATGTATTCCTGACCCTATAGTGTTAAAACAACCATCTGGCCCCCTCATGCCTACATAAATATAACACAATCTTACTGTATTCAAGCCTGAAGCTGTAACTCTGCATGCTGTTTGTCTCAGAAAAACAAGCAGTCTGCTGACATCATCAGAAGTGGGAGCCTGATCCAATCACAGTGCTTCTCCATAGGATTAGCTGAGACTGACAAAGAGACTGATCAGGGGCAGAGCAAGCATGATTCAAACACAGCCCTGGCCAATCTGCATCTGCTCATAGAGATGAATTGAATCAATGAATCTCTATGAGGAAAATTCAGTGTCTGCATGCAGAGGGAGGAGACACTGAATGTTTGGATGCATTTTAGGCAGCCATGACCCAGGAAGGATCTCTAACATCCATCTGAGGAATGGCCAGTGAAGTTATCACTAGACTAATGTAAACACTGCATTTGCTCTGAAAAGACAGTTTTTACAGCAAAAAAGCCTGCAGGTAATGATTCTACTCACCAGAACAAATTCAATAAGCTGTAGTTGTTCTGTTGACTATAGTGTCCCTTTAAGAGTCTAAAATCAGAGGGCTCTGCAGATTTGTATTCCTAACACTATAGAATCCCTTTAAGGGGTGGGCAACTGCCCAAAGCACTTGCAAAAATGTATCACTTAGCTGCATTGGGAAGTCAAAGAAAGTCTGGGCTGGATAGAAGGGCAGGGCTTGCAACGGCTATAGACAAGAGAATAACAGCTTTTGCAAGTTGGTTTTGGATACACCCACAAAATCAATAAAAATTAAATACATGCATGTTTTTATTTGGGGCATATCCGCTCCAGAGATTTTTATTTATTTTGGGCAGGGGAGTATAACTTTAAGGTTTGTATTTCCCTGGTGAATTCTGCGAACTTAACGAACTCTCTTTTAATATCTTAAAAATGTGTTGTGTACAGATTAAAATCTATAAATTTGTGAAAGCATACTTGTAGTGTATTATAGTTTATTTTTATAACACTACAGATAAACTACATGTAGAAACAAATGAGGAATTTTATAGCAATGCACCATTATTTTCTATTATACAGCAATATGTACTGCATATATAATGAAATGTAATTTATTTAGCTCCGTCACTTTGATCTAGATTTTTTTGTTTATTTTTCTAATTTCAAAATTTGCTGCTTAGTGAAAATAAATAAATAAATAAATAAATAAACAGGGTTATTATTACAGCTACATTGAGTTGAGACACATCCACTTATAAGATCACAACATGTTTTTTTTTTAAATTTGATGTGTCAGTTCACTTATAGACTGTTAGTGTTCTAAGAATTTCTAAAACACTCAATAGACAGATTGATATGCAAACATGGTGAATAATACATAAATATTTATCTTGTTTCATGTGATGAAAAGCACTGTCACTTTTTTTGTAGCCAAGCTCATTTACAATATGTGTTAACTGGAAGGCTAATAAAAGTTTACATTTGTAAATATAACTATTTAAATGTGTACCACACAAAAAGTGCAAGCCTGGCTGTTTAAGATAACACAAGAAGAGCCTATATCACCCATCATCCTCTCTGATTTGTCCTGGAATATTTGTTCTACATAGGTCACATGAAGCCAAATGAGGCACAGGGCTACCCAATCCCAATCCCTGGACTGAAATCAAGGATTCACTCATAGTGTCCCTTTAACATAATAAAATATGCTTAAATTAATGTTGATCTGCTATAAAAATATTAGATTCAACATAAGCTCATTTCAGCAGAACAACATTACCTCTTGTTCAATCCATTTTGCCTCGGGGCATGGGTTATTGTGAATTAAAACCAGTAACTAAATTAGCCAATCACAAGAAACGCTTCGTTTTTGATCTTTTCATTCTCAAATTACAGGGTGAATTATACCCAATTGTTATTTGAAATAATCGGGCACATACTTAAAAAAAACAATACTTCTAGCGGTACAGCACAAAATAATATTTATCTTGAACAAAATTCAGGTCATCTCCAACCAAATATGCTTCACACATGTTATAGTAACCCTTACAGGGCCCAAAAAAACAATAAAAACGTACAATCATAGCTCCACAACAATGCGGTCTATGACAAAAAAAAAAAAAAAAAAAATGAAATCGATCTGTGATAAGGTATAGAGTAGAGTAGACAATACCAGAGGAATGATGTGCTAGGTAGAAAATAGATTAACTCTTTGTTAACCAATGCCCTTCCCACTCCCACCAACAACATTCTGGGTATCCTTGCCTGACTCCAGCAGATGTAATCGTCTGTTTTGGAATCCTCTACCAAATCCCAGATTTTAGTGAGGAATTTTGGAACACTGTAGCTGGGCCTCATTCTGCAGATAGCGCCGTTCCAAGCCTGGAACTCTCTGTTGACTCCAAGTCATTTACATGACATGCAGACAATGTACACAGAGCAGCTACTGAAGCTCCTCCTCTCACGTGACTCACTACAGAGTATTCGCCTCTTTTTTTTTTTCCCTTCTTCAAAAAGTTTTATCAGCACACTACAAAAAATGCAATGAACAGCAGGAAAAAAAAAAAAAAAAAAAAGAATGGGAGATTTATTTAGCCCAGGGTGGTAAATAGTATGAATTGATGCATTGTCTCTTGTGACTAAACCAAGCACCCCTCCCTTTTATTCAAACAGTGAATTGTAGTAAACTGAAAAACTCCATTATTCAGGATCAAATTATTAAGAATTTTTCCAAATCAACTATTTTTGCCTAAATATTTTTTGGCCACATCCAAAGTGGTCATCAGTAATCAAGGGGCTCCATAAAGAACAATTTTGTAGGGCTCCCTAGCACACCCCCCTAGGTGCTATGGGTAGGGGTGCACACATGTATCAACAGAGAGACCTCCAGGCACACTCAAGGTAAACCAGCAAATAAATACAGCTACACCCAATTACATGCATGCACACACTCTTTTGAATACACATTGCGATACATACACATCAGCGGCTGAGTCCTCTCATGTCACACCATGTCCTCTAGAGAGCTTTCGGCACTGGTACCTTCTTTTTTTTTTTTTCATTTATTCAAAAAGTTTTATAAGCGGAAGGAAACCGGCAGATTTATTTAGCCCAAGGTAGTAATTAATAGACTTGTGCACAAATATTTTTCAGCTGGTGCAAATTTATCAAATGCCTTTTAATTTGCGCCAGGTCACTCCCACCCTGTATATATCCCTGCTGCTACATCCCTTTGTTGCCATATCCCTCTTACCCAGTACATCACCCCACTGCCATGCAGCAAATTACTCTCCACAGTCTCATTGTTTCACCAGTAACTGTTGTCCCAGAGCTGCATCCATCCATTTAGGCACTTAAAAAAAAAAAAAAAAAAATAGGGATCAACCGATTATTGGTCTGGCTGATATTCTGTATTTTCAGCAATATCGGTATCGGACAATAAAGATACCGATATTGCCGACCAGGGGCACCATCGGGGTCCTGGGTGTTCCAGCAAACTCTTACTTACCTTCCCAGCAGCTCCCTTCAGCTCCCCTGTCTAACTTTCGCGAGTCCCGCGTCCGTCAGGCCACACAGGCCGCGAGAGTTAAACAAGGGAACTGAAGGGAGCTGCTGGGAAGGTAAGTAAGAGTGTGCTGGGACCCCCAGGACTGCCGCAGGCCCCCAAAGGAATGCCATATCCCCCCTCCCTGGTCAGGTAAGAAGCCGGGAGGGGGGACTAAAACAAAATATATATATATTTTTAAAAAGTTAATAAATTAAAAATGCCCCTCTTTCCCCATTTTTTTTTCACTTAACATACCTACACAAACACTCACTGCATTTACTATACACACACACTACACAAACACTCACTGCATTTACTATACACACACTACACAAACACTCACTGCATTCACTATACACACACACACACACACTGCATTCACTAATCAAATACTCTCACTGCATTCACGACACACATACATTCTTGAAAACATAATACATTCTGACTGGCATGTATATTTTGTGCATTTACCTTAAAAAAAATAGATTTGCAAAAAAATAAATAATAAACATGTTCAGTTAACAGATTTGTGTAGAAAGTTTTTTTTTTGTTTTTAAATGGTAAATGTACAGAGTATCAGTATCGATAAGTTATCGGCTATCGACCTTAAAGTTCACAGATTATCGGTATCCGCTCTAAAAAGTCAATATCAGTCGATCCCTAATGCAAAAACTATAAATGATTTGAGCATGCAAGGAGGCCAAAATCTATTAAATGCATTAAAGTTGTATTGGTGCCTGAAGTGTCCATCAAAAGATAGTATTACAATTGGATAGTAAAGGGATATTAAAGGGGTTAGCATTAGAGTTAGATTACAAAGCGTGTTTAGTATTAAGAGTGCTTAAAAGGACCCCCCATCCCATGTTGCTGAAGAGGTTAAAACCCCTTCAGTGACTTATCTGAATCCAGCGCTGATGTCCCTTGGCGCTGGGTCAGGCTCCGCCCACACTCCTCCACCGCCGACAGCCTTTGGGGGAGACCTAATACGCATGCGCGGCAATGGCCGTGCGCACATTAGACCTCCCCACAGGAAAGCAATAATCAATGCTTATCAATGGGGATTCCGGCGACGCTGGAGGTCCTCATGCATAGCGGGAGGTCATACAGCGCCGGTTAAAACACTTTTCGTGCTTTAAGAACCTGGGA
Source organism: Pelobates fuscus (assembly GCF_036172605.1). Taxonomy (NCBI): domain Eukaryota; kingdom Metazoa; phylum Chordata; class Amphibia; order Anura; family Pelobatidae; genus Pelobates; species Pelobates fuscus. Next base: position 297,000,749 of record NC_086318.1, read on the forward strand.
AGTCAGTCTAGTGGCTGTCTGATAGCCACTAGAGGAGGACTTAACCCTGCAAGGTGATTATTGCAATAATTACACTTGCAGCGTTAAGGGTGATGGGAGTTGGCACTCAGACCACTCCAATGGGCAGAAGTGGTCTGGGTGCCTGGAGTGTCCCTTTAATTCTTGAGACAGGCTATAGTGTCTTTAGAATTACTGGGTTAAGACTTAGAGTGGGGTTAAATTTAGTACTGAGATGCATAGTGTTTAAGATTAGGGCATTTTTTCAGGTAGGCTTTGAGTAATCAATTTGGGACTAGTGAAAGTGTTAAAGGTATTGGGAGAGTAACATTTAGGGCTAATGGAAAATAAGTGTTTAGGGTACAGACATGTAATGAAGAATTATTTCCAAAGTACTCACCTTCCAATGCTTGATAGTAATGCTGTTATACTTTGTGCATCATTATAGCGTCCCCCTGCAACTTATTTCCTGTGTAAGAGGTTGTTATTGGGCAGATAAACTTGGCCACTCCCTGTCCAATCTCACACATGGACATTGGAGGAGCAGGGACAGCACTGAGTTGCAGCAATAGTTATACCCTCTATAACAGTGATGGCGAACCTTTTTGAGCCCGAGTGCCCAAACCGCAATACATGCCAACTTTTTTCCCCTTAAAGTGCCAACATGGCAATTAAACCTGAATACTGAGGTTTACGTTTAGAAAAAACTACTCGTACAGTTAACAACTTTTGTTTTAAAAGAACACAACAAAGAGTTAAATTATGAAAATTTTAAATAATGATATAAATTAAAGGAACACTATAGTCACCTAAATTACTTTAGCTAAATAAAGCAGTTTTAGTTTATAGATCATTCCCCTGCAATTTCACTGCTCAATTCACTGCCATTTAGGAGTTAAATCACTTTGTTTCTGTTTATGCAGCCCTAGCCACACCTCCCATGGCTATGATTGACAAAGCCTGCATGAAAAAAACAACTGGTTTCACTTTCAAATAGATGTAATTTACCTTAAATATTTGTATCTCAATCTCTAAGTTGAACTTTAATCACATACAGGAGGCTCTTGTAGGGTCTAGCAAGCTATTAACATAGCAGGGGATAAGAAAATCTTAATTAAACAGAACTTGCAATAAAGAAAGCCTTAATAGGGCTCTCTTTACAGAAAGTGTTTATGGAAGGCTGTGCAAGTCACATGCAGGGAGGTGTGACTAGGGTTCATAAACAAAGTAATTTAACTCCTAAATGGCAGAGGATTGAGCAGTGACGCTGCAGGGGCATGTTCTATACACCAAAACTGCTTCATTAAGCTAAAGTTGTTCAGGTGACTATACTGTCCCTTTAAGCTTATATTTATTAGTATCTCCAACATTGCAATATATACACACAGACTGCTGAACACATTCACACACCAACTGCTTAATACATACACACACCGAGACACAGACAGACTGCTAAATACACACACAGTCCGCTAAATACACGCACACTGCTGAGTACACGCACGCAGTCTGCTGAATACGCACGCAGTCTGCTGAATACGCACGCAGTCTGCTGAATACGCACGCAGTCTGCTGAATACACACGCAGTCTGCTGAATACACACACAGTCTGCTGAATACACACACACACACTGCTGAATACATAGACTGCTGAACACACACACACACACATATACTGCATGCATTGAGGGGTGCAGTGTATGTGTCTGCGTGTAATGCTGTGTGTGGGGGTTTGGGGTGCTGTGTGTGGGGGGTTGGGGTGCTGTGTGTGGGGGGGTAGGGTGCTGTGTGTGTTTGGGGGAAAGGGTGCTGTGTGTGTGGGGGTAGGGGTGGTGTGGGGGGGTAGGGGTGCTGTGGGGGGTAGGGGTGCTGTGGGTGGGGGGGTTAGGGGTGCTGTGGGTGTGGGTGGTAGGGGTGCTGTGTGTGGGGGGGGTAGGGGTGCTGTGGATAGGGGTGCTGTGTGTAGGGGGTAGGGGTGCTGTGTATAGGGGTGCTGTGTGTAGGGGGGGTAGGGGTGCTGTGGATAGGGGTACTGTGTGTAGGGGGGGTAGGGGTGCTGTGGGTAGGGGTGCTGTGGGTGGGGGGAGGAGTTGAAGATGCATTACATTTTTTTTTTTTTAACATATTAAATATTTATTAAATCAGTATCCCCCCCCTTCCCTTCTTCTTACCTTTGGTGAAGCGGAGGGGGGGGGGAACACAGGTGGTATGCAGGACAGGAGGACAGGTCCTGCAGCTATCCTGTCTTCCCGCGCGATGCTGTGTGGAGCGTTGCCATGGTAACGTGCGGAAACGCTCCACACAGCTCGTGGGAGGAAAGGAGAGCTGCTTCCTCGATCCCTCCGCCCTGCTTCCGATCCTCCCGACACGGAAGCAGAGTAGGCACCTGCCGTTTCGGGCAGGCAGGCGCCTACTCTGCAGTGATGGCAAACCTATGGCCGCGTGCCCACAGAGAGGGCCCGGCGTGCCACCTGTGGCATGCATGCCATAGGTTCGCCATCACTGCTCTATAACTATTCCTGCAATTCTGCTATCACACATAGAAGGGTTACTGAACTACAGAGGACACTGGCCAAGGCTCATGATACTTGTCTCTCCCCACCAGCCCACTTAAAGGGTTATCCCAACCTTTTTTTAATTACACTGTTGTTTTTTTTTGCTTTGTTTTTTTTATATACATTTTTATTTAGAATCCCCTATTGGGAATTTGTTATTAGGTCCCCTATCCCTTAAAACCTATAAAATATACACCTAGAACAAATACAACAGCATTGTCCAGAATTACTGGTAGTGTCAAATGAAAGTTTTAAAAATCTATTTTTAATACAATATAGTTTAAAAATCCCCAAAATTCAATAAACAAGCAAAAAAAGAAAATTTCATAATAAAAGTATATAAAGTATTTACATGTAAATTATTCAATATGTATTGCAGCCAGTAAGCCTTAATTGAAGGAAATCCCTATTTCATATACAGTTGCACCTTAGTGGGTCTCTTTCTCCACCCCAGCCTTTTTGTGTGTCTTTTTCTTTCCAGCACCTCTGTGTGTCTCTTTGTCATTCCCCCCAGCCCCACTGTGTCTCTTTGTTCTCCCCTGTGCGACTCTGAGTCTCTTTGTCAACCAACCCCTCTATGGGTCTCTTTGTCCCCCCTGCCCCTTTGTGTCTCTCTTTGTTCGTCCAGCCCTTCTGTGCCACTCTCCCCAAGCACCCTGTGTCCTTCTCCATCCCAGCCCTCTGTGGGCCTCTTTTTCCTCCAGCCCTTTGTGTGCCTCTCCCCTAGCCCTCTGTGTGCCTCTTCATGTAATTCCCCCCAGCCCTCCATGTGTCTGACTAACCTTCCCCAGCCCTCCATGTGTCTGACTAACCTTCCCCAGCCCTCCATGTGTCTGACTAACCTTCCCCAGCCCTCCATGTGTCTGACTAACCTTCCCCAGCCCTCCATGTGTCTGACTAACCTTCCCCAGCCCTCCATGTGTCTGACTAACCTTCCCCAGCCCTCCATGTGTCTGACTAACCTTCCCAAGCCCTCCATGTGTCTGACTAACCTTCCTAAGCCCTCCATGTGTCTGACTAACCTTCCCCAGCCCTTCTTGTGTCTGAGTAACCTTCTCCAGCCCTCCATTTGTCTGAGTAACCTCCCCCAGCCCTCCATGTGTCTCAGTAAACCCACCAGTCCTCCATGTGTCTCCTCCAGCCTTCCATGTTTCACAGTAACCCATTCAGCTCTCTATGTGTCTCAGTAACCCTCCCCAGCTCTCCATGAGTCTCAGCAACCTCCTCAGCCCTCATGTGTCTTTGTAACCCCCTCCCAGCCTTCCATGCATCTCAGTAACTCCCCAGCCATTCACGAGTCTCAGCAATGTCAGATGGGGGAGAGGAACGTAAACTAGAAGAATGTAGCGCTTATTATAGAAGGAGAATAACACATAAAATGAATTGAATAATCACCGTAGGAATAGTATAATATGAAACCTTGATATATGGATAATGTACAAGATGAAATGGATGCCTATAAATAAAAATGATAAAACATAGTGAAGATCTTACAGAATTTTGTATATTTTGAAATAAAATATATAAAAACTCACAAATGGAGAGCTAAAGACCTAGCTCTGGTGTGAATGGCATCCGGGTCCGTACAGGCGACCCACCACTACAGGAAATATAGATTCTGTCCTGGGGACAATATATATAACGCAGACATAGATTAGCACAGTTGAAAAAGATAAATATCAAATATAGCTGCCAAGTGGGTACTTAGATACATTGAGCCCCTATGGCTTAGTAGTAGCGTATTGTGCAGTTAGGGACTGCACTCCCTTGATGGTAGTAAACAGTGGTGGAAAACCGGAAACCAGGATAAAAGTAAATAATTTATTGAACAACTATAAAAACAATAAAGGAACAATGTCCATTTAAAATACCAGAACGCGTTTCACTACTTTGTGTAGTTTCCTCAGCCAGGTGTGTTGTCTAATAATCCTTGGTTCCACGTTGTTTGCTTATGTACCCCCTTAAATGGGATGATCTTTTACTTGTGTTTTTTCACTGCAACGTAATTACCACTTACAGGTAAAACGTATGCGGTTCAAGCCTCCATATGGTCCCTTAAATTCTCTAATAGGTATAAGCACTCTTTCCTTGGAGGCTATATTTCTAAACACCCTTATAATATTCCCTGATCTTTTGCAGGCAATGCGTCCACATCCATAAGAGCCTTTTTGTTTTTTAAAGATCGTTGGTTCTTCTTTCTTATCTTTAATACAACTTTTTACCAGTGAGCATTTTAGATTTCTTACTCCCATATGGACAAATCTAGGTCAGGGGAGCAGGATGGGGAAGAAGGAAACAAGCTCCTCTCCTGTGGTCCATTTGCTTAGCCATGCTACATTCTGAGACCGGCAGGAGGGAAGCACTGTGCAGTGCACTCCCCTCCCACCAGTCAGCCGGGCAATGCTCCCCTAATCTGCCTAGCGGTCGCGCTGGCATTGAATGGAGAAAGAAGATCCGCACCCAGTAGAGCCCTTATTACCTCCTGCATTCACATTACCCCTATGGCCTCCTTTGCCCTTGCACCTACTACAGCTCCTACTCCCCTGCATCCACCACAACCTCTACCCTCCCTGCACCCACTACAACCCCTATTATCCTGTGCACCCACTACTATCCTCTGCTATCCTTTAATCCCTATAATCCTTTAATCCCTATAGCCCCCATCCCACTACTGTGTGTGCATAGGTCAGTGTATGCCTGTAAAGGTTAGTGTGTGTGTCTGTATGGGTCAGTGTGTGCATGGGTCTGTTACGGTCAGTGCACGTAGACTCAAGGCCCTTATGTTTTTCAAGAACAAAGACTCGATCTGTGCTGCTTGCCTCCCTACCTCCTGCATTGTCACCAGGGACGTGTCTTCCGCGAGGCAAAGAAGGCATCTGCCTTGGGCGGCACTTTGCAGGGGGCGGCAAAAAAAGGCTGCCCCCAAACGCCCAGGCAGATCCCTTGCTTGCCTTGTGTCCTGGGGGGCTCAAGAGCTGGCCGGCTGGCCACTTTTGAGCCCCCCCCCCCCGAGGCTGGCAGTGGGCAGCGAGGGAGCATACTCACCTATGCTCTTCCTGCTCAGCTCCCTCGCGTGCCGCTTAATGAAGCCGGGAGCCGGAATATGACGTCACTCCGGCTCCCAGCATGTTCCGATAATGAAACTTACAATTTGAACTATGCATTAACAGGGTTATTCACCAAAGTGAGAATTGCTGGGAATTCAAAATGTTTTTGGAGTGAATTCCAAGTTTAATGTTAAAATAGACAAATTGGATTTTTTTTTTTTTATAAATAAATCTCCAATTCAGCCATGTGTGCTGTTTGGCTTTTTGGCTTTTTTTTGTTACCTAAATACAAAATTTATTTTGGGTTCCCGACAATTCTATGTGATGTCTATAAATAAGCGCATCATATGGGTTGGGCATTGTGATGTCACACCATGTGTGGAGCGCATGGGGCAGCAACATTTTTTGCCTAGGGCTGCAAAAATCCTTGCATTGATCCCGTCTGTGATTTATTTGAGTCCACCCTGTGTATTGTTCCTAGGACATCAAAACATAGGAAAGTCATGGAGAGGGGGTTGTAACGGAGCTTCCTTTACCCTGGTTGGGTACCTCCGCGGATTCTCCTAGTGCTTACCGAGAGCTCCAAGCACGCCTACAGACACCACAAGTACTGCAGACCCCACAAACCTTCGCAGCTTGGTTGGGGTCTCGCCGTCTCCTACCCACCCTGGACCTACGACAAGGCTCCAGGTTCCAATGGGTGAACCTCTCTTCCTCCAGAGAGCGAAGCAGGAACAGCTCTTACAAGAGCTAGTGATTATTCAAGGGAGTATGATGAGCATAGCAATCCCTTGTAGTGATACAGCAATTCCCCCCAACAAGAGAGAAGACTCTAGATTGAGGGTGAAGTAGAACTAAAGGTTTAATAACACATACTGGTCTTTTATACAGTTTTCCCCACAAGGTTACCACCCAGGTGGACCTTGTGGGGCACAGGACATGAAATTCACAATCCAATAAAAACATAGTTTTACACTTAAACACTCCCACATACAGTAAACAATCCCTCCCCTTTGCCTGTGATATAATTAACGAAGACAATAGACTAACTCAATTAACTCTAAGCAGAAAAAAACTTGCAATTTTACAAACCCCAAAACATACCCCAAAATACAACATATTCCACAAACATCTCCCACGTACTTACTGATCGCTGCCGTTCAGTCTTCTTCTTAGGGGGGACTGTCAACGTGTGTCAAAAAATCACCAATTATTATTATTTTTTTTAATTTGGCATAGATTGGTGGTAAAATGGTTGCATGAAAAATACCCAAAGTTTAACACCTTAGGTTGTCTTCTTTTAAAAAAAATATATATGTGAAGGGTTATTCAGGGATCCCAGACAGATATCAGTGTTACAATGTAACTTGCGTTCATTTTGAAAAAAAAAATGGTTTGGAAATGTCAGGATCGGGACAGGGATCCAACACGCAGAGTACAAAGAGTAGCAGATACGTATACCGGACCTTAGAATGGCCGGACTAAACGTAATACTACGTATAGAATGGTCAGGGACAAGCCGAGGTCGAGGGAACGAGAAGACAGGTAAGCGAGAGACAAGCCGGGTCAAGGATAACAGAGAAGACAGGTAAGTAATAACAAAGCCGGGTCAGAACCAAAAGACAAGAGAATACAAGAGCACTGTGTGACTAGGCTGGCTAGAACCACGACAGGGCAATGAGCAAATGCTGAGAGCTCCCTTAAATACCCTGGTTCTAGAGACTAATCACGTCTCCGCCGAGACCTGATTCGTGTCCGGGATTTGACTGACAGGTCGGGCTAGAATAGCGTCATGACGTCGACTATTGAGCGTCACGTTACAAAAAGGCATAGTTCTCTCGCGGCCGGCGTTTACATGCGCGAGGGGACCGCGAGGAACGGGAGAATCATGCCGTCTGGATGGAAAAACGTCTAAGTCTCTACCCGTCTCAGGGGTAGAGACTACAGGTACCCTGACAGTACCCCGCCTCTCAGAAACGCCCACCGGGCGGAAGGAACCGGGGCGAGATGGAAAGCGGGAATGAAAAGCCCTGCGAAGACGAGGAGCATGGACATCCTCCTGTGGTACCCAGGTCCTCTCTTCTGGACCATATCCCTTCCAGTCAACCAGGTATTGAATTTTCCCCCGGGAGATTCGAGAATCGATGATGGAGTTGATTTCGTACTCCTCCTGGCCCTCAACCTGAACAGAGTGAGGAGAGGAGACCTTGGAGGAGAATCTGTTACAGATCAGGGGTTTTAGCAAGGAAACATGAAAGGAATTAGGAATACGTAAGGCAGAGGGGAGCGCTAGGCGATACGCAACAGGATTAATTCGATTCAGGATCCTATAGGGTCCAATGTAGCGAGGAGCGAATTTCATAGACGGTACTTTCAAACGAATGTTTCTAGTACTCAACCATACCCTATCACCAGGGACAAAACTAGGAGCCGGCCTTCTGCGTTTGTCAGCGTGTTTTTTATACAGTATAGAATTATGTAGGAGAATTTGTCGAGTCTGATCCCACAACTTCTTCAGATTGGCAACATGAGTATCAACCGACGGTACCCCCTGGGAAGAAGGAACCGACGGAAGAATGGAAGGATGAAAACCATAATTCATGAAAAAGGGGCTAGAGCGAGTTGAATCGCAAACAAGATTATTGTGTGCGAACTCTGCCCAAGGAATCAGACCGACCCAATCGTCCTGGTGTTCAGAAACAAAACAACGCAGATATTGTTCAATCTTTTGATTGGTACGTTCAGCGGCTCCGTTAGACTGAGGGTGATAAGCAGAAGAAAAATTCAATTTAATGCCTAGTTGAGAACAGAATGATCTCCAGAAACGTGAAACAAACTGGGAACCTCTATCAGAAGTAATCTCGGAAGGTATCCCATGTAAGCGAAAAATCTCTTTAGCAAAAATCTCCGCTAATTCAGGTGAAGTCGGAAGTTTAGGTAAAGGCACGAAATGAGCCATCTTGGTAAACCTATCCACCACTGTGAGAATAACAGTGTGCTTTTTCGAAACAGGCAAATCCACAATAAAATCCATCGCCAAACAGGACCAAGGTTTTTCTGGAACTTCCAGGGGATGTAAGAGACCACAAGGAAGCGAATGAGGTAGTTTAGTCTTAGTACAGACCTCACAGGCTCCGATAAAATCCTTAATATCCCTCCGTAAAGAAGGCCACCAGAAATCCTTAGAGATCAAGGAATATGTTTTGCGAACGCCCAGATGACCAGCCACCTTACTCTCGTGAAGACACTGTAAGAGCTCCAGTTGGAGTTCAGGAGGAACGAAGTGTCTAGATGCAGGAGTCAGTCTAGGTGCCAGATGCTGCAAGCTCCTGATCTGATCCAGAAGCGGAGAATGGATTTTGAGAGTTGTGTTAGCGATGATATTACAGTTAGGTACTATAGAGGATAAAACCGGCTCAGATATGGCAGAAGGTTCATGTTGGCGAGACAAGGCATCAGCTTTAGAATTCTTAGAACCAAGCCTATATGTGAGTATGTAATTGAAGTGAGTGAGGAATATAGACCAACGGGCCTGTCTTGATGATCATCGTTTAGCCTCCCCAATATAGGATACGTTTTTATGATCCGTCAAAATGGTAACAGGATGCAAAGTCCCCTCCAATAGATGTCTCCACTCCTTTAAAGCCATGATAACCGCTAGAAGTTCCCTGTCACCAATGTCATATCTGCTCTCAGTACCCGATAATTTTTTGGAAAAATACCCACATGGATGTAATGGTTTATCCACACCCAACCTTTGGGACAGGATGGCACCTATACCCGTCTCAGAAGCGTCAACTTCGAGTAGGAAAGGTAGAGTAGTATCAGGGTGAACTAAAATTGGTGCGGAAGCAAACAGCTCCTTGAGAGTCTTAAAAGCCAGAAGTGCTTCAGTAGACCAATTCTTAGTGTCTGCCCCTTGTCTGGTCATATTGGTGATAGGAGCAATAATAGAGGAGTAACCCTTAATGAAACGTCTGTAATAATTAGAGAAACCAATAAATCTCTGAATGGCCTTGAGACCCTTAGGTAAAGGCCAATCTAAAATGGATTGGAGTTTCTCCGGATCCATTTCAAACCCCTCTCCAGAAATCACGTAACCAAGAAAGGTAGTCTGGGAATGGTCAAAGCTACATTTCTCTAATTTGCAGTACAAGCCATGTTGAAGAAGTTTGTGCAAAACCCTTCTGACCTGTCCGTGGTGAGTCTCAATATCCCTGGAATGTATAAGTATATCATCGAGGTATACAATAACACAGTCATGCTGAAACTCCCTAAGAACTTCATTAATAAGATCCTGAAATACCGCCGGGGCATTACAGAGACCAAAAGGCATTACAGTATACTCATAGTGCCCATAACGAGTATTGAACGCAGTCTTCCACTCGTGTCCCTGCTGAATTCTCACCAAGTTATAAGCACCTCTGAGGTCTAACTTAGTGAAAATCTTGGAACCCTTTAATCGATCAAAAAGCTCGGTGATCAAGGGGATCGGATAGGCATTTCTAATGGTTATCTTGTTCAAACCTCGGTAGTCAATGCAAGGTCTTAAAGAACCATCCTTCTTTTTAACAAAAAAAAAATCCAGCCCCAGCAGGGGAGGAGGATCTCCTAATGAACCCTTTGTCTAGGTTCTCACGAATATACTCCTCTAAGACTAAATTCTCATTCGTAGACAAAGGGTATACATGGCCCCTGGGAGGCATAGTACCAGGAAGTAAATTAATTTTGCAATCAAAAGGCCTGTGTGGTGGTAAGGTATCAGCCTTTCCTTTGTCAAATACCGCCTTTAAATCTAGATACAAGGACGGTATCTGTACTTTAGTAGAGTCGGTAGAGTTATTAAGTGTGTTAACAATACAAAGGGGTGACACTCTCTTTAAACATCTCTCTTGACACCCCTGACCCCACGAGACTATTTCCCCTGATTTCCAATCTATAATGGGGTTATGTCTCTTCAGCCAGGAGTATCCCAGGACTATGGGAACAGAAGGAGATGAAATGAGTAGTAGAGATATCTCCTCCTTGTGTAGAATACCAGTAGTTAAGTTAAGAGGTGTGGTCTCCCGGAAAATCACAGGCTCAACTAAAGGTCTACCATCTATGGCCTCAACAGCCAAAGGTGTCTTCCTTAACTGGGATAGGATAGCGTGTTTGGTGAGAAAAACTTGGTCGATAAAGCTCTCAGCAGCTCCGGAGTCTATCAATGCCACAGTCTCTAAAGTTCCCTTCTCCCAAGTTAAAGAGACGGGTAATAGAAGCCTGTGTTCTTTGTAGTTATGAGTAGAGGACAAAATAGAAACACCCAAGGCCTGTCCTCTAGAGAAACTTAGGTGCGAGCGTTTCCCGGGCGATTGGGACAATTCAAACGTAAGTGACCTCTGACTCCACAATACATACACAGTCCCTCCCTTCTCCTGTACTGTCTCTCCTCTTCTGAGAGGCGAGTAAGGCCTATCTGCATAGGTTCTGGAAACTGTGGAGTTTTGGTTTCAGGACTTTGAAATGAAGGAGCTAGTCTAAAGGAAGGTCTACCGGTTCTATCTCGAGTGTTCTGCCTCTCTCTTAGACGTTCGTCAATGCGAGAGATAAAGGAAATTAAGTCCTCCAAATTCTCGGGAAGCTCTCTCGTCGCTACCTCGTCAAGTATTACATCGGATAATCCGTTTAAAAATACGTCTATATAAGCCTGTTCATTCCACTTAACCTCTGCCGCCAAAGACCTGAACTCTAGTGCGTACTCCACAAGTGTTCGGTTCTCTTGTCTAAGGCGCAACAGTAATCTAGCTGCATTGACCTTTCTGCCAGGGGGGTCAAAAGTTCTTCTAAAAGCAGCTACAAAGGCATTATAGTTATAGACTAATGGATTATCATTCTCCCACAAGGGATTAGCCCATCTCAGAGCCTTCTCAATGAGTAAGGTGATAATAAATCCCACCTTTGCCCTATCAGTAGGGTAGGAACGGGGTTGTAGCTCGAAATGGATACTGATCTGGTTCAAAAAGCCACGACACCTTTCAGGAGAACCAGCATAACGTACAGGTGGGGTAACTCGGGAAGAAGCACCTACAGTGGCTACCTCTAGCCCTGAACTCACAGGGGGAATAGAAGTATTACGCATCTCCTCAGGTGGATTATTAGGACGTGATAGTAACGCCTGTAGTGCCAGTGCCATCTGATCCATTCTATGATCCATGGCGTCAAACCTAGGATCAGGAGAACCAAGCTGACAGTTTGTACCTGCAGGATCCATTGGCCCTGTCGTAATGTCAGGATCGGGACAGGGATCCAACACGCAGAGTACAAAGAGTAGCAGATACGTATACCGGACCTTAGAATGGCCGGACTAAACGTAATACTACGTATAGAATGGTCAGGGACAAGCCGAGGTCGAGGGAACGAGAAGACAGGTAAGCGAGAGACAAGCCGGGTCAAGGATAACAGAGAAGACAGGTAAGTAATAACAAAGCCGGGTCAGAACCAAAAGACAAGAGAATACAAGAGCACTGTGTGACTAGGCTGGCTAGAACCACGACAGGGCAATGAGCAAATGCTGAGAGCTCCCTTAAATACCCTGGTTCTAGAGACTAATCACGCCTCCGCCGAGACCTGATTCGTGTCCGGGATTTGACTGACAGGTCGGGCTAGAATAGCGTCATGACGTCGACTATTGAGCGTCACGTTACAAAAAGGCATAGTTCTCTCGCGGCCGGCGTTTACATACGCGAGGGGACCGCGAGGAACGGGAGAATCATGCCGTCTGGATGGAAAAACGTCTAAGTCTCTACCCGTCTCAGGGGTAGAGACTACAGGTACCCTGACAGGAAATAGCAAAGTGCTACTTGTATTTATAGCCCTATAACTTTCCAATAAAAGCTAAGAACATGTTAACATTGGGCATTTCTAAACTCATGACAAAATTTAGAAACTATGTAGCATGGGTGTTTTTTGGCGGTTTTAGATGCGTAACAGATTTTGGGGGTCATATTTAGAAAAAGTGTGTTTTTAAAAAAATTTTCATCATATTTAAAAAAAATTTTATAGTAAATAATATGATATGGTGAAAATAATTGTATCTTTAGAAAGACCATTTAATGGCGAGAAAAACAGTATATAATATGTGAGGGTACAGTAAATTAGTAAAATTATAGAAACATAGAAACATAGAATGTGACGGCAGATAAGAACCATTCGGCCCATCTAGTCTGCCCAGTTTTCTAAATACTTTCATTAGTCCCCGGCATTATCTTATAGTTAGGATAGCCTTATGCCTATCCCACGCATGCTTAAACTCCTTTACTTTGTTAACCTCTACCACTTCAGGTGGAAGGCTATTCCATGCATCCACTACCCTCTCAGTAAAGTAATACTTCCTGATATTATTTTTAAACCTTTGTCCCTCTAATTTTAGACTATGTCCTCTTGTTGTGGTAGTTTTTCTTCTTTTAAATATAGTCTCCTCCTTTACTGTGTTGATTCCCTTTATGTATTTAAATGTTTCTATCATATCCCCCCTGTCTCGTCTTTCCACCAAGCTATACATGTTAAGATCCTTTAACCTTTCCTGGTAAGTTTTATCCTGCAATCCATGAACCAGTTTAGTAGTCCTTCTTTGAACTCTCTCTAAGGTATCAATATCCTTCTGAAGATATGGTCTCCAGTACTGTGTACAGTACTCCAAGTGAGGTCTCACCAGTGTTCTGTACAATGGCATGAGCACTTCCCTCTTTCTACTGCTAATACCTCTCCCTATACAACCAAGCATTCTGCTAGCATTCCCTGCTGCTCTGTTACATTGTCTGCCTTAATTACAGTTAAACACAAACACTGCAGAAATTTAAAAAGAGCCCTGGTCCTTAACGGTAAGAAAATTGAAAAACGATCTGGACACTAGAGAGCTGGTCTGAGCAGTTGTTGTGTAAGTAAGTCGCTAAATTAGGACTACCTGTATAATACATCTGTGGATTTTATTCCTACTTGGTGCCTGCTGTTTTTATCTCTTTTTTTGATATGCTGATATACTTATACAGGATCATGAAAATGTGAGTGGAATACAATCAACAATGATTTTATTATGTTATCTATTTACTGGTACATGTTGTACTGCCCTGTTGGAAGCATGTTATCTTTTAGGGTTATTTGGGTTAATCTGCTAAATGATATATATTTTTTATGTAATGTGTTCACTTATACACCTTTGAGTGACCACATATATGGTGAAACACTGATCTCATTTATTTCACATGAGAACCATAATTAAAAAATTTTTGGCTTACTGACTGATACCAAGAGTAGAAAAATGTGGGTCACAGGTGGGACTCTGCTAAGCGCCAAGCAGCTTGAGAGGCTCTAACTATGCCTTAAGCAAAGCGGTGTGAGACCATGGAATGATGTCGCGGGGTGTTGCCCTCTTTTAACACATATCAGCATAAGATAGCATGGGAGTGAGAGGTGAGGCCCTATCTTTGTGACTTTGCGAGGCTCTAGCTATGAGTTGGGCCAAAGGGCAAAATACTTCTGAGTATGAGAATGATTGTTGGCCTTGCGGGACCTCTAATCTAAGCCATAAAAGGCCTCTATTCTTATCCTATAGAGAGTAATGTGTTTAACCTTTACTTAAAGGGACTCTCCAGTGCCAGGAAAACATATCCATTTTCCTGGCACTGCAGAATCCTGCAGTGCCCCCCTCCCTCCCACCTCAATCCCATGTTGCTGAAGGGGTTAAAACACCTTCAGTGACTTACCTGAATCCATTGCCGATGTCCCTCGGCGCTGGTTCAGGCTCTGCCCATGCTCCTCCCACGCCGACGTAAGCCTGCGGGGGAGACCTAATGCATATGTGCGGCAATGGCCGCGCGCGAGCATTCGACCTCCCTATAGGAAAGCATTATTCAATGCTTTCCTATGGGGATTCCGGCGACACTGGAGGTCCTCATCCATAGCGTGAGGACATCGAGTGTCGTTTAAAACACTTTTCGTGTTCTAAGAACACGGAAGTCCCTCTAGTGGCTGTCTAATAGACACCAGTCGCTGTTTGTGTGGAGAGAGGCAGGGATAACAAGTTACAGCATCTCCCTTCCTGCCTCTCTCTACTCACTGATCCCCGGGGGAGCAGCTCTGCACAGAGAATCCAGACAGCAGCTCCGAGCCTGCAAGACATGGGGACGGTGAGAGACTTGGGGACGCTGAGACATTGGGACACTGGGAGACATAGGTACACTGGGGAACATGGGGACCCTGAGACACTAGGGACACAGTGGTCCCATGTCTCCCAGTGTCCCCATGTCTCCCAGCCAGTGTCCCTAGTGTCTCAGTGTCCCCATGTCTCCCAGCCAGTGTCCCTAGAGTCTGTGTCCCCCTGAGACACTAGGGACACAGTGGTCCCATGTCTCCCAGTGTCCCCATGTCTCCCAGCCAGTGTCCCTAGTGTCTCAGTGTCCCCATGTCTCCCAGCCAGTGTCCCTAGAGTCTGTGTCCCCATGGCTCCCAGTGGCCCCTAATCTTTCAGTGTCCCCATGTCTCCCAGCCAGTGTCTCAGTGTCCCCATGTCTCTCAATGTCCGTAGTGTGCCAGTATCCTTAGTGTCTCAGTATTTCCTAGTCTCCCAAAGTCCCCTAGTCTCCCAGTGTCTCAGTGTCCCAATGTCTCCCAGTGTCCCCATGTCTCCTAGTGTCTCAGTGTCCCCTAGTATAAAAGAAAAAATCTCAGGCACCCACTGTGATAGATTTAAACAGGTTTATTGGACAGCACAACGTTTCAACCTGTACCCAGGTCTTTTTCAAGTCTCAAGTTTCCCCTATGTATCACAGTGTCCCCTATGTATCCCAGTGTCTCAATGCACCATGTCTCAGTGTCTCTCAGTGTCCTTAGTGTCTCAGTGTCCCCTAGTCTCCCCATGTCTCACAGTGCCCCCAAGTGTCTCAGTGTCCCCATGTCTCACAGTGCCCCCAAGTGTCTGTGTCCCCTAGTATAAAATAAAAAAATCTCAGGCAATCACTGTGATAGATTTAACCAGGTTTATTGAACACCGCAACGTTTTGACCTGTAACCAGGTCTTTGTCAAGTCTCCAGTGTCCCCTTTATATCACAGTGTCCCCTATGCATCACAGTGTCTCAGTGCTCCATGTCTCCCAGTGTCCCCTCGTGTCTCAAAGTCACCCAGTGTCCCCATTTCTCCCAGTGTCCCCAGGTCTCCCAGTGTCGCCAGGTCTCCCAGTGTCCCCATGTCTCCATGTCTCCAAGTGTCCCAATGTCTCTCAATGTCCCCTAGTGTCCTTGTGACATGGGAGCACTGGAAGACATGGGGTCCCAGACACTAAGGGACTGGGAGACATGGGGACACTGAGACTCTTGGGGACACTGGGAGACATGGAGAAATGGGGACACTGGGTGCCCCCTTTTTGTGTATGTTCGACACTTTTGGCAATTCTGGTTATGTGATTTGTGTCAATGGCCCACCCTTTTACCCCATCCTTAGACTTCCTGATTTACTGGACACTGCTGTTAGGGGATATGGGTTTACTTGAAAGATGAAAGCGTGAGATTAGCATAGGGCATGTGTGTTCTCAAAGCTGCATCCTGTGAGTTTCCCTTCAGCACCATCTCCATCAGATACATGACGCTTGGGAGGTAGGACTGTTTTAGTGTTTTTGGTCAATAAGATTTTGTCATTAGGCCCATCATAATTGTCAGCACCAGGCCCACTGGGCTCTTAATCTGGCCTTGGTAACGTACCTTATTTGAATTATTGAAACCTTGCTTGAGTAAACTGGAAACCCAAATTGAGAACTTGGCATAATAGAATAAATTGAAATATATAGATAACCAAAGTGACCTTGCGATGTCATAGGGATGTCATAGTATGTCATAGGAAAATATATAGTATTGTATGGAATACTCACATACCTTAATATGCCAGGCTTGGAACTGAACCAGGTGGCCACTAAGACAGTAAGTAACCAAGAAAGTGTAAACAGAGCTGGCCTTAGGGGTGTGCAAGCTGTGCGGCAGCACTGTGTGCCATGACAACAGGGGTGCCAGGAGGACAACATAGCTCACACACACAAGGGACCAGCAATGCAGTGGCAAGTTTTAAAGGCCTGCCAATTAGGTGCAGGGGCCGAGCTAAATCAGCAGTGGGGGCAGAGCTAAATGTGGCATCTACAAACTGCCTGGTTACCACAGCACATTGAGGGGAAGCAGGAAGGAGTCCCCAGTAACTAAACTGCAGGGACTCTACTTCTTCCCCTCCAGCCCATAATGTCTGCAAGTGAAAAGAGAGAGTGTGTCTGTTACTGTGTGTGTGACGGTCTGCTCGTGGTTGTGTGTGACTGTTTGTGATTGTGTGTTTGTGTGACTGTCTGCCTATTTATGTGTGTGTTACTGTATGTGATTGTGTGTGTGACTGTCTGCCTGTAACTGTTTGAGGCTTCCTGTAACTGTGTGTGTGAATGTCTGCAACTGTGTGTGTGACTGTGTGCGAGTGACTATGTGCCTGGGACTGTGTGAACGTGGCTGTATTTGACAGTATATGTGTATAACTGTGTGCACCTGATTGTGTGTCTGCTTGTGGGACTGTGTGCCTGCAACACTGCAAAAATACACGTCTGCATTCACACACGGGCCTTTATGCATTTTTATTTTTTTATCTCAATTAAATAACCATCACACACGGTCAATACACAAATATATCACACACAGTCAATACACCGTTAATAAATATCACACACAGAGGTGGAGGAGCAGACCAGATTCCCAGCACACTGGACCACCATAGATTAACATTTCAAAACCAAATGACAGCAATTGTCGCCATGTAATACATACATAAACCCCGCCTTTATGTGCCGCGTGGCACAGAAAACATCTTACAATAATTTAAATAATGGTGTCAAAAGAACATAACTTAATAGAACCATACATAAAACAAGTAATAACTTATGAGTAGTGATGTCCCGAACCGTTCGCCGGCGAACATAGCCTGTTCGCGGTCGTGAACATGCGCGATGTTCGGTCCGCCCCCTATTCGTCATCATTGAGTGAACTTTAACCCTGTACCTCACAGTAAGCAGACACATTCCAGCCCATCATCAGCAGACCCTCCCACCCAGACCCTCCCACCTCCATGACAAATAGGGGGCGGACCGAACACGCTATGTTCGCCAGCGAACGGTTCCCGGCGAACTGTTCGGGACTTCACTACTTATGAGTAATAGTTCATTGCAAGTATACCCACAGGAGTCTACAATATAAAGTTAGATTTGATCCAATTTTAAGTGAAATATATTTGAACTGTACCTCTCTGGATGTCTTAGAGAGGAACCAATTTCCTGCTGTTGTCGAATTTCAGCGGAACGCTGTCAAATTATTTAGCCAAAAGCGTCAATGTCAGCCAATGATATTGAAATCCAGCCAAACAATGAATGAAATTCCGCCGAGCTGAGGTTTAATTCAGTTTTAGCGAATTCGAATTTGGCCCAAACTGAATGATAAAATTTCCCGAATGCTGAACAATAAATGCACAGTGACTGAAAACCGTTAGAAAACTCAGAGCTTGAAAGAAATATGGAACTGGAACTGATGTACTGTGCAGATCATGTTACAGTTGCTATAGAAAGGAGGGGAGTCCCCTAAATAACTGTGACAATAACAATGAAGGAGGAAGTTATCATAATGAGAGACTTGTTTTTTTTTTATTATTATTATTTTTTTTTTCCAAAAAATTATCACAATAGACAGTAGGAGACTTACATTTAAAAATATAAACAATAGACAATAAAACAATAAATACGTTCCGACAGTTCTAGCCCTCTAAGATACTACTACATTTTTAATTTATTACCCTTAATTATCACCTTAATTATAAATTAGACGACATACCAAATTTAGTGTCTTCACTTCAACTTGAAAGAACCTTAAATAGCTATTCACTGTCTATGACAAACCATGTAAACATAAAAACAAACAAACATAAAGTCATACTGTGCCGAGATCTATATATCCTGATAGATAGTGCCTTACTATGGGGCTTGATATTTCCCCCTTTACTTTCCCTTTTCTGCTACTTTCTCTCTTTTCTTCTCCCCTTTTTTTTTTTAAAGAAAATTTACGCTATAAATAGCCTAAAGACGGCTTTATACAGGGGCGGACTGACCGGTCGGGCACTTCGGACATGGTCCGAGGGCCTGGCCGGGAGGGGGGCCCGCCATCAGGGGGCCCACCGCCCCTTTAAATGCTGCAGCCGCCTGAGCGCTCTCTTAAGAGCCTCAGGCGGCTGCAGCTTCTCACCTCCCCTCCCCTCCCCTGTAGTGTGGCCGAGCTGCTGTGTGGTCCGCGGTGCCCAGCTGGAGTGATAGGAAGGTGCTCAGTGTGCACCTTCCTGTCAGTCCGGCCGGGTACAGGAAACAGAAACTCCTGTTCCGCGCGGAACAGGAGTTTCTGTTTCCTGTACCTGGCCGGACTGACAGGAAGTGTGCACCTTCCTATCACTCCGGCCGGGCACCGCGGACCGCACAGCAGCTCGGCCACTCTACAGGGGAGGGGAGGTGAGAAGAAAGAGGGAGGGAGGAGGGAGGAGGGGGGGAGGGGTGAGAAGAAAGAGGGAGGGAGGAGGGGGTGAGAAGAAAGAGGGAGGGGGTGAGAAGAAAGAGGGAGGGGGTGAGAAGAAAGAGGGAGGGGGGTGAGAAGAAAGAGGGAGGGGGGGTGAGAAGAAAGAGGGTGGGGGGTGAGAAGAAAGAGGGAGGGGGGGTGAGAAGAAAGAGGGTGGGAGGTGAGAAGAAAGAGGGAGGGGGCGTGAGAAGAAAGAGGGAGGGGGCGTGAGAAGAAAGGGAGGGGGGTGAGAAGAAAGAGGGAGGGGGGTGAGAAGAGAGAGGGAGGGGGTGAGAAGAGAGAGGGAGGGGGGGTGAGAAGAGAGAGGGAGGGGGGGTGAGAAGAGAGAGGGGGGGTGAGAAGAGAGAGGGAGGGAGGTAAGAAGAGAGAGGGAGGGGGTAAGAAGAGAGAGGGAGGGGGGTAAGAAGAGAGAGGGAGGGGGGTAAGAAGAGAGAGGGAGGGGGTATGAATAGAGAGGAAGGGGGGGTAAGAAGAGAGGGAGGGGGGGTGAGAAGAAAGAGGGAGGGGGGTGAGAAGAAAGAGGGAGGGGGGTGAGAAGAAAGAGGGAGGGGGTGAGAAGAAAGAGGGAGGGGGGTGAGAAGAAAGAGGGAGGGGGGTGAGAAGAAAGAGGGAGGGGGGGTGAGAAGAAAGAGGGAGGGGGGTGAGAAGAAAGAGGGAGGGGGGTGAGAAGAGAGAGGGAGGGGGGTGAGAAGAGAGAGGGAGGGGGTGAGAAGAGAGAGGGAGGGGGGTAAGAAGAGAGAGGGAGGGGTAAGAAGAGAGAGGGAGGGGGTATGAAGAGAGAGGAAGGGGGGGTAAGAAGAGAGGGAGGGGGAGTAAGGAGAGAGAGGGGGTAAGGAGAGAGGAGGGGGAGTAAGAAGAGAGGGGGGAGTAAGAAGGGGTAAGAAGAGGGGGAGGAGTAAGGAGGGGGAGGGGGGAGTAAAAAGAGGAAGGGGACAGTAAGAAGAGGGAGAGGGGGGAGTAAGAAGAGGGGGAGGGAAGAGTAAGAAGAGGGGGGGAGTAAGAAGAGGGGGGAGGGGGGTAAGAAGAGGGGGGTAAGAAGAGGGGGAGGGGGGAGTAAAAAGAGGAAGGGGAGAGTAAGAAGAGGGGGTAGGGGGGAGTAAGAAGAGGGGGTAGGGGGGAGTAAGAAGAGGGGGTAGGGGGGAGTAAGAAGAGAGAGGAGGGGGGTAAGAAGAGGGGGGAGGGGGTAAGAAGAGGGGAGGGGGAGTAAGAAGAGGGAGGAGTAAGAAGAGGTGGGAGTAAGAAAAAGGGGAGGGGGGAGTAAGAAGAGGGGGAGAGTAAGAAGGGGGGTAAGAAGAGGGGGGGAGTAAGACGGTGGGTAAGAAGAGGGGGAGGGGGGAGTAAGAGGAGGGCAATTGCCCCCTCCCCTGTCCGCAGGCACCGTGCGGGCAGCCTGCAGGGGAGGGAGGAAGAGAGGACCCGGGAGCTCAGTCTTCAGCTCCTCTGGGTCCTTCTTGCGCGAGCACAGATCGTTGCCGCGGTTACCACGGCAACGTTACGGCTCTTGCGAGAGTAAACTCTAGCCCCGGAGCTACGGGCTAGAGTTCACTCTCAACACTGTGACCACCAGGGATTCCTGGTGGTCGCAGTGTTGAGAGTGAACTCTAGCCCCATAAACACACTGCCCCCACACACTATACACATTCACACACTGCCCCCCATACACTCACACACACCATACACATTTACACACATTGCCTCACACACACACACACACACACATACACTGCCCACCCATACACACACAGCCCCCCATACTAACATTGCCACACACATACACAGCCCCCTCATACACACATTGCCCCACACACCCTACACATTCACACACTACACCCCCCACACACACTGAACCTTTCACACACACTGCACCCCTTACACATTGCACCACTGCTCCTATACCCTACTACAGCCTCATATCCCAGCAGACCCCAGGTAAGTTGTCAAACTGTTCTTAAACGGTTTGACTACTTACTCTGAAAGGGGGGCCCGGCCCTCCTGGCACCATAACGACTACACAGAGCAGTAGTGGTTATTGTGCATGGATTATTTCTTTAAATAATCTACAAGTGCCCCAGTAGCCAGCAAGCCAGCCAGCCCACATGCCGGCCGGCCAGCCTGCCAGCCCATAGGCCGGCCAGCCAGCCCACAGGCTGGCCAGTAGCCAGCCAGCCAGCCCACAGGCCACCAGTTAGGCTTACAGCCAGCAAGCCAACAGCCTGCCAACCGCCTCCAGCAAGCCACAGCCTGCCAGCCAGCAAGCCACAGCCTGCCAGCTGCAGCCAGCAAGCCAACAGCCTGCCAGCCGCAGCCAGCAAGCCCACAGCCTGCCGGCAGTAGCCAACAGCCTGCCAGCCGCAGCCAGCAAGCCCACAGTCTGCCGGCAGTAGCCAGCAAGCCCACAGCCTGCCAGCAAGCTCACAGCCTGCCAGCCGCAGCCAGTAAGCCCACAGCCTTCCAGCAAGCCCACAGACTGCCAGCCAGCAACAGTAATTAAGGTAAGAGGAGCCAACTTGGCCTAGGTATCAGCAAGCTATGTTGTGTTGCTATATTGTGAATAGGAACCAGAGTGTTGGAGAGACCCCCCTCCAGGCCCCATTAGACTCCATTGTAGTCTCTAATGGGACCTGGAGGAAATTATTTCTAACACACTCTCTAAAGGACACTGAGATAGCCTCTGCTAGACAGACCCCCTTCCATGGCCCATTAGCCCTCAATTGTAGTCTCTACTGGGGCCTCGAAGGGATTATTGCACTTTTGTTCCTTGTGTCTAAAGATTGTGTAGGGTGTGGCTGGAGGCGGTGCATGGAGGCGGGACATGGGTGGCGCTTGCTGCGGAGTATGGGTGGGGCCTGTAAGGGGGCCCTTGATTTATTTTGCCCGGGGGCCCTGAGGGTTCTCAGTCCGCCCCTGGTTTTATATAGAGATGCAAAATATAGAAACATTACAGACCCATGAACATATCAACAGTGTTAGCACTCTAAGATGTAAAATTATTAAGACATTTTTCTAAACTGTCTCTATATTCATAAGTTATTTGTCATACTAAGTTTATCATCTTTGATTCTTCTCAAAAAATCTTTTTTATTATTATTCACTACATTGTTTTTAACAGTAATGTCCAATATACATACTGTGCTAAAATCGAATAATAGATACTACTATTTTCCTTATGTAGGGCTTAACTTTTTTACCCATTCCTCCTATTGTTCTATTCTAGAATTAGTATAGTTATCTTGTCTCAGGATTCCAATCTCCATTTTGCAATGGTTCAGGACCTGATATTTTATCATATCCCAAGAGGGGGAATCAGATAATGTCCAGTATCTCGCTAATGTTGCTTTAGTCTCCGTTAAGATGTGGATCATGAGAGACTTTAATCTTCCTGATGTGAACTAGAAAACCAAAGTAGCAGCTTGTGCCAGGACCACACGTATTCTAAACTCCCTACTGGGATTGTCTCTAAAACAAGTCCTTGAGGAGCCACCTCGTAAGGAAGCCATGCTAGATTTGGTGTTAACAAATGGAGATTTGGTATCAGATATGAAAGTTTAGGATCCAGTGATCAGTCAGTCAGTGTGGTTTAATATAAGAACAGTGACTGAGTCACACCACACAAAAACAAAAGTTCGAGACTTTAGAAAAACAGACTTTTCTAAAATTAGAATATGTGTAAAGGAGTCATTATCAGACTGGAGCAATTTAAATGGAGCCCAGGAGAAATTGTATTTTTTATAAGTTGCACTGCTGAAGGCAACAGAAAATTGCATTAGGCTTGTCGGTAAAAGCAAAAAAATAAAGAAACCAATATGGGACTCTGCAGAAGTGGCCAACATAGTAAAAAACTAAAAGTTAGCATTTAGTAATTATAAAAAAAAAAACTAGAGTGAGGAAGATAGACAGATCTATAGGATTAGACAGAAAGAAGCTCAGCAAGGTATAAGAACTTCCAAATCATACACAGAAGAGAAAATAGCACAGTCAGTAAAAAAAAAAAAAGGGGGACAACATTTTTTAGATGCATAAATGAGACAAGGAGATAAAACAAGGATTAGTTAGATTAAAAACAAAAGAAGAAAGGTATGTAGAAGAGGATAAAGGGACCTCAGTTAGGAAAGAGGACAAATAAGTAATTTGTTACATGAGAGTTTACAGAGGAAGAGGTTTTATTTCAACTGTCAAAAATAAAGACAAATAAGTTGATGGGGGCTGACGGAATACATTATTAAAATAGCTTAGGGGTGTACTAGCAAAATTTAAACCAGATTTATTTAACCAATCAATGTTAACGGAAGTAGTCCCAGAAAATTGGAAGTTAGAAAATGATGTGCCCGTTCAAAGAAAGGTAGTAGGGAGGAGTCGGGTAACTATAGGCCAGTAAGCCTTACTTCAGTAGTGGGGAAAGTAATGGAAACCATGCTAAAGGATAGGATTGTTGAACATCTAAAATCACATGGATTTCAAGATCAGAGACAACATGGGTTTACTTCAGGGATATCATGCCAAACTAATCTTATTGATTTCTTTGATTCGGTAACTAAAATAATAGATCTGGGTGGTGCAGTTAGCAACACATTGCTAACCTAAATTTCAGTAAGGTTTTTGGCACTGTTGCACATAGAAAGCTTATCAATAAACTACAATCTTTAAGTTTGGATTCCAATATTGTTGAATGGGTAAGGCAGTGGCTGAGTGACTGGCAACACAGGGTTGTAAAGGAGTGTATGGTCTTGTTACCAGCGGGTACCTCAGGGATTAATACTTGGACCTATTCTCTTTAATATTTTTATTAGTAATATTGCAGAAGGTCTTGATGGTGAGGTATGTCTTTTTGCTAATGGTTCTAAAATATGTAACATAGTTGATGTTCCAGGAGGAATAAGCCAAATGTCAAATGATTTAGGTAAACTAGAAAAATTGTCAGAGCAGTGGCAGCTGATATTTGATGTGGATATGTGCAAGAGAATCCATCTTGGATGTAAAAACCCAAGGGCAGAGTACAGAATATTTGATAGAGTCCTAACCTCAACATCTGAGGAAAGGGGTTTAGGGATAATTATTTCAGATGACTTAAAAGTAGGCAAAGTAATAGAGCAGCAGGAAATGCTAGCAGAATGCTTGTTGTATAGGAAGAAGTATTAGTAGTAAAAATAAAAAAAGCAAAGTGCTCATGCCATTGTACAGAACTATGGTGGAACCTCACTTGGAGTATTGTACGCAGCACTGGAGACCGTATCTCCAGAAGGATATTGATACTATGGAGAGAGTTCAGAGAAGGGATACTAAACTGGTTCATGGATTACAGGATAAAACGTACAAGGAAAGGTTAAAGGATCTTAACATGTATAGCTTGGAGGAAAGACGAGACAAGGGAGATATGATTGAAACATTTAAATACATAAAGGAAATCAACACAGTAAAGGAGGAGACTATATTTAAAAGAAGAAAAACATGAAGCGAGCTCCTGCACAGGGACAACAAACAAGTTGAAAAAACGACTTCTCACCCGAGAAACCGGGCTCCGATCCGACTGGAGTCACTCTGCAACCTTGAGAGACACCCTGTGAGTCGTCCCGCTACTCGACAGGTGGTTAGAACCCGAAGCTTCCCTTTGGACCTGCACGCAGGCACAGTGGAGGAGATACGGCCGGTCTCCCTGCAGCCAGCAGCGCGGCACATAGGAGGTGGAAGGAGCTCCGGTACCCCCCCCCTTTTTTGCCAGTGAGGGATATCACGGCAACCGCACACAGGCTAAAGCTTCCCACTAAAAGGGTATTTAACGCCCCACACGTAACCTTAACTCCGAGGCCTACCTGGGTGCACCACTCAAAATGGCGGACGCCATGAATGCCTCCCCAAGGGTCCCGCGGGACATAGGCGAGGGCCATTCCAATCCCCACGGGAAAAGCAGATTGAGGCAGCAGACGACACGCTTACCGGCGCCCCCACTCACGGGGAAACCGCGACACCAAGGCCCGGCCAAGAAGATGGCGGCTCAGCAGCAACCCGAATCAAAAGCAGCACACACCAGGCCAAGGGCTGGGTCCCTGGACACTTTTGATCAGCTCTGTGTGAGCTTCTGGACATTACTCTGTAAACAGGGGCTAACCCACGACCAAGCAGTGAGAACGGTAGCCCCCTGGATCCGCCCCACAACCCGGCGCCGCCATTACAGGCCCCTGCCACGAGCCCGCAAAGCCACCACCCGGCAGGGCGAACGGCGGCAACTAAGCACACGCTCCCACGTCTTTATGAATGGGATTACCGGGCAGCCACAAAACCTCAGCAAGGCACCAGAACACAGCATCGCCGGCCAGCAAGCCAACACTCTGCAATCCAAGGCTCAAGAGTCCTACCAAGTCACGGCGCAGCAGACTACCAGAAGAATCCACGCCGGAGAGGGGCCCATAACCTTGCCGATCACAGGGACTGTCCATCTCAAGTGGCCCGTGTGTGGGATCGGCTGATCGAGGCCGGGTGCTGGTACCACCGTAAGGGGCAAGGAGGACACTCCTGTTCAAAGATGGGACTCAAACTGTTAAAATTCATTTTCTTTTTTCTTTTTTTTATTTATTCGCTCTAACACCCTACGCCCTGCAACCAATAGCCTGAGGCCTTCCCCTGCACACCACACGACAGCCAACATTAGCATAGGGCCTACTGTTTTACCACTCACTGACACAGACATACTCTGTAACCACCAGCGGAAGGTGGAAGTGTATTCCCCTAGCAACCACACGACACCATGTTGGTTTAGCCTGAGCCTACTTATTACTGCATGTAAGCCTAGCGGAGTTATTGTCATACAATTTGTTGAACTTTCCCGGCTCAGATGTGTATTATATTGCTGTGTAGTGATTTCAAGTGCATCAAGTGAAAAACCCTGCATACATAGGGGGAGAATTGCCCAGACTGTATTGGTGAAGGGCAAAGGGGCCTGCTACCGCCTAGCCTGCACACACAGAAGTACGCTGTCACAGCACACTGCCCTCATAGCAGGGGGACAATATGACAGAGAAAGCAACGTGTGGTCCCATAAGGAGAACGCACCATATCAAAGTCATAGCGCAATACCTCCTGACATCATCACCTAGTCTGAATTAAACCACCACTACATGTTTAAGGCGATCTATACTTGATCAATCGAAAGCACCTTCCTGTCTGTCCCCACTATATTAAGGCGCGAGGTACACACGCATCACACATAGCAAAGCAAACAATGACATGCGATTACAGCCCACCATAGCATAACTTACACCCACACCTGTGTTTCAAGCGATCTTCTACCTGTTCAACCATATACAAGTTTTCCCATGAGTAAAATTCTCAACGAAGTATCTGAGAGTGTATGCATGTCACTAGTGTATATTATTTTATTTTTCTATTATTATTTTTTATAACATGCTCTGACTTATATCAGTGCATTAGACCGTAAGCGGCATATGTCTGTATATGTCTCAACTACTGGCCCTCATCTTTTTATTTCTTTTATAGTGTCTCCCTATAAGCGAGGATATGCAATAGAAATGTTAATCATAATCTACTTTTACGAAGCGAAGATGCAACTCATATAATTAATGCGAAGAACCTACGTATGACTAGCCTGCTTTACTAATATAAAAAATGTGTATGTCCCATCAAAATGCTATATAACGGTTACCAAATCTATATGTACAAAATGTTGGATTATGCTGTTGTGGCATTGCTGACAAGCGGTTGTTCTTCATGCACAATAAAAATAAAGAATTAAAAAAAAAAAAAGAAGAAAAACGACCACAGCAAGAGGACATAGTCTTAAATTAGAGGAGCAAAGGTTTAAAATAATATCAGGAAATATTTCTAAACTTTACTGAGAGGGTAGTGAATGCATGGAATAGCCTTCCAGCTGAAGTGGTAGAGGTTAACACAGTGAATGAGATTAAGCATGTGTAAGATAGGCATAAGGCTATCCTAGCTAAAAGATAATTCCAGGGACTACTAAAAGTATTTAGAAAATTGGGCATACTAGATGGGCTGAATGGTTATTATTTGCCGTCACATTGTATGTTTCCATGTTCTATGAACTAGTGCCTTCCACAACTCGAGGCTTCCATCTTTACATAAATGTTCATTTTTAATACTTTGTTGAGAATCATTTGACTGCTTGAAGTTTGGAACTAATGGACATCGCCAAGTGCTGGGTTTCCTTCTTTGTGATGCTTTGCTAGTTCTTTAATGCACCTGTCTTCTGTTTTTTTTGTGGGTCTTTCTGCCTTAAGTTTTGTCTTTAGCAAGTGGATTGCATGCTTGATCGGGTTGATATAAGGTGATTGAATTTGCCATTGCAGAATATTCCACTTCTTCGCCTTAACAAAACTCCTGGGTAGCTTTCAAAGTATGTTTGGGTCATTGTCAATCTGTAAAGTGAAGTGCCATCCAATTAACTTTGTTGAATTTAGCTGAATCTGAACAGACACTATACACTTCAGAACTGGACTGCATTGGACTGCTTCTTTCACATCATCAATAACCACTAGTGACCCAGTGCTATTGGAAACAATGTGTGCCCATGCAATCACACTGCCTCCACTGTGTTTTACAGATGATGTGGTATACTACGGATCACAAGTCGTTCCAAGTCTTCTTCATACTGCTTTTTTTTTTTTTTTTTCATCATTCTGGTACAGGTTGATCTTAGTTTCATCTCTCCAAAGAATGCTATTCCAGAACTGGACTGGCCTTTCATTCTTGAGAATTATGAATGGTTTAAACCTTGTGATTAACCCTCTGTATTTGCTCTCATGAAGTCTTCTCTTTATGGTAGACATGGATAATGATATAAAAAAAAAACAAAGAAGAATTCAGCGCTTGTAAATTACTGATGCAGTTATAAGGCACCTCAGGAACCAGATCTGGAATCTTTCTTATCCGGGAGAGAATGGAGAAAGCAGGAGGGTTGGTGCAGCACTTAGGATGTCTTTAGAAATATATGTAACGATAGGAGAGAAGTAATAGTGTATTATGCAAAATAAATTGAATAAAGATTAAAAGTAGTTCACTCACACTTTTTAGGAGCTAATGTTCAGCTACAACTTGAATGCTTGTGCCGAATGATCCCCACCTAGGGATATAATGTGCTCCATGATCTGCGTGTAGTCCTTGTAGTGATAGATTTTATTGTGGATATTTGGAAGAAAATCAAGACAGTATAACGTAGTATGCCAGACCAAATCAGAATATCCACTCACGTGTTATGGAGCCTGAATAGTGGCTCCACAGGTATGGCGTGAAGTGGTATGATCCCCACTCAAGGATATAGGTGGGGTCAGTATCACTCTGTGTATGTAAGAGAAATGAAACCACAATAGTGTGTACTGTACAGATGGAGTGAAAAGATAAAATGAAATAAACTTAATGTAGTGATTTTACCCAACACTCAGAATGTAAATCCTCCAGAAAGATAGAGACAGAGAAAAGGTCACTAAACCGGTTCTTAGTATGGCCCGAAAGATAGAGTGAATAAATGGAAAAATAGGAACGTCAGAACAAGCTAAGGTCAAGGAACCTTGATAATCATAAAAACGAGAGAGAGTCGAGTCAAGGGAACCAGAGAAACAGAGTAGTCAAGAGAAAAACGGGTCAATACCAAAATATTATATTACAGACAAAGGTCAGCAATATTGAAATAAAATAAATTCTGGGGAACCACAACAGGGCAGTGTACCTTGGGCTAACTGTGATTTATATGTCTGGGGACATGGTTAGCGTGACCATGCCCACAAAACATGAGGGTTTGTTGAGCTTTAGTCCTTAGAGCTCTATTGATGTCATGACTCTGGCTGGCTTGCACTGCATCATAAAAAGGGGCATAATGTCAGCGCAAGGCTGACTTTACCCCCGTCTTAGAACCGACCATGGGGCGGGAATCACCAGGGCGATCAGGAAAGTGTAAATGGAAACACCGGAGCAGACAGGGAACATGGACATCATCCACCAATGAACAAATATTGAGGAAAACCCCTGTAGATTCTGGAATCCACAATAGACCGAATGTCATATTCCTCCTGCCCCTCCACCTCAACAGGGGAAGGAGCGATAAGAGGTCTGGTATATTTGCTACAAGTAGTAGTATATTTGTTACAACAGCATTGTAGTATATTTGTTACAACAGCGGGTTATTAAAAGGTATTGGGGATATGCAATGCAGGGGGCAATTGCAACCTATACAAAACAGGGTTTACACATCTTAGTATCTAGAAGGGGCATATGTAATTAGGTGCAGACTTCTTGGAAGGTACTTTCCAATTGATGTTCTTTGTGCTTAACCATGCCCTATTACCCACTTAGTATGAAGGGGCTGCCTGCTGATGACTATCTGTAAATTTATTTTCAAGGGTGGCCTTATGATTCAGGATGTGCCGAATCTGCTCTCAAATATTCCTCAGGTTGCCCAAGTATTCTTCTATAGCAGGCAGTTTCAATGAAGGAAAGGCAGATAGAGGAACAGTAGGATGGAAACCATAATTGAGGTAGAAAGGCTTGTGGCTTGTGGATTTGCATTGATTGCTATTATGAGCATATTCTGCCCAGCAAAGCAGCTTTCACCCAATTATCCTGGTTGTCTGAAATGACACAACTTAGGTATTGTTCCAAGGATTGTTTGCTTCTTTCAGTAGCCCCATTGTATTGAGGATGATAGGTAGACATATGACATAATGTAATATCACGTTGAGTATTGAATGCCTTTCAGAAGCGTGGACCCCTATTGCAAACCATTTCTTCTGGCATGCCATGTAAACAGAATATCTCTCTAGCAAATATATATATATGATCGTAACAGAAATGGACGTACCTTCGAGCAGATGACACCATTCCTTAAAGGCCAATACAATGGCTAATAGCTCCCTATCTCCTAGTTCTACTCAGCTTTGGACAGCTGATACCTGGGGCTCCCCACTGTCAGCTGGGGCCACATGCTGATGAGCCCAAGGCCTAAAAGTGGCCTAAAAGTGAGTGCTGCATAAAGTATCATTTGAAATCACCACAGTGATTCTGAGCCTGAAGATAATCTGTGGGAGATCCCCAGGCTTTGAACAGATAGAGATAACAGACCATGATAGGATCTCCCTGCATGCCCACATACCATGCTGATTGGTGCTGGGGATTGCCCAGCACTGATCACATTGTAATAGCAAATTCAGCATTCTGAAAACAGCCAGTAGTTGGCAGCAACGTATCTCTCTTTACTTTTATTTTATCTTAAAATTGCCTTTGCTAATATCAGTGTTGATATTAACAGAGGGAAACCATTGGGATTAGGATTCGTACTAAGTTTATGTTTATCATTATGGTTCAGGTCAGCAAGGGAATCTCTCTGCTAAAATTAGTAAAACACTATTGCTAGGGTTAGGATTAGGTACTTTAGGTTCAAATTATGGTGAGTTTTAGGATTTGGTTAGGTTATACCCATCTTCAATTTGTTATTTAAAAAAATATATATTATTATTCAGTATTTTCATAACAACTTCAAAAGAGACTATTTTTTTTTACATATTTCTTTATTCAACATTTCAATATTACAAATGTTAATACATTACAGATCATTATTATTAGAAATATCCATTAACATTTATGTCTACACCCATTCAACTAATCATTCATACTCCATACTAAGTTCGTTCTGACGTGACGGGGGGATTGTACATAGTGTCTTATTAATCTACCTGATCGTCTTTATTATTAGACGCTCCTTAATGGTTAATCTGTTGAGTGTCATAACTCGGTATGCCGCATGGCACATGCAGCTTCCAGGGGGTGCTGTGCAGCAGCCACAAAGTGTCTGGTCCCACGCTGTCCCTGCCACAGTAAACAGAGCAGCCCCTGCATGATCTGTCTTCTGGCAAGGGTTCCTGATCATTTTGGCAGCCTTGGGCCACCTAATGGAGTCCTTGGAAATAA
The DNA here is from genome assembly GCF_036172605.1 of Pelobates fuscus. Taxonomy (NCBI): domain Eukaryota; kingdom Metazoa; phylum Chordata; class Amphibia; order Anura; family Pelobatidae; genus Pelobates; species Pelobates fuscus. The sequence continues at coordinate 297,031,887 of NC_086318.1, forward strand.
CAGAACCCTGTAGGTAAAGGCTTTTTATAGCATTAAAGTGACAGGTCATATTATTGGGACGCATAATCTGCCCTTCACAGATCACACCCCTTTGTGTGATTTGGTGCAGGGTGATGATGCTGTCCAATAAGATAAGTATTTGACTTTTCTGATTTTCTGGTTCCCTGACTTCGCCTTGTTATTTCGTATTTGAGTATCTCAGGTGTCCTTGACCTTGGCTTTCTATTTTGACTATCTAGGGTACATGTTAACCCGCCCATTCTAAGGTCCGGTATATGTACCTTCTCTCTTTTTATTAATTTATTATGGTTACTGTTTCCCTATACTCTGTGTGTGTGGGTTACCCAATCTTGACATTGAGATTGACTAACTCTTACATAGGCAGTTATTTGCCATTTGGCCCATTTTTTAAAATATAGATTCATCTGATTGTTCTTTAAATAAAAACCCTTTCTCCATTATACACTGGTAATTACTTGGTTTAATATTTCATACCGATTTTGATGATCTTGCATATTCCAGTTTCTTGCCATGCAAATTTTTACTGTTAGCGTAATGTGGGTCATTAAAAAAGAAAAGGGCTTATCCCATTGAGGAGGGTTTAAGTGGAAGAGGAAGAACTGTGGGATCAAAGGGAAATCTTTCCCTGTAATTTCTTTTAGGAGGTCTTTAAGATGTGTTTTTAACCCCTTAAGGACACATGACGTGTGTGACACGTCATGATTCCCTTTTATTCCAGAAGTTTGGTCCTTAAGGGGTTAAAGCATCTAACCCTGAACACTCCCGCCAAATGTGGAAGTGAGATCCTTTAGCTTTGTTGCATCTCCAGCATTGGTCGATTTGATCACTATATATTTTGTTTAATTTTGTTGGAACCAAATACCACCAATATAGAATTTTATAGATGAGCTCTACCAAACTAACACAGTGAGTGCTCTGTTTGACCCTCTCTATACTGCGTTTCCAAGATATATTTTCAAATTATTATTTTTTTAAATCGAGTTCCCATTTTATTACTGGGGGCTCTATAATAAAAGTTTCAGAAGCGGACAAGAATTTGAGTGATCGAGATTCTTTTTGAAGGATTATGATTTGCTAGGAATTCGGTAGTCTCATTATATTCTATTATTTGTTTTATAGTAAGTAATCTTAACTCTCAAATACGTGACTACTTCGCTTGGAGCAAGAGAGTATTTATATTGCAGTTGTTAAAATGGCATTCATTTACCATTTAAATAAATGTTTAACTCCAATTTCTCAGATCCATATCTCACGTTAATCTAGAATATTTCTATAGGGACAGATAATGCTATACCGTTAGTTTGATCATTTTTTTCCCCTTATAATAATTACCGTATTTAGAGTCACTCTGATGATTGTATTTACCATGATTTTCTCTTAATATCATTTACTATCTATCCAAAAAAAATCATAAAGTATATCTACTTTAAACCTTTGAGCTTCCATTTCCTTCCATGAATTAATATTATTGTTACTTGTATCCCAAGTTAAAAAGTGGGCTAGTATGCAGGCTTTGTGTAATGCAAAGTTATCTGGAAGTAGGAAGTAGGTAGCTTTGGAAGTAGGTAAGCTCAAATACTCTTAATTTTTTACATTTATATAATACAATACTATTATATTGATATATCATATAAGATGCATTGCAATAAACAAGGTATACACACTAAGGCAAAATAAGGAAAATGGGAATTGGTTATAAAAGGGGAAGGAAGAAAGAAATTTATAGCATGTAGAATGTGCACACATTTTGTTGTTGTTAAAGGGACACTATAGTCACCTGAACAATTTGCGCTTAATGGGGTTGTTCAGGTGAGTACAATAGCTCTGCAGGCTTTTTCATGTAAACACTGTATTTTCAGAGAAAATACATTGTTTACATTAGAACCTAGGAACACCTCCAGCGGCAGTCACTCAGACGGCCACCAGAGGGACTTCCGAGTCAAGTCCTGTCTGATGTGCAGGGCTCACGTTTGACGTCTTCACGCTTAACTGAAGACAACCGTGCTATCAGGAGGCACTGTGAACGCGTGTCCTGTAGTAACCTCGAGCCTGTCAGCAATCAGAGCAGACAGTGTGGGAGATAAGGATCTCCTGCACACAGCATCAGAAAGGGAGTTTACAATATTTAAAATTTGTGTGTTTTTATACAAACACTATATATAGAGATCTCTATGTATACAGGGAGTGCAGAATTATTAGGCAAATGAGTATTTTGACCCATCATCCTCTTTATGCATGTTGTCTTACTCCAAGCTGTATAGGCTCGAAAGCCTACTACCAATTAAGCATATTAGGTGATGTGCATCTCTGTAATGAGAAGGGGTGTGGTCTAATGACATCAACACCCTATATCAGGTGTGCATAATTATAAGGCAACTTCCTTTCCTTTGGCAAAATGGGTCAAAAGAAGGACTTGACAGGCTCAGAAAAGTCAAAAATAGTGAGATATCTTGCAGAGGGATGCAGCACTCTTAAAATTGCAAAGCTTCTGAAGCGTGATCATCGAACAATCAAGCGTTTCATTCAAAATAGTCAACAGGGTCGCAAGAAGCGTGTGGAGAAACCAAGGCGCAAAATAACTGCCCATGAACTGAGAAAAGTCAAGCGTGCAGCTGCCAAGATGCCACTTGCCACCAGTTTGGCCATATTTCAGAGCTGCAACATCACTGGAGTGCCCAAAAGCACAAGGTGTGCAATACTCAGAGACATGGCCAAGGTAAGAAAGGCTGAAAGACGACCACCACTGAACAAGACACACAAGCTGAAATGTCAAGACTGGGCCAAGAAATATCTCAAGACTGATTTTTCTAAGGTTTTATGGACTGATGAAATGAGAGTGAGTCTTGATGGGCCAGATGGATGGATTGGTAAAGGGCAGAGAGCTCCAGTCTGACTCAGACGCCAGCAAGGTGGAGGTGGAGTACTGGTTTGGGCTGGTATCATCAAAGATGAGCTTGTGGGGCCTTTTCGGGTTGAGGATGGAGTCAAGCTCAACTCCCAGTCCTACTGCCAGTTTCTGGAAGACACCTTCTTCAAGCAGTGGTACAGGAAGAAGTCTGCATCCTTCAAGAAAAACATGATTTTCATGCAGGACAATGCTCCATCACACGCGTCCAAGTACTCCACAGCGTGGCTGGCAAGAAAGGGTATAAAAGAAGAAAATCTAATGACATAGCCTCCTTGTTCACCTGATCTGAACCCCATTGAGAACCTGTGGTCCATCATCAAATGTGAGATTTACAAGGAGGGAAAACAGTACACCTCTCTGAACAGTGTCTGGGAGGCTGTGGTTGCTGCTGCACGCAATGTTGATGGTGAACAGATCAAAACACTGACAGAATCCATGGATGGCAGGCTTTTGAGTGTCCTTGCAAAGAAAGGTGGCTATATTGGTCACTGATTTGTTTTTGTTATGTTTTTGAATGTCAGAAATGTATATTTGTGAATGTTGAGATGTTATATTGGTTTCACTGGTAAAAATAAATAATTGAAATGGGTATATATTTGTTTTTTGTTAGGTTGCCTAATAATTATGCACAGTAATAGTCACCTGCACACACAGATATCCCCCTAAAATAGCTATAACTAAAAACAAACTAAAAACTACTTCCAAAAATATTCAGCTTTGATATTAATGAGTTTTTTGGGTTCATTGAGAACATGGTTGTTGTTCAATAATAAAATTAATCCTCAAAAATACAACTTGCCTAATAATTCTGCACTCCCTGTAGTGTTTCTATGGAAACACACAAACTTTGGGCTCAGGAGGGTTGCGATAGGAGAGGTGGGGCATTAACAGCGAGTTCATTCATAGAGCAGTATTCAATGCCACTCTACAAAGAACGCGATAGTTGCAGTGTGAAGCCGCGCATGCACACCAGAGAGCGATGATGCTTCTCAAAGAGAAGCGTCTGATTGAGCCCTGCTATTTAGTCATTTTGATGAAAAAGAGGGCGTGGCCTGCCGAGGAGCTCAGCGCTGGAACGGCGGTAAGTTTATATGAGAAAAATAACTCAATTTTTTTTTTAATGGGAACTAATATAAAAGCAAGAAAGAAGGCTAGGGGACCTGTCTTTCTTGATTTTTTACGTTGATTATAGTGCTCCTTTAAATCTATTCAATTTACACCCCTGTCAGGAAGAGCAGCATTGCGAGCAGTACCTGATGGGGACATACACAATTATGACAAGGTAAAAGACATTTTGTTGGCCAGATATGCTGTAACCCCAGAGGCATACAGGAAGAAGTTATGGGAACTTCGGAAAACAGGGAGAGATTTACACACTGAATGGGCTTTCCGGCTACACAGGGCAACCTGGAATTGGATGCAGGGATGCCAAGCAACTACCCTGGAGGATGCCTTACAGATCATACTATTGGAGCAGTTTTTAAACCACACAGCAGACAATATAAAAGACTGGTTAAAGGACAAAAAGCCTAAAACTGTGGAGGAAGCTGCCAGACTAGCGGATGAGCACCAGGACAACAGAAGGCGAGAACAGGGGGTGAGCAGGCCAACTTTTAAGCAGACCTACCCCGCTCCAGCAACATCTGCACCACCTAGAGCCTTCATAAGTAACCAGCTACAAGGCCCAGCAGCAACACCTCGACCCCCTGCAGTGTGTCATTACTGTAAGCAACCAGGACATTACAAAAACCAGTGCCCTCGTTTGAACTGGGGAACCTGGGAAAGGCAAACCCCACAACAGCCCAGGGCAGCCGCCCATTGTGTCCAGCAGGAAAGTACTACCTACGTCCCTAACCAAGAAGAGCAGTGGAGTGTTCTACATGAGGTCAATCCAGTGCAAGATGGAGGCGACAACCGGGACCACCACCGTCAATGGATTACAGTGGATGGCGTGGGGGCCCTAGCAATAAGAGATTTTGGGGCCACTTTAACCGTGGTACAACCACACACAGTCAAGGCCCAAACTCGCACCGGTCGCATAATGCCGTAAGGGTAGCTGGGGGTGCCATACACAAGCTACCTACAGCCAGCGTCCTTGTTGACTGGGGTTCGGGATCCAAACAGTTGGAGGTTGGCATTATGCAGGAACTGCCGGCAGAGGTCTTATTGGGAAATGACGTAGGCTGTTTAACCTCCCAACTATCACGGGACACCAGTTCAGAAGCCTACCCGGTTACCACCCGAGCCCAAGCCAGACTGGAAGCACCGCTGCACTCTGAGGAAAACCAGGTAGGAGTTGAAATACCCCCTTTGCCCGACCCCCCTTCCACTTTCTGGGATACACCACAGGGTTTTGAACAGGAACAGAGAACAGACCCCACAGTAGAAGGGTATAGAAAGGCAGTAGAGGTTACCCGGGGGGACAGCACTCACGAAAGGTTTGAGTGGTATAAGGGATTACTGTATCGAGTGACAGGAGTGGTGGGACACGGGGCCACTCAAGTCACTAAAAGACAGCTAGTAGTACCCTGTAAGTTTCGTGCTGAGTTATTAAAACTCAGTCATGACATTCCCCTAGCAGGACATCTAGGGGTTAAGAAGACGAGGGACCGGTTGACCCAAACGTTCTTCTGGCCTAGGATCACACAAGAGATTAAATATTATTGTAGAACGTGTGACATATGTCAAAAGATAGGGAAAAGAGGTGACCACCAAAAAAGCCAAACTCCACCCTTTACCCATTATAGAAGAGCCGTTTCACCGAGTAGCGGTGGACTTAATAGGACCTCTCAGCCGACCCAGTTAGTCCGGCAAAAAGTTCATCCTAACTGTAGTGGACTATGCCACTAGATACCCGGAAGCAGTAGCGCTCGCGAACATAGAGGCAGAGACCGTGGCAGAGGCCCTAGTTAAAATATTCTCCTGGGTAGGTTTTCCCCAGGAGATCCTGTCCGATTGGAGGACTCGGTTCACGGCAATCCTGACACAGCAATTGTGGCAGAGCTGTGGAGTAAAACCCCTATTCAGCGCTCCCTATCACCCCCAGACCAATGGGCTCTGTGAACGTATTAACGGCACGCTCAAGCAGATGCTAAAGACCTTTGCAGAGTCCTGCAGGAATTGGGAAAAGTATCTGCCCCATCTGCTGTTTGCCTACCGCAAAGTGCCCCAGGCATCCACCGGGTTTTCCCCCTTTGAACTCCTGTTCGGGAGAAAAGTTCGGGGCCCACTGGATCTCGTACGGAAGCACTGGGAGGGCAACACAGATGAGGGGGGAGTTCCCACCGTCCAGTATGTTCTGGAGTTCCGGGACTGACTACGGGCTCTCACCGAATCTGTTCGGGAGAACCTGCGGGCGGCCAAGGAATGCCAGAAGAAGTGGTACGATAGGGGCGCCAGAGATAGGGTACTAGACATAGGACAGAAAGTGTTGGCCCTGAGACCCGTTAAGAAGGACAAGCTGCAGGCGGCCTGGCAGGGACCCTTTAAGGTAGTAGAGCACATAAGCGATACCACCTATATTGTGAGCAAATGTTCAGATGAAAGGCTGACCAAAGCTTTTCATGTAAATATGCTAAAGCCCTATTTCGAAAGAACTGAAGATGTGGGCGCAGTATGTGCCCCCTCTTCTAAAGATAGCGAGGGACTGCCGCTCCGAGATTTATTAGACAATATGTACTATTGACCAAGTAAGCTTGGGTCAAAACCTAACCCCCTTAGAGAAGGGTGAGGCCTCTTAACTGCTTCAGGGATACCAAGGAATGTTTTCGGCCATACCAGGCTATACCGGTAGCAACCATATCGTATCCCTGAGGCAGTACGTGAGAATATGCTCGCTGAAATAAGGGATATGCTCAAGTAAGGGGTTATAGAACCCTCGCAGAGTCCTTGGGCTTCGCCGGTAGTACTAGTACCGAAGCGCGACGGCACCACGCGCTTCTGTGTAGACTATCGGAGACTCAACGATCACACCATAACTGATGCCTACCCCATGCCCAGAATAGATGAGCTATTAGACCGTATGGCTAGGGGGAATTACTTGACTACCCTGGACTTGTGCAAGGGGTATTGGCAGATCCCCTTGGAGCCTACGGCCATCCCCAAGTCAGAATTCATCACTCCATTTGGGCTATACCAGTTCAAGGTTATGCCCTTTGGGATGAAGAATGCCCTGGCTACTTTTCAGAGGATGGCTGATAGGCTCTTAGAGGGGTTCCAGGACTTTGCATGTGCGTATCTAGACGATATTGCCGTCTACAGCTGCACGTGGGAGGACCACCTGGGGCACTTGTCCAGGGTACTCAAGCGAATTCGGCTAGCGGGTCTCACATTGAAACCTGACAAATGCCATGTAGGCATGGCCGAGGTACAGTATCTCGGTCAAAGGGTAGGTTCCGGTAGGTAGCATCCAGAGCCTGCTAAAGTAGAGGCCATAGCTAATTGGCCCCAACCCTGTACCAAAACCCAGGTGTTAGCCTTTTTGGGGACGGTCGGCTACTACCGAAAATTTGTCCCAGAGTATAGCGCCCTGGCCAAACCACTCACCGACCTTACCAAAAAGACCCTACCAAAACAAGTAACCTGGACCACAGAGTGCGCAGACGCTTTTCAGAGACTTAAAGTGGCATTAAGTGAGGCTCCTGTGTTGGCAGCACCCAACCTTACTAAACAATTTCTTGTCCACACAGATGCCTCCATGTTTGGGTTGGGAACTGTGTTGAGCCAAGTGGGGGACGACGGCATGGAACACCCGGTGGCATACCTCAGCCGTAAACTTTTGCCCAGAGAGGTCAGCTATGCCACCGTGGAAAAAGAGTGCCTAGCCCTAGTTTGGGCACTCAAGAAACCTCAGCCTTATCTTTATGGACGGCCATTTACTCTTATGACCGACCACAACCCCCTTGTGTGGCTAAACCGGGTAGCTGGTGACAACCCCAGGCTATTACGGTGGAGCCTAGCCCTTCAGCCCTATAACTTTACAATGCAATACCGTCCGGGCAAACAAAACGGTAATGCGGACGGTCTGTCCCGACAGACCGAACTGGACTCCTAAAATACGTTTCTCAGACATTCCCAAGCCAACCCGACAGAGTCTAGGCGGGTATGCCGACCTATAGACTTATAGGGGAGCAGTGTGAAGAAATCACTCTTTATATACAACATTTCTTCCCTATTCATTCGGTACATTTAACTACCGAACAAAGACCACCCCCCTGGCTCATTAAACTTTAAAGACTGCTTCAATTGAACCCTCTATCTGTGCGACCGAACGCCACAAGGCTGAGAAAACTACATATATACATACATATATACACACACACACCAGTTTTAATTTGTTCAACACTTTGGCCCGTGTTTATGACTAAGTGACTGCTAGAAAAGACTGGACATACCCATTTGTAATACCCTGGGTTGTCTACTTTTGCAAATAATATACCATCATGGGGGTAATTTTCATTCCTGGGCTACCATTTTGTCTCAAAGGCAACATAACCAGTCTAGCAAATTGAGAATGTGTATAAACTGAAAAATGTAATGTGCTATATTTGACCATGTCACTTTCCAAAACACCATAAAACCTGTACATTGTTGGTACTGTTTTACCCGTGAGCAGGGCCGGACTGGGAAAAAAATTAGGCCCGGGCATTTTTCAATCAGAGCGGCCCCCCTAAGAAGGGGGCGGGGCCAGAGAGGGTGTGTTTTGTCATCACTAATGACAAGCACACCCCCTCTCAAAGTGAGCAAGTTGGTTCAATGCGCAGAGCCCTGCTGAAGAGCTCTGGCATTAGAAAAAGGCTTGCGCTGTGTTTGCTTTTAAATTGTCTCTGGTGTCTCCACAAGTGGGATACCAGAGGACAATTGGGCCAGGAAAGTGTATGGTGCATGTGTTTGGAGCCTGCTTGTGAAATTGCGTGTGTGTAGAGTGTGGTGTGGTATTGTGTAAATAGGTCAATTTCATTTGTGTTTGTGGTGTAATATGTGTGGCTAGGGGCTGTAGATAGTGTGTGTATAGGGGGCATAGTGTTATAGGGGATTTAGCGAGTGTGTGCATACAGGCTGTAGTGTGTGTGTGTGTGTGTGTATAGGTGACGTAGTGTGTGTAGGGGTTGTAGAGAGGGTGTGTAGGAGATCTAGTGTGTATAGGAGATTGTGTGTGTGTGTGTGTGTGTGTATATAGAGGATTAAGAGTGCATATAGGGTAAGGGATCTAGCGTGTATCTGGAGCGTAATGTGTGTGGTGGTGCAGTGTGAGGGGTGCTGTAGTGTGTGTGTGTATATATATATATATATATATATATATATATTTGGACGTATTGTATGTGTGAGGGGCGCAGTGTGTGTGTATTTAAGAGGGGTGCTGTGTGTGAGGGTGTTTTTATCTGCCGTCACATTCTAGGTTTCTAATTTTCTTTGTCTGTTAACTCACCGAGGGTTATTTTATATATGTGTATGTGTGTGAGCGAGGGTGCGGTCTGTCTGAGGGTGCTGTCTGTCTGAGGGTGCTGTCTGTCTGAGGGTGCTGTCTGTCTGAGGGTGTTGTCTGTGAGTGAGGGTGCTGTGTGTGTCTGAAGGTGATGTGTGTGTCTGAAGGTGATGTGTGTGTCTGAAGGTGATGGGTGCTGTGTGCTGTGTGTCTGAGGGTGCTGTGTGCGCTGTGTGTCTGGGTGCGCTGTGTGTCTGGGTGCGCTGTGAGTGTTTGGGTGCTGTGTGTGTCTGGGGGGCTGTGTGTGTCTGGGGGTGCTGTATGTGTTTGGGTGCTGTGTGTGTCTGGGGGGGCTGTGTGTGTCTGGGGGGCTGTGTGTGTCTGGGGGGGCTGTGTGTGTCTGGGGGGGCTGTATGTGTTTGGGTGCTGTGTGTGTCTGGGGGTGATGTGTGTGTGTGTGTGTGTGAGGGGGCTGTTGGTGTGATTTTTTTTTTTTTTATATTTTTTTTTATTAATAATTAAAAAAAAAAAAAAGTTATATCCCCCCCTCCCTTCTTACCTTTAGCATGGGAGGGGGGAGGCGTTCTGCCTGCGAGGAGCCGTTCTGCCTGGGGGGATCCTTTCTGCAGCTTCCTTCCCTGGTGGTCCAGTGGTGAGAGTGAACTCTAACCTGCCGGCTAGAGTTCACTCTCGCGAGATCTGAGCGTTGCCGCGGTAACCGTGGCAACGCTCAGACCTCGCGAGAGGACCCGGCGGAGCTGCTGGATTGAGCTCCGCCGGTCCTCTCTGCTGCCTCCCTCACACCCCAAAGCCGTCGGCCGCCTGTCAGTGTTTCTGGGCCGGTGAGGGAGATCTTTGATCTCCCCACCGGCCCATGGAGGCTCAGAGCAGGGCCGGCGCTCGGGTAGCCCACTGGGCATTTGCCCGGTGTGCCCGATGGCCAGTCCGGGCCTGCCCGTGAGACATCGCTGAATACAGATATGTGTACTTTATTGCAGCAACAGCTAACGGTATTGTCACCTACATAGTTAAAATGCCATGCAGAACCACATTTCTTAATTTCTATTTTTTTTTCTATTTTATTCATATTAAATTATGTTTAATATACAAATATTTTTAATGTGACATGAACTGATATATCATAATTGTAGGTGCACATAATATGAAAGAGGTGACTTACGCCTGAACAGACATATAGCGCAAATTCAAGGTTTTGTTTTGATCAGTCCTTAAGGGGTTAAAGGTAAGATTTTGCTATATTTAGGGATGCAAGGTAAGTCAGGGGGGCTAGATAGTGGTTTTAACAATATAGGTTCAGGAATACATGTTTTTGTTCCTGACCTTATAGTGTTCCTTTAAGCTGCACTAATTATGCAAACATTATTATTGCCAAAACTGTTTTTTTTCTTAATTTATTGGCATTATTTTAATAATATGTGAGAGTTTGTATATGTTATGTCACATCAAATTATAGCCATATTTTATTCTTTAACCCCTTAAGGACTGGACTGTTTTTGCGATGTTGTACATTTGCGACCAGGCCTCTTTTTACACTTTTGTGGTGTTTGTGTTTAGCTGTAATTTTCTGCTCTCTCATTTACTGTTCCCATACAAATTATATATATATTTTTTTCAGGACAAAAAGGGCTTTCTTTACATACCATTATTTATATAACCTCATGTAATTTAATTTAAAAAAAATAAAAAAATATGATGCAAAATTGAAAAAAATACATGTTTTTTTACTTTTACTTGAAAAATCTTTTACTCATCTACAAAAGCTTATTAAAAAAAATACTAAATAGATTCAAAATTTTGTCCTGAGTTTAAAAATACCCAGTGTTTACATGCTTTTTTTTGCAAGTTATAGGGCTATAAGTACAAGTAGGATATTGCGGTTTCAAAACATGCATAGGCTTGTCGAGTTGTTTGGGGGCTAAAAGGCCACATTTGGCAGGTGCGCATATCCATTTTCCAACTTGGAATTTTGACATGTAGTCAACCTGCGCACATGTCCTATTTGGGACATTTGTAAGGCCGACCAATGCATTTTACCACCACCAGACCATATATTTTTGGAAAGTAGACACCCTAGGGTATTTCAAAAGGGTCTGAAAGGAGCAGAAAGGTATCAGAAAGAGAAAGGAGCAGAAGGGCGCAAAATAAGCAGAATGTAGCAGAAAGGTAAAGGAGCAGAAGGAGCCAAGGAGGAGAGAAGACAGTGTCAGAAGAAAAAGAAGACTGTGTCAAATGAAGGAGAAGAAAAGGAGATTGGAGCAGGAAGGAAAAGTGAAGTGAACCCTCTGTCAGAGGTGGCGGTATGGAAACCGGGACCCCTGAGTGCCTCATGATAATGAAGGGAGTCTCATCGTGGAAATGGACCATCAGGACCTGGTGCAGGGTAACCACACGCCCCCTGGTGTTGAGCATCAGCTTTTTTTTTCGGCCACATACCAGGGCCATGATGCAGTTTCTGCGGATCCAAAAGCTAGGAGCTTTATATGCAGACCTCCCAGGAACTGGATAGGAAGGCTCTGCAGCAAATATGTATCCAGTACAGAAACAAGGCAAGACTAGGACAGGCACCTAACAAGAAAACAAGACAAGACTAGAAGAACCCAGAACATGTACACAAGACATGAGGGAAACATGAACAGGGCAGAACTGTACATGAACTGGGAATACAAGACAAAGTAAAACAAGACCAGATATGCAGGGCAAAACAAGAAGAGACAAAACTAAGTTCTATATATGTAAAACTATGGGGATTTAGTTACATTATATGATCATACATTGCATAAGCCTGCCACAACGTCAATGTACCCCATATTCGGCAGGTCCTACTCTAACTGGCTAATGTCTGCTAAATGAACAATAGTAAAACACACACAGCACTTACCTTCAAAGGAATGAGCAGAGGAAATGAAACCACTGCTGCAGGTCCAGACTGAAACAAAAGGATTAATGGGAAAGGAACGGGTGTGGCAACAAAAAACAAACATTTAAAGGAATCCAAGAGACTGGGAATTCCATGAACGGAATACAGGAATGAACCAAGAAAACCCAGCATAAAGAAAACCAGACGTAATAGAAAACCAGAAAAACTAAACAAGAATTGTAAAAAGAGTACTGGATACCAGAAGCCAAGGCAGACATCTCCGCAGAACAGGATGTGACACCCTCCACTTTATTCTGGACACCACATCATAAGGCTTTGGTACCTAGGCCTGGCAGGGACACTTTGGATCTTCTCATCTCCCCAGGTAAAAAAGAAATATCAGTGTTAATGTGTTCACTTTTATTTACTGAGTGTCAAGAAGCACAGAGTGCCGTTGGGTAGGGGAGTCGCTGATTGGCTAAAGCGGTCAGCTGGCACTCTAAGCCAATCAGTAGCTCCCCATTCATAAAAAAGTAAAACATGTTTATGAACCGGGAGCTAGTGATTGGCTTAATGCGTCAACTGACCACTCTAGCCAATCTGCAGCACCCATGCCTGACGTCAATCTGCGCTTCCTGACACTCCGTTTCAAAAGCCGAATACCACTGGCGACCTGGAAATCTGGAGCTGGAGGAAGCCTTTGGGGTTAAACCATTTGAGAGCGGTGTAACCCCATAAAGGAAAGAGAGCACCCAGGGGCTTCCTGGCATCATAGCATTTCCATTTAGATGAAGTTGTTATGGTGACCAGAATGTTCCTTAAATTTTAAAGGAACACTATAGCGTCAAGAATACAAACATGTATTCCTGACACCACAGTTGTGAAAACGCTATTTACCCTGGCTTTATGAGATAATGACTATGCCCTTCCCTTTTATGACACTGTCAAAAAGGGACCAAGCATGGATGTCATTACAATTATGCCCCCCCTTGGAAAAATTCCTGCGGAAGCCCATGATTCGAGCTACTCTATAAAAATAAGGTTTAGGTGTAAAATTGATAATTTCTTAGGTTCTTGTTGTAATATCACATGTAGTGATTGAAATTGAATGTGACAAATATGTTGTATGATATCTGTGGGTTTAAACATATCTTTGCTGAGAATATTTTGTGGAGGATCACTTGTTTAGAAATTGTCTAAAATGGTCACTGTGCTGAAGCTGGTCTCAGAGAATAAGTGCGTGGTCATGGAACTGATATATTTTTCATCTGACTTACTTCAAAAGATTGCCTAATGTCACTTTATTGATATATTGATTTTTTTTGTTGTAAAATATATAGGTGATTATTTACTTTAAAATTATATAGAAATGAGAAGTATTGCTTTGGTGCCATCTTGTGGCTTAACTATGTATTACATTTATTAGACCTTTGACAGAGAGGTTAGGCTGAAAATGATATGTCTTAGTATCTTCACTCAAGTCTATGTTTCTATTGCCTTCACAATATTTTCAGAGCAATATAAATTTATATTCCAATTAATACATAAAGACAGTTGGAGACAACGTTTTGTCTCTGGGGGTTAGATTTAGATTCACACCAACATTTTATTAACTGCCACTGCTTTCACTTTCATGTTTTCCTTCTTTCCCAGCCATCTTTTCACACCCTTTACCATCCATTCAGTGTCCATTAACTTTATGCTCTGCCTGCTCCTGAGACTTCATTTTACCCTTACCCTCCCACAATCAAAATAAAACAGAAAACTACAGAGTCCTGTTCACACTCTTATGTTTGTACTGATGAAGCACTACAACAAAATATCAGTGTCATTAAAGGGCAAGGGCAGTGCTGATGGTAGCGGCTGTACTGTAAAGTTTGCAATGGTTGGTGGGTGGGTCTTAACTGTTCATAGGCTGGCAGCCACTTTACATTACAGGAACAGAGTGAGAGAAGTGGCTGTAAGATATCTGAACAGCAACATTACTATGTGACTTAGTTACTATGTTTGTCTTCAGTGTATGTGTTGCTGTTCATGTGTGTGTTATGTCAGTTTGTGTATTTGTTGTGTATTTGTTGTATATTGGCATTCATGTGTGTTCAAGCAATATTAAGTGTCAGATTGGGGCCCTGTCCTAGAGCTCTGGCTATTTTTTATGTGAGTGTAGTAGCTGAGTGTTGTTTGTGTGTGGAGGAGTGTGTTTATGTATTTAGCATTATGAACCTGTGTATGTGCCAGAGCATCATTGTGTGTGAATTCATGTCTCTGTGTCGGTGTGCAAGTTACTTGTGTAAAGGGGATTGCTTGTTGTTTTGTGTGTTGTGTTTCATGTGGGAGGTGACTATATATGACAATGACTATATTCAGGGGGTAACGGTGATAAGGTGTGTATGGCAGTGTATGGTAGTGGTTGTGGCAGAGTAATAGGCATAAGTGTGACTGTGTGAGAAGCATAATTGTGGAAGGCTGCAGGGGTGAGTGTTACAGCATTTGGGGGGGGGGGGAGGTTAGTGCAACAGAGTGAGGAAGTGAGAGTTACAGCTGTGGTGTATTCTGGTTTTGTGCTGCCCTAGACCCCCCTCACCCCTCTCCCCCCCACCTTCTAAATACACATACACACTCACTGACAGACACATATACACTCAGTGTCAGACATACACATTCACTGACTTACACACAAAAAATAGCTAATAGATATACAAACTCACTGACAGACACACATACACTCTCACTAACAAACACAAACACACACACAGTCACTAACAAACACATACACACTCTCACTAACAGACATGCATACACATTAACAGACACACACACTCACTAACACACTCACTAACAGACACACACACACACACACTAACAGACACACACATAGTAACACACTCACTAACAGACACATGCATAGTAACACACTCACTAACAGACACACACACACACACACACACACACATTATCACACTCCCTAACAGACACACACTAAGAGACACAGGCCTCCCCCTACCCCTACCCCCTGCCTTCTAAATACACATACACACTAACAACAGACACACACACACTAACACACACACACACACACACACACACTCACTAATAGGCACACACACACACACACACACACACACACACACACACACACACACCTAACAGACACACACATAGTAACACACTAACAGACACACACACTAACACACACACACTAACACACACACACACACTCCCATTTAAAAAACAAAACAAATTTCAAATGCAATCCCCCCAGCCTCCCTACCTTTGGGAGTGCAGGGGTAGATTCTCGCTTTCCCTGGGGTCCAGTGGGGCTGCTGGGCGGCCAGCCGGTCACTGCACTCGCGCACCGCGTAGTGATGCCGGGGCCAGAGTGACATCATATTCCGGTTATGGCATCACTGCGGTGCGCACGAGGGAACTGAACAGGAGGATCAGTGCTCCCTCGCCGCCCGCCCGGAAAGTACCATCGCTGCCAGCCTCCGGGGGCCCCGAGGACAAGAGGCTGGAAAAGCATTTGCCATGGCGATTGGGAGGCGGCTCTTTTTGCCGCCCCCTAGAATGTGCCGCCCAAGGCAAATGCCTTGTCAGTCTCACAGTAAATACATCCCTGAGTGACAGGCATCTCCAGCCACAAGCAACACTACGGTCCACGGCACAGACAATAGAAATAAATCAGCTGAGGCAGCTTGCTCAGATGGGAAAAAAAAACTTTTTTCTTAAAAACTAAAAATATGGCACACAACAGAAACCCTTCCTCTCCACCTAATGCGTTTTGTGCTAACCTAGTCATACTCTCCCCTAGTCTTGCATCTTTTAAGAAGTGCCTTAAAACCCATCTCTTTAGGAAAGCTTATGGCCTCTAAGACTAACCAATACCTCACATACCTGTCTCTTGCCCTCTCCTAAAGGGCAGTCCACCTTATTTGATTGCAAATTCCTGTCCTAATGTGTTTTACACCCCACCTCCTATAGAATGTAAGCTCGATCGAGCAGGGTCCTCTTCAACCTATTGTTCTTGTAAGTTTATTTGTAATTGTCCTATTTATAGTTAAATCCCCTCTCATAATATTGTAAAGCGCTACGGAATCTGTTGGCGCTATATAAATTGCAATAATAATAATAATAATAATAATAATATGTAAGTGTAAAACCCACATATGACTTTTCAAAGCCCCACATCACAGATCAATTAAATATACCAAATACCAACTTCTTTCATTAAAATGTCAGTGTTATACAATTAGAAATAGCATTCCAACAAAAATATATATCAGAAAATTGATAAAAAGCTCATCATTATACCATACTGAATTAATGAAATAAATGAATAACAATAAGAGATAAAGCAAAAAATCTCTCTCTATCACTATCTCTTCGTAATAAATTGAAGTTAACCTGTTACTCAGACGTGAGGCTTTCTGGATATACACGTTGGAAACATTATCACAATCTGGTTTAAATGAGAAGAACTCATATTGGTTTTTACCTAGAAGATAATATATGATTGAGCTAGGTTTTACAGAATGCATTAATATAGTACAGTTATTTGCCGTAACTCCATGATGGAAGTAGTCCATATCGTAAATGCCTCAAAATTGCATTGACAATATTTTGCTATAAAACTGAGCTAATATTTAGCAAATGACGATAAGTACTATGTATCTATGTTCCTTTGGTTAGGGTTGAAACATTTGTATATACTTTATTTTTATAGTTATTTATCTTTTATTACTTTCTGACTTATCTACACGAGAGTATATTTCACATACCGGTTACACATAGGGTTAACTTAAATTTATTACGTAATTTAAACATGTTTACATCATTAATGACATCACTCTGATCCGTTTTTACCTTTCACCTGTTAACTCTCAAATAGGATCACTGCATTTTTTGTATATAAGGTATCCATCTCACATACACAATTGTCTTGAAAAAAGTATTTTACTGAAACGTCGACTGGAATGTGTGAATTTGTAATTGCTCAATAAAGCAACATATTTACTTTGAAAGACTCCTGAGTGCTCTCTACTGGTATCGTGTGTGTGTGTCTATATATATATATATATATATATACAAAATACAATTTGAAAAAAGAAACATTTATAAAAACACTAACTTTGGCCAGCGTTTGTGACTAAGAGGCTGCAACAAAAGACTGGAAATACTCCATTTTAAATACCCTGGGTTTATTTCACATTCCTGGGGTACTATATGGTCTCAAAAGGCAACACAGACCCCGCAAAGCAAAAAATCGGACACTCGACTTCCCGACCACCGCTAAAAACCTACGAACGCTTGCTTCCTTTTCACGAACAGCTAGGAGAGCACCGTTCGGTAGTTTAGTTCCCACGAACAAGGGGAACAATTGCTCCTATGAGCCAGGGGGCTCATTTGTTTATTTTACTTTATCGAAATAGACCGAAATTGAGACTTCCATACAATTCGAAAACCTCTGAACCGCTCTGGGTGATTTTTGAATATGTTGGTCACCCAGATCAGGGCTATCAGGGGATATTTATAGGGATACCATGTGTTCTAGGGTACGTTCCAACTTTTGGGGAAAATATGTTTTTTCTGCCTGGAGATAATTGGGTTATCCATTAGCTTACCTAATTATCTCACAGGCAAAGAGGAGGGGATTGTATGTTTGCAGTGGGTGTGTTTCACTTTGTCAGTGTAATGCTATTTGTTGTAACTTTTGTGTCCTGGTGCCCCACAAGGTCCAGGTGGGAGGTCCCCTTGCATTGGGACTTGCATAAAAGCCAGAGTGGCATCAATAAACCATTATTCCTGTTGTAACCTTCATGAAGTCTAGGCTCATGTTTGGGTAACTATCTACTGGCTAAGGAGAAACTTCTTGGAAGCTGCATTCGTCTGGAACTAGTCGTACACCCGAACTGCTGCTATAATCACTAAGGCTCAGCCATTCGGTAGGAATAGGCGAACAAGATACCATAAATACCAGCGTTCGTAACAGTAAGAAGGGAAGGTGGATATTTCGTAACCTGCCCCCCCAACCCCCACACAGAATCAAACAAATTCACACACACAGCACACAAACAGCACCCTCACACACACACACACAGGACACAAACAGCACCCTCACACACACACCACACAAACAGCACCCTCATACACACAGCACCCTCACAAACAAACACACAACACCCTCACCCACACATCACACTAACAGCACCCTCTCTCACACACACACACACACACACAGCGCACAGCACACTAACATGACCCTCACACAAACAAATACACACACACGCACAGCGCACAGCACACTAACAGCACCCTCACACACACAGCAGTGTATGTGTGTGTGTGTAATATATATATATGTATATATACATACACACCTACATATACAAGCGGCATGTGTTTGTGCTTTAGGGTGCACACCTTTATGCAATAGGCTGTGCACACCTATGACTTCAGCTTTTATATAGGTGGTCACACTTGTTGATTATCAATTAATCAAGGGCATTTGATTAACAGCATCTGTCTGTTACTTAATTCCTATGGAAGCAGTAAGGGTGTACTTCATTTTTACACGTTTTCTCCATTTTGGCTATATTTTTGTTAAATAAATCATGATATAGTGAAATAAGTCATGTGTTGTTATTCATCTGAGGTTGTATTTACCTACCTGCTAAGGAACAGATGATTGTTATTTCCTGATATGTAAACCCATAGAATACAAAGAGGGTGTAATTTCTTTCCCCCGCAACTGTATATGTTATTCATCGGCCTATATCTCAGTGGTTACTTCAACTATATTTCTCGTATGAAATACCCGAGATAATATATTACAGGTGATTGCAGATTTAACAAGTATACTGGTTTAAAAAAATTGGTTTTAAGGACATGAATGTCTAAAAATATCATTGCTGAAAACTGATATTAACCCCTTAAAACCGGAGGGCGTACTATTACGCCCTATTCTAAGCGGCTCTAAACTCCTTTTTTTTTTTACTTACCCGGTCGCCGGCGTGGGATTGGGTTTTTTCGTAGCCACTTAGTCACAAACACTGGCCAAAATTGGCGTTTTTTGCATTTTTCACACACAAACAAATACTAACGCTGACTTTGGCCAGTGTTTGTGACCAAATGGCTACTAAAAAAGACTGGACATACCCAATTTGCAATACCTTGGGTTGTCTACTATTGCAAATGGTATGCCATTATGGGTGTAAATTTAATTCCTGGGCTACTATACAGTCTCAAAGGCAACGTAACCAATCTGGCGAATTTCAATTTCAAATGTAACATGCTATATTTGACCCTGTAACTTCCCAAAACACCATACAACCTGTACATAGGGGGTACTGTTTTACACGTGAGACTTTGCTGAATACAAATATGTGTATTTTATTAAAGTAAAAGCAAACAGTATTATGACATTGACAGTTAAAATGTCATGTAGAACTAAAAAAATAACTTTCTTATTTTCTCCCATTTATTTCATATTAAATTATGTTTCATAGCAAAATATTTGATATTAAATGAAAGCCCTGTTTCCCCTGAATAAAATGATATATAATAAGGGTGGGTGCATTATATGCATAATATGAAAGAGGTGAATTACGGTTGGACAGACATATAGCGCAAATGCCAGGTTTTGTTTACGTTTTGTTTTGTTCACAACGTGTGGCTCAGTCCTTAAGGGGTTTATCTAATTTTGTTCACTATTTGTTGTATTTTTTCAGTGACTATTTCTTAAGCGCAATAATTTATAATATGGATTCTGGTAGGTAAAAAAAAATAATAACAACTGGAGGCTGGTCTAGCGAACTCTAATAGATATCTATTTACCATCTACCCTTGTAACAACAGGAGGCTGGTCTAGCGAACTCTAATAGATATCTATTTACCATCTACTCTTGCCAGTGCTTCTCCTGTGTTATTCTGTCACTGCTGCCTATTTGTTTGGACTATTCTCTACATAGAGATACTCCTTTCTAGTAGCAGTGGATACAGTTAGATAGTACAAGCAGCATCCCATTTTTATCATTTACTTGTACGCATGCCCTATTCTCCTGGTTTAGTCTACCTTGTGCTACCTACTGCACTGAAAGATGGTCCGTATAGGGACCTGTCTTTGGAACAACAGTATAATAGTATTTTTCCTATTTTTCCTTCTTTTGGGTACTTACTGGGAAAGGCATTGCTTATTTCCATTTTTCGCGTCCTAGAATTAATAAGCATGTACATACATCTCTACTGTGCTTAGTCTAATACGCCTGTATATTGCGATTTCAGATCTATCCTAAACACTATTTTCTCTACCGAGAAAATTATCCCATGTGAAATACACAGATAATTCTGTATACAACCCACTTAGGGTATTTCAGAAACCAGTCTGTTTTATTTGTAATACATCGGTCTAATCATCTGCACAGTTGTATATTGTGGGGCTTTTAGTTATATAGTGTAGATTTATGGTACAATTCTAGCAGTCTTTTAACTCCTATATCGTCCACACATTTAGTTTGAACACTTTTTTGTTGCACGAACATTACTCTTTTGTGTGTATTATTATTATTATTATCTTTTATCATATATCTTTTCTCAATAAAGTTTATTACCTTATATTGATCTCTACACAGGAGGTAATTTCAGTGGGGTTGGCTGGCTTTCTTAGTCTGAAGCTAACCATCCTCAATAGTTATTTTCATTATTTGGTTCCAATGGTTATGCCCTCTCTTACCTCTGTAACCCCTTTCATTCCATGAGGTAATTTTCTATTCTGTTATAAAAAAATGTTTTAACTTTTAAATACCTCCAGTTATAGTTTACTAATTTAGCCACTTGGTGGAGACAGTGTCACACATATCTCATTAAGAGGTAACTAGTTTAGTACCTTGTTTTTGATTGATTCATTCTAAAAAATAAAGCAGTAAAAAAAAAAAAAGGAAAAAAAATGTGAAACAAAAAAGCAAATTGTGCTTTACTTTAATCTCTAAATTTTTTATGTAGACCTAAAAAAAAAAAAGAAATAAAGGGACATTGTAGCAAACCACTGGTAAATGAAACCCCAATACATTTACAAACCACCTCAATATATTGCCTCAATATATCTCAAAACTTTAGAAATGGTCAGAACTGGATTTGAAAGTTCAATGTTATGTGACAACCCTGAGATAGTGTCTACTAGCTTAGGAATCGATCCAGAAAGCATTCCTACATTGTTGTTTGATTTGTACAATTTAGCATATAATTGCTAAAGCTTGCAGTTAGGAAACCCATAACCCCCAAAACACCACCAACTCTATGAATTGGAGTGTGAAAGTAATATTGAAAAAATATATATGTTTATATACAACTTTAAAGTCATAATACCACATTTCAATAGTAAATTTTATTTGTGACTGTTGTACTGATTCAGTTTTACAGTTTAGCCCAAAATATCGTAGATGGAAAAAAGCTAAAAAGAAGATAATTTTTCTACATCAGCTATTTAACTCTAAAAGCTGTTAACCCGGCTAGTGAATATTCCTGACACTAGTGTGTCTTTAAGGCCAGTGCAAGGTGTTTTGGGAACACAGGCAAATATGTATTTTGCCTACTCCCCAAAATATGTCTTCACGATTTTCACACAAACACACAATCTGATGGACACACAGTTATACATACAAATGCACCCAGGATGAAAGGGGAGGTCCTGCATCTAGAGAATACAAGGGGAGGTCCAGCATCCAGAAGAGAGAGGCAGAGGTCCAGCACCTATCTGTACAATATTTTGGCGATATTTGAAGGCTATTTAAATGAAAGGAGAAGAAAGCCAGACACATGCCAACTGAGGAAGCCTATTCATAGGCGAAACACGTTTTGGACTTGCATTTGTACTTTATATTTTAATTCTCCCTATGTAGAATTTATTTTATGTAAGTTTATAATTTTATTTTGTATGTTTTTAGTGCACCGAAATTCTGGAAATGGGTAGGGATAGCAGCATGCTCTGCATCTGCTTAAAGATGGATGCCATCATAGCTGTGGTGGCTGCTGCCTTCTTCATGTTAGTGCAGGACAGGCTTTGTTGAGGGCCCATCCTAGAGTCCATGGCCAAATGCCTGACTGGTCTGTCCACACCTGGGAATACATCTAAATAAATATTTCAGAACTCTAAGCCAAGTCCATGTTGTTATATTTTCATTGATCGTCAGGGTTATTAATGAATCAGACACGCAGAACTAAGGGTCAGAACTCCTCAATAAACAGAAAGGCAGGACAGAAGTATATTCATAGTCTATAAAATGCCAAACTTAAAGGGACACTCCAGGCACCCAGACCACTTCTGCCCATTGGAGTGGTCTGGATGCCAACTACCACTACCCTAAACCCTGCAAGTGTAATTATTGCAGTTTTCATAAACTGCAATATTTACCTTGAAGGGTTAAGTCCACCTCTAGTGGCTGTCTACTAGACAGCGACTAGAGGACACTTCCGTGTTCAAAGAACAAGAAAAGTGTGTTATAACGTCGATGGGCTTCCTCACGCTGAGGTCCTCCAGCGTCGCTGAAATCCCCATAGGAAAGCATTGAAAGCATTAGCTTTCCTATGGGGAGGTCTAATGCGCGCGTGCGTGTTAGGTCTCCCCCTGCCGCCGGCTGCGCATGCTCAATAGGTTTCTCCCGCCGGATGACGTTGGCGGGGGAGAAGTGTGGGCGCACCCTTCAGCATCATGGGATGGGGGGTGGGAGGGAGAGGGGACCTGCAGTGCCCGTTTTACTGGCACTGGAGAGTCCCTTTAATGTAGTGTCTGGATAGACAAAAAGAAAAACAGGAATGAGTTCAGACAGAGAGAATCAACATAATCAGTATAGCAAATTGAAGTCTAGAGTAACAGCAAACAACGTTTTCACAGCTGGTATTTGCGGCTGTCTGGCCAGTGTTAAAAAAAAAACTGGCCATGCAAATTTCAGTATTTTTTTCTGAATGGATTCTATCTCCAGTTCTCTGACTACTCTCCCTCTTCCTCTGCAGTTTGCCTCAGATTGCTGTGTTCAGTCTGAGAAATCCTGATATCTGCATGGCCACACTCCTTCAGACAGAACACAGCAATTCAAGGCAGCTGCAGAGGAAGAAGGAGAGAACTGGAGAAAGAATGGCCACGTGCTGTTATGAATGTCAAACGCATACAGGCACTCACACACTCCGTGAGACACTATATACATCCTCAAAATATACACACACATATCAGAAATATTGCTGATTGATAGGGGATCAAATAATTATTTTTTATATATTTTTTTATTTTGTTTTTGTTTTTCTGTCTCTCACTGTTAAAATACACCTATCATTAAAATTATAGACTGATCATTTCTTTGTCAGTGGACAAACGTTCAAAATCAGCAGGGGATCAAATACTTTTTTCCCTTACTGTAGTTATGAGTTCAAGATGATTAAATCATAGCCAACGGTAAAAGTCCGTTATAGTATGCTAAAACTGACATGTGAATGAGTCTGTAAAAAGAGCGCTCACCTAAGTAATTGTTAGCTAGAATAATTTAAATAAAGTGGTGGGGATCAGCAGAGACACATAGCGTTACTCTTATACCGGCCATGAAGACTGAATAGTCTTGAATGGTAAAATCCCTTCCACAACTCCAGAATTGCAGCCTTTCCATTTGTGGTCAGGGACATCAACCATGCATGCCATAATTATGTAATAAGGTTTATGGTGTAGCCTATAGTTATACGTTCTAGATGACTAAATAGCCACCTAAAGGAAGAGTCATTTGTGGTGTGCCAAAACTGATGTGTACTTGAGCCTGCAAAATAAGGGCATAAATATTTACTAATGCCTAGGCCATAACTTGAAATTTACCAATGTGACCAGATGCTGGTGAGTGTGTGCCCTGCCCTAGTGAGCTACACCAGCCCCTAGTACCTATGGACCATCCAGTCCCACAGCATCAAACAAGCCCCACCTCCCTCTGGCCTGGCCAGCAGCAGGGCCCGATATCCTGAGCCCTTCACTAAATACAGCAGATATAACAAATCTAGTAGTGGTCAGTCTAATGATAAGGAGGCTAAACTAAAGAAACACAGAGTGGGGTGTTTAAAGGCCCTTCCTGACTAATTCATCAAATGCAATATGAAGGAAAGAAGAATGTGTGCAACTCCTCCACCCTTTAGATATGGTAAATCAGTGTATATAGGAAGGGGTTTATTATTTACGTACTGCACTGCATAGGTAAAGAGTTAATACAGACTACATATGGTGACTAAATTTAGCCTATAGTTATGTAGAAACATTGAGTAATATATACAATGGTAGCAGATATGTTGAGCAGAGGTGTTTGATGAGAGTTCACTTAAGGTCAGAAAACAATGTTTGTAACGTAGCTATTTGGGAACGAGGGTTCCTAAAAGTAATGATGTAGGGATAGTGAACTAAATAGAAAAATGTAACAAAGGACAGTCCAGCTGGTCTCAAAAAAATACGGTTGTATATCTGAAAAGGATAAATAACAGTTATGCCCAGTCAAGCTCACCATGATGTCCTGAAAAAAAGAAAATAGATGTTAGAACAACCCTTTGATACCATTACATGTTTACAAAGTGAGTGTGGAAAACTAAGGTCCCACTGTAATACATAGGTACAGGCTGTACTAACCTAGGCCTACTGGCAAAGCAATTAAACGTAACTTAGTGACTGGTGATGCCTAGCTAGTTGCCAAGTGACAGTGAGAGGCTCTACCTAACATTTAGGCCATGGGGCATATGTCACAGAATGCAGCGATGTGATGTTGGTCTCTTGGTGACGGTACAAGGTTAAAGGTAGAATTGCCATGACACGCAAGTCTTTAACTAGCTTGCCAAAGGGGGCAGTGAAGTGAGACCTAGCTGTGATTTGGAGCATATACCTGTTTAATGGAGGATGGGAGCTGGCTTCGCAGCTGAAATACTGCTTAGAGGCTGCTACTGATAGCCTAAAGCCCGACCTTGATAATTGGGGTGCCCTATACATGCCGAATGTGTGAACAGATGTTCTGGGGATGGTTTTGAAGGAAAACATAATTTTGTAATTTTTTTTTACTATTTGCATTGTACAATAATGTGTAATTAGCAATGTTCCTATGGTGCAATCCAGGCATAAATAGCACTGATTGCATATAACAAGTAAATGCTGTAACGGATCACCTGTACTCCGACCGAGTACCTACCGTTGATGGACACTTCCTAACTTGTGCCGAGTACCACAAGCACCTCACCGGACACCACAACCACCGCAGACTCCACAACCCCCGTAGCTTAACTGGAGTCTCGCCGTCTTCCTTCCACCCTGGATCAGCTTCTGTCCTCCAGGAACGTGTGGAAAATACCTCTCCTCTAGGAGAGCGTATCAGGAACAGCTCTTAAAAGAGCTAAGTGATTAGAGCTTAAGGGAGTATACTAAGTATAGCAATCCCCAGTGTGATTATAGCAGTTCCTCTCCAATCACGAGACAAGACTACGTGTTGAGGGTAAAACAGGAACAGAATGCACTGAGGCTTTATTGCTTCTTTTAAACACCTTTCCCTCCAAGGTTACCACCCACGTGGACCTTGTTGGGTACTGAAAACACAAACGTAACAATCAATCATATACAGACACATAGTTAAACACTCCTATTTATCACAGCAAATTCCTCCCATTTGCTTGGGAGATAATTGAGTTTAATGGCTGTATTAACTCAATTATCTCCAAGCGAAAAAACATACTTTTTACAGAACTTTTATAACTTTAAAATTACACATCATATTCGCATATTTTTTTTTTAGAAACAGCATAATTATGGGAACAACATATTTACATTCAATTCGAATCCGTTCAGCCATTCGGGAGTTAGCTGGAAGTCCCATTTTGACCGACCACACGCACATTTTCATGCCCAAAAGAGTTTCAGAGATTTGAGCTGTACGGCCGGTCTATTCATTACAGTTTAAATGCAGTTTGAAATCACGAATGGCTGCCGTGCAAATAGCAATATTACTGTGGCGTTCGAATGGTCGAACGCCGTTTGAATGTGACTGTTCCAGGTAAGGTAAAACTTCAGCGGTGTTTGTGCCGTCGAGTAGCTGATTTCAGTTCCATGAACTCAACGGCAAAACACAGCTGACCGCGTTTGGCTAAATTAAAATGGCCACCGCCACTTCGACTACTTCTGCACTTCGGCTGCATCCAAGGTGCCATAGCAAATGTACAGATCTTTACCCAGAGCATTTAAAGGACCAGAAGCAGTCTAATAAAACTCCATAAGCCCAAATAACGTTTTTAAAGGGCAAACTCTCCCAGGGGCCATAGTCACAAGGCAAGAGGCTGGCAATTAGTCCTCTCCAGGCACAAGTGCATACTACAATGGGTATAGAACAACATTCAAGCGGCATGTGCTGTATGCCGACAACCAGGTAACATGACAATGTGTATATTGAATGGACATACTAATTACGCAACAATGCTTATATTGCACGGCCACCCAAACAGGTCAATGATGCATTGAAATAAAACAGACCTTCCTAGAAGCAATACTGCAATGCTAAGAAGTTAAGAAGTGTAGGCCAAAGATTAATTTGTATAATGCATTACTACATAAATTGTACTCATTCTATCTTTTAATTTAACCCTGATTGTATTATTATTCTTTTGAAAATTATGGCTTTTATTTACCAGTTTTGGATAAGCATTTCAAATGATTTAATATTTTTGGATAAGCTTTAAAAATGAGTCAACATTTTAAAAAATATTTTAATATGTTGATATTTTTTGATGTATTGATAATATATATATATATCAATACATCAAAAAATATCAACATATTAAAATATTTTATATATACACTGAACAAAATTATAAACGCAACACCTTTGTTTTTGCCCCCATTTCTCACCAGCTGAACTCAAAGATCTAAGACTTTTTCTATGCACACAAAAGGCCTATTTCTCTCAAATATTGTTCACAAATCTGACTTAATTATATTAGACAGCATGATTATTGCAAAGGTGTGCCACAATAAAAGGCCACTCTAAAATGTGCAGTTTTATCACACAACACAATGCCACAGATGTTGCAAGTTTTGAGGGAGCGTGCAATTGGCATGCTGACTGCAGGAATGTCCACCAGAGCTTTTGCCCTGTGAATTGAATGATCATTTCTCTACCATTAGCCGTATCTAAAGGCGTTTCAGAGAATTTGGCAGTACATCCAACCGGCCTCACAACCGCAGACCACGTGTAACCACACCAGCCCAGGACCTCTCCATTCAGCATCTTCACCAGCCACCCGGACAGCTGCTGCAACAATCGGTTTGAATAACCAAAGAATTTCTACAGAAACTGTCAGAAACCATCTCAGGGAAGCTTATCTGCATGCTCGTCGTCCTCATCGTGGTCTTGACCTGACTGCAGTTCGTCGTCGTAACCGACTTAAGTGGGAAAATGATCACATTCGATGGTGTCTGGCCCTTTGGAGAGGTGCTCTCTTCATAGACGAATCCCGGTTTTCACTGTACAGGGCAGATGGCAGACAGTTTGTATGGCGTCGTGTGAGTGAGCGGTTTGCTGATGTCAACGTTGTGGATCAAGTAGCCCGTGGTGATGGTGGGGTTATGGTATGTGCAGGCGTATGTTATGGACAATGAACACAGATGCATTTTATTGATGGCACTTTGAATGCACAGAGATACCATGATGAGATCCTGAGGCCCATTGTTGTGCCATTCATCCACGACCATCACCACATGTTGCATGTTGCATCATGATAATGCATGGCCTCATGTTGCAAGGATCTGTACACAATTCCTGGAAGCTGAAAACATCCCAATTCTTGCATAGCCAGCATACTTACCGGACATGTCACCCATTGAGCATGTTTGGCATGCTCTGACTAGGCATATACGACAGCGTGTTCCAGGTCCTGCCAATATCCAGCAACTTCGCACAACCATTGAAGAGGAGTGGACCACAGGCCACAGTCAACAACATGATCAACTCTATGCGAAGGAGATGCGTGAGGCAAATGGTGGTCACACTAGATACTGACTGTTTTTTGGACTTCCCCCCTGGTCCCCCTCAATACAGTAAAACTGCACATTTTAGAGTGGCATTTTATTGTGGCCAGCCTAAGTAACACCTTTGTAATAATCATGCTGTCTAATCAGCCTCTTGATATGCCACACCTGTGAGGTGGATGGATTATCTCGGCAAAGGAGAAGAGCTCACTAACACAGATTTAGACAGATTTGTGAACAATATTTGAGAGAAATATGCCTTTTGTGTACATATAAAAAGTCTTAGATCTTTGAGTTCAGCTCATAAAAAATGGGGCAAAAACAAGTGTCGTGTTTTTGCCACATACACCATACATTTTTGATATTTTACTACTTTGAAACATTTTTTTTTTAGAAATGTATAAAAATATTAAATCCTTTCAAAATCAAGGCTTATATATTCTATAACTTAGAAGTCTCAGCAAGTCAACACTCTTTTAAGGCCAACATAGCTTAACTTGATAAATTATCCACAAAAGAAATGCTAGTTTGGCTATTATGACATTACATTTGTAATTTTCCTTACTTATATTAGGCAGGGTTATTCACTAAAGTAAGAACATATATAATTATAAATGTGCAGTTTGTCTTACACCATGACTTGTTTGTGATATGTATGTTTTATTTTAAACTTCCAATGAAACACACAATTAAAAAAAAATAAAGATGGATGTTCAGGACAATTAAAAAAGAATCAAATCTATCCACTCTGCTGAACAGATTACAGATTACAGTTATAAAGGGAAATGAGATGTAGATGAAGAGACTAGTAATATTATTAGATCACACTGTGCGAAGGAATGTAACCCAGAGAAGCTTTGTACATTATTACAGATGGTAAATGACTGGGTGAGTCTGTCTGTAAGTCAAATATTTAGTGATTACCTACTACAATATCTTCAGAATATGTCAAATATGTTTAATTAGTAAAGTGATATGTTTAGGTCTTACTTATTATAGTGTTTCCATGACGCATTCTAGGCAGATAGAGACAGATAAATTATTCCAAACCATTTAATTTATCTTCTAAAGTAAATGAGTGTGAACGAAGTGCACAGACTTTAAATCTTTTTAAGTTTTGCTATGTTTGCTTTTTTGATTCTGATGGGATTTAGATTAAAAAATTAAATCACTAACGCGTGGCTCTTTTATAAGCTGATGTGTTTAAATCTATAAACAGTTCAGATCTCTTGTATATAAAAAAAGAGACTCTACTTTTGAGTAACTCAAGCAATTCTAACTTCACATTTATTTTTGCAGTACAGATTAGATGCTCAAGCATTTACAAGCTGTTCGATTCTAGACTTTAACACCAGTTTAGGTCTGTCCTACATTTCTTCCGAATTTGGGTTGATGGGATTATTGATTGAACTCCCGAACTTTGAGCTGAAATGTACCTTAATGAAGAACACAAACAAACTGGGCAATGGCTGAAAATGATAGTTTTAATGATTCTTAATTCAGCCCGCGGCACCATACAAAGAGATGATTGATAGAAAAAAAGATGATTGATGGCTAGGAGATTGTCACTAAATGTTGAGAGAGTGAGTTGAGAGTGCTGGGTAGAGAAAGAGACACTATGGAGCTCAGGAAGAGACACACAGAGGGACTAAGAAAGGGGAAAAGGAGACACACAAAGGGGTAGGGGGACAAAAAGATACAAAGTGGTTTATCCCATCCCCCTGCCCTTTTGTGTCTCTTTCAGGGGCTGGTGAGGAGACACACAAAAATAGGCCTGGAGAGAAAGAGACACACAGAGTGGCTGGGAGGGAGAAAGAGATACACAAAGGGGCTGGTTGAGGGGAAGAGACACACATAGAGGCTCTGGAAGGGGAAAAAGAGACACACGCAGACGTTGGGGGAGAAATAGGCAAAAAATAGTCTTGCACTAGCTCTGTAAATAGAGGATGTAGTGTGTGTTTAGGGAATTTAGTGTGTGCATAGGGAATCCAGAGTGTGTATGTCAGAAATGTAGTGTATGTGTAGCTCGTGTAGTGTGTGTCTATATGGTATCTACTGTGTGTGTAGGGGATTTAGTGTGTGTATAGGGTACCTAATGTGTGTGTAGAGGACCCAGAGTGTTAATAAGTTATCTAGTGTGTGTTTGTGTAGAGGACCCAGAGTATGTCTAGGGTATCTAGTGTGTGTAGGGGATCCAGAGTGTGTATAAGGGATGTAGTGTGTGTGAAATGTCATATCTGTAAGTGATGCAATGTGTATATAAAGGATGCTAAGTGTGTGTCAAGAATGTAGTCTACGTATAAGGGATGTAGTCTCTATCAGGGATCTAGTGTGTAGAGGTGCAGTATGTGTGAGGGGTGCAGTGTGTGCAGGGCCGGACTGGCCCACTGGGATACAGGGAAATTTCCCGGTGGGCCGTCGGCACCTGGGGCCGGGCAGACACCTGGGTCTGCTGGCGGCCACTGGGGGAGGTCTTCTGGCTGTTCTGGCTCTGTTCCCCAGCGCGCAGCTTAATGAGACCGCGGCCGGAATATGACGTCATATTCCGGCCGCGGTCTCATGCAGCAGCGCGCGAGTGCGGGAGAGCAGAGCCAGCACAGCACAGCTTCCCATGCGGCCGCCAGCAGACCTCCCCCAGCGGCCGCCAGACTTCAGCACAAGTCCCCCAGCGGCCGCCAGCACAGACAGCAGTCTGCACTGCACGACCACCTGGCAGGTAGGAGTAATGTGTGTTATGGTCTGTCTGTCTGTTATGGTCTGTCTGTCTGTGTCATGGTGTCTGTCTGTGTTATGGTGTGTGTGTCTGTCTGTGTCATGGTGTGTGTCTGTATGGTGTGTGTGTGTGCGTGTCTGTCTGTGTCATGGTGTCTGTCTGTATGGTGTGTGTGTGTCTGTCTGTATGGTGTGTGTGTGTCTGTCTGTCATGGTGTGTGTAACGGATCGCCTGGCACCCCGACTTGGTACCTCCGTTAAAGGATGCTCCTAGCGCTTCCTGAGGCCTCCAAGCACTCTGGCAGACACCACAATCACCGAATCTGAGAAGCATATGAATGCTCTCAAGCCTCTGAATGCTGTAGACAGTTGAATAGGAACCATACGAATAGGCTTGCACTCCTAGCAGTCAACTGGAACAGCATGCAATAAATCCTCCCCCCCAATAATGAGACGACACATCACTTTGAGGGTAAAACAGGAACTCTGGACTGGCTCATCCAGCCTGGCTTTTATTTCCATCTCACACATACACGCCACACCCAGGGGGAGGCATAAAATAACCAATCCGAGATATGGTACAACCCACACATCCCCTCCCCTTAGCCTGAGAGATAATCCACTTATTATACAGTTTAAAACATAACTTTTACACAATATCTGTAACTTCAAAACCATACATCACATTCACATACAAATTACATATTCAGACTCAGCATACTTTAAACATAAACACTTCCAAAATTCAGGCAAATCCCTCCAGTGAATCAAAAGTTACACGGAAGTCCTTTTATGACCGACCGCAAGCACATTTTCTTGCCCAAAACAGTTCCATAGATTTGGGCTGTGCGGTCGGTCAATTCCCGGCATAAAAACGGCTAAGTCCCATTCGAAGTGTGCCTGTACTTCGACTTTGGTCGAAGTGTCGAAGTGGAGTTGATGTTAAGGGTCGACGGTGTTCGAAGTTAAAATGGCCGCCGCCACGTGGTCCTTTGTCCGATACCGGCCGCTTCGACGACTTCGACAACTTCGGTAACTTCGACCGCTTCGACCGCTTCGACCGCTTCGACAGCTTCGACAGCTTCGACAGCTTCGACAGCTTCGACAGCTTCGACTGTGTCTGAAGTGCCATATACAAAAGTACCAATCTGTCCCCAAAGTATTTAAAGGGCTAGGGACAGTATTATATCAATCCACATGTCCAAAAGTAGTTCTTAAAGGGTCAGTACATTATGGTAGCAGTCCATAAGCCCCAATTCAGTCCCTTAAAGGGCAATACCTCCCAGGGACCATAATCACTGGGCAGAAGGCAAGCAACCAGGCTTCTCCAGTTCTCAGTGGCGAGGTTGGTCCCGCCACAGTGTGTGTGTGTGTCTGTCTGTGTCATGGTGTGTGTGTGTGTCTGTCTGTGTCATGGTGTGTGTGTGTGTCTGTCTCTGTGTCTGTCTGTCATGGTGTGTGTGTCTGTCTGCCCGTCATGGGGTGTGTGTCTGTCTGCCCATCATGGGGTGTGTGTCTGTCCGTGTCATGGTGTGTGTGTCATGGTATATGTGTGTTTCTGTCTCTGTCATGGTGTATATGTGTGTTTTAAAAATAGTGTTCTTGCTCACCTTTTTGTTCCCCCACGCAGCGTGCTTGTGAGGACCTGACTCTGCTGGGTTTCAAACCCTTGTTTACATGCTGCTAAACCTCTTCCTTACCAGTACACCAGCCTGCCTTTTGCAAATTTACCTGAGATCTGATAACCTTGACTCTACAAGCAATGGTATCAGTGACAACTCTCTTCAGCTGTGTCTTGTCAGGTGTCTGGTTCTTGGCCTATAAAAGCCACTTCCTGTCTCTGTACCTTTGCCAGATTATTGTGGTTCCTGTACTCTCTAATAAAGCTTGTTCCTGTTTCTCTTACCTGTTGCTGAATTTGGACCGTTTTGACTTTGCTGCTTCTCCTTCCCAGTGACCTCGGCTTGCCTCACTACGATTATCATCTTTCTGTTCCAGTCTCCCATCTCTGCTTAAGACCAGAAGGCCACTCAAGGCTCAGGGGCTCAACCACCTGGGTAACGAGTGGCTACTTCTGGCAGAAAACAATTGCTGATCTGGCTTCTGGACTCCAAAACTTTGTAACATCAATATCATTACAGTGCTTTTCTCCCCTCGACTGGCCCTGCCTCTATGGCTAAGATCATCAAGCTTGATGATCTCAACCAATCCAATGCTTTGCCATAGGATTGGCTGCAAAACGCTACACCAATCAGCATCTCCTCATAGAGATGCATTGAATCAATGTATCTCTATGGGGAACGTTCAGCACCTTCAGAGTGTGGAGGCCCTGAATGTAGGTGCACTGACACAGGAAGCACCTCTAGTGACCGTCTGAGTGACTGTCACTAGCGGTGTCACTTTGAAGCAATGTAAACACTGCCTTTTCTCTGAAAAGACAGTGTTTACATTGAAAACCTGTAGAGACATGCTATAGACACCAGTACCACTACATTATTATTATTATTTATTATTATTGCCATTTATATAGCGCCAACAGATTCCGTAGCTCTTTACAATATTATGAGAGGGGGATTTAACTATAAATAGGAAAATTACAAAGAACTTACGGGAACAATAGGTTGAAGAGGACCCTGCTCAATTGAGCTTACATTCTATAGGAGGTGGGGTGTAAAACACATAAGGACAGGAATTTGCAGTCAAATAAGGTGGGTTGCCCTATAGGAGAGAGCGAGAGACAGGTATGTGAGGTAGAGGTTACTCTGGGAGGCCATAAGCTTTCCTAAAGAGATGGGTTTTAAGGCACTTCTTAAAAGATGCAAGACTAGGGGAGAGTCTGATGGAGGTAGGCAGGCTATTCCATAGGAAGGGAGCCGCCCGCAAGAAGTCCTGCAAGCGTGAGTTGGCCGTACGGGTGCGGACAACGGACAGGAGGTGGTAACGGGCAGAGCGGAGAGACCGAGAAGGGACATACCTATGGATCTGTGAAGAGATATAAGAGGGGCTAGAGTTGTTCAGTGCTTAATAGGTGTAAATTAGTACCTTGAATTGACTCCTATAGCATACAGGAAGCCAATGTAAGGACTGACAGAGGGGTGAGGTGTGAGAGAAACGACTAGAGAAGAAAATCAGTCTGGCAGCAGCGTTCATTACGGACTGTAGCGGTGCAGTACGGCTTTTGGGAAGACCAATCAGGAGAGGGTTACAATAATCCATGTGGGAAATTACATGCATGGACAAGCTCCTTGGTAGTATCTGGTGCAAAAAAGGGGTGGATGCGGGCTATGTTTTAAGATGGAATCTACAGGATTTGGCAACATGCTGGATGTGAGGCTCAAAGGTGAGGCCAGAATCAAGTATGACGCCAAGACAGCACGCTTGCAAGGATGGACTGATGTGGGTAGCACATACTTGAAGGGAGAGCGAAAGTGGAGGATCAGTATTAGGAGGAGGAAAGACAAGGAGCTCAGTTTTAGAGAGATTGAGTTTCAGAAAGCGGGACGATTTCCAGTCAGAGATGGAAGCAGTGACACGTTGCAGGACGGCAGGGGAGAGGTCCGGGGAGGAGAGATATAATTGGGTGTCATCAGCGTGCAGGTGGTAGTGGAATCCAAAAGAGGTAATAAGTTTGCCAAGAGAGGCAGTATAAAGAGAAAATAGAAGGGGACTAAGGACAGAGCCTTGGGGGACTCCAACCGAGACAGGACGAGGGGAGGAGGTATCATTAGAAAAAGAGACACTGAATGAGCGTTGGGAGAGATAAGAGGAAAACCATGAGAGGACAGAGTCACAGAGACCAAGCGATTGAAGAGTTTGAAGAAGGAGAGAATGATCAACGGTGTCAAAGGCTGCTGAGAGGTCAAGAAGAATTAGTATGGAGTAGTGGCCTTTGGATTTAGCTGCGATTAGGTCGTTAGTAACTTTGATAAGTGCAGTCTCAGTAGAGTGGAGAGGGCAGAAACCAGTTTGAAGAGGGTCAAGGAGAGAGTTGGAATTGAGTAAATGAGACACACGGGTGAAGACAAGTGTGGCGAAACCAGCTTCGCCACTGTGAACTGGAGAGGCCTGGCTGCTAGCCTCCTGCCCGCTGACTATGGCCCCTGGACATATTGCACTTTAAAGACTATATTTGGGCAGGTAATAATTTGTATTGCTGCTGCTGGCCCTTTAAAAGCAGCGATGGACATATTGGAACTTTTGGGACTACTGTACCTTTAAGACTGTGGAACGTAGTACAGTAATCCTGCCTTTAATACTTTAAATGTCATGTATGTATTGTTGTATGCAGTTAACCTGGGTTATATATATTTATGCAGCCTTCATCTGATTGTTCGGTAGAATCACTCCATTCATTGTATTGAGGAAACTACCGAACAACCAGACCACCCAGGATTAAGTGTGCCTCCAATTACCGTTTGCAACAATGTTGCAAACGGGTAATTGGCAATCATGTAATGTGTTCCGTGTCCTCTGGGTGGCCGCCATTCAGGAAACAACCACGTGGCGGCGGCCATCTTTAACTGCCGAACAGCGGTGTTTTGCCGTCGAGTGTCTGGAACTGAAATCGGACACTCGACTAGGCAAACACCGCTGAGACCTCCAGACGTCCAGGATTTCGTATAGAAACTACCGAATGACCCGTCGTTCGGTAGAAAGAAACATACGAACTAGGGGATTCATGCGAATCCCCCTTAGTCTCTATAACCCAAGTAATTCGTCTGTTTGCGTTCCCTTGTTTGTGACCGACCGCAGGGCCAAAATGCATGGAACTGTTTTCGGATACTTTACCCATGCGGTCGGTCAATACTTTAAAGTCCCATAACTCCCGAACCGTTTATCCGAATGGGCTGATTTTAACATATGTTGTCCCTCCAGACTAGGGCTATCTGGAGATATTGGATTTGTGGATGTACCCCAAGTATTTAGGGTACATCCAAAACTTGGGTAAAAATGTGTCCCTGTTAATTATGTTAAGTGCTAATCTAAGGGGAGGAAATGTGTGGGAGGTACATCCATGTGATTGGTTAAATTCATCCTCCCCCTGGGAGTGTCCTGTATGTACTTGGTTGTAATAAAAGCCAGACTGGGTGTCCCAGTCCTGAGTTCTTGCTTAACCCTCAAAGCGATGTGTCGTCTCGGTCTTTGGGGGAATGGGATTGTATGCTGACTGCCAAGAGTGTAAGCCGATGTCTGCTTTTCTTGTTCAGCTGTTCCAGTGTTCGTGTGGTTCCAGTCGGGAGAATGGTGTTTGCAGTAGCTGCCTGTGCATCTGGAAAGGGGATTATCGCCTAAACTGGGTTTTATCCTCTTGTAAGTGAAACGGTCCGTTACAACAAGTCTTTCCAGAAGCTTTGAGAAAAAAGGGAGCAGGGATATGGGACGATAGTTAGAGGGGGTGGATGGGTCGAGAGATGTTTTTTTTTAGTATAGGTACTACAGTGGCATATTTAAGGTCGGCAGGGACAATGCCAGAAGAGAGAGAGCAGTTGAAGATGTGAGTTAAGGGAGGCATGAGACAAGTGGAGAGAGATCTAATAAGGTGAGATGGGACAGGATCGAGTGGGCAAGTGGTGGGGCGAGAGGAACAGAGAAGAGCATCCAACTCTTGGTCAGTAGCCAGGGAGAATGTCTGAAGGGTAGGAAAGGCATGATCTATGTGTGGTTAAGGAACAGAATGGCAAGGAGGGGAGAATTCTTTCCTTCGCTGTTCAAGTTTGTCAGTAAAGTAACATGCAAAGTTATCAGCAGTAAGGTTAGTTTGGGGGGTGGCCACAGCAGGGCGAAGAAGAGAATAAAAGGTGTCAAAGAGACGTCTGGGATTGCGGGAGCATGAACTAATGAGAGAGGAAAAGTAGGACTGTTTGGCAAGGGCAAGGGCTGCGCTGTATGAACACAATATGAATCTATAATGGAGAAAGTCTGACTGCATGCAAGACTTCCTCCAGGAGCGTTCAGTACAACGGGAGAATCTTTGCGGGTAGCGTGTTGTTTTAGTATGCCACGGTTGGGGGCGGGTCCTCCTCGAGGTGCTTGTTTGGAGCGGTGCGTTCAAGGCAGAGGTGAGGGTAGTGTTATGTGCGGAGATGGCAAGTGAAGGACAGGAGAGGGAAGGGATGGACAGCAGTTGTGAATCAATATCAGCTGACAACGGCTGGAGATCAAGAGAATTAAGGTTTCTCCCGAGTTGAGGGGGTTTAGGCTGAGGTTGTTGGGTGAGGGGGTACATGAGAGCAAATGATAAGAGGTGGTGATCAGAGAGAGGAAATGGAGTGTTGCAGATATTAGATACTGTCTATACGCACAGTGATCATTCATTAAGCTGTGTCTGTGTGTGAGCTTGCTTGCATGTGTGTGCCTGCTAGTGAGTGAGCTTGTGTTATGTCAATGAGCTGATGTATATCAGTGAGATTGTTTGTCTATGAGGCTGTGTATCAATGAGCTTGTGTGTGTCATTGAGATGTCAGTGTCTGCATGTGAGTATGCTTACTGTATAATTAAACATTTTACTCTGAAAGGACCAATATTTTATATTAGAAAAAGCAATATATATATATATATATATATATATTACTCAATCATCTGTCATCTGGGGTGGTAAGATATAGCCTTACATATTACATACGGCAATATATGGCGCAATGACTTATGGGGCTGGCATAACATTTTTGCCAGGGCTGCTTTGTATGCCCAGTCCGGCCCTGAGTGTGTGTGTGTGAGGAGTGCAATTAGTGTGTGAATGGTGTAGTGTGTGGGAGTTCTAGTGTGTGTGTGTGCTAAGTGTGTAAGGGTGTATTGTGTGTGAGGTATGAAATGTGTGCATCTGAGGGGTGCAGGATGTGTGAGGGGTGCAATATGTGTGCAAGGGATGCAATGTGTGAGTGAGAGCTGTAGTGTGTGTAAAGGGTGCAGTGTCTGTGTGAGGGGTTCAATGCGTGAGGGGTGGAGTGTGTGTAAGGAGTGGAGTGTGGGTAAGGGATGCAATGTGTGTGTGTGAGGGGTGTAGTGTGTTGAGGGATGCAATGTGTATTAGGATGAGTGTCTGTGTAAGTTGTTTAATCTGTGTGTGAGGGGTGCAGTGTATGTAAGGGGTTAATTGTATGTGAGGGGTTATATGTGTGTGAGGGGTGCAATGTGTGTTTATGAGGGGTGCAGAATGTGTGTGAGGGGTGCTATGTGTGTGTGCGTGTGAGGGGTGCACTGTGTGTGTTGAGTGGTGCTGCGTGCGAATATGTTGGTGGGTATAGTGCTATATTGTGTGTGAGTGTGCAGATGGAAATAACATTAAAAAATAAACGTTATATTCCCCCCTGACTTCTGACCTTTGGTCCAGGAGACATTGTAAGCCCTGGTGGTCTAGTAGTACTGAGTGAACTCTCACATGCATACTAGTGTTCACTATTGATAGATCTGGCACTGTCGGAGCGTTACTGTGTTAATCGTGCAATGCTCCAAACAGAGGTGGCTCTTGACTTTAAGAGGCCTTAGGCAAAACTCAAACATGAGGCCCCATTAACACCAAAGTGAACAAAAATAGAGTTACAATACATACACACATTGATGCACTGTCTACCTGTGTGTGTGTCTGACAGAGAGTATCCTTGTGTGTGTGAATGTATGTCTCTGTGAGCATGTTTGCATTTTTGTCTGGGACCGTATGTGTATGGGGTAGCTGCTTGAAGTGTGTTGTGTGAATGGGGGTCTGCCTGTGGCCTTTGTGCATAGTGTTTATGGCAAAGCTATGTTTTCTGACTATGTGTGTATGATGAATGTCTTCAGCTGGTGACTGTGACAAGGTTAGTAAAGGGGTACCAGTGGCAGGGAGAGCGTGACAGGGCAAAGGGTGTAAATGGGACAGAGTGCGGGTGTGTGTGAGAGAGAATGAGGGAGAGGGAGTATGACTTGGTTTGATGAGGGAGTGTGACAGGGCGAGTGGAGGTAAGTGTGTCAGGGCAATTGTGGCATGGGAGGAGGGACGAGTGTCACAGGATTAAGGCGGGTAATGTGAGGGTTAGTGTTGCAGAGTGAGGGAAGGTGAGTTTGGAAGGGGTGAGATTAACAGGATTAGGAGTGGATAATGTGAGTGTGGATGCATGAAGACGCTGACAGTGTGTGTGGGGGGTGATGACATTGTAGGGAGGGGTGACAATGTGTGGGGAGGAGACAGTGTGAGGGAATGCTAACAGTGTGTCTTGGGAGGCCTACAGTGTGTGGGAGTATGGTGACACAACCATTGTTGTGGGTAACAGTGTGTGTGGGGCATGACAGTGTGTGTGAGGGGGGTGATACTGTGTGTGGGGTGGTGATCCTGTGTGTGAAAAGGTGATGGTGTGAGGGAGGGAGGAAGGGAGAGTGATGGTGTAAGGGAGAGGGGTGATGGTGAGAGGAAGAGTGAGGTGATGGGGAGAGGGAGAGGAAGAGGGGGTGGTGGTGAGATGAGGGTGATGGTGAGAAAAAGGGGGTGAGAGGGAGAGGGTGGTAATGGTGAGAGGGAGAGGGGGTGATGGTGAGAGGGAGAGGGGGACTAAATACCTTTTTTATTTCCTGATGGTCCAGTGTAGGCTCCCTGGTAATCCAGTGGGCTTCCTGGTGGTCCGGTGGTGATATCCTGTCTGCATCTCTGCACACCATGATTCTTGTGAGACCCGTCAGACGCTCTAATTGGCCAGTTCACACAAGACACGTGGTCTGCAGCTGTGCACACTGCAGAACTGCAGACCGGTGCCTGCGATGGGCGCTCTCCGTCCGGGCCGGGCCGAATGGGGCCTCGCACCCGGCGGCATACAGAGCAAGCCGCCAGGCCCCCTCCTAGTGTCGGGTCCTCTGTGATTGACTGAAGACCCGACAGTCTTCCCTAAGGTGGTTTAAGGTTTAGCCAGCCACGAGGCCCCAGCTAGTGCGAGGCCTTAGGCAGCCGCCTAAACCGCCTAATTAGAGAGCCGCCTCTGGCTCCAAACTTGGGAGAGGAACTGACCTGGTGGAGCTATAGGTTAGAGCCCCCGGGTCCTCCACTCCCCTCTCCACTCCGGATTTAAGTGCCATCCGCCTGTCATGGCAAACAGCAAGGCCAGTGCTTGGATTGCCTTTGATCTCCCATTTGTCTGGTTTACCTGATGGCCAGTTCAAGTCTGCCCATCAGTGTACTGCAAAGTATATTCGGAATTGGCCCATTTTTGTGCCCTTTGGTTTGTCAAATTTATTTCTGAATTGGGTTTTCAATACCAAAAATTATGCCAGGTCAAACCGACATATAGATGCAATTTTGGTGTCCCAAAATATTTTTTATTTTCAGGAAAACTGGTTCAGCCAAACTAAATTTTCTTGGTGCCTATTAGGGTCTCCTAGTATAAGCATATTTCCAGGTAATCCATGCGGAATTGAATTTTCAACACTAGAATATCTAGGAAGTTGAAGGTAGGTTTAATTTGCACTTATTACAGAAAACTGAATGCTGAATAATTTAATAAAAAGTGTAAAATCAGTAAAGAAAACAAATAAGCATGACATACTAATTACCACAAATGAGCCATGACTGTATCAATCGAATTCCAGTCAATCAATTACTTTCCAAACAAATTCCAAAATGTTTCTTGCAATCAATCATTAGGAAATAGGAGAGATGTTAATTTATAAGCAAGGGTCTTGCAGGCCCTCTTACAACCATAAAAAAACCCTGGGCTACATCTTATACCCCTCACTCAATGTGCTTTGGCCCAAAGGGTTACATTTGTCAGAGGACTTCCAAACTGTCTATTCCATCCTGCAGTACCTTAACTGTGTTTTGTTTTTCAAATACCAGAGACTGCTAAAAATAGGTTTGGTTTCTTCAGAAGAAAGTAAAAATATAATTTGAAGATTAGTGTTTTATGTATTGTTGAATCAGGATTATTTTCCCTCTAAAATAAAGAGTTTACATCCTGTTTAAGTGAAATCATCGTTGATGTTTATTTTATATTTTGTTTGTTAGTTACATTCAAAATCTGACCTCCATTGTTTGCTCAGTATTAACAGACACAGAGAAGAAGAGAATTATAGACACATCCTGTTGTATCTTTAAGAGATGCATGATTTCTGTACTGCAACAACGGATGATTTAAGGTTTGGAAAGAGGAGAGAAGCCATTAAACTGATATGTGGGCTGTTGGTGCACAGCATGTATAAAGAGAGCATTTA
Organism: Pelobates fuscus; assembly: GCF_036172605.1. Taxonomy (NCBI): domain Eukaryota; kingdom Metazoa; phylum Chordata; class Amphibia; order Anura; family Pelobatidae; genus Pelobates; species Pelobates fuscus. The sequence goes on from NC_086318.1 coordinate 297,073,012, forward strand.
TCTAGTCTGTCAAATAACATTGTTCTTGGAAAATACTTGGCTACTAGGCATGACCCCATTGGATATATGCTGCATATAACTGAAATCAGTCATTGCAGAATTACTATGCACATGAAATGTGATTGGAAAGGTCAATAAAATATGTAAAAGCCTATTAATAATATTTTAGTATAGTAATGTTAAGCACTATAAGAAATCTAAATATAATGCAGGCATAGAATATAGAAACTCAATGGTAGCAAACCCCCATCCCCCCCCAAAAAAACCAGTAGGACTAACCAGGGCTGCCCAACAGGTACATTCTACAACTACAACTCCCATGATGCTTTGCATGCCTTTAGAATGCCTTTAGAATGACATAGCATCATGGAAGTTGTAGTTCTACAACATATGGGGATCTACCTGTTGGGCAGCCCTGGAACAATAGAAGAAAGATCTATATCCCCTTTATGCTAGAGATTAGCTCCAGTTATTTTGCCCCACATTTTGAAAATTGGTAGACAACTTGCTATAATTTTTGGTGAACAGGCAACACATTTTTTTTACGTGAGTAATGTATTGCCTTTAGGAATTTACCATAGTGTTTACCAGTTCTCTATGTTGAAATTAAAATAACAACATAAAGTATGATGGGTACTAGTTTATTTTTGTACAAAATACTATAGGTTGTGTGTGTAAACGTACTGGCTGCAACCAGCACGGTTACTATTATTATCATTTTAATTCTGCTGTAGTGTAGGGCTTCTTGCAATGGTCTGCACAACATTAAAGGGGCACTATCGATACCCAGACTACTTTTGGAAAAACTGCAATACCTACATTGCAATGTTAAGACTGGCTCTAATTGCTATCTACCAGACAGCCATTCGAATTGCTTAATGCAAAACTGGATTTCCTCACAAACTGCATGAGGACATCAAGTGTCAAGCAAAACCCTATAGGAAAGCACCAAGTCAGTTAGGTTCAACCATTGGGTGGCATCAGCGGAGGATGATCGAGAGGCATCATTACTGAAATCAGGTAAGTGTAAAAAGGGTTTTTTAACCATTTCATGGACAGGGTGGGACCGGGGAGGCAAAGGAACATCTTTGTATTCCTAACACTAAATTGTTTCATTTCAGGAGTTAAATTACTTTTTTTAAATAGCCCTAATCATATCTCCCTGCATGTGACTCACACAAAACACTTAATATAAAAATATATATATATAAAAAAACCTTATATTATGCACAGTCTGTTTAATTTAAAATGTCTAAAAACGTATTTAGAAAGACAAATATCTTTATCATTCAGCCTGATTGTCAAGTATGGCTCCATTCTCTTTAAGCACCCGGCTCTAAACGCCGGCGGGCGGCATAGCACGTCCCAGCCGTCCTATTCACTTACCCGGTCGCCGGCGATCCCATGCCGGCGATCGCGGTTGGGGGACTCACCTGGCATCTCAGGAAGTCCTTCTGCTGCCGATCCGGCCCTCCTGGGTGATGTGATCGCGAAATCCTTGCGAGGACCTCACGATCACATGGACGGCAAAGCCGTCCATAGCAGTGCCAGCAGGGGGAGTGCCTGTAATGACAGGTACTCCCCCTGCTGCCTGAACATTTTTTAAGTTAATTAAGTTAAAAAAATGTATTTAAAATTAAGTTTAAAACAGTTATAAAAAAAATGTATATATACTTAGATCATACATATATATATGATCCAAGTATATATATACACATACACTGTCTGAGTGTATTTTAATATTAATATATATATAATGATATATTTATAGTAATATCAAAATACACATAGAATGAAATTGATTAAATATATATTTAAAATTATATACATATATTTATATATACTATAAAATAAATAAATATGTAAAAAATAAAATAAAATTAATAATTAAAAAATATATATGTGTAATTTCGTTCTAAGTATATTTTGATAATAATATATATATATTTATATCAAAATACACTTAGAACGAAATAATATATATATCTATATACATAAGTATATACGTATATATCACTATTATATATATATATATATAGACCAATATATAAATAAAAATGATTTAAAAAATGTGTGTGTATATATATATATATATATATATATTTATATTTATACATATGTATACATATAATTCTACATATATATTTATGTAATATTTTTACATAATTAGGTCATTTTATTTATTACAATTTGCGGGACCTGCCTGACAACCAAGGCAGAAGGTCCAGGGAATTTAATTTGCTAGCACTATATTTAACCCTGTAACTTTCAAAGACACTATAAAACCTGTACATGGGGGGTACTGTTTTACTTGGAAGACTTCGCTGAACACAAATATTAGTGTTTCAAAACAGTAAAACGTATTACAACGATGATATCATCAGTGACGATATAATTGTTGTAATACATTTTACTCTTTTGAAACACTAATATTTGTGTTCAGCGAAGTCTCCCGAGTATAACATTACCCCTCATGTACAGGTTTTATGGTGTTTTCAAAAGTTACAAAGTACAATATAAAGCTTACGTTTCAGTTTTTTCACATTGAAATTCGCCAGATTGGATATGAAGCCTTTGAGACCGTATGGTAGCCCAGGAATGAAATTTACCCCCATGATGACATACCATTTGCAATAGTAGACAACCCACGGTATTGCAAATGGGGTATGTCCAGTCTTTTTTAGAAGCCACTTAGTCACACATTGGTAGGCTATTGTGTTTGTTATGCATCAGAAAGAGACACTGGTAGATTGTGAAGAAGCATATTAGGCTTTACTTGTGTAGAAAATATTTAGAACATATTAGTTACTTAACCCCTTAAAGGACCACTCTAGTGCCAGGAAAGCATACTCGTTTTCCTGGCACTAGAGTGCCCTGAGGGTGCCCCCACCCTCAGGGACCCCCTCCCGCCCGGCTCTGGAAAGGGGTAAAAACTTACCTTTTTCCAGCGCTGGGCGGGGAGCTCTCCTCCTCCTCTCCGCCTCCTCTCCTCCCCGTCGGCTGAATGCGCACGCGCGGCAAGAGCTGCACGCGCATTCAGTCGGTCACATAGGAAAGCATTCATAATGCTTTCCTATGGACGCTTGCATGCTCTCACTGTGATTTTCACAGTGAGAATCACGCAAGCGCCTCTAGCGGCTGTCAGTGAGACAGCCACTAGAGGAAATAGGGGAAGGCTTAACTAATTGATAAACATAGCAGTTTCTCTGAAACTGCTATGTTTATAAAAAAATTTGTTAACCCTAGCTGGACCTGGCACCCAGACCACTTCATTAAGCTGAAGTGGTCTGGGTGCCTAGAGTGGTCCTTTAAGGACGGAGCCAATTGTACACATTGTGATCAAAACAAAACAAAACCTGGAATTTGCTCTGTGTCTGATCAACTGTAATTCACCTCTTTCATATTCAGGAGAAACATGGCTGTCATTTCATATCAAATATTTATATATGAAACATAACTGAATGTGAATAAAATCTAAAACAGTATGAGAAATTTAGAAAATGTGTTAAATTATTTTTCAAGTTCTGCATGATATTGTAACTGTGGATGTCATAATACTGTTAGATTTTACTGCAATAAAATACACATATTTGTTTTCACGAGTACCACAGTACCCCTAATGTACAGGTTTTTGGAAGTTTTGGAAACTTACAGGGGTCAAATATAGGGCTTTCCCCTTTTACATTGCCAGATTGGTGTGCTGGGCCTATGTTGCCTTTGAGACAATATGGATGCCCAGGAATGAAAATTAACCCCATCTTGGTATACCATTTGTAAAAGTAGGCTTTTGTATTCAAAATGGGGTTTGTCCAGTCTTTTTTAGTAGCCACTTAGTCACAAACCCTGGCCAAAATTAGTGTTTATATATATATTTGTGGTCGGCTAATATCGTATTGTGAAATACCTTGTGATTGGAATCAAGTCGGTGTGGTGTGCCGGAACCGACGTAGAGGGTAGGCCTGAAAAAGAGGGCCTCCCTGAATGAATTGTATAAGAGGGAGAGGTGGGTGGGGTGAACAGCGTGCGCACGGCAGGTAGGAAGGGGGGGAGTAGCGTTTATATGGAACGCTTAACTCCTCCCACAAATACAGGCCTTACGGCCTTAAACTTGTGGTCGGCTAATATCGTATAGTGAAATACCTTGTGATTGGAATCAAGTCGGTGTGGTGTGCCGGAACCGACGTAGAGGGTAGGCCTGAAAAAGAGGGCAAAAGGAAATGCCAGAAAACACACTTATAGCACTATAATTAACAATCCGTCTTACTACTTATGCGTTGGGAATGTTCCTGAATAATGTGCTGATTCCTTGTGACTCTAATTGTCGGTACCGGTGTACTGCTACTGGATGTCGTGCTTATAGAAAGGACGTGAAGAATAGGAGCCAGTGGACCTATCTACTCTAATGACAGGAGTGCGAATGAAGAATCGTATTTGGAAGTAGTTAGGGAATGATTAGTAGATCAAGTATCTTGATTGTCTGGTTTGAATGATGGCTTGACACGATGTAGTGTTTATACCTTCTTAAATTTCCTTGAGGAGACATGATTTACTAGTCTGATTAGTTGTGATCGTGGAGTTGTAGGGTTCCAGAACCCTTGCATGGTTGCAGGCACATAGATTTAAGACCTGGTTGTGTGGCGCGAATGCAGTTTAGGGAGACTGATACTGCCCAGTATTCCCGTCTGTGTACGAACGTTATGACGGTTCAGGACCGTCAGCGGTCCAAACGCATGTTTTACCGCTGACGGTCCTGAACCGTCAGCGGTCCTGAAAGGGTTAATGTATCACACCCGTGTTTGGCTGCAGCCCAAAACAGTGAAACTGATAGTTACAGAAAATTGCAACATTGCTAAGGAAAACACTGAAATCCCAATTATACTGACTGTATAAAGGTTGCAATGTAATAGGTGCCAATATGAAAAACTATGGAAGTGGTACCTGCAACGATCATATTTCCGCATAAATATACAGACATAATTGATATTATTTACCAAAAACAAATAGTTTGCCGAAATGTAACCTGATTGCCAGTCTCACACGAATCGTATTGTTTGAGTTTCAAGCGTACATGAGTTAGATCGTTCGTGAGTTTGAGCGTATGAAATATAGGTCATAACATGCACAGGCGTTGTATGGCGGGAATAGCCCGAATGAGGCCATTCCCACCGATTACCTGATTGTTCGTTAGTTGTCGGTTTGATACCCCATCGTGTAACAACGTGGCCTTAGTCCGGGCAGTTGTTTGAAACGCGTACGAAACTTAATTGTACCTGAAAGAAACAGGTGATAACAGCGAACTAGTGATTGTCTAAAGAAAACAAATGACAGTATGCAACATTAATCGTAATTAGCGGGGAATGTCCAATGGCGGTAACGCCTGAACCCGAGGTAATTCGATACATGTATAACAGGAGTTGCAAAAAGCGTCAGTGCACACTTGGAGAAGAAAAAAAAAATGCAACATGTACAGTGTTTAATTGTTAGATTAACTTGACCCAATAACCGTACATGCATAGTGCCAGGTACTGAGTAGTATGACATGGGAAGCACCCATTGCAGATACACCATCGATGAGCCTGGAAGCAGGACGGCAGGGAAGCTATATATATATACACATAACAAAACAGCAGACACCATAAAACCACTAGGTGGAGATACCAGCCGAATGAACTAGATCTTCGCACTGATACATGAAAACATCATGGAAAGTATGAGAGGACGTTGAAACCAATATGCCGTGCATGATATAGAAAAAAAAATAATTACTGGCATCCCTTCCTTAACCCACACAGTAGAAGAGCATAGCCTCTATACCAGCATGAGTTTTTTGTTTTTTTTTTTCTCAAGAGGATTTATATGTATACCCCTAGCAAAATTAAAGTTTGGATCTGAAATGTAATGAGACCTTGAAGGGGTAAGGGGTGTTGTAGGACCCCCCCAGACAGGTGTTCGAAAGTGACTGCTCCCTGCAATGAGCTGTTTAGTGGATACGTCCCAATGTATTGCGATACAGAATATGTAACAGAAAGCTGAGACAAGCGAAGAAATGGCATCCTTGACATGTGTGTTCCGGTCCCTCATGACCACAGAGCGATGTGGAGGGGACCGGAATGAGAAAACTCACGGTTGCTGGAAAGCGGCGCACAGCAAATAGCCCGAGCGCGGCTATTTGCCGAATACCTTGGCGGGGGAACGGAGAGGAAGCCGGACCGGAAGAGGCGAGGACCGGAAGAGCCTGATCGAAGACCGGAAGTTCGGCTGTCACTGAGAGTGAACAGCGTGCGCACGGCAGGTAGGAAGGGGGGGGAGTAGCGTTTATATGGAACGCTTAACTCCTCCCACAAATACAGGCCTTACGGCCTTAAACATATACATATTTTTTTTTTCACAAATAAACTGCCATTTCACAGATGATATAATCAGTATTATACATTTACTGCTCTAAAACACTCATTTGTGTAGAGTAATGTCTCACGAGTACAACAGTACCCCTCATGTACAGGTTTTATGGTGTTTTTGATAGTTACAGGGTCAAATATATGATTTGCCAATTTCCGTTTTTGCTAATTGAAATTTGTCAGATTGGCTATGTTGCCCTTGAGATGGTATGGCAGTCCAGAAATGAAAATTAACCCCACCATAGCATACCATTTGAACAAGTAGACAACCCAGGGTATTCAAAATGGAGTATGCCCAGTGTTTTTTAGTAGCCACTTAGTTACAAACGCTAGCCAAAGTTAGCGTTCATATTTATAGGAAACAAAAAAGAGGAAAATCTGTCCTTCAAAGTATATGTTTATATACGTTATGATAGAGAAAAAAAACATTTAAAAGAGTATCCTTTATTAGATATCATCGGTATTCATTCAAATATTCACCTTTTTAGGTGTCTCGTGCTGCCACTTAGGCAGCATTGTTTTATTGATTGATTTATTTGTTGTTTGATTTATGTTTCTCACTTAGGTGTGTCTTACCTCACTTCCCCTTACCTTCATATATGGTTTAAGTTTTCTTCTTTTTTATCTAATAAAGGATACTCTTTTAACTGTTTTTTTCTCTATCATAACGTATATTAACATATACTTTGAAGGACAGATTTTCCTCCTTTTTGTTTCCTATTAATATCATTAGGGTTACACCCTGTTCAGTCCTTTTGGACTGGTTTTGGCCAATCATTCTCTATCTAGCGTTCATATTTGTTTTTGCCATTTTTTACACAAAAACTGCACTTTTACTGGTGATATCATTGTCGTGATAAGTTTTACTGTTTTATAACACACATATTTGTGTTCAGCAAAGTCTCCCAAGTACAATAATACCCCCCATATCCAGGTTGTATGGTGTTTTGGAAAGTTACAGAGGTAAACATAGGACTTGCAAATTACATTCTCTGGACTCGCTGCCTGGGTTGTCAGGCTGGTCCCTCAAATTATAATTAATAAAATGACTTAATTATGTTAAAAGAGTACATAAATATACACTTAGATTTTAAATATATAATACATATATATGTATTTAAATCCTACGTGTATATTTATGTAATTATTTATGTAATTACATCTATTTATATGTATACATGTTTTATATATATATATATATATATATATATATATACAGTAATTGTATATATTAAACATATATTTTAATAAACTTTAAATACATAAAAAAATAAATTAGTTAATTAAATAATAATTAAAAAAAGAATATTAATATGAACATACTTTTAGAATAAAATTTCATATATATATATATATATATATATATATATATATATATATATATATAATTATATAGTTATCAAATACACTTAGAGTGAAATTATATATGTGTGTATATATATATATATATATATATATATATATATATAAAAACAAATAAAAAAATGATTTATAATTAAATTTTATCCTGGAATTCATAGTTTTGACCGACCGTGCACATGGTCCTATGCCCAAAACAATTCCAGGGAAATCAGTGCTAACAGTCGGTCAAGTTCGGCAGTCTTTTACAGGTTTCCCTGCAGGGCCCACAGTCTGTGGGCAGGAGGCTGGCAAGCAGGCCCCTCCAAGTACAAGTGGCGAGGTTGTCAGTTTAGGCAGTCCCCTGCAGGCATCTGTATAGGCAGCTATGCCTGCCATGTGATCGCTCTTTCAGATCGATCACATGGCCCCCGGGGGCCTAAATTGTTAAGGGGGGACTGCCTGACAGAAGAGGATTGCGGCAGAGGTGAGTACACTTCAGGCCCTGGGGCTTAAAGGCGTTAAGGTGTTCTATGCTGCCATAACGACTTTAAAGCCCATTACAATGGGAACGACATAGAACACCCTAATGGCATTAAGGGGTTAAAACAGCAGCCAGCAGGGTAAAAGGGAAAAGGAAGATAGGCAAAAAGCAAGTGAAAAAACTAAGAACTTCCTACCTGTGAGTACCAATAAGTTCACATCATATATGAGTAGTACTCTGAACTGCACAGCGCCATCTACAGCTCAAGTGCTAATTATATACATATTATGCAGTACATGCTGTTGTATTTCCCAACACCCCTTCTCAATGGCATATGCATAATTACATGACATTCAGCTTCTTTTGTAACAAACAATGACGCTCCTTTGGCAACGGTTTGGTGAGTGCGTCTGCAGTCATCTCTTCTGATGGACAATACTGAATGTCAATAACTCTTTGCTCTTGTGTGTCCCTGAGCAGATGACGTTTTACATCAATGTGCTTGGTTCTAGGATTTACCCTTTACGATTGTGCCAATTTTATACATCCCTGGTTGTCTTCATGGATGGGTATTGCTTTAGACATGCAAAAAAATACAAAAAGTGTGTCTATAAGGCGCTTATAGTTACTAATGAAGCAAATAGTAATTGCAGCTACCACAAAAAAATAGGGACTCTCAACTCTATAGAATAGTGAAAAAACCAAGTGTACACTCAGTGTAGGAAATAAATAGTGATAACCACCACTGGTGTATTTGTGGAGCGCTTACAATGTAATTGACTTACCCCTATGGGTTAACATACACTTGTATGAGAGAAATATATCTTAACAATGTACCTAAAACAGATACAAATGCAAAGTAGTGCAAATAAAGTTTACTATAGGTGTTGTGAGAAAGTAGTCTATATGGTCTCACTCACATGTAGCCGAGCCCTATAGGATAGGCTCTGATCACAAAAGCCTGCGTGTACTTAAGGTCTCAAGGATTATGGACGCCTAGAGGATCATTTTGGGTATTGTGTAACCTTAAGTACACGCAGGCTTTTGTGATCTGAGCCTATCCTATAGGGCTCGGCTACATGTGAGTGAGACCATATAGACTACTTTCTCACAACACCTATTGTAAACTTTATTTGCGCTTAAGATTATAAAACTAGATAAATAATATAAAAATTATCAAAAATAATTTATTAATTAAGTAAAAAATAAATCAGCAGAGTCCTCTGCTGATTTATTTTTTACTTAATTAATAAATTATTTTTGATAATTTTTATATTATTTATCTAGTTTTATAATCTTAAGCGCACGCACCCTATTTTCCATTTCTGAGTATATAACTCATCAAGTCGCTAGAGTGGGTGTGTAGCTGCTACTCTTCTTTTTTATTCATATATTGATTTATTTGTGGTGTTATCACTGCATGTACCGTTTTCTATAAGTTTTTAAACTTTATTTGCACTATTTTGCATTTGTATCTGTTTTAGGTACATTGTTAAGATATATTTCCCTCATACAAGTGTATGTTAACCCATAGGGGTAAGTCAATTAAATTGTAAGCGCTTCACATTGCTTTAGACATGTCCAGTCCTGTATCTAGTAGAAGTTGATGAATCCAAATGGCTTCTTGATATGCTTGTGCTGCTGCTACATACTCCGCTTCAGTTGAAGATAGTGCAACAGTCACTTGTTTTCAACTAGACCAGCTTATAGTTCCTTCTCCATGCTGGAAGATGTAACCACTTGTAGATTTGCGGTCAGTGGTGTCTCCAGCCCAATCAGCATCTACATATCCGATTAAGTTTGGGTTTGACGTTTCTGGCAGTCACAGCTTCATTCTAGTTGTTCCCTTTAGGTTCTGTATCACTCTCTTTACTGCATTCCATTCACATTGACAAGGTGTTGCAACTTTTCTGCAAAGGAGAGGGGTTTGGGGGAGCTCAGTGAGGGATCAGGTATTGTTTTCCTGAAATGATTATATTTCTTCTTCAGCTGCCTCTCTCCACTGATTGGCTTCCCTTTTTGGCAATGTTTCCATGTCTTCCCAGGTTGTTGGTTCCTGTATTCCATATGTCTTAGTAGTGTATTACAAAGTCTTGGGAGTGCACATGAGCAACACACGCCACATAGAGGAGAACAATACTCGTCTCCATATCTTATAAAATCATAACTTTTCGTCATGACATAGTAAAATCATGTAATGTCACGACAAGACAGAATTAGTCTAAAATAAAATTCAAGAAAAGTAGACTCCCATGACTAGCAGTCCTTATCAAATCCTCTAACTGTGAGCCCAGTGAGAAAACATTTTTTCCCACTTGGCCCAACTGACAGGGTCATACTTGAAACCAGCGAGAAAGGAGGACGAACAGAAAGAAAAAGTTGCCGATAAGGTGCATGTCAGGATCGGGACAGGGATCCAACACGCAGAATACAAACAGGAGCTAGGTACGTATACCGGACCTTAGAATGGCCAGACTAACGTAAGGAGTAAGTAAAGCATGGTCAGAGACAAGCCAAGGTCGAGGGAATGAGAGAGGAGGTAAGCGAGAGACGAGCCGAGTCCAAAGGATAAGAGAGGTAAGCAGGGTAGAAAAATACAAGCCGAGTCAGAACCAAAAAGACAAATAACAATAAGAGCACTGAGTGACCAGACTAGCTAGAACCACGACAGGGCAATGAACCATTACACACAGCCCTATTTTATACCTTGGCTCTTTAATTGATGATCCCGCCCCCGACGAGTCCTGATTCGTTGCTCGGGACTTGATTGACAGGTCGGAACGTGATTGTCATCATGATGTCGGCTACTGAGCGCCGCGTCATAAAAGGAGGCAGAGCAATCGCGGCCGGCGTGTAAACGGCCGGGAGGACTGCGAGGATCGGGTGAGTCAGCCCCCCTGAGAGGACGCACGTCTAAGTGTCTCACCTCCTCCGAGGTAGAGACAACAGGTACCCTGACAGTGCAGTACAACTCTAGCACTCCTTCAAACAGTCTGGACACAAAGAAGGATTATTAGTAAAATTTGAATAGTGAACTGACTAAAAAAAATCACTGTTTTAATGTATTTTCTTTGCTACTATTTGTGGACAATAAAGAAAGTATTAAGCAATATAAGCGCCAGTTTAACTTGATACCATTGATACCTACACCATACCAAAAAAGCTGTCAATGTATCTGAAAAAGATCAGCTTTGTTTTATAAGTGAAATATTGCCTATTATTCACTGTTGAAAAGCTCAATCAAGCTATTCTGAGACATGCCTCATAACTTTTAGTTTATTTAATCTGGAACATAATTGAAAAGGATTGATAGATGCTCATATATATCATGTTGGAAAGATAACTACAGTATGAGAGACTCTAAGCTACAAAGTAAGCATGGAACTTGAGAATGTAGTTAACTACAGAGTATTTTCCAAAGAATATAAAAGATGCAAAAGACTGAACCATATTCAAAGCCCTAAGTAAAAAAAATATTTAATAACTTTTCTCCATTACGTCCAAAAGTTATAAAATAAGTATTTTCAGTCAATTAAACTCTAAGATGTTTTTAGAATTTTGTGAATTCTTACTTTATCTTAAATACCAACAATAATCATGTCATAAGTAAAATCTGTTGTGCCTGAGAATGCCATGCTTTTGCAGCCCAAACATTTAGATTTTCAAGACATTTCTACAGAAAGCTGAAGATTATTCCTGGAAGTCAGAAGTCAGTTTTATGGTTATATTGTCAACCCATCTCTTTGATGAACAGACCATATGGATTTCAATTATACTTCCCATAAAGGCATAATTACAGATGTAAGGGAAATGTAAGATGTAAGGGAAATGCAATAAGCTCAATCTATCTGTCAAAATTAACTGTTTTGAATACTGATATCAGATGTTTCCAAATGTGTTTCTCAGATTTTGAGCTCCAGACAAATAAGAAACATACACGTTTGGCATTTGCATTACAATGATCCACTGTGTCTTAATTTTAAGATTACTCCAACTGTTAAAACTCCCTGAAAATATTCTGCCATTTTCACCTAATGTGTTGATGGTTGAATAATTAAAGGGAGCAGTTAGTCATTGACCTTGTTATCTGTAGTTTTTTTTTGTGGTTGCCACTTAAATGATGTCTTTATTAACTACCATGAAGTTTTTTTCTTTCATATACCAATCCCTCAGCTCCTTTTACCTTCATTTCCCAACTCTTATTCAACTTTTCTATTTAAATCATCCAGTAAATGCTACTCCTATGTCTGCCTGCGTTCCTTTTACCCAAACTTCTCTTCATAGACATCCTTTCATTTTATTTTCAATAGTTTCCTAATGTACATTCTCTGTTGTATTTTCTTTCCTGCTTGAGTATATTTTCTCCCTCTTGTATCCACCACCTGGTGTCTTTTCCTTACTATGGCTGACAAGATTGCAAATTGGGCCACTTCCACTTCCTAACTGAAGGTCAAACACTTCCCTGGCTGGTATATGTCCATGTTCGATTTACTAATTTCTACTATGATTCCAAGATCACTTTTATATTTAAAATACCCATATGCGTTTCCTATCAAACATATAATGTTAAGGTTCTAAGGATCTAGTTAGTAGATTAAAAGATAGGATTTTTGCAAATCTAAAATCACATGGATTTCAAGATCAAAGACAACATGGGTTTATGTCAGGGACATCATGCCAAACTAATCTTACTGATTTTATTGATTGGGTAACTAAAATAGTAGATCAGGGTGGTACAGTAGACATTGCTTACCTAGATTTCAGTAAGGCTTTTGACACTGTTGCACATAGAAGGCTTATCAATAAACTGCAATCTTTAAGTTTGGTTCCGATATTGTTGAATGGGTAAGGCAGTGGCTGAGTGACAGGCAACAGAGGGTTGTAGTTAATGGAGTACATTAAAAGCATGGTCTTGTTAGCAGTGGGGTACCTCAAGGATTTATACTTGGACCCATTCTCTTTAATATTTTTACTAGTGATATTGCAGAAGGTCTTGATGGTAAGATATGTCTTTTTGCTGATGATACTAATATATATAACAGGGTTGATGTTCCAGGAGGGATAAGCCAAATGGCAAATGATTTAGGTAAACTAGAAAAATGGCCAGAGCTGTGGCAGCTGACATTAAATGCGGATAAGTGCAAGATAATGCATCTTGGACGTAAAAACCCAAGGGCAGAGTACAGAATATTTGATAGTGTCCTAACCTCAACATCTGAGGAAAGGGATTTAGGGGTAATTATTTCTGATGACTCAAGGGTAGGCAGACAATGTAATAGATCAGCAGGAAATGCTATCAGAATGCTTGGTTTTATAGGAAGAGGTATTAGCAGTAGAAAGAGAGAAGTGCTCATGCCATTGTACAGAGCACTGGTGAGACCTCACTTGGAGTATTGTTTCCAGAAGGATATTGATACTTTGGAGAGAGTTCATAAAAGGACTACTAAACTGGTTCATGTATTGCAGGATAAAACTTACCAGGAAAGGTTAAAGGATCTTTAATGTATAGCTTGGAGGAAAGACAAGATGGTGTATATGATAGAAACATTCAAATACATAAAAGGAATCAACACAGTAAAGGATAAGACTAAATTTAAAACAACCACAACAAGAGGACATAGTCTTAAATTAGAGGGCCAAAGGTTTAAAAATAATATAAGGAAGTATTACTTTACTGAGAGGGTAGTGGATGCATGGCATAGCCTTCCAGCTGAAGTGGTAGAGGTTAAATCAGAGTTTAATCATGCGTGAGATAGACATAAGGATATTCTAGCTATAATATAAGGCCAGGGACTAATTAAAGTATTTTGAAAATTGGGCAGACTAGATGGGCTGAATGTTTTTTATCTGCCGTCAAATTCAATGTTTCGTTAATTGGAATAATGTGTTTTGTATTTCTAGAAAACATGTGAATAGTAGAGATTTATATACGAGTATATGGCGTGTGCTATGCTTGCAGAACTTTGGACCTATGTTTTGTTCACATATATTTCATAGTTCTCCAGTATAGCATCGATATAAACTTCTATGACTGCTTTAAGAAAAAGTTTACAATATCCAGTTCATATATTTTTTTCTGTGTTAGATATGCACATGGAAACTGTATTCACAATGTTTTTTTTTCTGCAGAAATTCTTTCAATATATTAGTTTCTCAATAGCAATCTGTGTGTTAATTACTGTCAGCATGTGCTGAGCCGCTTACAAGTAATAAACATTCCTAATGACCTTATAAAAAATATGTACAACTGCAAATGCAAACAAATCCCTTCTTTCTTTTTACAATGAAGTGTGTTTGTTACATTTGTGCAATCACTGAGTTTATACTAATAGCACAACACACATTATTTTAATAATGACCCATAATTAGCAGTGGAGCAATAACAAATTGATAGACTCAAGTATTTACAAGTGCTTCCATCTGGTTGTGATTGTTTCAAGTAAAATTGTATAATGAATAATTAAATACATTAAAATGTATATTATCTCCTTGTAACTTGATGTAGAAATGAATATACATAATGATAGGCTTTTCCTTTGATGGCTACCAAGTACGACACAAATGTACAAACACGTTTTATTTTATTTATTTATAAAATATTTTACCAGGAAAGATACATTGATATTTCTCTCGTTTTCAAGTATGTCCTGGGTCCACAAATCATTGCATTGTTACAGATAGTGTACAATAAAATACACAAACAATATTAATATACAATATATACAAAATGTAACATAGAACAGGTAGGAAATATATAATCAACCATGACAGGTGCATTCTGTTTTGAGGTATGTAGATAGGGATCTCTTAAAGGACTTAAAGGACACGCAAGAATAGTCCGAGAGACAAGATAACAAGATACGTCTTACCGGGCCTTAGAATGGCCGGACTCGACGTGGACAGGAAAAGACAGAGTCAAGAACGAGCCGAGGTCAAGGGAACAGAGAGACAGCGTAAACAAGAACTAGCCAAGGACTGGTACACAGGAATCAGGAAACTGGCGACAAGACAAAGCAGGGATAAAGAGAAAAACGGAGTCAGGTACAAAGCCAAGGTCGAGCACAAAAAAACACTACTAGACGAAGCAAGCACTAAAGGGAACTGAATCAGAAACCATGATAGGGCAGGGAGCTAAGGGAAAGGTTAGTATAAATACCTATTAGTTTAATTTGATTGGCCCTTGTCATATCCACGCCCCCAAAACGTGAGTGTATGGGGAATGTGGAATGACATGGGCCAATGGGAGACCTTTTTTATTTTTTGGTCCCACCTTTAAAAGGGCGCCCGCGCGAGTCACGTGGCCGCTTCTCACGGTCAGTGCATGCCTCCCCGTCGGCGTCGCAGGACCGTGCGTGGCGGGGAAAGAGGACCTCGCCCGGCCCCTGGAGAGGGTAAGTACCGCTACACATGTTAGGCTGACATTTCTACTTCGGCTATAGGAACATCATTTATGGGAATTACCGTATTCAATGTGCATTTTACTCAATACCCTTCTTCAGTTATAGAGATGATGCAATAAATATTAAATTCCTATCATAAGAAATTAAGGATGATAGTCTCATCAGATTGCATGTATTTTCAATCAGTTGCTTTTTATTCTATCTGTATTACAAAGCATGTGATTGCAAATTAGCACAAGAAAGATGTTGTAGCTTAATGCATTTACCTTTAGATGGCAGCATACTCATATTATGGGAATCAATGCAGTTTCAACAAAGGTCATGCTTTCATTAAACCACATTGGTGTTTGTTTACTAAATAGTGAATTGTAATACATTTACGATCGTATCACAAATTTCAATCAAAATAATGGATTTATAAACATCTCCATCTCATCTACAGAAAAAACTTGACTATTTCAATTTGAATTTTGCAAATTATTTTCAATTCATCACCATTCCCCATTTACTGAATTGAAAATAATTTGACACCCATAGACTAATTGTTTTTTGTTTTTTTTTTCTGTTTGGCAATACCTTAAAAAGGGTTTTAGAAGTAAGAGGTTGTATGAAACAATCACATTGTATTGTTGAATATAAAACTAACGTACCTTGATTTTATATTATGACATTATTGCATGAAGGCACTGTTACTAATATCCCATGATTGTCATAAATTTCCGTTTTAAAATGTTGCCTAATGTCTAATCTCCTCATGTCCTAAAAATTCTATTTGAAATAAGGTCTGCTTAATAAACAGTTCTGCGTTGTGAATCTTGGGAAACCAATATTATGTTCCCACCTGGAGATCCCTGTGGAATCCAGCCACCAGTAACCTGTCATCATGAATGGAATTATGGGGTTCTTTTTATAGCATATATATTATTTTTTTTAAATGCATATTTGTTTGGTCTCTAGACTTGTCAGATCCACTACCCTTCACTTTTCATTCTACTGCTGAACTTGCATAGTTCAGAGACCAATGAGAGTAGATGTTTTAAGACAGATCTTCAAATATCTTCAAACTCTATAACTAAAAAATATTTAGCCTAAAAACTGACCAGTTAAGTATTTCATATGTAGTTTACTAAACAGTCCGTAGTGTTGAATTGAAAACTGAATGTCAAAAACATAGCCCAAAACAGCAGACTTAAGAAAAATTATTCCCTACTCGACTATTTGTCCTATGTTTTGCAAATTAAGTAAAACATAGAAGCGAGTATTTTTAGTATGGTAGTACTAAAAATACTCACTTCTCCATTTGTTTCTGTCAGGATTACTGTTGATCCAGCACGCAGAAATAGTATCAAACCTAGGACTAAGGGTAACGTATAACCGGACCTTAGAAGGACCAGACTTAACGTATCCAAGAATAGTCAAAATACTTGCCCAGGTCAGGGATACAGAACGAGACACAACGATGAGGGAGAGCCAAAAGTCAAAGATACCAGAAATCAGGGAAGTCAAACGAAGCCAAAGTCAAATACCAGAAATACTAAGTTTAGGAACACTCTCTCGTATAACCAGCTAAGGGAAACTACAACAGGGCACTGATCAAAAGGTAATTTGGGTTTAAATAATCCTCCTAAAGCTTTTATTGACTGTGTGTGGCACGCATGTAAGCGCCATCTTTGATATGGGCAAAGGCTATTTCCCTAATAAAAACAGAACCGCAGCAGCCGGCGTCTCTTGTAATGCCGCACACGCTGGGGACCGGGATGGAAGGAGGTCGGGATGGAAGGAGGTCTTTTATCTGCCGTGGGTAAGATAAGTATTTGTTATTTCTGTCGGTGTGACTGCTGTGTTTCTGTGCAGCCATGCCAACAGAAACCTGCAACATTGTGACAGTTTCTCCATTTTTTTGGAGCTTCTCCAAACTCCCAAAATGGAGATACATGAGGAAGTACACAGTTAAAACCAACAAATCAAGTTTAATTTATTAGTAACTCAAGGACATATACAAGGACTCCGTAAAACATACATATGAAACGAAGTCTGGCAGTAACAGAAACTTAGCAGTGTTCCAAACCTGTGTTAATTTACCTATATACATAAAGTTATTACAGGCTGTATCCTATAGGGCAAAATTGCTACTATATGAGTATGTTACTATGTTAAAATTTGACCTTATCTCAGATTATATACTATGTATCCTGAATCTAAATTTGACAGTATCTGTTTCTATTTGTATTACAAAGTATCCTCTGCATAGTGGTTTTTGTAGCTTGTGGTATGAATGTGTTGTAAAATGATTTATCTTTTATCCTCTTTTGGGTCCTTTTACCTATCTGATGTCAGTATGAGGTCACATAGCCTCAGTTTCACTGTCAGCCTCACTTTCATGTTTGTTTGTCTATATAGGTTTGGTGGTATTATGGTATGGGTATTTTGAAAAAAAATCTCTTGGCGGAACTAAAATGTTGACTTGATTTGTCTATATGCAGTTGCTGAATTAAGGCTATTATATCTTGGATTACAATAAACTGAGTGCACCTCTTCTTGGAATTTTTGTATTTTTGTCTGGTGGTTTGACCACCAGGGAAAGGAAATACGTGTAAATGGAGTGCTCAGCTCTTGGTTTTGTCTGTATGTGTGTATATATATATATATATATATATATATATATATATATATATATATATATATATATATATATATATTCGCAGGACTTTTGTACAGAAAAACTTTCTAACTTGATGAATCAAGATTACATCGGAAAAGCAACATTTCGGCCCCACCTTGGCCTTTATCAAGATAGAGATGGGGCTAGGACATTGACTTTCTGATATAACCTTGATTTATTACAATATAAATGTTATACATTTTGTACACTCTTCCTAAAATTCATAAAGACCCTCTATGGCCCTGTGGGTAGATCCATGTTTTCACTCTGGGGCAGGCTCCCAGAACCCATTGGCAAGTGGTTAGGTGGTCTTTTTTAATTTACCTGTGTTAGTCCTGTATACATGTGTTAAAGACACTTCTGATTTTTTTTTTGTTGCTTTAATGATATGCTGTTGGACTGTGAGATTTTCCGTGTGAAGATTTTATATACCATTATTCCCCTTGTAGAGGGGATTGATACCATGTGGAATGTGGTATCGAGCTTAATGAACTACAAGGGACCTCCCATTGAGTTCATTTTGGAAATGCTTTATCTGACACTAATCATGAACCATTTCAGATTCGAGGACAAATATTACATTCAGAAAACTGGCACATCGATGGGTGCTGCAATGGCCCAGATATACGCCAATGCCTATATGTATTCTTTCAAAAGTGAATACATTTTATCATGGACTGGAGCCCTCATTGTCACATATTTTCACTTTATTGACTATGTCTTTTTGATTTGGATTGGGTCCTAACAGCAACTGGTGGACATGATTGACTCACTTAATAAACACCTGTTAAGTTAACTGTGAATTACAGCCAAGAGAAAAATGAGTTTTTGGATTTATCTATTTACGTACAGGCATTCTTTGGGTTATACATTATTCAGCAAGACCATTGACAGAAACACTGTAGCGGAGAGCTGGTATTTCACAGGTTAACTCCACTAAAGATCCCAGTGAGGCTCAGGAACAAGTAATAAAATCCCATATAACAATAGTCACAGCAAGCAAGGTACTCCACGAATATCCCAATACAGATCCCAATGACTGGACGATACACAGCAGAACTAAACTTTTAATCACAGAGTCCACTTTTAAGCTTTTCTCCCATGCAAGGGAGACACCCACAATAATTATACAGTACACCAATCATACATGAGTTGCCACCCACACATCGCCTCCCCTTAGTATGACTCATAATCCCATTATGCAGGACACAGTTCTCCTCATTTTCTGTCACACCTCTACAATTTACATCCCCTGGTAGCCCTGATCTGGGTGAGTAACATACTCAAAAATCACCCAGATCGGACCAGGGGTTCGGGAGTTATGGAGGTTTAAAGTTAGGACCGACCGCACAGGCAACAGTAGCTGAAAATAGTTCCATAAGTTTTGGCCTTGCGGTTGGTCTCCGTTCGCGGAATAAAAGTCACAAAATGTCTGCCATCCATGGCTATACTGGTGTTCATGTGAATCCCCCTGTTTGCATTAGTATTTCTACCAAAGCACACACTACACGGGTTTGCAACATTGTTGCGAACAGTAATTGGATGCACACTTACTCCTGGGGTGGTCTGACTGTTCGGTAGTTTCACTCCTATAATAAATGGAGTGATTTTACCGAACAATCAGACGAAAGCTGCATACAATATACATACATACGGTAAAATTAAACAAAAGCATATTAAAACACATAATTTTGTGGACAGCCCAATGCCATCTGCTACAAACTCTATTCATATTCAGACATCTTTCATCCTCATTTCTTATAGACCTCATTACCTATTTCCCAGTGTAATGATAAGTTATTTCAACTACGGTGAAAGGCTTATAGGATTTACACTATTGACACCATCACATTGAATGAAAAAACAAAACCCTACATTGCTATCTCATTTCTTGTTAATTATCTTTTATTACATATAGTGCATTTCCCATGATTATTATTGGCATGTATACATTTTGCCCTTTGAGAAAAAAAATTGTTACGGTTTTTGTTTTTATTTATTTATTTTCATGTTGTATTTATTTAATTTGTAATACATTTTTGATTAATTTTTATTTTATTTTTCAAGTTGTACTGTTACACTTTATACATGAGATCCTTGGATTCTGACTATTAGTTTGCCAAACATTTTGAATAGTTTTGAATACATTTTCCTTGCAAATAGTTTAAGAAGTACTGAGTCCCACTGACTTCCAGTTTCCATTGACTGTAACAGGCATGGGTTACTGTGATTTCCACACAATGGTTTGTATTGGCCCTGAATATATATGTATAATGTTATCATATCCCCTCTCAGGCGACATTTTTCTAAACTAAATAGGTTTAAATTTGTTAACCTTTCTTCATAGCTGATATGTTCCATTCCTTTTATTAATTTTGTAGCCTGCCTCTGCACTTTTTCTAGTGCCATAATATCCTTCTTTAGAACAGGTGCCCAAAATTGCACAGCATATTCAATATGTGGTCTAACCAGTGATTTATAAAGAGGCAAAATGATATTCTCATCCAGAGAATGAATTACCTCTTTCATGCATGACAATACCTTACTGGCCTTAGCCACTGCTGATTGACATAGCACATTGTTGTATAGTTTGTTGTCTATAACAATTCCCAAGTCCTTTTCGTTTGTTGTTATCCCTAATTTGCTTCCATTAAGGGTATATGTTGCTTGTGCATTCTTCACACTTAAGTGCATAACTTTGCATTTTTCAAAATCTTTCAATACTTTATAATAATAATAATAATAATAATAATAATATTCCACACTATGCTTTGTATCTTTACATGGGCTTTGGAACCTTATTTTATTTTTACTTTCTTCCTTTCGACTTTCTTGCTTTTGGTAATGTGTTTGTACGTTTGAAAGAGTTCATTTCACTCTCCCCTCAACTGGTTTGTCCAATTCTTTTTTTGTTGTTTTTGCTGTGCATAGATAGTACAAACATGCTTGCAGTGCCACGACAGCTAGGGCAAGCTATACATAAAACATAGTGATTCATTTGTATGGCTTTCAATAATTTTGCACACATTTTTTTTTCTGAAACAAGGGAAAACAAGCTGAGTATCTAATAAAAGGTTCCACCACAAAGAGCTCTGATAAAGAAAGATGGGAGTGTCCAGAGCATTATAAAATAAAGTGAAAACAATACTTTCTCAGAGAGAACTAGATTGAAAAATATTAAACATAACATACCACCTCAACTGAAAAAAGGATAAGATAAAAGTTCAGGTTGTTTTACTAATATTTTAGCCAGGACAGGCCCAGGGGGAGATAAAGCACAGTTTTTCGAGTGAGTGTCAGCCTATTCCTGCCAAGGACAAAACTCAGCCCCTCACTATGGTGCTAGGTGACAGATCAGGGGTCAGAGGAGACGGTAAGGTAGCACCTGGGTGGTATAGCAGGCACTGTGCCATTTGCTGTTTTCCTGATTTAGACTTCTCAGTAGACCTCTGTCGGCATAGGAGTATAGGCCTGTACACTGCTTTTCTTGTGCTCCTCCGGAGCGGTTCTTCTTGGGTCTGCAGCCATGCGGGAGTTCTTGTTACTTCGAGGTCACTGTGCAGACGTGTGATTTGGTGAGGATCCCTGGGTTGGCTGCAGATACCGGAACAGCAAGGAGGAGGCAGTTCAGCTGTAGCTGTGTTCCGAACCCCTCCCTCATTTGAAGCCCGGGACATGTGGCCACCATCGTTGCTGGTGAGTCGGTCTTGGATGTTGCTGGGAACACTACAACACCACATGTTCTCTGCGGAGGTAAGAAGCCCTGCGTGTGGGGACCGAGATCACTCCCGCTGGTCCATGTGGGGGGGGGGGGGAGAGAGCTGGAACTCCACGTGAGTGCGGATCGATGCACATCACATGGGGAGGTCGGCTGCCTCTCCCTTTCCCAGAGCACGCTAGGCCCCACTCACAGGCGATGCAAATTCTCTGTTAGGTTACCACAGACGACCGCCGGAAGCAACCCCAGGCTAGTCATGCAATGTAGGAAGCCAAAGTAGCTTGAGTTGCTCAAGATCAAACGGCCAAAAACGCTGGCAACTGGACTAACTTGTTTGTGTCTGGAGGAACTCCTAGAAAACACATCCAGTCACCATTGCAGTCAGGCCTCGCCCCCCTTGTCCAATTCTTTGACTTTGGACAAAGCCTCTTTTTGTTATCGCCTTGTTTTATCCACACTCACTCTGGTGTACATTTACCTGTTGATAGCATATTTAAACACTGCATTTGCTATCTGCCTGCGATCGCGGTTGGGGGGACTCCCAGGGAGCCCCCCCCCCGCGGCAGATCTTCCTCCTCCGGTCCCCCCCGATCATGTGAGAGTGAGGTCCTTGCGAGGACCTCACAATCACATGGCCGGGATAGCTGGCTTCTGTATTGCCAGCAGGGGGACTAACTGTAATGACAGTTGGTCCCCCTGCTGGCTGAAAATAAAATAAAATAATGTTAAAAGTGTAAAAAATATATATATATACTTAGATCATATATATATATTATATATATATATATATATATATATATATATATATATATGATCTAAGTATATATATACACACATACACTGTCTAGGTGTATTTTAATATTAATATATATATAATTATATATATATATTAATATCAAATTACACGTAGACTGATACTGATTAAATGTATATATAATTATTGTTATATATATATTTATATATAATATATAAAAAATATGTAAATATGTAAAAAATAAAATAAAAAAAATAATTAAAAATAAAATATTAAAAAATATATAGATGTGTTTTATTTTGTTCTAACTGTATTGTGATATTAATATATATATTTATATCAAAATACACATAGAACGAAATAATATATATATCTATATACATAAATATATACGTATATATCACTATATATATACCTATATATAAAATTTTTTTATATATATATACGTATATATACACATATGTATATATATATATATATACACATATATTAATTCTACACATATATTTATGTCATAATTTTACATAATTAGGTATCCTAATTAATTACAATTAGCGGGACCTGCCTGACAACCCATGCCGAAAGTATAGGGAATTTAATTTGCTAGCACTATATTTAACCCTATAACTTTCCAAGACACCATTAAACCTGTACATGGGTGGTACTGTTTTACTCGGGAGACTTTACTGAACACAAATATTAGTGTTTCAAAACATTAAAATGTATTACAACGATGATATCGCCAGTGTTTGTGACCAAATGGCTACTAAAAAAGACTGGACATACCCCATTTTCAATACCTGGGGTTGTCTACTATTGCAAATGGTATGCCATTATGGGTGTAAATTTCATTCCTGGGCTACTATACAGTCTCAAAGGCAACGTAACCAATCTGGCGAATTTCAATTTCAAATGTAACACGCTATATTTGACCCTGTAACTTCCCAAAACACCATAAAACCTGTACATAGGGGGTACTGTTTTACACGTGAGACATCGCTGAATACAAATATGTGTATTGTATTGCAGTAAAAGCAAACAGTATTTTGACATCCACAGTTAAAATGTCACGTAGAACTAAAAAGATTTCAAAAATTCTTATTTTCTCCCATTTTTTTATATTTTTTTTAGATTCATTTTGTTCCATACCTAAATATTTGATGTTAAATGAAAGCCCTGTTTCCCCTGAATAAAATGATATATAATAAGGGGGGGGTGCATTTAATATGAAAGAGGTGAATTACGGTTGGACAGACATATAGCGCAAATGCCAGGTTTTGTTTACATTTTGTTCTGCTCACAACTTGTACATTTGGCTGCGGTCCTAAGGGGTTAAGAAGACCTCAGAGTGCTCTCTATCAAGTTCATATATAAAGTATCCAGCCAAGTAATATGAAAAATAGATATATTTATTGAAGAAGATACAAGATACAATAAACATTGTACATAGGACAATGATTCCCTTTCAAAGTAGGCACTTTTGTAGGAATCACTATAAGCTGCCCTGACATATTTACCCAAATCTCATTGATGGTCTGTCATCTCTTCCCTTTCAAAGGTGATTTTAGTTTAGGGAAAAGCCAGAAATCACAGATCGCCAAATATTTCAACAGATTCTTAACCATCTTTGAAGCATTTGTTCCAAACTTTTATTTGCACTTCATCATTGTATCTTCCCCAAAAGACTTCTGAATAATCAAAATAGTTTCCTCAGAGGAACGTTCAAACTTACTCAAAATTTGATGCAGATTCGTTGCTCTACTTGCTCGGTCATTTTGAATGCGACAGCCACACAGTACACATTCTCACTCAACAGTGTCTAGCGCCCCCACTGACTAGTACAGTGAAGTTGTCATGGTTCACGCATGCACATTCCAGTCCACTGTTATTGGATGCCAGGTTACAGCAAACCGTTCTTGTTATATTTACAATGGCTGAACTGTAACCATAACTTTTATTAATATTAGGTCCTAAAAACTGGTTAAAGATAGTTTCAAAAAAAGTAATTAAAGGAACACTATTGTGCCCCCCCTTTCTCCCCACGGTGCAGAAGCAGTTAAAAACCCCTTGTGTCACTTACCTGAGTCCAGCGCCATTATTGCAGTTAATTACTGTTAAAAACTGCGATAATTACCTTTCCGGGGTTAAGGGACCTGGGTATATGCACCCAGAAAACTTCAATGAGTGAAGAGGTCTGGTTGCCTGTAGTGTCATTTTTAAATTACTACTAATCCATGCTGAAAGAAGCAGTCTGTAGTCTCTGACAATTTAGCCAAATACTATTTAGTAGCTCTTAGAATGCTAACAATGTTGTCCTAAATAAATAAATCTATAGTCTGTGACAATTTAGTTAACAAAAAAATTACTTAAAAAAAGCAGTATGTGATATTAAATAAAGCAATCTGTAGTCTATGACAATTTAGCTAACACAAATAAAACCTACCCAGAGGCAGTGTGTAGTTCATTGTGATTCACTATAGTCTAAAACTGCTATTTTCTAACCCCTGGCTGGAAAAAAAAAAAAAGAAAAAAGACAAAGACAAAAAGAATCTCATCTCCAACCCACAGGGGTCACTATATATTCAATGCTAGTAGATAATAGCACTCTTTTCATATAGTGATACTAGTATAGAAATAGAGAGAGAGATATGGCAACATTAAGGATCTGACAGTAGGGGTCTCCCTTGTACCGAAACCACAGAGTCCATGGATAAACTATTAATTAATCAAAAAAGTGTTTAGGTAAAATAGGGAGACGTGAACAGAGTGTTCCCTAATCTCGCTAGTCTCAATAAATTACTGCCGTATCCATACATATTTGTCAGCCAACCGATATCTAAGAATGGATATGTATAGTAAAAAAGTGAAAAAGGAAAATAGCTGTATCAATCATAGGTCAAGTATAACAGGACTCAACATGCGTTTTACCCATTGCTTCGGCATCATCAGGAATGCATATCACAAATCACTACTGAGAATGCCGGGCTTTAAATACTATTCCTAATCTGCCAATAGGCTGAACTCAGATCATGTGATCTGTCTCTGGTTTCTCATGATTTATATTTACATTGTTTAAAATACCACATAATTAGCATCCATCACATACTTAAAGGAACACTATATGGTCAGGAAAACAAATGTATTCCTGACCCTATTGTGCTTAAACACTATGTAGCCCCCTAGCCCACCCTTGCCCTCCCCCCCCCCTAAATATAGTAAAATCTTGTCTTTATTCCAGTCTGATGGTGCTGGTATTCCCCCTGATCTGCCTCCTTGGCTGACATCATCAGAAGTGATGATCTCAGCCAATCACAATGCTTTTACATAGGAAAGCTTGGATGATCTCAGCCAAGGAGGCAAACTGAAGGCAGAGCCAAACGCTCCCCTGGTCAATCAACATCTCCTCATAGAGATGTGTTGAATTAATGCACCTCTATGAGGAAAGTTCAGTGTCTCCATGCAGATGGTGGAGACAATGAATGTCGCACTGTGCAGCATTGCCCCAGGCCATGAGGAGTGGCCACTGAGGGTGTCCCCAAGCTGTAATGTAAATACTGCCTTTTCTCTAAAAAGACAGTGTTTACAGCAAAAAGCATGCAGGCATTGACTATACTCACCAGAACAAGTACATTAAGCTGTAGTTGTTCTGGTGACTATAGTGTCACATGAAAAAATGTGGACACGAACGACAATCAGAGGGGCAATACAACCAATGTAGGTCAATCCCTTAGTTTGCGATTGCATACAGAGATACACTGCTCAAAAAAATAAAGGGAACACTTAAACAACACAATGTAACTCCAAGTCAATCACTCTTCTGTGAAATCAAACTGTCCACTTAGGAAGCAACACTGAGTGACAATCAATTTCACATGCTGTTGTGCAAATGGCGCTACCAGGAAACAGACCAGTACATCAGGAGACGTGGAGGAGGCCATAGGAGGGCAACAACCCAGCAGCAGGACCGCTACCTCTGCCTTTGTGCAAGGAGGAACAGGAGGAACACTGCCAGAGCCCTGGAAAATGACCTCCAGCAGGCCACAAATGTGCATGTGTCTGCTCAAACGGTCAGAAACAGACTCCATGAGGGTGGTATGAGGGCCTGACGTCCACAAGTGGGGGTTGTGCTTACAGCCCAACACCGTGCAGGACGTTTGGCATTTGGCAGAGAACACCAAGATTGGCAAATTCGCCACTGACGCCCTGTGTTTTTCACAGATGAAAGCAGGTTCACACTGAGCACATGTGACAGACGTGACAGAGTCTGGAGACGCCGTGGAGAACGTTCTGCTGCCTGCAACATCCTCCAGCATGACCGGTTTGGCAGTGGGTCAGTAATGGAGTGGGGTGGCATTTATTTGGGGGGCCGCACAGCCCTCCATGTGCTCGCCAGAGGTAGCCTGACTGCCAGTAGGAGATCCTCAGACCCCTTGTGAGACCATATGCTGGTGCGGTTGGCCCTGGGTTCCTCCTAATGCAAGACAATGCTAGACCTCATGTGGCTGGAGTGTGTCAGCAGTTCCTGCAAGATGAAGGCATTGATGCTATGGACTAGCCCGGCCATTCCCCAGACCTGAATCCAATTGAGCACATCTGGGACATCATGTCCCGCTCCATCCACCAACGTCACGTTGCACCACAGACTTCCAGGAGGTGGCAGATGCTTTAGTCCAGTTCTGGGAGGAGATTTCTCAGGAGACCATCCACCACCTCATCAGGAGCATGCCCAGGCATTGTAGGGAGGTCATACAGGCACGTGGAGGCCACACACACTACTGAGCCTCATTTTTACTTGTTTTAAGTACATTACATCAAAGTTGGATCAGCCTGTAGTGTGTTTTTCCACTTTAATTTTGAGTGTGACTCCAAATCCAGACCTCCATGGGTTGAAAAATTCGATTTCCATTTTTTTATTTTTGTGTGATTTTGTTGTCAGCACATTCAACTATGTAAAGAACAAAGTATTTCAGAAGAAAATTTAATTCATTCAGATCTAGGATATGTTTTTTTTGTGTTCCCTTTATTTTTTTGAGCAGTGTATATTAAACACAAAAGGAGGAGTATATTGATTCTGCAATCATGCTCAAATACGTAATAGAATTACTGGCCAATCAAGAGAGAGAAACTCACGGTCAAAATAGATAAAACAGAAACAAAAAAATGCATGAAATTAATATTTTTTCCAGTGATCTAGAAAAAATTATAAAAAGAAACAATCTGAAACTTTATAATTTTGATCCAAAAATATAGTGTTTACTTAAATTATTGAATGTATAATTTGCAATAATAATTAAAAAAACAAATAGTTCAAATAGGTGATTTATTTAATTCATTATCTCTCATTCTGTTTCGTTGAAAGTTTTTTGTTGAAGTAGGTTTACAAAGATTTAATATAACCAGTCTGAATATTCTAATGACAGAATAAATAGGTTCTAAACATTTGAATTATTGTTTTTAACCTTTATATTATTTATATCTATAAATAATGTTTTTTTACAGAGAAACAAATGTTTATCCAATCATGCTAAAACCTCCAACACCATCTTTTAGCTGGTAGCTGGCTGAGAATAATGCTAGTTGCACTTCATCAACAGCTGGAGAGCATGCCTGGATGGAGAACGTAACGAGACAGAGGTTTATTGGAGCATTTTTCTTCATCGATAGGGAAATCTGGTGCTGTGTGGTTTTGTGAAATAAAAACGTAGCTACCCATGGTGTACAATGTGAGTATTATTAACAATGCCAACAAATCACATTTTTGTGAGTAATAAAACCCATACGACATGTAAGTAATTGCAAAATACAATCCTACAGACAACTAAAAAATTTAATTGATTTCCCCTCTGACGGGAAGTGCAATAAATACAAACTCTCAGTTGCATGCATGTTTTAGCTTCAAATACTTAAGAATAAAGACTTTAAAAGGACCTTTATTACTTTTTTAAGACTGTCTAAGCATGGAAAATCTATAAATTCCAATGAGCCCTTATAAAATGGTTTCTAAGTAACTGAACAAAGAGCTGCATTTTTCTAAACTATGCAGGTAAATACATTTAGATTTAAGCACTTAATAATTACATATAATACATTTTATTTCACCATCAGGTAAACAGAAAAATAAAATAAATGCACATTTAACATTAAACAAACTTACATTTACAGGAACAATTTGTGAATAGTCAGAGTGTGGGCTGTAAAAATAATGATAATAATGCAGACTATAAAAAGTACCATATATGTTAATTTCTTCTTTTCTATCTACACAGGGTGCAATAGTTTTAAAACCTAAGACCTCTGGAATCTAATTTTATTTTTAATGGGACACTCTAGGCACCATAACCACTCCATCTCATTAGCGTTGTTATGGTGTCTGACGTCTCCCACGGACTTACAGAGTTCCTTCAAATGAATATGGTGAGAAGAAAGGTAGAGTGAACAATTAGGTACAAGTAAAATCTGGTATTTTTAAATAGCATATGCCCCATTTGAGTTCCATTCTTGCTTTGCATTATACTATTCAAATTATGATAGTAGGCATTAGATTTGTAGAACTTCTAGTATTCATTCAATAAGCGAAAGTATGATTCAAAGTGAGTCTTTGGTCACCCAGATCCTAATAAACATAACAAATTGAGGTTTTACTCACTGTAGAATGCTGTACATCTAGCAGAAGCAAAAAAAGGCCTATTCAGAGATATGTTCAGGATTACCAAGTTTAACCCCTTAAGGACACATGACATGTCATGATTCCCTTTTATTCCAGAAGTGTGGTCCTTAAGGGGTTAAACCAATCATTCAAGTAGATGAATGCAAGAATGTAGAACTGTTCCTCTGATTGTGAGACTACATGAATTGTAGCAGTTGCATTTTTATCGCGGTTGTTAACAAAATCTAAAGGGGGTTGGGGGCAAAGGAATTAGTTGTCTGTTTTAATCTGAGGTAGGTGAGCACAGGCACAGGGACATTAGTATATATTAATGACAAGTAAACAATGGCAAATGGGCTCAAGCTCAATTTCACAATGTTCTGCCGAAATCAAATGACAGATCTGAAAGTGTCCAGAAGCCATTTTAAATGCACTTACGACTTCTAATCTGTGTGTTTTATTGTCTGCTGTCTTCATTTAACTTCCTCCTTTGATGTTGCTACTTCCCTATCATGTGGATGGAATACATTTATGAAGTTTATTATTATTAATGTTGGTCTACCACATGTTATGTTAATACTTTATGTTAATTTTTGACAGTAGTAAATCTAATTAACCCCTTAAGGATGGAGTCAATTACTCAAGTTCTGTTGGTGCTGTGTAGAAGAGAGAGGCACCTTTCTCCACATTTGGTGGGACTGTGCCCTCATTAGGCCATTCTGGGGACAATCGTCCAAGTGATAGCAGAGGTGACGGATGAAGCCCTGCCACAAACACTAGCCTCATATCTCCTCCACCATACTATTATGCCAACATAGGCCTATAAATAGTCAGTGACCCAGAGACTCCTCCTTTTCAATGATTATATCATCAACATTATATGTTTTACTGCTCTAAAACACTCATATTTGTGCCCAGTAATGTCTGACAAGTACAACAGTACCCCCCATGTCCAGGTTTCTGTAACGGTGATATACCCCAACACGCAGGATTCAGCTTAACAAATGACAGCACAGAGACGAGATACGTCTACCGGACCTTAGAATGGCCGGACTCGACGTAAAGGAGAGAGATACAGAGTCAGGAACGATCCGAGGTCAAGGGCACAAAGAGACAGCATAAACTAGGACTAGAAGAGGTCTGGTACACAAAAATAAGCAAGCCGGCAAACAGAGCAGATAAGGATAAAGAGATAACGGAGTCAGAAACAAAGCCAAGGTCAAGTACGAAGAAACACAACTGAACACAAAAAGCGCTAAAGGGAACTGTAACAGAAACCATGATAGGGGAAGGTACTAAGGGAAAAAGGTGAGTATATATACCTTAGCAATAAATTTGATTGGCCCCTGTCATATCCACGCCCCAAAAGGTGAGAGTATGTGGAATGTGGCATGACAGGGGCCAATAGGATACCTTCTCCAATTTAGGCTCTCCACTGTTCCTTTAAGAGCGCGCCAGAGATCCGCGGCGCGCTCTTAGAGTCAGGCGGGACTGATGTAGAATTATTAAAACCCTTTATTAAACCTGTGTTGAATTTTTGTACTAACTCCATTTTAACCTCATTACATGACAGATTCTCCATTTTAACTATATTACATGACAGAATCTCCTAACAGCATTTAGTATAATGAATAGAGACTGTATTTTCTAGAAGGACATGACTAACACCGGAATTATCAAAGTTCCTGTAACATGTAACAAAGTATACTATAGCTAGGCCATGAGAAACCGCTTGTATGAAATGTTCTTTCATAAAAAAGACCCTGAACCTGACCACGAGTCTGACATCACTAACTACCCAAAATGACGCCCAAGCCCCCCTTCCCACCGAGTAAGCCTCGTGCTGGGTAAAATGGCGTTTGAGCCATCTGTCCATACCCGTGTCCAGAATAACGCCACCTCCCGGTGGGAGGACACCTAGCTAACCACTTAGTTCTTGAGCCAATTAATAATATTGATGGGTGGACATTGACATAACCACTTAACACTTAATCCAATTAACGATGTTTATTTGTTGTTATCTTGATATACAATGATGATGTAATTTTGCTCTTATAAGGGTCTGCGAGCCCGCTTTTAATCAGATGCCATTAAATTTCCTTGAAGTTATTTTAACCTGAACTCCGTGTGTCAGTGTGAATTTACTTCTGCGTAAACGCAATTTAATCATCTCAGATTTGGACAGGAGCAGATAGACATTTAACCCCTTAAGGACACATGACGTGTCTGACATGTCATGATTCCCTTTTATTCCAGAAGTTTGGTCCTTAAGGGGTTAAACATATTTGTTTATTTCTAAATTAATCTACATCAATTTGGCGCCCAACGTGGGGCACCGGGCTATGGCCTCTGGCCGGTAAGCCGTCCTAAGGAAGACGCTGTTGGACGGAGGAATCCGGGGGGACGGAAAGAGACTGATCACCTCTGAATACACGGTAGAGACTACTGCAGAGCCAAGCCGCTATGTTCCAGCCCCTTTGATTGACCCGTCCAAGTGTCTGTGACTGCTACCGGGAGGACATCAAAGACAGGTAATGTCTTGCCCGGTGTCTTGTTGTTACCCACTTGTTTACCTGCATTTAGTCTATCTGTTGCCTGGGTGTGTTTGTATTGGTGTGTCTTTAGCTTAAGTGCCCGGGTAGAGTGTTTGTCTGTTTACCCCTTTTTTGGGATAAAGGGGGGTGGACCTGTGGTAGTTTGCCTGGGGGTCCTCTGTTTGTCTCTTTACCCCTTTTGGGATAAAGGGGGGTGGACCTGTGGGTGTTTGCCTGGGGGTCCTCTGTTGCCTGTTTACTCCTTTTAGGAGCCATGTGGCTGTGGCTGTAGGGAAAAAGGGGGGTGGACCTGTGGAAGTTTTCCTGGGGGTCTTCTTTGCCTGTTTACCTCTTTTAGGTGCTGGGTAGCTGCAGCAGTAAGGAAAAAGAGGAGGGGGGAATCTGTGGAGGGGTGTAGACTCATTGCTTCCTGGGGTTTCCCCATGGTGTCACTTTGATAGCCTAGCTAGCCTCATTGTGCACATAGCTCTGCTTGCAGAGAGGTGGTACCCTCCAGCTTCGAGCGCTGAGGCTGGTGGCATTCCAATTTTATTTGTGGTGCGTGGATTCGGGCAGGCATTGCTGTCTCCATCACCACGAGGTAGTGAGACTTACGGGTGG
Source organism: Pelobates fuscus (assembly GCF_036172605.1). NCBI lineage: Eukaryota > Metazoa > Chordata > Amphibia > Anura > Pelobatidae > Pelobates > Pelobates fuscus. Next base: position 297,105,567 of record NC_086318.1, read on the forward strand.
GTCCGTAGGGGCGCTACGAGGGTGAGGATAGTGGTGGCCACACTTAGTGGACTGCTGTAACGAGGGATTTCGGGCCGGTGTTAGCTGTTATCCTTGGCCGCTGGTAGTGAGACTTACGAAAGTTGTTCTCCGAGCGGGGACACTACGAGGTTGAGGGAGGTGGTTTTGGCCACATGAGTAAAGGAAAGGGATTACTGTTGAATTTATTTGAACTGTGATGCATGCACTGTATTTCAATTGAATTGTTGTTTTTAATTGGGAGCCATTCAAACTCCCGTGTCTGTCGCTACTTTCATTTTTACTTTTACTTTTTACTCTACTTCCTGTGTTATTTACACTTTCCACTCCTATTTCTCTTGTGAGAGAAGTGATTGGTCACACACTTCTCACCTCGCTCCAATCCGTGGCTACCTTGGGTAGGCGGAATTAGTGACTAGTCTACGTTTTGGGAAGACGCACTTGGGGGACCCACCCTTCCGAGTGGCAGTCGAGCATTGTAGACACTCTGTTTCATCTTCCTTTCCCTATATCTGGGACGCCTTTTATAGGGGGGGTATGGGACAGGGATTGGGTAAGCCCGGTAAGGGCTGGTTAGCGTGTGATCTAGTTGAAGATAGAGAGGGTGAAGAGATGGTTAAGGGAGTTGAAAAGATTGCTAAAGTGTGTAAAATTGCTGTGCCTTCATGTGGTAGATTGCAGCCAGAAAGCTGGCGTAGATTACTGACAGAAAAGAAAGGCAAGCTTACAGATAATGATTTATTACGTACTGCAGAGGCATGGTATAGAGTAGCAAAGGCTATTCAGCAGGACGGTTGGGTTGAGGAAGAAATAGATCACAAAGGTGTAAAATTGTTTGTATATCATAATAATTATGTTACTGGGGCATTCCCTCAGCCAGCGCCCCAAAATGGCGCCCAGGGAGTGTCCATCCCCAAGGTTCAGTCAGCAATAAGTGACAGCCAGCTGACCATGTTCCCCACTCCCAATCTGTCAGGATCAGGACAGGGATCCAACACGCAGAGTACAAACAGGTACAGGGTACATATACCGGACCTTAGAATGGCCGGACTAACGTAAGTAGAAGTAAAGAATGGTCTAGAGACAAGCCGAGGTCGAGGGAACGAGAGAGCAGGTAAACGAGAGACAAGCCGAGTCAAAGGGTAAAAGAGGTAAACGAGGTAGAACAGACAAGCCGGGTCAAAACCAAAGAAACTAACAGAATACAAGAGCACTGAGTGACTAGACAAGCTAGAACCACGACAGGGCAATGAACAAACGTAGAAAGCCCTCTTTTATACCCTGATTCTAAACAGGTAATCACGCCCCCGACGAATCCTCATTCGTGCTTGGGGCTTGATTGACAGATCGGGTTGGGTTGTCGTCATGACGTCGGCTACTGAACGCTGCGTCATAAAAGGAAGTGGATCCCTCGCGGCCGGCGTGTAAACGACCGAGGGAACCGCGAGGAACGAGTGATTCAACCCTTTTGCGAGGAAGAACGTCCAAGTATCTCACCTCCACAGAGGTAGAGACAGCAGGTACCCTGACACAATCCTCCCATCACCCATCCCGTCATTTCCCCAGTTTGTCCGGTCCTGAATTCTGATGGATCTTTGTTTTCCCCCACATCATCCCTAACATTCCCATCATCCTCATCCATCCCTGCACTACCTTCTCTGTCTAATCCAAACATTTCATCCGCCATTCCTTCCCTACGCTCTCTCTCCGTCAATAATCCTACCCTCCCACTTGCATCCACCCAGTTCTCTAACCCCTCCTCACCCGCTACTGTCAATCCCACTACACCCACTTTGGCTCCTCCTACTATACCCGCCTCTGCTAATCTCTCTCCGTTCTCTCCCCTTCCCACTCCTCCCACAGCCCAAGTTCCCACCCCTTCAGTTTCATTCCCGTACCCCGGATGTCCCACCTCCTTCCCTAATCCCTGCCCAACTAACCCGCCCTCCCCAGGTTCCGCCCAAACCCCTACCCAGATGGCCTGGCCATACCCCTTCCCTTACCACATGACCCTGCCCTATCCAAACCAAGCCTACTTCCTTTCCCAAGCCACTCCCCAGACCCCGGATGTGCCCGCATCCAACATGGCCGCCACTTCCTCCCTTAACCCTAATGCAGCTTCCTTTCACGCCTCCAATATGGCGGCCCCCAGTAATTCATCACCCTTAATGCAGGTACTTCCCGGTGACTATTCACCCCAAGCTCATAATCCACTAGCCACCCCAGCATCTGGGATCCCCACACATCCCCCGGTCCTGACACCACAAGTGATCCCACTGTCCAGAAGGGCCCAGGTCACGGACGAGGATGAATATGGTGAGACCGGCTCTGATGATGACCAGGGCTCACAGGATGCCACAGGGCCTCCGCCTCGCCGTTCCCTCGATGATCCTTTCGGACATGCGGGCCGAGGGGATCAGGCCCCTCCTAAATATGTTGCTTTTAATCCTACTCAGGCTAGTACTCTGATGAAATCACTCCCTGACCCAGAGAAGCAACCTATGCCTTTTTACCGAGGGTTAGTTCAGATTCAAAAGACTTATTCCGCCGCATGGCGAGATTTATTAAGCATTTGTGCTATCAAAGCCGGAGATGCATACTGGCCCAGCATTGCCCGCCACCTCAGTACAGATTTGCTTACAAGTAACATTGATTACCCCTCCGGAGTAGCATTCTGCAACCAGCTAAAGGAATGGGCTAAGGACAAACTTGCAGATCAGGCTGCTGGCCTTACTGATATTGTACAAGACAAAGGTGAATCAGTGGAAAGGTTTCATGCAAGACTGTTTCAACTGTTTACAGATTTGGGATTTGATCTAACAGACAAGATCCATTCTCAAATGCTGTCTGGTGCATTTGTCCAAGGTGTTAAAGACTCCATATGCAAGGGAATCATTGCTGCACGCCCTGAATATAAAGTAGTCCCTCTGGATACCTTACTCTTAGTTGCTAGAGGTCTGGAATCTGCCCAGACTCCTAGAAGGCCCAATTCAGCTCCTCTCATGGTGTCCCGCACTGGACCTGTCCCAAAAGGCACCAAACCCGAGGATGGATATTGCTTTAATTGCAAAGCTAAAGGACACTTCAAAAATGATTGACCAGAACCTAAGAAGGTGTCCAAACCTACCCGTGGACCCAAGGCCACAAAAACAGTCCCAATAGTTGAGGAACCTGATGATTAGGAAATTGGCAAGCCTGTGTCATTAACCCCTGTCATGGCAGTGTCTTCAGGGGATAAGGGGGGGCCACTTGCCACTGTGACTCTACCAATTGAAGGACAACCTACTACATTTCTTGTTGACACAGGTGCAGCCCGAAGTGTTCTACGAGAACAAGACCTGCCAGACCCATCATTTCTGTCAAATATTGATGTCTCTTGTGTAGGAGTGGATGGGCAACCAAGACACAATCCCTTAACTACCCCATTACGAGTTGGCAACTATCCTAGCTTGCTTGCTCGTTTTGTAGTATCCTCCACATGCCCCATTAACCTGTTAGGCGCTGATGTCCTCTCACGCCTGCAGGCATCTATCATCTTCACTCCAGATAGACAAGTAGAGTTATCTACCCCTCTATCTGTATCAGACACCTCAGCCTTGTGCTCCCTGCCTCTGATGCTCCATTTAGAAGAACCCCATGGGGAAGCAAAGGAACTGAGGTCCAATTTCCCTGATTCACTGAAAACACAAGTACCTGCAAAGCTGTGGTCCTCAGGCCCAGAGGACATAGGACACCTAAAGGTCCCTCCTGTGGTGGTAAAACTCATTCCAGGAGCAAAACTACCAAGGAAACCACAATATCCTTTAAAACCAGCTCAAGCTGCAGCTATTTCAATTCAAATCAAAGCACTCTTGGAGAAGGGTGCTCTCGTGAAATGTGAATCAAAATGCAACACACCATTATTTCCTGTGAAGAAGAAGACTCCAAAAGGTGAACCAGAGAAGTACAGAATGGTTCAGGATCTCCGTGCTGTGAATGAGGCAACTGTCCTGGACACCCCTATTGTACCAAATCCACACACTCTGCTCTCTGGGGTCCCACCCTCTGCAAAATACTTCACAGTCATTGATCTGGCCAATGCCTTCTTCAGTGTACCCCTGGATCCAATTTGTCAATACCTGTTCGCCTTCACACATGAGATGCAACAGTATACATGGACTGTCATGCCCCAAGGGGCACAAAACTCTCCAAGTCAATTTGCAAAGGCCATGTGCTCTATCCTTGATCCATGGCAATCAGACCATCCAAATGTTGTCCTGCTCCAGTATGTGGATGATTTACTGCTCTGTGGAGATGACATACCTACAACTGAAGAATGTTCATTTAGTCTCCTTTGCTACTTAGCAGACCAAGGATGCAAAGCTTCACTTCTTAAGCTGCAATTCTGTCAACCTACAGTAATCTTCCTTGGACATTGTCTATCTCAGGGTACCAGACATCTCACTCGTGACCGAGTTAGAGCAGTACTGGATATTCCACCTCCAAGGACATCAAAATCTCTACATGCCTTCTTAGGCCTCATTTCCTACTGCCGAGCATGGATCCCAGAAGCCTCTCTGCTCATGCAACCACTCTATGATGCACTCAAGTCAGACCCATTCTGCCTGACCAATGAAGCACATGACAACTTCTGCACACTAAAACGTGCCATTGCATCTGCTCCTGCTCTAGGCCTACCAGACTATACCAAACCCTTCAAGTTGTTTGTCTCTGAAAGACAAGGCCACGCTACAGGAGTCCTTACCCAAACAAATGACTTAAGAGGCCGTCAAAGGCCTATTGGAATTTTCTCCTGCCAGCTGGATATCGTGGCCAGAGGGACCCCTTCTTGCCTTCGGGCTGTTTTTGCAGCAAGAGAACTAATTGAAAGAACTGCAGACCTGGTCCTTGGCCACCCTCTAGTTGTATTGGCACCTCATGACATTTCTGCCATCATCAACCAAGTTCAACTCAAGCATGTGTCTCCTGTAAGACACCTACGTCTACAGTGTCATCTCCTGCTACCTGACAACATTACCATACAAAGATGTCAAGTTCTCAATCCGTCCACTCTTCTCCCACTACCTGAGGGAGGTATCCACTATGGGTTTATCATGGATGAAACCTACATCTACCTTCTTGCTGGTACCATCAAGAGAATGCATCCTGATTTATCCTTTCATGATGAACAAACTCCTCTCTGCGAGGGACCAGGATATGCCTTCTGTACCATGTGGTACAAGCCAAACATCACTCCTGAAGCTTGCTACGAAGATGAACTTTATCATCTGGTGGAGGTGAAACTCACTGCACAAGACTTCTACTGTGACTCTGAAGGCAACAGCATGGCCTTGATTCAACTACCTTCAGAACTCAAATACTTGTACCGTCATTGGGATACTGCCATTCCACATGTCCCTGTCACCAAGTTGAAAACAAAATCATGGAATGATCTTGGGCCCATGGCAAAATTATGGGCCACCATGGATGAATCACAGCTACAGGAAAATGGCATTGTCAAATACCCAACAACTGACCATCTTGAAGCATGGCCACGCCACTTCCTGGAAAATGAATTTCAAGATCTGGTCATAGTGAATGATTATGACCCAGAGACACCTCATGACTGTTTTGAACAGATGAAAATGGAGACAATACATCTACCAACTGTACATGAGAATCCATTAGCAGATCCTGATTTCACTCTGTTTGTGGACGGTTCAAGGTATGCTGACGAAGAAGGAAAATACCACACAGGATATGCCGTAACCACAACAGATGAAGTTATCAAATCATCATCTTTACCACCAGCAATGTCTGCACAAGAAGCTGAATTGCAAGCCCTGACTTCAGCATGCAAGATCTCCGAAGGAAAACGTGTCAACATCTACACAGATTCAAGATACGCTCTGGGTGTGGCACATGACTTCGGACTGATTTGGAAAACAAGAGGATTTCTTACCACTGCCGGTACACCAGTCAAACACAGCTCTGCAATCAAGGAACTAATGGATGCCCTCCTACTCCCTGAAGAAGTGGCCATTCTGAAAGTGAAGGCACATGGGAAGTTGGATACAGATGAAGCAAAGGGCAACCACTTAGCTGATCAGGCTGCTAAGCAAGCGGCAAGAAAATTGCAGGAAGTGGATGAAGAAGTGTCCGGACACGAAGAAATTCCTATTTTTACCTTGCAGACTCTTCCTACTGACCTAAGAATCTTACGGGAACAGCAAGCTACAACTGCCCCCGAAGAAATACAGAAATGGAAGAAGAAAGGAGCAGTCCTAAAGGATGGAGTATACTACAACAACTTTAGATTCTGCCTTCCTAAGAATTTATATCCAGCAGTTGTCCAATGGGCACATGGACCTGCACATCTGTCAAAAGACTTAATGACCGCCCTCATACAAAAGTATTATGAAGCACCTGGAATCACAACATTGGTCAACAGCTTTTGTAGGGCCTGTGTCATTTGCGCAAAATGCAACCCAGGAAAGCCAACCAAAGTGCCTTTGAAACACCTGGCTAAGCCCATGTACCCATTCCAGAGAATTCAGATTGACCACATACAAATGCCCAAGAGTGGGCCTCATGAATATGCGCTAGTAATAGTGGACATGTTTTCAGGCTGGCCAGAAGCCTACCCAGTGGCCAATATCACTGCCAAGACAACAGCAAAACGTCTACTTGCAGATATTGTATGTAGATTTGGACTTCCAGAAGTCATTGAAAGTGACCAGGGCCCAGCCTTTACAGCAACAGTGACTAAAGAAATTTGGACTGCTCTGGGAGTGACCCTAGCTTTTCACACCCCTTACCACCCACAAAGTAGTGGCAAAGTGGAACGCATGAATGGCACCCTAAAAACCAGAATGTTAAAAATGTCACAAGAAACAAAAATGCCCTGGCCAGAAAGCCTGTCAATAGCTTTATTCAGCGTTAGGCACACACCTAGAGGGAAGCACTCACTATCCCCATATGAGATTCTATTTGGGACTGCACCCAGACTAGGTTGTTATTACCCGCAACAGTTGCAGCTTCAAACTGATGTTTTAGTAGACTATGTAACTGAACTTGCAAGTGCCTTGAACAAAATACATGCCCAAGTTTTCTCTTCAATTCCAGATCCCGATTTTGACACAGGTACTCACAACCTGCTTCCCGGAGATTGGGTTCTGGTCAAGAAATTTGTGCGGAAACACACTCTGGAACCAAGATTTGACGGACCATTCCAAGTTCTCCTGATCACCTCAACCTCCGTCAAGTTGGCCGGCAGGCCACATTGGATCCACGCTTCCCATTGCAAGAAGACTCCTGCCCTAGAGGAAGCAGATACCGCACAACCATGTGCCTCTGGTACATTATCTCCTTAATTAGCTTAATTAAGGCCCAACAAGTAGCCATTACTAAAGATGCCAGTGGGTATACCTTCTGGTACAATTCTTCATGTACCCGTGTGGCTACATACACTTTTGATTACTGTGACATTGTAGACTGCCCATTCCCTACGTCACAAATTCAAAATATCTATAATAATGTTTGTGTAGTTGACAAACAATGGGGGCACAATTGTAACCATTGGGGGGCGGCGGGATGGAATGCCGGGCCTGCCTGGGGTTACAAACCAAAAAGTGCCTTATCTAAAGTAGATGATCACGGTAGATCCCTTCTCCAAAGAATGACTCTAAGAAAACCTGGAGGAGGTATACCCATGAAATTAATCCTAAATATTGAGCATCCCAGTCCAACAGATGCAGACCAGTATGTAATGGGAATGTATTGGAAGAAAGGTTCCTATAACAAATTAGGGCACTTCTACCTGAAAGATATGTGCCACTCTCCAGAGTGGCAAGGGGCCACCCACATGGTCTCAAATCCATTAAAACCACACATCCAGTCCTTTAAAGACATGATGGCCATTGCTAACCCCACCTTTGAAGATACCATGGCCGCTGAAACAGGTTTTAATGATGTTAATTTATGGTTAGAATGGATGAAATATAATGCCAACAAACATAACAGAACTGCATGCTATGTGTGTGGTGGTGCCCGGCCTCACCTCGGCACCGTACCTTTAACTTTGCCAGTAGATATAGAAGAATGTGTTTTGAGTCTTTTTGCCTACCACTACAACTTCAATAGGTCCCTCTGCAAAGCATGGACAGTAGAATACCCTCTCCTAACCAAGGATGTCAAACCCCCAGACGGTGTTACAGTTTATAAAGGTAACTACACCTGTTATGCTAATTATGATGGAATTGGTAAATTCTTGGGTAACTTCTCCAAAGGGTATTGTGCCACCTACAGAACTGTCCCTATGAACCTGTTGCAATTCCATACTAGGTCATTGGGGGATATTTACTGCTTGTGTGGGGATTTACAGCTAAGATCCAGGATGGACAAGGAATGGTGGGGGGAGTGTACTCTGGCTAAAGCCATTATGCCTATACATATTATCTCTGACACACACCCTGACATACATGAGTCCATACACACACCAGCCAAGGTTAAGCGTGAAGCCCCAGTAAGAGGCAGTTTCGACCCTCACATTTACATTGATGCCATTGGGGTGCCCAGGGGGGTGCCTAATGAATTTAAAGCAAGAGATGAAGTTGCTGCGGGGTTTGAATCACTTTTTACCATAGTTACTGCAAACAAGAATTTAAATTGGATAAATTACATTTACTACAACCAACAACGCTTTGTTAACTACACCAGGGATGCCCTCCAGGGTTTAGCCGAACAGCTGCAGGCTACATCTCAAATGTCCTTCCAGAATAGAATTGCCTTAGACATGATTCTAGCTGAAAAAGGGGGTGTATGTAAAATATTGCCAGACACTATGACCTGTTGTACTTACATCCCAGAAAACACAGGTCCTAATGGTAAAGTCACCTTGGCCATAGAGAAATTAAATGATCTCTGAAGAGTTAAAAAGGAATTCTGGGATAAAAGATCCCTGGGAAAGATGGTTTGGTTGGATGACAGGATGGCAAAAAGCTTTAATGCATATTGGTATGGCAATACTAATTTCTCTTTTTATTTTTGCTCTTCTCGTTTGTTGTGTCCTCCCTTGTCTGAGAAAATTCCTACAGAAGACTGTAGACCAAGCAACACCAACTTTTGCACATCTGACAGTTGATGACCAAGATTTCCAAGATCTCAACTCACCCTGTATACCGCTGCAAACTATCCCTTTTACTGATAAAGTGCAAGAGTTTTAGGTAGGGAACCAGCTTAGGGACAGCGTCCGTCTCTATGGAACTGACTGCCATGCGGAGAAGTGGTGGACTAGCCACCATGGGCCACCAGCGGAGTGAAGAGATTTCCTGACCGTATTGATGGATGTGCTGCAGCCTGTCAGGGAAAGGAAGGGACAGAATTGCACTTCGCAATAACACCTAGCTAGCGGTCACGGGGTTTCTGTGCCTTTGGGCTAACACGTCTTCTGGTATTAACAAATAAAGTTTATCTTTTTTTTAGAATCTAACATTTCATAGGGGGGACTGATGTAGAATTATTAAAACCCTTTATTAAACCTGTGTTGAATTTTTGTACTAACTCCATTTTAACCTCATTACATGACAGATTCTCCATTTTAACTATATTACATGACAGAATCTCCTAACAGCATTTAGTATAATGAATAGAGACTGTATTTTCTAGAAGGACATGACTAACACCGGAATTATCAAAGTTCCTGTAACATGCAACAAAGTATACTATAGCTAGGCCATGAGAAACCGCTTGTATGAAATGTTCTTTCATAAAAAAGACCCTGAACCTGACCACGAGTCTGACATCACTAACTACCCAAAATGACGCCCAAGCCCCCCTTCCCACCGAGTAAGCCTCGTGCTGGGTAAAATGGCGTTTGAGCCATCTGTCCACACCCGTGTCCAGAATAACGCCACCTCCCGGTGGGAGGACACCTAGCTAACCACTTAGTTCTTGAGCCAATTAATAATATTGATGGGTGGACATTGACATAACCACTTAACACTTAATCCAATTAATGATGTTTATTTGTTGTTATCTTGATATACAATGATGATGTAATTTTGCTCTTATAAGGGTCTGCGAGCCCGCTTTTAATCAGATGCCATTAAATTTCCTCGAAGTTATTTTAACCTGAACTCCGTGTGTCAGTGTGAATTTACTTCTGCGTATACGCAATTTAATCATCTCAGATTTGGACAGGAGCAGATAGACATTTAAACATATTTGTTTATTTCTAAATTAATCTACATCAGGACACGTGACCGCTTCTCGCGGTCACTGCCCGCCTTTCTGTTACAGCCGTCGGATGTGCCGCGCGCGGCTCGAACAGAGGACCCCGGCCGGCTCCTGGAAGGGGTAAGTACCGCTACAGTACCCCCCCCCTGAGGACCAGGCCTGGCAGGAAAATGAGAATGGAAAGAACGTACAAGGCGAGGAGCGTGAACAGCGTCGGCGGAAATCCAACTACACTCCTCAGGCCCATAGCCCTTCCAATGCACCAGGTACTGAAGTCAACCCCTAAGGAAACGAGAGTCAAGAACAGCAGCAACTTCAATCACTTTTTGGGGACGAATAAATGTAATCAATTCATATGTAATACCAAAGTGGAACTATATGTTCCAAATGCTACCTCTCCATATTCCGATTTATTGGCTTGAAATAATACAAAAAAGTTTTACTCAATATATCTGGAAAGGTAAGAAGCCAAGATTAAAGCAGTCAATATTAGCACAAAAACTAAATAAGGGCGGACTTGCTTATCCATTAATAATAAACAACTTTAAAGCAGCCACAATCTTACATATTTATAGAATGCAAGTAGAAGAAAATAAAAATGAAGGATGGTATAAGATGGAAATGAGGGCAGGGGAAGTTTCTAGTTTGGATTGCTTAATTTGCAATATAGACAAAACCTCTAAAAAAGATTATCCTAATGTTATTTTGACTCCGTTATTAAACAATTGGTCTAAGATAAAGAAAGCATTAAATATTGAAAAAAAAGTTCCGAGTTGTTTGGAATTAAATACTGTGGAAAATCAAGTAGAAGATTTAAACCTCAATAACTGGAAAAAATTAGGGATATTACGATTAAAACATTTATTGACAGAAGGAACAATAAAAAATTTCGCCCAAATAACATGTGCATATAACCTTCCATCTAGGGAGTTGTTCAATTTTTTAAGACTTAAAAGCTACATGACTACACATTTAATTACATCAAAATCTAATTTGAGCAATCTGATTGATTTACTATTTACCGTATATACTCGAGTATAAGCCGACCCGAATATAAGCCGAGGCCCCTAATTTTATCCCAAAAAACTGGGAAAACTTATTGACTCGAGTATAAGACTAGGGTGGGAAATGCAGCAGCTACTGGTAAATTTCTAAATAAAATTAGATCCTAAAAAAAATATATTAATTGAATATTTATTTACAGTGTGTGTATAATGAATGCAGTGTGTGCGTATGTGTGTGTGTATGAGTGCAGCGTGTGTGTATGAGTGCAGTGTGTGTATGAGTGCAGTGTGTGTGTGCATGAATGCAGTGTGTGTGTGCATGAATGCAGTGTGTGTGTGCATGAATGCAGTGTGTGTGTGCATGAATGCAGTGTGTGAATGCAGTGTGTGCAGGGCCGGTGCAAGGATATTTGCCGCCGTAGGCAAAAAATTTTTTGCCGCCCCCTCCCCCCCCATATGTCCTGACTTCCCCTCCTCCTCCCTCAGTGGTCCTTACCTCCCCACCCCCGTGTTCCTTCACTCCCCCCCCAGTGGTCCTGACTCACCCCTCCCCTAGTGGTCCTTACCCTCCCCTCCCCTAGTGGTCCTTACTTCCCCCTCCCCTCCCATAGTGGTCCTTATCCCACCCCCTCCCTCTCATAGTGGTCCTTATCCCCCTTCTCCCTCCCATAGTGTTCCTTATCCCCCCCCATCCCTCCCATAGTGGTCCATATACCCCCCCCTCCCTCCCATAATGGTCCTTATACCCCCCTCCCTCCCATAGTGGTCCTTATCCCACCCCCTCCCATAGTGGTCCTTATACCCCCCCTCCCTCCCATAGTGGTCCTTATACCCCCCTCCCTCCAATAGTGGTCCTTATCCCCCCCTCCCTCCCATAGTGGTCCTTATACCCCCCTCCCTCCCATAGTGGTCCTTATACCCCCCTCCCTCCCATAGTGGTCCTTATCCCCCCCTCCCTCCCATAGTGGTCCTTATACCCCCCTCCCTCCCATAGTGGTCCTTATACCCCCCCTCCCTCCCATAGTGGTCCTTATCCCCCCCCTCCCTCCCATAGTGGTCCTTACCCCCCCCCTCCCTCCCATAGTGGTCCTTATCCCCCCCTCCCTCCCATAGTGGTCCTTATACCCCCCTCCCTCCCATAGTGGTCCTTATACCCCCCTCCCTCCCATAGTGGTCCTTATCCCCCCCCTCCCTCCCATAGTGGTCCTTACCCCCCCCTCCCTCCCATAGTGGTCCTTATCCCCCCCCCCTCCCTCCCATAGTGGTCCTTATACCCCCCCCTCCCTCCCATAGCGGTCCTTATACCCCCCCTCCCTCCCATAGTGGTCCTTAACCCACCCCCTCCCTCCCATAGTGGTCCTTATACCCCCCCCTCCCATAGTGGTCCTTATCCCCCTTTTTTTTTATTATTATTTTTTTTTTATTATTTTATTTATTTATTTTTTTTCGTCCCCCCTCCCTGCTTGATATATGGCAGGGAGGGGGGCTCTCCTTCCCTGGTGGTCCAGTGGCAGTTCAGTGGGGGGAGAGGGGGGCTGGCAGAGCTGTACTTACCTTTCCTGCAGCTCCTGTCAGCTCTCTCCTCCTCTGCGCCGTCCGTTCTGCTCTTCTGTCAGCTTACACTGTAAGTCTCGCGAGAGCCGCGGCTCTCGCGAGATTTACACTGGGAGCTGACCGAGGTGCTGAACGGACGGCGCAGAGGAGGAGAGAGCTGACAGGAGCTGCAGGAAAGGTAAGTACAGCTCTGCCAGCCCCCCTCTCCCCCCAGTCTGTATTATGGCAATGCAAATTGCCATAATACAGACTCTGACTCGAGTATAAGCCGAGTTGGGGTTTTTCAGCCCAAAACATGGGCTGAAAAACTCGGCTTATACTCGAGTATATACGGTACTTAAAAAAAATTAATAAACCACTTTCTAAAGCCTTAATATTGAGCATAGCAAGTGTCAAGGATATAAATCCAACAGCTATATTTGCATGGAAAAAAGATTTAAATATCAATATCAATATGAAACAATGGGGTTCTTTAATGATGGACGTCATGAAGAATATACATTCACTAACCTTGCTAGAAACACACTTTAAAGTCCTAAACAAATGGTACTTAGTACCGGATAAATTAAATAAAATATATCCCTCAACTAATCCGGTTTGCTGGAGATGTAGATATGTAAGAGGTAATTTTAGACATATCTGGTGGGATTGTTATAAATTAAGAAATCTTTGGTTGTCAACACAAAAGTTTATATCTAAAAATCTAAAACTCGAGTTGAAAATTTCCCCAGAGGTCGTTTTGCTACATTTAAATTGGCCACCTATGGCGTATGAATTAAAAGCAATTTTACCACATGACAGGAGGCTTCATATTTTGCATTAACTCTCTTTACTAACTCCACATAGCAGTAAAGAAAAGGAGTGAAAACATTAACCAATCAAAAAATAGTAGGAGGTATAGGATTCACAGTGATGAGGCTCCTCCCCCTCTTTCTTTACTGCTCCATCAGCAGACAGGTCAGAGTTTCAGGCTCTTCCCTTTTATTTAGATTGTATTTTCTATGTTATATGCTAATTTTCGATTTCCTTATTCTGTTTTCTTCTGGGAATCTTCTCCCTTCTATCCTGGGTTTTTTTTTCCCCTTTCATTTTAAGTTTATTTTACGTTTATTTACGTTTATATGTGTATGTGTTTTAGACTTTCCCCTCAGGATACCTCCGTTTTTCATTCCTCGTTTCGCTGGCTCCCCAGCTTGTTTCCCCCTCAGGGTAACGCTCACCCTGTTCCCTAGCACTCCCTCGAGGCTCACCAGCCGCATTCTGTTCGCCGACACGCCGGGAAACTTCTCTCCCGGTTTTTGTTCCGGCGGCCATCTTGGATCTCGCGTCTCGCGAGATTCACGGCCGCCATTTTGGGAGTTCCACGATCTCCGCAGTGTCGGCCTGCAGAGCTCATCCAGCCGTCGATATCCTTTCTTCAGCTCTCCTTTTGTTGTTCAGGCAGGGGTCACAGACGTTTTCCTGTAGGATAAAGAGGCTGCTGGCCCTTCCTCAGTGGTGAGTCCACTGTTATTATTATTCCTATTCCTACTCACTGACCGGGTGGATTTTGTGCCACCATCTATTACAACAGGGTGAAGCCCTTCATGCACTGCTGCCATCAGGTGGATTTCGTGCCACCTACATATATGTATATGCTACAGGGGCATCCCAACCCCATATTGATGTCATATTAAGGTGGATTTCGTGCCATCCTCTCAGTTATCATACATATATTTCTGGGTGCGGCCCAGCAAGAAAAACCCAATTTACCCTGCTGGGGTTTCGAGTATTTGTACTTGTACCTACACTACATCACACCCTGCTGGGGTGTTATTACCGATTTTATTATTCTTTTGAGTGCATATTATATCTACTGACCCCTAGCCCATCTACCCTGTGCCAACACCATAACCACTATGGAAGCATCCCAAACACCTGCGGACTTCCAGTCCATGATTGCAGAAGCCATCTCCACCTCTATGGAGAAAGCGCTGTCCAGAGTCATGTCGGCATCTACCGACAAACCCAAAAAGGCCACGCTCACACTACCTCAAGACGAGGACTCTGAGGCCTCAGAGTCACACGTACTGGCGGACCCTCGCCCCGCCAAACGCCACTGGAAAGGTGAGAAAGCGGGCGATACACCAGCCAAGGGTAAAGCACCCAAACGCCATAGACTAGCCCCACCCACACCTGCCCACTACTCCTCGGATGAGGGGGAAGAACACTCACATTCTATGGCCGTACTGGACGAGTGGCAGGCCGCGGACTCTGATCCGCAAGATGATAATTGGGACTCGGACTCCGGCTCCCATACGGGCCTCTTACGAGGCACCTTCTTAGATCACAGTCAGCTACCAGACGACCTCGCACCTACCCAGGAAGACGAGGCCATCCTAGACCCCACAGGGCAACGTCTTTTTGACCCTCGCAATATCCGCCACCCACGCTCCGGGGACTGGACACCCCCCGACCACCTCTCCCAATTTATGCACCGCTGGCTTCGCAAACCACTGGATAAAACGGTGCGCAACCGTCTACGCTCGGAATGCCCACGTCCCTCACTTCCCGACCATGTTACTCAAACCCCGGAGTTTGACCAGGTGATGAACACCTTTATGTCCCGAGGTGGCCGAGACCCCCGACGGGGCGTGGAGAAGGGATTCCACGGGGTCCAAGACAAACTGCTGGACGCCATCGGCCCGCTCTCCCACATATTATACCTAGCAGATGATGCTTTCACTAGGGCCGATCAATTTGACTCTAGCATGGTCAAAGAATGGGCACATGACATCAGAGAATGGGCACAAAGGTGCTTCTGTTTCGTTGGCAATACCAACGTAGCACTCTCCTCTGAGAGGCGCAAGGCAGCTTTACTCCGTATTGACGGAAAACTGGTGGAATTGGGCACCAAAGAACTGGGACCGTTGGCACAGGGCAAACTATTTGGGGAACCCTTCTTAAAAGAGCTGAACAAGCATGTCAATATTTTTACGTCCCTGAATAAGGCTCAGACATCCATGAAGCGAGTCTTCAGAGGTTACCCCAGTCGGGGTGTTTTTGGACGGGCTGGCCGCTACAGGGGCCGCGCAGCCAGCCGATTCTGGCCTTCTGGCCCCCGGTCATACAGACCACAACCCTTCTACCCAGAAGTGGGCTCCAGACAACCCTTCTCCTATACCCGAGGAGCAGACCGAGGCAGAGGACCTCGTAACCGTGGCAGAGCACGCTTCCCCACAGGTAAGCAACATCATGCCTCTTGTTTCACTTTCCCCTTATACCGCAGGCCGTATTGCTCTGTCTTTTCAGGAATGGATAACCATCTCCACAGACGCATGGATCCTCCAGACAGTTCGGGGCTACGTCATCGACTTCGTAGAACCCCCCTACCAACTCACTCCTCCGCACCCCATTCAATGCTCCCAGGAGGACCGCCGTCTGATCGACGACGAACTACGAGAGCTCCAAACAAAAGGGGCGATAGAACCGGCTCACGACGGACAGGGTTTCTTCAGCAACATTTTCCTAGTAAAGAAGAAATCTGGGGAGTTCCGTCCGGTTATAAATTTGAAGGGACTCAACGCTTTTGTGATGTACAGGCACTTCAAGATGGAGGGCATCCATCTTCTGAGAGATCTTCTACAAGACAGGGACTGGTTTACGAGGCTAGACCTCAAGGACGCTTACCTGTCGGTTCCCGTCCACACATCTTGCCGTCAATTCCTCAGATTCCTATGGCAAAACCAACCCTGGCAGTTCACATGCCTCCCTTTCGGCCTCAGCTCAGCACCGTGGTGCTTTACAAAGCTTCTCAAACCAGTTGTATCACGACTACGAACGCAAGGAATTCGGTGCATTATATACCTGGACGACCTGCTACTGTTCTCCTCAGACAGGTACAGTCTAATGCAACACACACGATATACCATTCAACTCCTGACGTCCCTAGGCTTCGTGGTAAATTACCAAAAATCGGAACTATCCCCAACTCAGACGATTCAATTCCTGGGCTTCGAGATAGACTCCAGGACCAGCACCTTACGACTCCCGGTTTCGAAGATCACAGCCATCAAGAAGGAACTACGCAGGGTCATCCGCTGCCACACCATTCCCCTCCGCACCCTAGCTCGGATCGTGGGCCTACTGTCCGCATCGATTCAGGCGATCTTCCCAGGCCCACTACACTACAGGGCGATGCAACATCTCAAGGCCTCCTTTCTTCGCCAGAACCCTTCCTACGACCAGAACATTCCGGTAACGGAAGAAATCAAGGAAGAACTCGGATGGTGGTTGGACAGCATGGAGGCTTGGAACGGCCGAGCCATCTTCGGGAATTCTCCCGACATCATTCTGGAATCGGACGCCAGCCTTTGGGGCTGGGGCGCCACAGGCGAGGGCGGATCGACAGGAGGCACTTGGACTTCACAAGAAACCAACCTCCACATAAACTGCTTAGAACTCCTGGCGGGGTCGTTTGCGATCCGCAGCTTGGCAAAAGACCGCACGGACTGCTGCATCCTCCTCCGGATGGACAACGTCTCAGCGGTCCGCTACATCAATCGCCTGGGAGGAGCACGATCCAGGCTCCTATCAAAAATCACGAAGGACATCTTCGAATTTTGCCTACCCCGGAGAATCTCCCTGGTGGCAGAATACCTCCCGGGAGACACGAACCTGACAGCAGACTGGTTCTCACGCCACTGGCGGGACAGCAGCGACTGGAGACTGGACCCAGCGATCTTCCAACGTCTTTCGGCCAGGAGGGGTCCCCTCCACCTAGACCTCTTTGCTTCACGCAACAACAGGCAGACAGACAAGTACTTCAGCTGGCTCCCAGATCCAGGGAGCAAGGCAGTAGATGCGTTTCTACAACCCTGGCCACCCACGGGGGCGTATGCCTTTCCCCCATTCGCCATGGTGGCGAGGACGATGCAATACCTGAAGACCCAACGCGGGTCCCTGCTCCTCATCTCACCCCTATGGCCGGGCCAACCATGGTTTCCGGATCTTCTGGCAGCAACCTACAAGGATCCTCTCCTCATACCGTCCTACCCGACACTCCTTACGGATCCCAAAGGGAACCAACACCCGCTCATCCTGGAAGGCCGTCTCACGCTGATGGCTTGGACACTTTCAGGGGAGCCTGGCAAACCGAAGACTTATCGCAAACGTCTCGAGACCTCCTCTGGGACTCATGGGCACCAGGAACCTTGGCCAGGTGGGTAAGATGGATTCTATCTCTGGCGGGCATAGAGGAGACCTTCGGAGCCCACTCCGTCCGGGGTGCGGCGGCCTCATCAGCCTTCACCGCAGGCGCGTCCCTGGCAGACATCCTACGAGCCGCAGATTGGTCACGAGAATCAACTTTTCGGACCTTCTATTTCCGCCCGAACCCGGGGGCAACCACGTCTCTCCTGTTTCAGCGTTGAAAATGCAAAATATGAAGCCTCCTGTCATGTGGTAAAATTGAAGATTATGCTAGCGCTAGTGTACTTATAATCTTAATTTTAATAATGACAGGAGGCGAGTATTTTCCCACCCTCCACACCCTCGAGGAAGGAGATCCTATGTAAGTATGCCTATACTCTGAAGGATGAGATCTCATGTAAGTATACCTATACTCTGTATATTCCTTCCTTTTGCTCTGTCTCCTTACTCAGCTATTTTAATCGGATTTGTACCTTGTTTAGATACAGCTTTGTTTTCTAATCACCGTCATACTTAGACTAGTTTTAAAAAATTGTTAGTGGAATCTGTGTTGGGTTTATTACATCACTGCAACCAGTTACCAGACCGGTTCCTAACCTTCTTCACGCTCTTTTCCAGCATAACTTCAAGACGTTACAGCTTACGTTCAGGATGGACATGTTTGGACCTTCCTTCAACTGCCAGGACTTCGTATTTGGGAATGTCACCCGTTGGTACATGTTTGGACCATCCTCTAACTTCTAGGACTTCGCACTTTGGAAAGTCACCCGTTGGTGCATGTTTCAAGACTTTTCTCAGTTTCTTTGAATATTTTATGTGTCTTTGATGTCGCTTGGAAAGAGGGGGAGGAGCCTCATCACTGTGAATACTATACCTCCTACTATTTTTTGATTGGTTAATGTTTTCACTCCTTTTCTTTACTGCTATGTGGAGTTAGTAAAGAGAGTTAATGCAAAATACTCGCCTCCTGTCATTATTAAAATTAAGATTATAAGTACACTAGCGCTAGCATAATCTTCAATTCTCATACATCTTTTTTAGCTGTTAAAATAGTTGTGGCGAGATGGTGGAAAAAAGATTTAGAGGTCCCTTGGAAGAAAGTAAAAAATCAACTCGAGTTTCAGATAAAAATGGAGTTGATGTTGAGTAAACAAAAATTAAGTAAAAAAGTATCTATTTGGATGAAATGTTTAGAACTGATTAACACAGAAAATACTAGATAAGTAAATCTCTATTAATCGTAAGCAATACCAACCAACTGTGTATACCTTGAACATTGAAAATATATAAGCCATATCTAAAGCTCCTCCTACCCTATTTAAGGAGAACTTTCAAAATTTCCTATTTTGCTGCAATGTTTTGTCTTGTGTTAAATTGAAAATTGGTATAACATATTGTCAGGGTTTCTTTGCTGTTTTAAACAGCAACCCTTTCTGTTTCAGTGATTGAGTTTTCAGCTGCAATTACTATGAGCTGCTTCTGCTTGTTGCCACGGTTACTCACCTGTGAGTAGTAATCAACCCTGCTGCTAATCAGTTCTGCCTATTTAAGCAGCTAAGCCCAGAACCTCCTTGCCCTTGCGTGGTTTCCTGTTTCCCAGAAGTCTCCTTGTTCCTGTGTTTCCTGTTTGATCCTGGTTCCTGACTCCGGCCTTGTTCCTGACTCCGCTGCTCTCCGTGCTCCTGATCCTGGCTTGTCTGACTACCCGCTCTGGTGACTGACCCCTGCTTGATTCCTGGACTTTGCTTTTGTTTATTATTTGTTATTTATTAATAAAGAGGTGTTTG
Organism: Pelobates fuscus; assembly: GCF_036172605.1. Taxonomy (NCBI): domain Eukaryota; kingdom Metazoa; phylum Chordata; class Amphibia; order Anura; family Pelobatidae; genus Pelobates; species Pelobates fuscus. The sequence continues at coordinate 297,125,335 of NC_086318.1, forward strand.
CATCTACTTCTGTCTCTGTCTGGTTCCTGGTCCCTGACATTACGCAAGGGCCATGAATACAGATGGTACAGGCAAGACACCTATACCTAACCTGCTTACCCAGTGGGACCAGCAGAACCACCATTTGGACCAGTATGCCCATCTGGATCCAGTACCCGGCCAGCCTGCGATTGCGGCCGCCTCTGCCTCACTTCCTGTTCTAGCACCGGTTGTAGCCTCCAAACCTGTAGCGGCTAGAGAAATGACTGGGTCTGTCCCGCTCCCTCAGCATTTTGGGGGCGACCCAGCACAGTGCAGAGAATTTATAAATCAGGTTAAAGGATACCTTGAAACCCTGCCCCAGGCATTTCCTACAGACAGTGACAAAGTTCACTTCATGATTTCTTTGCTGTCTGAAAAGGCCCTAGCTTGGGCAAAACCTCTCTGGGAGGCGGAGAAGCCTATTATTTACAATTACCCTGAATTTGTTGCATCCTTCAATAGGGTTTTTGATATTACCAAACTTGATCTGAGAGGGGCATATAATCTCGTCCAGATAAAAGAGGACCACGAATGGAAAACCGCATTTAACACCAGGAGCGGCCATTACGAATACCTAGTAATGCCCTTTGGTCTTTGCAATGCTCCGGCGGTTTTCCAAGAATTTATAAATGACGTCCTGCGAGATATGCTGCAGCAATGTGTGGTGGTTTATCTTGATGATATTCTGATCCATTCCACATCTCTCGAGAACCATCACGCAGACGTTTCTCGTGTTCTACAGAGACTTAGAGAAAATAGTCTGTTCTGCAAATTGGAGAAATGTGAGTTTCACTGCAAACAGGTTACATTCTTGGGATATGTTATCTCAGATACTGGATTCTCTATGGATCCGGAGAAACTTTCGGCTGTACTTAAATGGCCTCGACCTACGGGTCTTCGCTCTATACAACGGTTTCTGGGCTTCGCCAATTATTATCGGAAGTTCATACGCAACTTTTCTTCCTTGGTTAAACCTCTCACGGACATGACCAGGAGAGATGCTGATCCACAGCATTGGTCACAGGAAGCCATTACTGCCTTTGAGTCTCTCAAAGTCGCCTTTGCTGCTGCCCCTATACTGGCACACCCTAACCCTGCCTTACCATTCATTCTTGAGGTCGATGCGTCTGAGACAGGAGTGGGCGCCCTCCTGTCTCAACGTCCTAACCCAGGGAGCTCCAGGCATCCGTGCGGGTATTTCTCGAGGAAATTGAACCCGGCGGAATGCAACTACCAGATTGGTGATAGAGAACTTCTAGCCATAATTTTAGCTCTCAAAGAATGGAGGTACCTTCTTGAGGGTACTTCAGTGCCAATCCTCATACTCACAGACCACAAGAATCTAACATATCTTTCTGAAGCTAAGCGACTTTCCCCCCGGCAAGCTAGGTGGGCTCTCTTCCTATCAAGATTCAATTATGTGGTTTCTTACTTGCCCGGTACAAAAAACATCCAGGCTGATGCCTTGTCTCGACAGTTCTCCCCTCCATCTAGAGAGGAGATAACCCCTACTCCTGTGATTCCTCCGGACCATATACTGGCAACCATCCGTACTAACCTCACCTCACCCCTAGGCGAGGAAATTCTGGCTGCACAAAGTAATGCTCCTCCAGAGAAACCTAATGGCCGTTGTTTTGTACCTATTAACCTCCGTACGAAACTGTTGAGTACATACCACGACCCCAAAGCAGCTGGACATCCAGGCAAAAACCAGTTAATCTGGTCCGTATCCCGGCAATTTTGGTGGCCTAGTCTCCGTTCGGATGTCACCGCTTTTGTAGCTGCCTGTCCTGTGTGCGCTCAAAACAAAACCCCACGACGCCCTCCAGTGGGTCTCCTACAAACCATACCTAATGGTGAACGACCCTGGACCAACTTGTCCATGGATTTTATCGTAGATCTTCCGGTCTCCCGTGGCAATACAGTCGTTCTCATGGTTGTTGACCGATTCTCGAAGATGTCGCATTGCATTCCCTTGAAAAAACTACCAACTTCCCAGGAACTTGCAACAATTTTTGGTCGGGAGATCTTTCGTTTGCATGGGTTACCCAAAGTGATAGTCTCAGATAGGGGTAGCCAGTTCGTGTCCAGATTTTGGAGAGCTTTTTGTACGCAAATGGGAATTCAGCTTTCCTTCTCCTCGGCCTACCACCCGCAATCCAATGGTGCAGCGGAACGAGCTAACCAAACACTGGAACAGTTTCTGCGTTGCTACATTTCTGACCACCAGAACAACTGGTCTGATCTGCTACCCTGGGCGGAGTTTGCCCACAATAGTGCGATTAATGCCTCCTCCCGGCTATCCCCGTTCCTGGCAAACTATGGGTTTCAACCGTCCATGTTGCCTGATACGTTCTTGCCACAGGAGATACCGGCATTGGAGGTACATCTCAGGGAACTCCGTTCCACTTGGGTGCAGGTTCAGAGTTCTTTGCAACGCGCAATGCAGAACTACAAACTCCAGGCCGACCGCAGACGCCTTCCTGCACCTACCTATCAGGTCGGAGAGAGGGTCTGGCTGTCTTCCCGCAACCTACGCCTCCGTGTTCCCTCACAAAAACTGGCACCCCGATACGTTGGGCCATTTCGTATACTTCGAAGGGTTAACCCTGTAGCTTACGCACTTGACCTTCCTGCTAACATGCGCATCTCAAATGTTTTCCATGTTTCCCTCTTGAAACCGTTGGTTTGTAATCGCTACACCAACTCAGTGCCACGTCCACGTCCTGTTCTGATTGACAATCATGAGGAATATGAAATACGCAGCATACTCACGGGTCTTCAGAGGACAGATCCAATACTTGGTGCACTGGAAAGGATACGGTCCAGAGGAACGCTCCTGGGTTCCAGCCTCTGATGTCCATGCACCATCCCTCCTTTGTTCCTATCACGCCCGCTTCCCCATGAAGCCCGGACCCACCAACAGAGATGGGGGGAGTCGTTGAGGGGGAGGTACTGTCAGGGTTTCTTTGCTGTTTTAAACAGCAACCCTTTCTGTTTCAGTGATTGAGTTTTCAGCTGCAATTACTATGAGCTGCTTCTGCTTGTTGCCACGGTTACTCACCTGTGAGTAGTAATCAACCCTGCTGCTAATCAGTTCTGCCTATTTAAGCAGCTAAGCCCAGAACCTCCTTGCCCTTGCGTGGTTTCCTGTTTCCCAGAAGTCTCCTTGTTCCTGTGTTTCCTGTTTGATCCTGGTTCCTGACTCCGGCCTTGTTCCTGACTCCGCTGCTCTCCGTGCTCCTGATCCTGGCTTGTCTGACTACCCGCTCTGGTGACTGACCCCTGCTTGATTCCTGGACTTTGCTTTTGTTTATTATTTGTTATTTATTAATAAAGAGGTGTTTGCATCTACTTCTGTCTCTGTCTGGTTCCTGGTCCCTGACACATATGTACTATCAGTTACGCAATGTTAAATCCTATATTTTAAAGAGGCCTTCATTTTATACGTAAAATTTATATGAATTGAATATTGACTGTAGAAGTACAAATTATTAATAGAAGTATTGCAATTCGTTTAATGTCTAAAACAATTGAAAGGAAAAAAAAATAAAGATTAAAAAAATATATAGATATACAATTAGAGTGAAATTACATATGTATATATATATATATATTTAAATTATTTAATTTATTTTATTATATTATATATTTATTATTGTAATTATGTATATATATATATATATATATATATATATATATATATATATATATGTATGTATGTAACTTCATTCTCAGTGTATTTTAATATTAATATATGTAATTATATTAAAATACATCAAGTATGAAGTTACATCAAGATATATATATTATTACAAATACTGGCTGGTTTCAGGGCTTAAAGCTGTTACAGTGTTCTATGCCATCGCAATGGCTTTAAAGCCCATTATATGCAGCGTTAAGTGGTTAAAATAAAAACTTGAAAAAAAATATATGTTTTAGTGCTTCAATAGGTAAAATAAAGCCTGAATATTTAACTCAAAACCGACTGTGGCTGTCTGCCTCTGTGTGTGTGTGTGTGTGGCTGTCTCTGTGCGTGTGTGTGTGAGGCGATGTCTGCCTGTGTGTGTGTGGCTGTCTCTGTGCGTGTGTGTGTGAGGCGATGTCTGCCTGTGTGTGTGTGGCTGTCTGCCTGTGTGTGTGTGGCGATGTCTGCCTGTGTGTGTGTGTGTGTCTGTCTGCCTTTGTGTGTGTGTATGTGGCTGTCTGCTTCTATGTGCGTGTGGCTGTCTACCTCTATGTGCACGTGGCTGTCTGCCTGTGTGTGAGTGTGGTTGTCTGCCTGTGTGTGCGTGTGGCTGTCGGCCTTTATGTGTGGCTGTCTGCCTTTATGTGTGGCTGTCTGCCTTTATGTGTGGCTGTTTGCCTGTGTGTGGATGTCTGCCTGTGTGTGTGTGACTGCATGTAAGTGTGTGTGTGTATAAGAATGTATGTGTGGCTGTATGGATGTGACTGTCCGTTTGTACCTGTTTGTGTGACTGTCTGCCTGTAATTGTGTGTGAATGTGTTTATCTACCTGTAACTGTGTATGTGTGTGACTGCCTGTACCTGTGTGTTTCTGCCTGATCCTGTGTATGTGACTATCTGACTATATGTGGCTGTATTTGACAGTGTATATGTATAACTGTGTGCATCTGACTGACATAGGACTAAATGCGTATTTTTAGCTGAATTAAATACCCATCACAGCCAATAAACCCAGCAAAATATCACCTACGACCAATACACACATATCACAAACAGTTAATCCACCCATTACAAACAGACATAGCCAACACATAGCATACATATCACACACAGTCATCACACCTATCTCATATACAGACAACACAAACATTACATCATATTATAGTGAGATGTATTACAGTAAAGCTCTGGTGTACAAAATGCACATTACTCTGTGTTTTATAGTTAGGGAGCTCGGTGATACACTAATAGGCACATTACTTGGAGTTGTATTATTGTGTAGTGTTTGAGCTTGTCACAGAGTTCCACATTACCATGAGTTTTGTTGTTGTGGAGTTATGTGATAAACTGGCACACACCACATAGTACTGTGAGGGCTTTTTGTTCCTATGGAGCTCAGTTATAAATGGAGAAACAGCGCATTACTACACATTTTTATTACAAAGAGATCCAGGTAAATAAGTATAATCCAGAGCTCACAAGAAAAAACACTCACAGTAGTATGTGACACACTTAGTCTGCTCCTCCGTAATATAGGGGAGCCAGTCTGGCACTTCTAGCCTACACTTCTGTTGGCTGCAGACCACAAGTAGCAGTATTCCTAGCTCGGGATCATCAGAGCGCTGCCGCAGATTACCACAGGACACCGCAAGTCCCTGAGCTTGCGAGACAGTTACGCATGGTCGGCGACATCGTCTAGCTACCGATGACACCTCCTGCTGCGATCAGTATCATTCCCTACCACTTTACCATTGCCCATTACGGCAACACCGTACCATACTACCTCTCTATTTAGACACTGGATGATTTAATCCGATAAACCTGTATTGAGACATTGTATGCGGTTAATATCACCCGAAAAGCCTGTGTATATATTTTTGTACATAGTTTTCTCTTATTTTTTTTGTTTGTTGCTTTTTGATCTATATATTCTCGGTTTTTGACCCACCTTACTGACACTTTTCCTCGGTCAGGCAGTCATTGCTGAGATAGTTTTTTTTGATGTCCCTCTATTTATAATAAAGGACTTTTAATTGTTCTTTACCAGGAACAGACTCTTTTCTTTCTCCCCTTGTTTCCCCCCTCTGTTTGCATATTTACTACCTAGGGTTACCCCCTTCTCTGTTCCCAAACATTGTTATACTCCATTTTGGCCACTTTCTGCATTGTAACAAAAAACAAACATTTAAAGGAATCCAGGAGACTGGGAATTCCAGTAATGGAATGAAGGAATGAACCCAGAAAACCCAGCATAAAGAACACCAGACATAGAATAGAAAACCAGAAAAACTAAAGAATTGTAAAAAGAGTACTGGACACCAGAAGCCAAGGCCAGACATCTCTGCAAAACAAAACAGGATGTGACAATCATCACGCAGTAGCCCCCCTGATATTTGAGAGTGTATATATGGGCTATTGCACTTGAGGTGCTGCTATTTTATTTGCACAATATTTTATTAGATCTATTTGAGATTTTTCTGTTTGGACATGTAACATAATAATGCTCTTTAGTTGAAGGTATTGGAAAATATATGGGTTTCGTAAGTTATATTTGCTTTGCAGATCTGGGAAGGGGATGATGCGACCCACGCTACAAATGTCGCCTATGTATTTTATACTTTTGTGAAGCCATGTGCGAAACGTAAACCATGGGGATATCTCTGACAGAGCTATAATTGAAGCTTCTAAGTTAAATTTATTGCTGTCCCCCAGCCGTGATCTGAATTGATCCCATTGGTGTATAGAGAGCAGCGTGGTCGGGAATAGATGTACATTCTTACGCCCAAGATGTTTAGGTGTCCACAAGATATCTGTCAGTGAAGTTCCCGAAACCTGGGAGTTTTCCATGTCGACCCATTGCAGCTCGCTTTTTGGGGCATGCATCCTAATTGCTGATTCTAATAAAGAATCCTTATGGTACATTATTATATTGGGTAGACCCACTCTGCCTTTTAAATAAATCTTTAGCATAAGGGCCAGCGACACCTGGGGTCTATTTGAGTCCCAGACGAACTGGTTGATAACCGATTGGATATGATTGCTAAGGGGGGGGGGGGGGGAGTGGGAGACGCATGGGTAGCATTCTGAATGTGTAAAGTAATTTTGGTAATATAACCATTTTGGTTGTGTTGACCCTGTCTAGCCAGGAGAGCTTATTTTTTTTCCATTTTGAAATTGCGGTGGCGCACATTTGAAGTAGGGTTTTGCAGTTCAGTTTGAAAGTTCCTTGTAGGGAGGGAGCCAGTTTGATCCCTAAGTAAGTAATACTGGATATCCTCCAGTCAAATGAGTACCTTTGCGTCAGTCGCTGCACCAGTTGTGTCGGTTGACCAACTAGTAAAGCTTGCGTCTTTGATTGGTTGAGCTTATAATAGGAAACTCTACTATACTCATTTATAAGCTGAAGGAGGGCTGAGATAGAGGCAACTGGGTTACTTAATGTCAGCAGTCATCAGCAAACATCGACAGGCTAAAGACTTCTTTCCCCAGTTGTACCAGTTGTATGTCAGAGTAATGTCTAACTTTGTGTGCCAGTGGCTCTAAGCTATTAATGAACAGTATGGGAGAGAGGGGGCACCCAATGTGGGCTTCAATGTGGGCAGTGTGGTAACACAAAATGGGGGAAAAGGATGGCATTGTCTTAAGGCCTCTAATATATCATACAAGTTGCCCCCCAAAAGGTAATGCTGGTACCTGGAGCCCAAACTTGTGATAAGATGTCTTGAGTTGATTGGAAAAATTCATCTTGAAATGAAGATTCCCTGAAACTAGCTAAGTGACAAGTGTTAATTGACAATCCAGAATCAATGGATGGTATTCTTCATTGGATTTCAATAGAAGATTCTCCTGACGCAGTATAATTAGAAGAAAACCCATGATTAGTTCCAGGCAATGTAGGAACCATGGCTGAGTTGGTCACAACAGTGTTATTCTTTGGGCAACTCTGCTAGATCTTTGGATTTGGTACCTCTGAATCTGTTAATATATAAAGGACTGCAGAAATGTCTATGTGTAAAAGAAAGTGGCAATTGACTTTGTCCTCCGCAAGACTTTTGAGCACAAACAATCCTGTTAATAACTCTAAACAATATATGTGTAATTTCCCATTTTTGTCCTATAGTGAGATATTCTGATCATGCTCCAAACCCCACTAGGATGGTGTCTGATTTTATGAAGATATCCAGAGTTGTAGATAAAATCTTTTCACCGTTCCACGCATCCATGTGTTTCAACCATCAAAGTATCTCCTCTCTTGCATTTGCTGATAAAGAAATGTTGTCAGAATAAAATAGACTGTTTTGTAAGTGTTTTGTCTTCAATCGTTGAATAGTTGAATAGTTCAAAGGAGCTGCCAGTTTCAATAACTTGGTAAAGCACCAAGGTTCAGAGAAAAGGTTGATGATCTGGATGAATAGGTTGTGTTAGGTAAGTGTCTTTTAAATGTATTATGATCATCCAGTGTCCGGGTTTCAAGAGATCCCTCAAACAATCATACACACCAGAAAAAGGTCTTAATTTAGACTGTCCTCTGGAACCTCTGGATCTGCAAAGTCTCTCTCTTTGGAGGAAGAACGGTCATTGATGGGTATAATCAGGGTATGACCTGCCTCTGTAAGAGGAATGGAAGCCTTCATAATTTTGTCTATCTTGGTAATTGCAGCAAGAAGAGCAACCTCTTCTTCTTTTGACTCTCTCAAAAATTAAGGGATGAAACACTTTGTTGAGGGATAATTGAGCCTTATCTAGAGAGGTGAAAACGCGAACAAATTTGCTGATTTTCTTTATAAGCTTCTCATCGCATAAGTGGCCATTTGAAGAAGTGCCCGGTTCTTCTTTGGCCCATTGTATTAATTGTTGGTCTAATTATTTGAAGACAGCTCGGCTGAGTGAGGATGTTTCATTTCAGTAGGATCAAAAAGGGAATTACTGTCACCCTCATTAGATTCTTGATCAATATCATAATCCTCATCCTGTTTTGAAAAATCAGAATCATCATAAGCAATATCAATGGCATCTTAATTTACTTAATTTATCTAAATCCTTGCTACTAGAGGTATCATATGAATCTGGCATCTGTTTGAGAGAAGTTTTATCACTGGATCATACTTGCTCCATGGGTTAGGGTCTCATGTGACTTTTATTTTTTGGCCTGCTTGGTAACAGCATAATTTTATCAGTTTCAAAATCTTGGTCATTTTAAGCTGTTAACCTTTTATCCTGTTTCTTGGAGGAAGAGGGTATGTTTCCTGGTACAATTGCGAGGAATCGATGTATTATTCAAATCTCTGTCAGAGTCTATTAAGGAATATTTTTTCTCTGAGGGATGAATAGTTAAGACAGCATGTAAAGGCTCTTTAGATTTAGATAATGCTAAGGAAAATGACTTAGTCAAAGTTTACTACATATTAGCCATAGCTGATGAAACAGCTTCTTGAACAGATTTTTGCACAGATTCATCTAATAAAGCCTTAATCTGCTCTTCGGGCATATTTTCAATCACATCTGCTCATTTCAGGAATACTGGAGTTTTTGAAGTCAGGACAGAAAAGTTTAATTTAAATAATAAATAAAGTTTATTTAGTGGAGAATGTAAACATATATAGGAGTTAAAATGTAACGCAAAAGTAAACTGAGGGGCATAAAAAGGAACAAGCACATTGTAACAGTAACAAAAACTATTTAGAAAGTAAATGAATGTGAACAATATTACTGAGTGGTGATGCAAAGTCACCCTACTGATGAGATTATAGAGTGAAATTTGAGGCTTTCTCAATGCTGCCAATTAGAAAAGTGTGGGCTGCAGGTGCAATAGATCAGGATCAGGAGATTTGAACTCCAAAAAAATGGCGTCAGAGTTTGATCTCAACTGATAGAAAGTATGGATGAAAATGCCGAAAGGGTAAGTAAAGAAACGGGTGATTCTCTACAAATTAGGTTGAAATATTACATCTAGATGAAAACTTAATAGGAAAAGGTAGAAAAATCTAAATAATAAAACAGAATTTGGGAGATAAAAACAAAAAGGCAAGATAATGACAGAAAAAAAGAGGTAAAACAATGAAAAGATGAACTAAAAATTCAATAAACAAGGTCAATATAATAAGAAAAAGGGGGGAATCAAAATATAATAAGACTTATTATATAAGAATTCATGAAACGAAAAAAAATAAAAAAAAAATGTAAAATTATTTAAAATATAATTAAAATAAATGAATAACAGATAATATGAATATAAATATACAAAGCAACAGTAGTATACCGATTAATATAACACACATAAAATATACAGATATTGTATTTGTAGTTTAATACAATATAACACTTATAACAGAGCAGCAAATAAAGAGTTGCTATGGTGTTACCTTATATAGATTGTGCTCGCCTGTGATTAGTAGTTCACTAAACCTGTTGTTCAGCATGTTTTTTCCTACGTTATACCTTCTCAAGGCTTGCACTGTTAAATTATGTTCTCTGTTGCTGTTATATGAGTAGTAAAGAAAGTTAAAGTATGATATGAGCCCCCTGTCTTAATTAAAAATTAAATTTGCATTGTACCAGAGGCAAGCATTAACCACCAAACACCCATCACTATATTGCATTGCATGTAGAGACTAATGACCAAGGAAGTAGCCACACAGTATAAGGAATCAATCCTTGATAATAATAAATGACACACCACTATACCTGTATAGCAATATTAAAGAAAGATATATCAGAATCAAAAAAGATATGTGGAAGATGTGTTAAAGGTTTCTCCCTCCTCCTGCTGTGCTGCTGATCTGGAATTCACTAAGTTCCTGAGAAGTAATATCAGATTTATTTATTTTTTACATAGATGAGAAGTTATAATAATAAAAAGCAACAACAACTAGAAAAAAACCTGCATAAAGCTATTTATACTGTATATTGTATATATGTGCAGCAGTGAAGCAATGGGAATGGAGAAATCAGTATTATGTTTCAAAATGCTGGTATGTGTGTGCTGTAACACAAAATGATTTTATTTTTGACAGCTAATTATTTCTGCTTATAAAGTGCCAACATATCCTGGTACGTGAATTCCTTTAAGTTTGTGGAAGTGAATGTGCCAGCTGTAAAAAATACATTATGAAACTGTGCAAGGAGAAATGAAGTTCAGATTATTGTATTAGACTGCACTGATCTGTCTTATATTTGGGCCAATGGAAATTTCCTTTGAACAGGCAGCTATGCAGATGCCAACAGAAAAACCAATTGTATACAACCTGGCATTTCCTTTCATCTTGACAAGTCATTTTACATGCACTCTACATGAAATATCAACTGTCTGTTTAATAACTGGCAGGTTTTATAAGCAGGGAAAATTTAATTCATGCCATGTAAAGTATTCTTTTTCACTGTAACCCTTGATAGATTGGATTCCAGTATGTTGGCTTGCAAAGTGCCTTTACAACTTGAACTTGGATAGGCTTTTCAGCATCATGTGCATTGATGTGCATACAGTTCACAGACTTGATAGCTTTCTTCTTGTATCTGGTGCCAAGAATAAACAAGGAACAAAGTTTATACTTAAATGCTTAGAATTAAGTTCAAAATAAAAGAAATAATTTGTACATTTTGTATCGCATATCGACAGCGGATAAATAAAGTATTCTTTAAGGATTTTTTGTCTGCTAAAGCTCATACACTCAGACACAACATTAAAACCACTTGCCTAATATTGTGTATGTCCCACTCGTGCTGCCGTAACAACTCTGATGCATGGATTCCACAAGACCTCTGAAATTGTCCTGTGGTATCTGGCATCAAGACATTATCAGTAGATCCTTTAAGTCCTGCAAGTTACGAGGTAGGGTCTCCATAGATGGTCAATCCCACAGATGATCAATCAGACTGAGATCTGGGGAATTTAATTAGCCAAGCAAAACCTTGAGCTCTTTTGTCATGTTTGGCACTCCAAGATCCAGGATCCAGGAACGTAACATATCTTGGTGAATCAGCGCGGGTACTTCAAAAGATGTAGCGAGAAAAATGTTTCTAATCACATAATTTACACTAGGATGAGTGTATATATTTATGTTGTCATGTTATTGTTTTGGTACTGTTTGTTGACTTATTGCACTGCAAAGTTTCTGGTTATCTACTATATGCCCCTCGACCCTTCACGGAGGAGACCCGCTTAGCCCAGACCAGACCACCACCCCCAAGCCCTGTGCCACTACAGTGGAGCAGGTACCAGCTCACAATGTGTGAGCTCTTGATTCCTTGTTATTGGCTACTTGCCTTAGTTTTCCCCTCCCTTCCTCCCTCCACCAGTGGCTCACTAATTCTGTGTTGTACAAACCCCCTTGCAACCCCGGCAATGCCCTTGAGAACAGTCTCAACGTCACAGTCTCAAGAAGTCATTGGTCCATCTCACGCCAGGATTCTTTCCCCCATGCAGAGGTAAAAGGTAAACCCTCCCCACCCCACCCCAAAAAAAAAAAACAGCAGTCATCCAGAAGGGCTGGATCAAAATAAATATATATGAGAGGTATCTGGGATTAGTCCAGGTAGCTAACCTAGGTAAATACTGCGTCTGAAGGCACCTAAACCACGGTTAAAGCATACCCCATAGACTCCCTATTGAGATACCTTTCTAAAGGTCCAAATCCATACACCTTACTCTCATACCCAGGGTGGTAAAAGTGCTTAAAGGTAAAGGTAAAGGTAAATCCCAACCATATAAAAATCAGAATCAGTCCCACACAGTTCCTAACACACCCTAAATATCTCTAGCTGCTTCGTGGCAGCTTTAAAAAAAGAAGCTAAGCTTACTATCCTGGCAAAGTGCATGACGGCAGAGCCCCTAGGAAACCCTAATAAAATAAAAATCGTCTCTAATGGCGTCCTCCTCGATGCACGTTTCGGCACTATGATGTACCTTTGTCAAGAACCTCTTGACAACGGTGCATTATAGCGATAAAACGCGCGTTGAGGAGGACGCCATTATAGGCGATTCACCATACAAGAAATCAAAGACACCATTAAAGCCCTGCCATCTGGCAAATCCCCAGGAGCAGACGGCCTCCCGCCTACGCCGAACCTTTCAGTTCGAATGGTGAATAGATACCATTAAATAGCTGGGTATTACAGTAACAGTAACGAAAAACCCTGCAGACCTTTATGCTGCTAACTATGTCAAAACCTGGAATGCCTGGCATGCCTTACTACAGAAATGGAATTAATTCTTTTTATCATGTTCAGAAAGAATTGTGGCACTTAAAATGATTATTTTGCCTAAACTAACATACTTGTTTCGCACGGCCCTGATTGCTCTCCCCCGGCCAACTTTAAATCGATCCAGATAGACATAACCAAGTTTGTGTGGGCAGGACGGAGACCACGGGTGCATCTGAAACTACTAAAAGCCCCCAATCTCAGTGGCGGCCTGACCCTTACGGACCTCCAGACATACTTTTATGCACTACTATCGTATAAAACGTACCACATAACATGTCGGAGACTAGCCCTCAGTGGATAAGACTGGAGAATCCCCTCCTCATCCCTCATTCGCTCTCACAATAATGAGTGGGCCAAAACACCTTTTACCCTTATTACAGGCAGACCTAAAGGAGGCTGCATTATCCCTCCAAACCTGGGACAAACACAGAGATAGACTATGCAGGAAGGAGGGAATATTCTTGGCCATCCCGCTAGCGGCACTACCATACCTTTAATGTGAGACCCTGGATAGACAGAGGGGTTACCCACCTATATTGTTTATTTTCTTTACATGCCCTTCAGGGGTTTGACACCCTAACGACTAAATATAACCTCCCGAACTCCTCCTACAACTCATATGTCCAGTTATGCTCTTTCTTCACAAGAGCCCACCCTAGTGCAGCTGATTCACAACCCCCTACAATTAGGATTACGGAATGAAAAAACATGTGTATTAACCAGACCAAAATTCCAAAATGTAAACCGATCTCCATGTGCTATAGGCTGTGTTCTCAACATATACACTTTGCTAAAGCCAACCCAGCAACACAATGGGAAGCTGACCTGCAATGCAATTAAATCCCATAAACAGTGGGAGTATATCATAAACATTTTTTGATCATCAACAGCTTCTTCTCATCCTTCGCAATATCGGTCTACAAGATATTGCTCTCTCCTGGTGCTCCTCCTACCTCTCCCAGCGCTCTTTCAGTGTTTCTTTCTCTGGCTCTGCTTCTTCTACCCAACTCCTCTCTGTTGGTGTTCCCCAAGGTTCAGTCCTTGGTTCCCTACTGTTCTGCCTCCCTTGGTAAACTCATTAGCTCCTTTGGCTTCCAATATAATTTCTATGCAGATGACACGCAAAGCTACCTGTCCTCTCCTGATCTCTCCCAATCCCTCTTAACTAATGTCTCTGACTGGCTGCCCACTTCCTTAAACTAAACTTGACCAAAACTGAAATTCTGTTCTTTCCTCCTTCAAGTGTTGTTACTCTTGTGTCTGTCTCCCTCCAAGTCAACGGTGCTACCATCAGCTCCACCACGCAGGCTCGCTGCCTAGGTGTTCTCTTTGACTTTGACACTCCTTCAAGACTCATGTTCAGTCTATTTGCCAAATCCTGCCATTTCCATCTCAAAAACATCTGCCCCTACTTAACGCCTGATGCGACTAAGGTGCTGGTCCATTCCACTGTCCTTTCTCGTCTTGACTACTGTAATCTGCTTCTCAGTGGTCTTACGTGCTCCCAACTTGCGCCGTTACAGTCCATAAGCCTCACCCTTCTGTCAGTCCCTACTTTGACTGTTACGATCTGCTGTCCATACTCCCACCTCTGATGCTCTCCTTCAAGATTTCTTGAGGGCTGCACCGTTCCTGTGGAACTTGCTTCCCTCCTCTGTTAGATGCTCACCCAGTCTCCACTCCCTCAAAAAATCGTTAAAAAACCACTTCTTCATAAAAGCGTATTAATTGAACTGTTAATAGCTCCCGACTGATGGGCATAACTTATATAGGGAAGACGCATCAACTGCGAATAGCAAGAGACAACATTAAATACTTAGGCATTCGGCTGACTGCAGACCCATTTCAATTATACCAACAGAATTAAACCACGTTGATTAGGCAGACATGGAAAACTGGACGGACAAAGCAATCTCCTGGATAGGGAGGATCCATTCAGTGAAAATTAATGTGCTGCCTCGAATATTGTTCTTGTTTCAGGCACTCCCGATTAGACTAACCAGATCCGATCTGGGACCACTCCAACAAGCCATTGGTAAATTTATATGGCAGAACAAGAAACATAGGGTATATAGGGTATATAAACATAGGGTCTATATCGAGCTAGAGACAGAGGGGGTCTGAGCCTTCCTCACTTGTATTTTTATTATGAGGCGGCCCAACTGGCCCAACTGTAGAACTGTTGTAGAACTATGAGGCGGCCCAACTGTAGAACTGTTTTACCTAATTCACCTGTGGTAGTGAGTTAGATATTTGGCTTTAACATTTTGTGTCAAATGTCAATAATTGTTTCTTTTAGAAGACAAGATCAGTGCCAAACACATAACTTTCATAGCCAACTGTGTGAAAGTTACATGTTTTGTTTTTTTCAGGAATAAAGCATCCCCACCCTGCAAAAACCACTCGCAAACAAACCTCCAATGTAGAGTTACTTCTATTCTCTGTGGAACAATCATGCAATGTCTGATTATTCTTTGCCTGGCAGAGAGCAGAATGCCTGGACCAGAGCACTGGTATCACTGTAGATGTCAGTCCCTTTATTTAATACCCACTTGTTCTTATATCACTTTATTACTAATAAATTAATAGATGGTCCCCATGCATATATGAGTACCTTGTATATGTCATGTGAGTAGACTCAAAAGTAGTACTGTACAGTAGTTGTAGTTATGGTGCCTAGAGTGTTTCTTAAAAACTAATCAATCTTGCAATGTAGTGTCAATAAATATGAGTGCTGGGGTCATGGCTGTGACAAAAGGGCTTTGTGACAAAAGGACCCAAGGGCAGCAAAGATAGTGACACAGAAGCCTATAACACACCCACCATTAATGATTTGTCAGAGGGTATGGAGGGTGAGATAAAAAAACTAACAAAAAAAAACTTCCCTCTTAGGAAGAAGTATGATGAGAGAGAAAGTTATCTTACTATTAAAATGATGGTTACAGCTATAAAAACCACACAGGCACTCCTGATGAGTTCTAGTAAAATAGTGTAGGATAAAGCTTATTTCTTTCATGCTGTATCAGATGATACTTCTGTTTGCAGATGATTTTCTATTGGCACATTTACCTGTTAAGAAAATTTACTAGCAAGCGTCACATTTTCTTCAGCAATCAGGTGTACACTCAACCTACTTCTTGCCTCATGTAAAGAACAAGAGATTCGTAAAAACATGTAGTGGATGTTTGAGACAATGCACACACAGTTCTTGAAATCACCCGCATCCCCGAATTCCTCACATAGACAGAGATAGACTCAGCTATTGCAAGTCTTTGCACTATTAACACTAGTGCTTACTATTCTTTTATGTATTTATTCAACAATGATGTATCTTCTTTGTAAAGCACAATCTCTTCTCCCATTCTAGATCATGCCAATGGCAGATGCTCAACATTCCAATTAAGAAAGCGAATTGAACTTGGGAGTACACACAAAAAGCACTCTGTAAATTTAAAACTGAACTCATAATCCAGAAAATTCCACCCAATTCTAATGTTATTTTGTGACATTTTTTTAATTTAACCACAAAGCAATACATTATTTCTTGATTTGACACATCATTACTGGTAAACAGAAACGCCCAAATGGGTTTACAGTTGAAGAGAATTGGACTTTACATATCCCTTCTATGAAAGATGTGGTATATAAAATAGTTATATCCATTATTTATTTAAATCATGTTGGTTAACATGTTAATAAAAGAAAGTGTGCAAGTCATCTTACCTTACTTCATTACAAAGTCATTTTCTGATGTTACATTTATTTTCAGTTATTGAACTAACAGACATTTTTTTTTACAATCCACAGTCAATGCTTACCTAAAATATGTGAAAATCCTATTTTATCTGGAAAGTTGTCTACTTTGAAGTAATAATTTTCCTGTGGCTAAAAGTTAATTTCCTGACATTTTTGGTGTTTATAATTTGTTTTATTTTTTCTTGGTTTGCCTGCATATGTAATTTTTTTTGTTTTCATGAAATTCTTGCCAGCAGTGCAACAATAATAAATATCCCTTGAAATACAGAAAATTGGATGAAAATATTGAATCCTGTAATTGATACACTGCCAAGTAATATAGTAGCATATTTAGTTCATAGATAAATGTATAATGCATTACAATAAGGTACATTTTTAGCTTTAATGATGGCAAAATGATAATTTATTTAAATGTCTGATCCTGACAGAGCCATACATGTGTCAGATTGTTACTCTGTTCTTTTTTTCCTATGCCCTATCTTAGTTGTTGCTACCCAAGAGTTCATTGGTTATCTTCCCGGACCTCTGTGCTTCTTGACTCCGCCTTATTGTTCTGTTGTACCTCTGTCACCCTTGACCTCAGTCCTCCTTTGACTTTTCTTAACTTGCTTGCAGTTTTGTCCTTGCACTGCAGCTGGACTTTACGTTAAGCCTTGCCATTCTTTTTTTTTGTTTTCATTTATCGTTTCTATTGATTCGTACAGGGAGTGCAGAATTATTAGGCAAGTTGTATTTTTGAGGATTAATTTTATTATTGAACAAAAACCATGTTCTCAATTAACCCAAAAAACTCATTAATATCAAAGCTGAATATTTTTGGAAGTAGTTTTTAGTTTGTTTTTATTTATAGCTATTTTAGGGGGATATCTGTGTGTGCAGGTGACTATTACTGTGCATAATTATTAGGCAACTTAACAAAAAACAAATATATACCCATTTCAATTATTTATTTTTACCAGTGAAACCAATATAACATCTCAACATTCACAAATATACATTTCTGACATTCAAAAACATAACAAAAACAAATCAGTGACCAATATAGCCACCTTTCTTTGCAAGGACACTCAAAAGCCTGCCATCGATGGATTCTGTCAGTGTTTTGATCTGCTAACCATCAACATTGCGTGCAGCAGCAACCACAGCCTCCCAGACACTGTTCAGAGAGGTGTACTGTTTTCCCTCCTTGTAAATCTCACATTTAATGATGGACCACAGGTTCTCAATGGGGTTCAGATCAGGTGAACAAGGAGGCCATGTCATTAGATTTTCTTCTTTTATACCCTTTCTTGCCAGCCACGCTGTGGAGTACTTGGACGCGTGTGATGGAGCATTGTCCTGCATGAAAATCATGTTTTTCTTGAAGGATGCAGACTTCTTCCTGTACCACTGCTTGAAGAAGGTGTCTTCCAGAAACTGGGAGTTGAGCTTGACTCCATCCTCAACCCGAAAAGGCCCCACAAGCTCATCTTTGATGATACCAGCCCAAACCAGTACTCCACCTCCACCTTGCTGGCGTCTGAGTCGGACTGGAGCTCTCTGCCTATTACCAATCCATCCATCTGGCCCATCAAGACTCACTCTCATTTCATCAGTCCATAAAACCTTAGAAAAATCAGTCTTGAGATATTTCTTGGCCCAGTCTTGACGGTTCAGCTTGTGTGTCTTGTTCAGTGGTGGTCGTCTTTCAGCCTTTCTTACCTTGGCCATGTCTCTGAGTATTGCACACCTTGTGCTTTCGGGCACTCCAGTGATGTTGCAGCTCTGAAATATGGCCAAACTGGTGGCAAGTGGCATCTTGGCAGCTGCACGCTTGACTTTTCTCAGTTCATGGGCAGTTATTTTGCGCCTTGGTTTCTCCACACGCTTCTTGCGACCCTGTTGACTATTTTGAATGAAATGCTTGATTGTTCGATGATCACGCTTCAGAAGCTTTGCAATTTTAAGAGTGCTGCATCCCTCTGCAAGATATCTCACTATTTTTGACTTTTCTGAGCCTGTCAAGTCCTTCTTTTGACCCATTTTGCCAAAGGAAAGGAAGTTGCCTAATAATTATGCACACCTGATATAGGGTGTTGATGTCATTAGACCACACCCCTTCTCATTACAGAGATGCACATCACCTAATATGCTTAATTGGTAGTAGGCTTTCGAGCCTATACAGCTTGGAGTAAGACAACATGCATAAAGAGGATGATGTGGTCAAAATACTCATTTGCCTAATAATTCTGCACACAGTGTATTCATATGCATATTTACACCACATATCACATTTTGCAGATTACATTTCTCTTACATGAATATTTTTCGCTTGCGACATTCACATTTCCATTTTTATTTCCTGTACTTGTTAGTTCGGTTGTTCACCGGTTTCCAATGTGGTGCCTACTGCAACGTACCATGCTTTACTTTAATTTTGTCAAACTGGGGAGGGGGAGGGGTACAGAAAAGAAGAGGAGGGGGGAAGGTGGAGTCCATGGACTTTTCACATTTTACAATTATACCATTCTACCGTTAGACGTCTAAGTAGCTAACCAACATGGCCACTCCTTGACATATTTATCCGAACACCCTTTGATTTTGCTCGCTATCTTCTCATACCCACTAATTGTGTCCATTTTGTTATTTATAATTTCTATCTGGGGGATTTGCTTGCTCTTCCAGTTGCCGGCTAGTGCTATTTTTGCCACTGTGAGGATATTGAGAATCACTTTCTTATGGGCATGCGTGTCTAGTTCGCGTATAATGTGGAGTAAATATTTATCTGGGGGGAGCGGGATACACAGGCTTGTCCTGTGGGAGATTATGTCTTGGACTTGTTTCCAGTAGCTTGTCAGTGTAGGGCATGTCCAAAAAATGTGGAGCATTGTCCCAGTGCCTGCTTCGCATCTCCAACACTGGTCCGGTGAGCCTGCGTGCATACCTGCTAGCCTCTGTGGTACTAAATACCACCTCATATTGATTTTGCAATAAGCCTCCCATAGTGAAAGGCTGCTCGATGCCTGCTTCATGTTTGTCATTGCTGACTGCCAGTCTTCTTGGGGGATTTGATAGCCTAGTTCTTTTTCCCATTTTAAGATATACTGCATTTTACCTGGAATAGCTCCCTTGATGATTGCATTATAACACGGGGAGAGAGGTTTTGCAAGTTTGCACAGTGATAAATGGCTTGGTTTTAGTGTCGGGGTTTTGTTGCTAGTGACTGTATGTTTGCTATGTGTTTGTATTATGTTTTTAACTCTTAGATAGAGATACAGGTCCCTAGGATCTAGTCCGAACTCTTCTTTTAAATCAGGGAATGGTTTCATCTCTTCTCCCGTCATTAAGTCCTTAAGCCTTGCCATTCTAAGGTAATATGTACCTATCCTTTTATTCACTATCTGAGATTCAGTTATTTTGTTCTATTCTATGTTCTCTCTATTTTAATAAAAAAAAAACTGCAAAAAACAGGTATTTAATCATTTAGTATGCTAAAATTCCTGTTATTTGTTACCAAAACTTTATAAGATCTAATTAATCATCCTTGCATAATTATTATTGTAGGTATTTATCCCTTTTTATCTCCCCTCTTACAATATATTGATATCCAATTACTGCCATTAGTTACGAAATTGTTTATCATATTTTAAGGACTCTATTAATTTATTAGAAATTCTAGATAGTTTTGATTAATGTGATTATTTTTTGCTGGTGGCATGTAATGATACTAGAATACCATTATTGAACATGAGAAAGGATGTGAGGCAATTTAATATTTTTAAGGAAATCAGAAATATTTCAAGATGATCAAGTTGTTTTTTTTATGAGACAAATTTGATATGATGTAAAAAAAGAAATTATATTTGGTTTAACAATCAGTTTTATTTACAATTTAAAGTGACAGCTGTGGGTACTAGGTTGGAACATTTATATCCCATTGGGAAAATCAATTTAAATATGAGGAACATGATATTGTCACAAGCCGGGTCTTTTTAAAGCTATATCTAGACTTTATGTTTTTAATTTTGAAAGGGATTATGGAACGTTTACAACTTTTTTAAACACCAATGAATGAGGTATTAAATTATCGTATAACATTATCTTTTTTGAGTAGAGATTTGTATTTGTAATATTTTTTTAAAAAAAAACATGTTCTTTATACTCCATAAGATTTGAGTGAATGAATTGGGAAAGTTTCATTTTATTATTTGTGTATACATACTAAATCATGAAGTACATTTGTGTATGCTTTATAGAATTGATGAATGGACTGTTCATTTTACATTGTATTTAAAAATTAATGCATCAACATATGATGGAAAACATTAATTGAGCAAATACACACAGAGAATGTCCATTTGTTTTAGTGAATTTGCTTAAAGAAGCAGTCAACCCCCTACCACAACATGGTGAAACCTTTAACTCATAAACCACTTTGTTGGTAAAGTTTCTTATGTCAAAAACAGTTTCACTCATTACATGTGTGGTCTGAGTCTCTGTTATCTCTCCTGGGAGAAGAGCGAGAGCTCAGTCCAAGCTGTGCAGGCTGCATACAAAAGTTGATAAAACATTGTATAGCTAGTCTAGAAACTAAAGAGTCCGAGGTGGCGCTTCACCCCAGGAGAAAAGGTAAATATCTTAGAAATACAGAGAGGATCCTTGCACTATAATCATTTGGGCAAGCTAATGACATAACTGCTCAAGCTGAAGTGGTTATGTTGTATAAAGAATCCCTTTAATAACATAAACATACAGTAATTCAATTTTTTTGTGGGTTAGAATCGGACTCTCTGGTTATTTAACAATAATATTAAAGGGGAAAATGCTAAACTAGCATATCACGATAATGTGGGTGCTACATAATAAATTAACAAGTTTTACGTTAAAGAGCAAGAGAAAATTGTAGCCACCATTGTGTAAGCTGATTTCACACTGCGTTTAGCTGAAAACAATATTGTAAAATAATGTAGAAGGATGAGAGAGAGAATGAAGAGTTATATTAAAATTAGACAGATGGGCCAATGTTGTATTAGGTTCCACAGATTCATACAGTATAAATTCTGGAACATTCTTCAGAATTTATAAATGGAGTTTGAGCTGGCATACATTTGTAATCAATTTGACATTAAATCCACTGAAATGTAAGTATTAAACATGGATAGCATGAGGAAGAGATCATTTTAAATTAAGAGAGAACAAAGTCAAACACAGTACAAAAAGTAGTACGCTATAGATGGCATTAATAATTCAAAATCAATTATATTGAAGACAGGTTATAATGAAAAGGAATAAACACATAACTTAGGAAACACATCAACTCTAAGCTGAATTCCCTTACAAGCCATTATAGGCATCACCAGCACTGAATGTTGCATCACTGGTTATGGTCCCGCGAAGGCCCACCCACCAGTCCTGATTCCATACCTCCCAATGTTGGGAGGTATGTTTTTAGCAGAGCAAGAGTTTACTCTGCATACCTAATAGCAATTTTCCTATAGAAGTCAATTGGTGAATTGCTATTCAAGAATCCTTTATCTTATGTGGAACGCTTTCTGTAACAATAAATTCTTGATAGATACAGAAAGGTTAATTCTACTTGGAATTCTTGGCATCTAACGAAATAGTGTGTCTCCAGGCACTAGTCACTATTTTCCTCTTTTCCAAGTATTTTTTATTTATTTATTTTATTTTGGTCTAGCAGTATATTTTAACCACTATTATTTCTCAAGAACTCTAGTTTCACATACTTAAGATGCCTATCTGTCAGCATCATGTTTACATCTTCTACAGTTTCAGGACTTGTTTATGGGTTCATCAAAGCATCCGTTCATCTTGAGAAATTTATATGGGAGCTTGTCAGTCTTTTGTAGATCTTTGTCCCATTTTGATGAGATTTCAAACAAATTATATTGTGCTTAGGAAACCCAATTCCATAAAGATTTCTTTTTTTTTTATTAAACTCTTGTTGATATTCATTAAGAATTTATCTGTTTCGACATTTTTATCCTCCAAGGAACTCAAAAGCCCTGGATTTGACTTTTAGGGGATATCTCCAAACAGTACATTGTATTATTTAATATAAGACATTGTGGACTAAGGAGTCAGAGTTAAATATTTTGATATGTTCTTACTTGATGGAAATCTTTTCTTCCAATAATATTGATACACAGAGGAAGATTTTAAAGAGCTTTCTTTGGCAAATTAATTTGAATACATTTATTAAAAAAAAACAAAAGCCTAGTGCTTACACAAGTGTTAGAATACATATGGGACACAAATGGAAAAAATGGACATCATAAATAAATAAACTGAAACAAATCGGACATCCACATGCAGATTTGATGAACAAGTTACAATGCTTTCAAAGATACCTGTTTGGTCATGTAAAAAGAACTCCACTCATTTAAATTTCAAAATAGACATACTTAGTCTGAGGTAAAAATGTATCTTTATTTCGGTACCTGCAGAATGACTAATTCACATAGCACGTAAATGCTACTAAGTGATTATGCCTTCTTGGTATTGATATTTTTTTATTAATTATTCAAATTGCATTCATTTGCCTAAATCGGGTACCAATTTAGACTTATTGATGCAACACATATTGATGGCTGTGTTTGCAAGTTTATAAATACATTTATACAAAATTATTTGAAGCAGTGTCGGCTGTACAAGGGTTGGATATGTACTGGGCAGATGGTATAGAAAGGTTGTGGAAATAGTAACTGGGAATTTGGAGCTTTCTTGGAAAATTAGCAGACAGCCCAGGGAGGTTGTAGTTACATGGCCTGAGATAAGGTGGACATTCCTGGTAAATATGAACTGGAGGGAACTAGTTGGGGAGTTAAATGAGGGAGAAATGGCTGGATGAGTTACTATTTTATCACTCATATAGTACAGCAATTAGTGTTATAGTGCTCAACACACCTGTGGGGAATCCCCTTTACCCACACCTTACTTATAAGCAAATATATATATACTGGCTGGAGCTAAAAACATATATGTATATAAATACTTTTCCCTCTTCTTTTTGTATATCAATTTCTGTAGAGATACAAAAGAGGAACAGAAAATAGTGCAGATAAACCTTAAATAACAGGGAATTTTTATCAACTTGGCTCCAATGTATTTTGCCCAATGATCCTTTGGGAGATCCCAACCCAGCTTCAATCAGTATGGAGGAAGATGACTGGAGTTATATTCCCACAAATGTGGATAATTCCACGGTGGGGTAAATTACAAATTTATTAAAAAAAAAAAGCAAAATATAAAATAACTCAGTTGTGTCTTCCTCAGATGGTGTATGAAAATGTTCTGAACTCCTGTAGCATTTTATATACCTTCTAAATTGAATGTCTTTTTTTTTTCTTGTGGAACGCATCATGACATTTCCTATGATGCGAACATGTATTGTGAACTCCCTGTAGCGTTCTTAGCATGCGTTCCACTGCAGCAAATGTTAAAATTCATACGAGGGAACCTATATTTGGAACACCAATGTGTTCCACATAATTTGGACGGTACTGTAATGTATAAAAATATAGAAAAAAGTATTCATCGTTCTTGTATAAATATATGCTCTTAAAAATTAATTTTCATGGGTTTACATTTCTCATAAATGAACATATATAAAGCCAAATATAAATAAGAATATTTTATTTAAAATCTTTCTAATAATTTTTAATCATAATCATAATAATATTAATGTTAGTGTTTTAAAATTCATATATTTTCACTTTAAAAAAATGACAAAGCTTGAAGTTTTGATTAGGTTAGGTATTAGTGTTTAAAATGAAAAATAAATTATTTTTGTTAAAATCACCTCCTGTCCAATCTTTTTGAACTCATTTTATTGCACAAAAGTAAAGCATCTAGTGGTTCTCCCAACATAAACTAGGTCACTGGAACATTTAAAAATATAAATTACATTTTTAGAAAAAGAAGTGAGTCTTGAACTTTTAAATCTTTATTACCCTGATACTTGAATGATGTTATATGCTTTTTTTACATTGTTAGTCTCTCTGCATGCTAAACAGGATCCGTAACCGTAAAATCCTTTACTTTTATTCATAAAATGATCTGAGGGTTAAAGTGGCATTGTCATGCCGACCTTACCTTTCCCAATTGTTTCCTCTTCTCTTCCTCTCTCTCTTCCCCCCCTCCCCCACTATTCTAATAAAGTGCCCTTTAGTGTGGCACTTATGAGAAAATAAAATTAACTGGGGGGAAATAGTGTCCCTCACGAACCCCCAATTATGCAAATCGAGTGGTGGCCACTAAACTAAGTGTCCCCTCTCTGCGCCCACCGATGAGTGGTGGGTGGGGGCTGTAAGATACAGTAGGGGGGGACCTACTGCCTTCTCCCGGCTCTCACCCATGAATGGCAGGTGGGGGCCCTAAGTTACAATAGGGGGTGACCTATTGCTTCCTTATAAAGCCTTTCCAGGCCCTGCAATTTGACTCTGATTGGTTGGTTTAAGCCAACCAATAAGAGTGCTCTGATGGGTAAATCTTGAGCCTTGCCTGATTGATTACTTGCCACTGGCTGCTCATTGTTTAGTAGACATGCCCCTACTCGCGGTATAGCGAATAGGGTCAGAAGGGAGATTTAAGCTTTCTTAATTACTAATGCTTAGTAATCTTTCTAAGTAAATCCAAGTAAATTGGTCTTTCAACCTTTTAGTAGATAGCTCTCTAATACCATGGGAATTAGGGTGCTATTTACTATGCAACTGCAACAAAAAGTACCAAATTGCGTCCTAACACGAATGGACAAACTGTTCTCATTCTGTTAGCATGAAATTTGTGAGTATGGTGGGAAAATTGCTTTGACCACAAGAAATGGAGCGGACTTAGCTCCTCCTCTGGGTCAAAATGTCACGGCCCCTGGTTCTCTCGTCTGCGTGGCTGCACATAAACAAAGCAGCCATGCTGACAGAAATGTTTTATACTTACCAGGGTCAAGGCAGATCGCTGCCCGATTCCCTCTCGCTCCAGTCCCCAGCAAGTGCAGCGTTCTTAGGAATGCCGGCCGTTGCAGCTCCGGTTGAAATAGGAAACTTACCTGCGCCAACATGCGTGTGACATCAGGACGCGCACGCACGTTTTGGGGTCAGAGGCCAGGTACAACCAATTACAACTAAGAGGGTTATTTAAACCCAAAATAGCATTTTGTCACTGCCCTGTCGTGGTTTCCACTAGCTGGTTGTCAGAGAGTTCTAGTTCTTTTTGGCATTTGACTCTGGCTTGTATTTTGACTTTCCCTTATTCTGGTATCCTTGAAAGTTGGCTTGCTTCCTTGTGGTGTGTCTTTCTGTGTCCCTGACCTCAGCTAGTATTTTTGACCATTCTTATCTGCATTAAGTCTGGCCATTTTAAGACCCGGTAGACATGGATCTTGTTCTTTGTGCTTTGCAATATATGTTAGATAATTCTGAGTGTTGGATCATAAAGTAATCGTGACATTACGACAGGGACATGGACCCTGAAGAATTATTTCAACAATATTTTGGTTTGCGAGAGGAGGCTGGAGGAAAATGATCACTGCATGGGTCAATTTGCACAGGCTTTCCAAATGCTCCTGGCCTGTACGGCTCATCTTCAGCCTGAAGATCCACCGTCAGGTCCACCTCCTATGGTGACTGCACCTTCTATCTCTCTATCACCACCTTCTCATTTTGGAGGTGATGCACAAGAATGTCAGGGATTTCTTAATCAAACTGAATATCATTTTGAGGCCTCGTCTGGGTCTTTCCCCTCTGATAGAGCCTTAACTTGGGCCAATCCATTATGGGAAAGTAACAAAACTATTGCTTATGATTAAGGCATTCCTTACTGAAGTTAAATCAACATTTGAACCATTAGGGAAAGAAAAGAACACTGCCAAAGCCCTAATGCGTATTAAACAAAGTAACCGCTCTGTTGCAGATTACGCTATTGAATTCCATACTCTGGCTTCTGAGGTAAATTGGACTAATAGTGGGTTAATTATTGTATTTTCAGAAGAGTTATCCGATGCTATTATAGATGAGATTGCAGCTAAGGATTTACCTGAAAAGTTAAACGAGTACATCACTTGTATGATGCATATTGATAATCGACTCGAGATAGGGAGAGAACTAAAATTGAACCAGGCGCACTACCATGTCGCTTGCACCTCGCTTCTCTACTCATGTTTTGTCTAGTCCTTCTTTGCCTTGAGAAACTGAACCAATGGGGGTTATGAAACTATCTGAGACAGAGAAACAGTTTAGGAGAAACGAGGGACTCTGTTTGTACTGTGGTAAGAAGGGACACCTAAGGAATTCTTGTCCGATACACTTGTGCACCTAAGAACCGTTCGGGGACCAGCCTTAGGTGTCATGTACATGTCCCCTGTTATGCCTCAAAGTAGATTTATCCTTTGTCTTACTGCCCAGTGTAATGATATAAGGTTTTCATGTGATGCTTTAATTGATTCCGGCGCTGCAGAAAACTTTATCGATACACAGTTTCTTAACAAACACCTATTACCTCTTAAGGAGAAATCCACACCTCTGGCAGTTGAGGCCATAGATGGTAGACCGCTTTCTTAACCTCTTATTACTCAATAAACATTTCCTATCACTGTTATGATAGGGGCTTTGCACACAGAATGTATCACCTTGAAGGTTATTTCCTCCCCTTCTTTTCCT
The DNA here is from genome assembly GCF_036172605.1 of Pelobates fuscus. Taxonomy (NCBI): domain Eukaryota; kingdom Metazoa; phylum Chordata; class Amphibia; order Anura; family Pelobatidae; genus Pelobates; species Pelobates fuscus. Next base: position 297,152,652 of record NC_086318.1, read on the forward strand.
ATTATCCTTGGTTTCCTATGGCTTATGAAACACAATCCTCGTCTTGATTGGGTCAAGGGGGAAATTCTGGGATGGAGCAAGGAATGTAAAAAGAAGTGTATGGCAACTGTAACTAGGAGATTAGTTACTGTGAATCTGCCTAATGATACTCGTCCTCTTAATGAGGTTCCTATACAATATAGAGAGGTTATAGAAGTATTTGATAAGGTGCATACTGAGGCATTACCTCCTCACAGATCGTATGATTGCTCTATAGAGTTGCTACCTGGTACTATACCCCCTAAAGGAGGGGTATACACCTTGTCTCCACAGGAAAGAAAAATCATGCAGGACTACATAAAAGAGTCCTTACAGAAAGGCCACAAATGTAAAATGCATGTTTGATCAGACAGAGGTACAGTTCTTAGGCTATATAATTTTGGCCTCTGGTTTTCAAATGGATCCTCATAAATTAGAGACCGTTCTACTTTGGCCATTACCCAATGGATTAAAAGCAATTCAAAGGTTCATTGGGTTTGCTAACTACTACTAGAGATTCATAAAAGGATTCTCTACGGTCATAGCCCCAATTACCAAGCTCACACGTAAGAGGGTTATTTGTCATATATGGTCCAAAGAAGCAAAAGAAGCTTTTGAACATCTAAAGTCATTATTCGCTTCTGCTCCTATACGTATAATCCCGGACACTAGCAAACCCTTTATATTAGAGGTCGATGCCTCTGAAACAGGGGTTTGGGGCTGTCCTTTCTCAGATAGAGAATCAGGATACCTCTTTGCATCCTTGTGGGATTTTCTCTAAAAAATTGTAAGCAGCAGAGCAGAACTATGATATAGGTAACAGAGAATTGTTAGCCATTATTCTAGCCCTACAGGAATAGCGACATCTTTTGGAGGGTTCCAAAGATCCACTCCTGATTATTGCAGATCACAAAAACTTGGTGTACATTGGAGACGCTAAGAAACTGTCCTCCAGACAAGCTAGATGGTCGCTATTTCTGTCATGTTTTAATTTCATTGTCATGTACAGACCAGGACCAAGAACTGTTAAGGCAGATGCCATATCCAGGCGATTTGATATAGAAGAGGAACAGGAGTAGGAAATCTCTCCTATCATACCTCCTGAATGCATTATTGCTTCTACAGTTCTTTCTCTATCTTCTCCTCTTCTTTGTGCCATAATGGCAGCTCAGGCTCAGGCCAGTGGCGGATCCAGGGGGGGGGGCAACGGGGCAATTGCCCACCCTTCTCCGAGATTCTCCCCTGCCTGCTAATGCAGGGCTGGCATTGTTCAAGTGTCCAGCCTGCAATGTGCCCGCGGACCTGGGAGGGAGATCAGAGATCAGAGATCTCCCTCCCTGGTCTGCGGGCACATTGCTGACAGCCAGCAGGGGAGGGAGGAAGAAAGGACCCGGGAGCTCAGCCTGCAGCTCCTCCAGGTCCTACTCTCGCGAGCATGGAGCGTTGCCGTGGCTCCAAATCTCGCGAGAGTGAACTCTAGCCCTGGAGCTACGGGCTAGAGTTCACCTCACCACTGGGACCACCAGGGATTCCCCACCGGACCACCAGGGATCGAAATATGTCCCCCCTCCTACCTCAATAAAGGTAAGAAGGGAGGGGGGCATGAATATATTTATTTAATTTAAATAAATAAAAAAAACATTAAAAAGCCTGCCTACCCTCCTTCCCCCCATACACACACTGCCCCCCACACACACTGCCACCCATACACGCACTGCCTCACACACACACTGCCCCCCATACACACACTGCCCCCATACATACTGCCCCACACACACATACAGGGCTCCCCATACACACGTACACTGCTCCCACACACACAGTGCCCCCCATACTCACGTACACTGCTCCCACACACACAGTGCCACCCATACACACGTACACTGCTCCCACACACACAGTGCCCCCATACACACACTGCCAGAAACACACACATACAGTGCCCCCCATACACACATACAGTGCCCCCCATACACACACTGCCCCAAACACACATACACTGCAACTCTCACACACTGCACCGCTTCCACACACTGCCACCTAACACACACACTGCAACCCTGACATACACTGCCGCCCTCACGCACTCACACACACCTCACGGCTCACACACACACACACACACGCACACACTGCACCTTTCACACACGCTTACCCCTCACACATACCACTGCTCCTATGCCCTATATCCCAGGTAAATTTTCAAACTGTTTTTAAACGGTTTGACTACTTACTCTGGGATGGGATCCTGGCACTACTGGCACCATAACTACTACACTGATCTGTAGTGGTTATTGTGCCTGGATTATTTCTTTAAATAATCTACAAGTGCACCTCCCGAGATCAGGCTCTGGATCCGCCACTGGCTCAGGCACCTTGTGACAAGCCTCAGGATAGGATGTTCATACCTTTCTCAGAAAGAAAAGAGATACCCAGAGTGTTTCACAACAATGTGACAGCTGGGCATCCTGGCATAAATAAAACAGTGTCCCTTATCACCAGATCATTTTGGTGGCCATCCTTTAAAAAGGATATTAGGGAATATTTTGAAGCATGCACAGTTTGTGCTGTTTCTAAGGTACCCCATACCTGGCAATGTGGGTTATTGCAACCACTTCCCATTCCTAGTATTCCTTGGTCTTATTTAGTGATGGACGTTATTGTTCAACTCCCGATTTCTAAGAGATTTAACGCCATTCTAATGGTTGTTGTTCGTTTTTCTAAAATGACCCATTTCGTTCCACTCAAAGAATTGCCTTCCTCTCAAGAACGTGTATGTATTTTACGAATAAAGTATTGCTGTGCAGACGGTCCCAACTGTATTTTTCTCAGATGAAGTTCAGGAATCATAAGTTTTATAAGTAATGTACTTTATTACAATAAATAAAAAGGAAGACCAAATACGGTCAAAACGCGTTGTGCTACTAGATTTTACCCCTAAGTTTGTTGTGTTTTTTTTTATTTATTTATTGTGATAAAGTATATTACTTATAAAACTTATGGTTCCTGAACTTCATCTGAGAAAAATACCATTGGGACCGTTTGCACAGCAATACTTTGAGTGGTTTTATTGTACCTACTGAGTTCAGGGCTCTTAAATATGTGAGTGTCCTCTATATTTACTACACGGATACAACTTTGTACAGTCTGCTCTATGCCGCTTTTATGTTTTTATCAATCGGTTTTATCCTGTCTACTTCTGCCAGTGTGTAATACACCTACCATTAGTGCGCTACCACCTTATTTCTCATCAAGATTCTGTGTATGTATAAGTGTTTTTTTTTTGGCATAACACTTGGGTGAATTTGTGCTGCACAGGTTATTGGGTATTTCTGTGGCGCCATTTATCATTAAACTTTCTTGAAAAATTCAGTATTTTGTTCTAAATCAGGGTTTGGATCTCCCAAAGGATTCTAAGGTGAAATACACTAGAGCCAGATGACATTGTGGCTCTCTTTCTTTTTGTGAGTGCATTTTCATCATATGATATACATTGCCGGTTATGTAAGGTTCCTCTTTTGCACTATATTCTGTTCCTCTTTTGTGTCATAATGGAAGTGAAAGATGCATTGTGTGGGCATGTTATACTGGGCCGGTGAGGATAGCACTGTGTCATTGGGTACAGGAAGCAAACTGTCTTTGTCCAGCCCTATGAAGAAGGTCCTAAGAGGGCTGGTGCAAGGATTTTTGCCGCCCTAGGCCAAAAAAACATTTACCCGCCCCATTCGCTCAATCCATTCATACGGACCATGCTGACCCATGCAGACTGACGCACACTCACACTGACCCATACCGACACACACATACACACAAACTGACTCATGCAGACACACACTCTAACCCATGCAGACACACACTCTAACCCATACAGACACACACTGATCCATACAGACACAGGCAGACCCATAAATACACAGACAGAACCATACCAACATACACTGACCCATACAGACAGATCCATACAGACACACACTGACCCATACAGACACACACTGACCCTATACAGACAGATCCATACAGATACACACTGACCCTATACAGACAGATCCATACAGACACACACTGACCCATACAGACACACATTAACCCTATACAGACAGATCCATACAGACACACACTGACCCTATACAGACAGATCCATACAGACACACACTGACCCATACAGACACACACTGACTCATACAGACACAGAAGGATCCATACAAACTGTCTGCATGGGTCAGCATGTGTCATTCTGTATGAGTGGATGAAGCGAATGGGGCGGCAAATGTTTTTTTGCCTAGGGCGGCAAAAATCCTTGCACCGGCCCTCTTAGGACCTTCTTCATAGGGCTGGCCAAAGACAGTTTGCTTCTTTACATAACCTTACATAACCAGCAGATCCATACAGACACACACTGACCTATACAGACACACACACTGACCCTATACAGACAGATCCATACAGACACAGACAGATCCATACAGACACACACTGACCCTATACAGAATGATCCATACAGACACACACTGATCCATACAGACACACAGCGATTCATACAGACACACACTAGCCCATACAGACAGATCCATACAGACACACACTGACCCATACAGACACACACTGATCCATACAGACACACACTGATCCATACAGACACAGAGAGAACCATACCATCACACACTGACCCATACAGACACAGATGGATCCATACAGACACACACTGACCCAAACAGACACAGACAGATCCATACAGACACACACTGACTCTATACAGACAGATCCATACAGACACAGACTTTTTTTTAACCCTCAGAGATTCAATTTATTTAATTAATTTAAAGATTTTAAAATGATATATTTAGCTAGCTAGGTGGGAGTTAGTGGGAAATTGAGGAAGTTACTGTTGGGTTAGTTAGGGCTTAACAGTAAAAAAAGTTTATAAAAAATGTTAAAACAAAAAAGTTTGAAGAAAGTTTGAAAAAAATGTTCCAAAGTTTTTAAAAGTAAAAACGTTTTTAAAAGTAAAAACGTTTTTAAAAGTAAAAACGTTTTTAAAAGTAAAAACGTTTTTAAAAGTAAAAAAGTTTAAAAGACGGTAGCAAAATACATCTAAAAAATGCTCATTACGACTACACCTGGAACAAACTAGCAAAAAAATGATTCCACGTCAAAGTTCAAAATATGCCTTTTGAAATACCCCAGGGTGTATTCTTTAAAAAAAAAAAATGGTATGCGTTTGTGGGGTAGTTTGAATAACCAACCAGCTAAACTACTCCAAAATGGAACATGGACACAGCTTAAAAATTCAAAGTTTGAAAAAACTGAATTGCTGTGTCTCAAATGTTCCCCTTCAACATCCATATATATACCTGGCAAAGGTACATGCAGGGTTATTGCTGTACTCAGACGACATAGCTGAGCAACCTATTAAGTATTAAATTGCCGTAGCACACATAAGGTTTGCAGAACATACCGTGAAAACTCACTTTGTGTGTCAAAAAGGCCGAATTTTTTTTATTACCACTACACGTTGTGCAAAAAAGCAAAACAATTATCCCATGCTAAGGTTCAAAATATGCCTTTTGAAATACCCCGGGTTGTATTCTTTAAGAAGTGGTATGCATTTGTGGGGTAATTTAAATAACCAACAGTCTCAACTACTCCAAATTGGGAAATGGACCCAGCGTAAAACTTCAAAGTTTGAAAAAAACCTGAATGGCTTTGTCTCAAATGTGCCCCTTCAACATCCACATATACCTGGAAAAGGTACATAAATGGGTATACCTGTACTCAGATGATGATGACATAAATGAGACATAGACCCCTCAAATTCATCTATGGAAATTCTAACTATAGAAACTGAAATAGCCTTGTCTCTTACATGGCATTGTAGCTTCACAGGATAGTGCCAAAGGCATACAATGGGGGTATCGTTATGCTCAGCAGATGTAGCTGAACACAATATGGAGTTCTGTATAGGGATACCACGCACCAGTTTTATGAAAAACACATTACAAAAACTTTGTTATATGTGTATATGCCAAAATAGAGAAAAAAAACTCAATTTTACTCCAATATTTAGCAGAGATTGGCGATGAAATGGCTATGTAAAAAGTGTCAAAATAATCTAAGGTAAATAGCCTGTGATATCTACTTTATATAAATATATACTTTTGTGTGGCAAATTTTTTTTTGTGATGGCTGCTAAACTTACAAGACAAACATAACAATTTCTAAAATTGTTTGAAATTGAAATTTTGTTTTAGTCCTTGTATTTTGTGACCTGTAACTTTCAAAATAAGTTTAAATCCTATACATATTATGTACGCTGTAAATCAAGACACATAAATTAATTTATTTTGAATTACTTTTCCTAAGATGGACATATTATGCACACGTTATTATTGAATAAACTGTGAAACATTTTCCCCATTTTCTGGCATTTTTTTTTTTATAATTAATGAGAATTGATATATGTATGTGACATCAAATTAAAGCCCTTTTTGTTTTCTAAAAACATTACATACCGTATTTATCGGCGTATAACACACACTTTTTCTCCCTGAAAATAGGGGGGAAATCATGGGTGTGTGTTATACGCCGATATCCAATATTTACTTACCTGTCTTGAAGCGTGGGCCGGTGTTCAGCGCGCACCGCGGTACTGGAACTTAAATTTCAGGTTCCGGTTTCCGGCGGGACTGAAAGCAAGTGTGCACACTATTGTGTGCACACTTCCTTTCAGTCCCGCCGGAAACCGGAACCTGAAATTTAAGTTCCAGTACCGCGGCGCGTGCTGTGAAGCTGGCCCATGCTTCAAGACAGGTAAGTAAATATGGGACAAGAGGGAAAGTGCACTAGGGGACACTATGGGAGGGGGGACGACACACTATGGGGGGGTGGATAATACTATGGAAAGGGGGGGACACTATGGGAGGGGTTGGAGAATACTATGGGGGGAAAGAATACTATGGAAGGGGGGGAACACTATGGGAGGGGGGGAGAATACTATGGGAGGGGGGAGAATACTATGGGGGGGAGAATACTATGGGAGGGGGGAGAATACTATGGGAGGGGGGGAGAATACTATGGGGGGGAGAATACTATGGGAGGGGGTGGAGAATACTATGGAAAGGGGGGGGGGAACACTATGGGATGAGGGGAGGGAATACTATGGGAGGGGTGGAAATTTCCTGGAATTTCCTTCTGAAAATGAGGTGCGTGTTATACGCCGATATATACGGTAATATGTGTTGGTGCAATAAACGAGAGCGAGGCAAATTGTGGTTGAACACAAACAGCAAAAAATGCTTGTGTCCTTAAGGGTAAGACAAGCTTTTGAAGCTGTGTCCTTAAAGGGTTAATCACTGATTAAATGGCATGATATTTGTTATCAATACAATATATTTACATATTTGACAACAAACTAGATTCCTTGAAAAAGTTATTGCTTCCTGATCGTCCCCAAAGACGGCACAACTGTATGCTTCTAGTTTGAAGTCTTAATTACACTTCTTGTAACATAACTCATACTAGATGGCTTGTTCCAAGTATTTCATTACATTTCTCATAGCTTTGATAAGTATCTCTTTTGACTCATTTTACAAGATTTGCTTCAAAGTACCCCAATGTCAGTGGGTCCTACGCTAATTAAAATGTGGGAGACACATTAAATAGCACTGGTGCTAAACATAAGCTACAGTGTATTGAATTAATTTCTTTGTAAGAGCAAAGTGAGTATACAATAAAGAGTGATAAAAGCAATTAAAAACAATGTAACAACTAAACAATTAAAGTGTTGGTGCTTGAATGAGTATACTCACATTTGCAGATAATATCTGTGCTGCATGAAGAAAATAATAAAAGTGACATGACTATAAAACTCCTCCTATTTATACACACACCTGTGGCCACCTCTAAAGAGGTCTCAGAAGCTGGGGGGCCTGGGCGGGGTGTTTAACCTCAAAGGAATCTGGTCTGGATTCCAAATATACTTGCACAGAGAAGAGAGTGGGGGCACACCCAAAAGATGCATTATGCAAGAAAGGTGCTGCCGCAGTGACCAAAATTCATACAGAAAAAACTAATTACGGCGCACTCAGACTTGTAAAAATTCATAACTAAGAAGGCTAGTATAAAACGCCTATCTAAGAGAATAAATATGGGGATTTAGTTCCACCATATGGCCATATGATGTTAAGCCCACCACTGCTTCAAAGTACCCTAATGTCAGTGGGTCCTACGCAATTACAAAATGTGGGAGACAAATTAAATAGTACTGGTGCTAAACACAAGCTACAGTGTATTGAATTCATTTCTTTGTAAGAGCACCCCGCCCAGGCCCCCCAGCTTCTGAGACCTCTTTCACTGATGATATTATCATTATACAAATTACTGATCTAAATAACTAAAATTTGAGTTCAGCGACATCTCACTAGTACAACTGTACCCCCATGTGCAGGTTTTATGGGGTTTTGGAATGTTACAGGGTCAAATATAGGGCTTACCCAATGATCAGGGTAATTTTCATTCCAGGGTTGTCATACAGTCTCACAGATGGCAACATAGGCCAAACAAACAAACCTAGCAAATTTCAACTGAAACAGGCAAACGGTTTTTCTGACCCTGTAACTTTCCAAAACACCATAAAACCTGTTCATAGGGGGGCATTGTTGTACTGTGAGACATCATGGCATACACATATGTGTGTTTTATTGCAGTAAAAGCTAACAGGATTATGACATCTGCAGTTAAAATGCCATGCAGAAGGTGGAAAATAACACCATTTCATATATAAATATTTGATGTGAAATGAACATCCTGTTTATGTACAAAATTATACATGAAAAGTGTGGGCAAACTTAATATTAAAGAGGTTGAACAGTTAGCTCAAATTCTAGGTTTTGTTTTGGAGAGAACTTGTACAATTACCTCTGTTTTCAAGGGGTTAATGTAAATAACATGGTCAGAAAAAACCCCCCATTTAATTGTGATGACAATAGCAGAAGAAATGATTAATGTATTTTGTTGAATAAATACAAATATCAAACAGAAACTGGGTGATCAAGAGCATAATGAAAAAAGTATTTACTGTAACAGTAAGAATTAGTGACACATTTCACCCCTTCAAACAAACAAAATGTGTTAAATATTAAATGTTCACAATGGTATTACAAGTACACAGTCATATTTAGAAAATACTTTAAATAAAGTTTCATTTTCTTTTTCATATTCTTTTTTAATAATAAATGAATGGTTTACAAATATATCTCACCACACCAATTTTAATACGTATTTAAAGACTGATATCGCTATAACTAGATTAGCATTGTTCTTAAAACATATATTACCTATAATAATTATTTCAATAAGTGCTTTTAATATCTGAATTAATACACTTCTTGCACCAGTCTATATCAAAATGTAGTTCCTACTTTCAATTTCACATCCAATATATTTATTAAAAAGCACAAGTTAATTATTAAATAACTCCTAATCATATATTAAAATAAAAAACATCCACAATGAAATAAATTCAATGTGATATTAAATGCCGTGCATCTAAATAACACAAAATACAATAAAGTGCCTTTATAAATCATTAATATTGACCACTGATCTCTTCCCGTCCTTCTTCACTAGTTTCTCTGACAGCCTCCCTGCTATTTCTAACTGGATAGCGGCCAACTTCCTTAAGCTCAACTTGTCCAAAACTTCTGGTCTTTTCTCCCTCAAGTGTTGCTACTCCCGTTTCAGTCTCCCTCCACGTTAATGGTGCTATCATCAGCTCCACCACACAGGTTCACTGCCTAGGTGTTCTCTTTGACTCCGACATATCATTCACACCTCATGTCAAGTCGGTCACCAAAGCCTGCGGCTTCCATCTCAAAAACAGTGCGCACATTCGCCCCTACTTAACGCCATATGCGGCTAAGCTGCAGGTCCATGCCACTGGCATCTCTCACCTTGACTACTGCAATCCGTTTCACAGTGGTCTTATGTGCTGCAAACTTGCCCAATTGCAGTCTATAATAAATGCGGCGGCAAGGATCATCTTCCTGTCCACCCGCACCTCCCCTGCCTCACCCATCTGTCAGTCTCTGCATTGGCATCCCGTAAAATGTAGGGCTCTATATAAAATTCTGGTTCTTGCTTTAAAATCTCTACATAATGCTACTCCCACCTATCTATCCTACCTAATACACAAGAATGTCCCATCTCGGCCCCTACGATCTGCCGAAGACCTACATCTATCATCTGTTTGGACAATAAAATTGTACATTTTAGTGTAGTTACTTAAAATATAAGGCTGTTTTTAACTTGATTATTTTTGTTAATTTGATACATTTCTTCTGTCCAGAATATTGTATTTAGATTACCTTGTGGGCATGTTTCTTGTTCAATCTGAAACCATGCATTATTTTGTATTGTGGGCTTGGTCCATAACATTAAATTAGCAACTAAACAGGCTTGGTGTATGCTTGGTGCAATATCCGGAAATTATATGCTGCCTTTACTATAATTGTTTTGAAGGATCTTTTGAGATATTCTAGGATGTTTATTTGCCCTTATACAAGTTTTAAATAATCTTTGATATTGTAGAATCAAGTCATTGCTTGGTTTAAAAGGTAAATATCTAAATAAATATAGCAATTTTGGGAAAGAGTATGCATTAATTGTATTCAGACGTCCCAGCCATGAAGTCTTTATTTTGCTCCAAATATTCAATTGGTTTTGGATTGCACTATAAAGATCTTCATAATTGCACTGGATCAGAATTGGGATACTGAAGGATAGTTAAATAGCTAGATACTCAATGTGTTCTCGGTTCCAATCAAAGTGGATTTTTGATTTAAGAAGAGATAATTCATTGTCATCTATGCTTGAAACCAAAATTTGAGTTTTCTTTAGATTTATTTTAGAGTTAGAAAATGTTCCATATAATTAAATTCCTGTAGTTCTGAAAGCTATTGAAGTTAAGGACTTCAACAGGGTCAGAAACATGTCATCAGCAAATAAAGATATTTTACAATCCCAATCAGCCGATTGAATCTCATGTATTTCTCTATTTGTCCTAATCATAACGACCAATGGACAGAATATAAAGTAAAGGGGCCAATGGACATCCATGCCTAGGACCATTTTTAATTGGAAATAAAGCAGATTCAAAAAAGGGATTTACAATTTTTGAACTTGGTTGTGAATATAGAAACATAATTCTGTCCTTAAAAGGACCTTGAAACCAAATTTTTCCAATACCCTATCTAGAAATCTCCAGTTAACACTATCAAATGCTTTTTCGTCATTTAGGGCTAAGACAAACAAACCTGAATTCAAAAGGTTACTTTTAATTATTAGATTAGGTATTCCACGAATGTTATCTGCTGTGCCTCTGTTCCTGATGAAGCCGACTGATCAACCATGATGAGGTCTAAAATAACTGTCTTCAATCTGTTTGAAAGGATATGAGCATATATTTTTATGTCTAGATTAATTAAAGATATGGGTCTATAATTTATTGTTAAATACATACAATGGTGGATCACACGTCTTGATGCGTCTAAAAAGAAACATAAAACCATATAGTGTAATATTGTCAATTTATATAAAAATATGGATTACGTAGAGATCATGTACTCACAAGCCCGGAGCCAAATAATATCATATGGCTCCTATGAGTAGCGCAGTGGGACTTTTAAATGGGATGTCCCCGTCCGTCTTCTGGATGCTCTTGTAGTTCTCAAGCAGCATAGAAATAAAGCTGGGCTGAGTAAGTGGTATACTTACTGAGTATAACTATCTTATTATCATTGGAAAAATTACACAATGCACCTCATTTTTGTGGTGAGTTTAGCCCTTGGATATTCCCAGACACACACCGAAGTGTGCAATAGTACCCCCGGAAACCAGGTCCCGACACTGTAGTCTTTTGAAACTAACAAACATAAAACATAGCATTTAAAAAATATTTTTCAGTATTACACAAAAAGTTGAACAAATCTTCATATTCAGCTTAATACTGGCTACTTTTTTACGCAAGTAGTGAGGATTAGTTAGTAACTAGATGAGGCATATTATATTTACTACAAAAAACAAAACAAAACAGATAATAAAAGAAATAAGGATGTCTTATTTCCCATCTTCTCTTCTTTTCTCAATTAAAATATTTCTAATAATAGAGTTCCAAATAATAGTACGATGAAATGTATTTAATTGTGCAAAATCCTTTTATGAATTTGGTCATAAAGGTGTATTAAATCATAAGTTATGAATGTAAAAATATGAGATGAGATACTATATCAATATTACAGTGAAAACAAAATCATCTCTCCCTATCTCCTTAAAAGTTCTCTATTAATAATACCAGTATAGGTGTTATTCATTATCATTCTCCCACCTCTCTCTCTCTCTCTCTCTCTCTCTCTCTCTCTCTCTCCCTCCCCCTCTCACTTTCCCCCCCCCCTCTCTCTCTCGCCCCCAACTTAAAGGATCATTAATGCTTACTGTACCATTGGATTTGAAAGAAGTGAGGAGGGGGATATTATAACAGTATAGCGTAGAATATATTTTCATGGTATTACAGGATCTTTGAGGGAGAATTATATGAGTAAAATGTTAATATGCATTATATTTTATAATTAGAATTGAGAAATATGAGATAACGTGAAATAATTAGCTATATATGTTATGTTCCAAACTTGTGCTTAATATTGAAAAAGGACATAAATATGTCAGTTAACTTAGAGTTTAAGAGCTGATCTATATAACGGAGAGAGAGGGGAAAGAAGAGGAGAAGGGGAAAAAAAGAAACAAAAAAATAATAATTATCAATTAGATTTTGAGATTAGAGTTCCCATTTTAAAATTATATATTTTGTTAAAATTGGGTCCTTGAATACATAGGACTGATCTTGATAGAATGCTACTAGGCAAACAGGAACATTACATTTATATCTAATATTATAAATCTTATTTTTTTTTTTTATTCTTTATTTTTCTTGTGCATAGTTTGACAACAGGCGTGCAGAGCCACAAAAGCATCTACAGGCATTTTTATAATGTTTCATATTGTGGCATAATAGACAGCACATTTTTTTTTTTAAACATGAGGAAAACAGGTTGTGAGACATTTGTGTTCTGTATGATAACATGCTAGACTAAACACGCTTATATCAAACAATTTACGCTTATAGTTCCAGATGTGTAGTTTTGTAGGTAGTGCAACATATAAACAAGAAAAGCACAGTAGGTGGCTTGACATGTTGTTAAACTAGTGAAGGTGGCAATGTACTGTGTAAAGCAGACTACGTGTTAGATCGTATATCCATGTAGTGCATTGAGAGTGTCAAACGATGTGCTTTGTCAAGAAGGTCTGTGTGTAAGCACGTTTGTACTAGCTATATTCTGCAAGAGTTATATCACCCCAGGCATGCTAGAGTTCGTAAGCTGACTTGTGCTCTAGGAACTGTTGGTATGGCAGGTCCGAGGCCTTGCGTGCTGAGGTGGGTTTGCGCTGAACCATTGATGGTGTGGCAGGCCGCCAGGTTGGCAGTCAATGTGGATCCCGTCCTGTTTCCTCCTCTGTTCGCCCGCAACATGGCTTGTGGAGAGAACTGATAAGCTTTTGTTTGTGGGGCCATGGTGCAGGACAGGCAGGTCCTGGGTTCTTCTCTGGATCCATGTGTGGGGGCTTTGTTGGTTTCTCTGACCTGTGTGGGAGAGCGGTTGCTTCTGACGATTCCGACGCACATGTCCTCTGCCATTTTGGGCACCGTGCTCGGGTCCTCGAGCGGGATAGTGGCAGCTTTGGGCTCGGGTGGCAAAGCCTCTGGGTGAGGACCGGGATCACCCCCACCGGTCCAAAGGGGGGTGAACAGGGCCGTGTCCACCTGGGTCTCGGCTTCCATCTAGGCACCATGTGGCAGGATAGTGGGGCAGCGGCCATCTGCCCCTCTCACCACTGGCGTGGGCCCCAACTTGGCCGTCCGGAGCTTCACCTCCTCGGGACTGTAGCTCGTGGAGCCAGCCTCTCCCTGGAACCGGTATCCCTGTGGCGTCGAAGACCCGCTCTGCCAGTCAGTGATTTGGTCTTTTTCCCTGTTTAATACTTTTTATTTGAGCTGGATTGCAGGAGCTGATCTCGTATGCGGCCAGCCAGCTCAGTGGTCTGGCCCTGTCCCCTATAAATCTTATTTTATTCTTTCATTTCTTTTTTCTTTTCTCTTTTCTTACTTTTTTATTTAGTTTTTTTATTTCCTTTTCTTTTTTCTTTTTCTTTTTTCTATCTTATTTCCCCTTCTCCACTTTGTCCCTTTCTTTTTCTTCCCTTCATCTTTCCTCTTTCTGTTCCCTTCTCCTTTCTTTTCCTTCCTCCCCCTTTCCTCTCTCCTTTTCTTATTCTCCTCTTATTTTCTTTCATTAATCACCTTTTAATTTGTCTCTTACTCTGTCTTCTTGTTACCTTTGTCTTTTCTCTTCTCCTTTGAGTCCTATTCCCTTCCTTTCCTCTTTCTTTCACCTTCCTCCTCTTACTGGACCTTCTTCCGCTCCCTCTCCTTTCTTATGAGAGAGAAAAAAAATAAAAATGCCCGGAACAAAAGTTGAAAAAACAAAAAAAACAGAACAAAAGAAAAATGTATGAACAAAACGGGAGGAAGTCATTCTGTATTAATTACTTGTGTAAAAGAAAAATATGCATACCAAAATGTATTAATTCGTATTAATCCATTTGGAGACTTGTTGGCTGACCCAGGGCTATACAGGCACCTCCAGCCGAAGGGGAGAATGGCAGTTAGCAGGGAAGCCACCAGTAAGGACGACCCATCTCTATGTTCCAATCGGGTAACAGACCGTCAAGCCCTCACTGCATGTCATTGACATGTCCAACCATTGTAGGTTTTAGCAGTGGGTCCTGTTGGTACAAGGTCTCACCCTCTGTGCCTCGTGGTGTGTCTGCACAGCATTCGCTCATCCTCCAGCACTCACTTTGGCATTAATCAGCACCTCTCCCTAGGCTACGCCCACACCTTACTTCCGGCAATGGGCGTGCGTGTGTGCTATGTCACGTCATACCGTCATCCGTCCATATTACATGACACACGACCATTCTTGTTCCTCCTCTTCTAAGAAGACACTACCCCTACATCCTCCTATTCTAAAAAGTCCCCACCTAGTAAGTTATGCCTCACCCATCTGTCAGTCTCTGCATTGGCATCCCGTAAAATGTAGGGCTCTATATAAAATTCTGGTTCTTGCTTTAAAATCTCTACATAATGCTACTCCCACCTATCTATCCTACCTAATACACAAGAATGTCCCATCTCGGCCCCTACGATCTGCCGAAGACCTACATCTATCATCTGTTTGGACAATAAAATTGTACATTTTAGTGTAGTTACTTAAAATATAAGGCTGTTTTTAACTTGATTATTTTTGTTAATTTGATACATTTCTTCTGTCCAGAATATTGTATTTAGATTACCTTGTGGGCATGTTTCTTGTTCAATCTGAAACCATGCATTATTTTGTATTGTGGGCTTGGTCCATAACATTAAATTAGCAACTAAACAGGCTTGGTGTATGCTTGGTGCAATATCCGGAAATTATATGCTGCCTTTACTATAATTGTTTTGAAGGATCTTTTGAGATATTCTAGGATGTTTATTTGCCCTTATACAAGTTTTAAATAATCTTTGATATTGTAGAATCAAGTCATTGCTTGGTTTAAAAGGTAAATATCTAAATAAATATAGCAATTTTGGGAAAGAGTATGCATTAATTGTATTCAGACGTCCCAGCCATGAAGTCTTTATTTTGCTCCAAATATTCAATTGGTTTTGGATTGCACTATAAAGATCTTCATAATTGCACTGGATCAGAATTGGGATACTGAAGGATAGTTAAATAGCTAGATACTCAATGTGTTCTCGGTTCCAATCAAAGTGGATTTTTGATTTAAGAAGAGATAATTCATTGTCATCTATGCTTGAAACCAAAATTTGAGTTTTCTTTAGATTTATTTTAGAGTTA
This sequence comes from Pelobates fuscus, assembly GCF_036172605.1. Lineage (NCBI taxonomy): Eukaryota > Metazoa > Chordata > Amphibia > Anura > Pelobatidae > Pelobates > Pelobates fuscus. The sequence continues at coordinate 297,168,680 of NC_086318.1, forward strand.
GAAAATGTTCCATATAATTAAATTCCTGTAGTTCTGAAAGCTATTGAAGTTAAGGACTTCAACAGGGTCAGAAACATGTCATCAGCAAATAAAGATATTTTACAATCCCAATCAGCCGATTGAATCTCATGTATTTCTCTATTTGTCCTAATCATAACGACCAATGGACAGAATATAAAGTAAAGGGGCCAATGGACATCCATGCCTAGGACCATTTTTAATTGGAAATAAAGCAGATTCAAAAAAGGGATTTACAATTTTTGAACTTGGTTGTGAATATAGAAACATAATTCTGTCCTTAAAAGGACCTTGAAACCAAATTTTTCCAATACCCTATCTAGAAATCTCCAGTTAACACTATCAAATGCTTTTTCGTCATTTAGGGCTAAGACAAACAAACCTGAATTCAAAAGGTTACTTTTAATTATTAGATTAGGTATTCCACGAATGTTATCTGCTGTGCCTCTGTTCCTGATGAAGCCGACTGATCAACCATGATGAGGTCTAAAATAACTGTCTTCAATCTGTTTGAAAGGATATGAGCATATATTTTTATGTCTAGATTAATTAAAGATATGGGTCTATAATTTATTGTTAAATACATACAATGGTGGATCACACGTCTTGATGCGTCTAAAAAGAAACATAAAACCATATAGTGTAATATTGTCAATTTATATAAAAATATGGATTACGTAGAGATCATGTACTCACAAGCCCGGAGCCAAATAATATCATATGGCTCCTATGAGTAGCGCAGTGGGACTTTTAAATGGGATGTCCCCGTCCGTCTTCTGGATGCTCTTGTAGTTCTCAAGCAGCATAGAAATAAAGCTGGGCTGAGTAAGTGGTATACTTACTGAGTATAACTATCTTATTATCATTGGAAAAATTACACAATGCACCTCATTTTTGTGGTGAGTTTAGCCCTTGGATATTCCCAGACACACACCGAAGTGTGCAATAGTACCCCCGGAAACCAGGTCCCGACACTGTAGTCTTTTGAAACTAACAAACATAAAACATAGCATTTAAAAAATATTTTTCAGTATTACACAAAAAGTTGAACAAATCTTCATATTCAGCTTAATACTGGCTACTTTTTTACGCAAGTAGTGAGGATTAGTTAGTAACTAGATGAGGCATATTATATTTACTACAAAAAACAAAACAAAACAGATAATAAAAGAAATAAGGATGTCTTATTTCCCATCTTCTCTTCTTTTCTCAATTAAAATATTTCTAATAATAGAGTTCCAAATAATAGTACGATGAAATGTATTTAATTGTGCAAAATCCTTTTATGAATTTGGTCATAAAGGTGTATTAAATCATAAGTTATGAATGTAAAAATATGAGATGAGATACTATATCAATATTACAGTGAAAACAAAATCATCTCTCCCTATCTCCTTAAAAGTTCTCTATTAATAATACCAGTATAGGTGTTATTCATTATCATTCTCCCACCTCTCTCTCTCTCTCTCTCTCTCTCTCTCTCTCCCTCCCCCTCTCACTTTCCCCCCCCCTCTCTCTCTCGCCCCCAACTTAAAGGATCATTAATGCTTACTGTACCATTGGATTTGAAAGAAGTGAGGAGGGGGATATTATAACAGTATAGCGTAGAATATATTTTCATGGTATTACAGGATCTTTGAGGGAGAATTATATGAGTAAAATGTTAATATGCATTATATTTTATAATTAGAATTGAGAAATATGAGATAACGTGAAATAATTAGCTATATATGTTATGTTCCAAACTTGTGCTTAATATTGAAAAAGGACATAAATATGTCAGTTAACTTAGAGTTTAAGAGCTGATCTATATAACGGAGAGAGAGGGGAAAGAAGAGGAGAAGGGGAAAAAAAGAAACAAAAAAATAATAATTATCAATTAGATTTTGAGATTAGAGTTCCCATTTTAAAATTATATATTTTGTTAAAATTGGGTCCTTGAATACATAGGACTGATCTTGATAGAATGCTACTAGGCAAACAGGAACATTACATTTATATCTAATATTATAAATCTTATTTTTTTTTTTTATTCTTTATTTTTCTTGTGCATAGTTTGACAACAGGCGTGCAGAGCCACAAAAGCATCTACAGGCATTTTTATAATGTTTCATATTGTGGCATAATAGACAGCACATTTTTTTTTTTAAACATGAGGAAAACAGGTTGTGAGACATTTGTGTTCTGTATGATAACATGCTAGACTAAACACGCTTATATCAAACAATTTACGCTTATAGTTCCAGATGTGTAGTTTTGTAGGTAGTGCAACATATAAACAAGAAAAGCACAGTAGGTGGCTTGACATGTTGTTAAACTAGTGAAGGTGGCAATGTACTGTGTAAAGCAGACTACGTGTTAGATCGTATATCCATGTAGTGCATTGAGAGTGTCAAACGATGTGCTTTGTCAAGAAGGTCTGTGTGTAAGCACGTTTGTACTAGCTATATTCTGCAAGAGTTATATCACCCCAGGCATGCTAGAGTTCGTAAGCTGACTTGTGCTCTAGGAACTGTTGGTATGGCAGGTCCGAGGCCTTGCGTGCTGAGGTGGGTTTGCGCTGAACCATTGATGGTGTGGCAGGCCGCCAGGTTGGCAGTCAATGTGGATCCCGTCCTGTTTCCTCCTCTGTTCGCCCGCAACATGGCTTGTGGAGAGAACTGATAAGCTTTTGTTTGTGGGGCCATGGTGCAGGACAGGCAGGTCCTGGGTTCTTCTCTGGATCCATGTGTGGGGGCTTTGTTGGTTTCTCTGACCTGTGTGGGAGAGCGGTTGCTTCTGACGATTCCGACGCACATGTCCTCTGCCATTTTGGGCACCGTGCTCGGGTCCTCGAGCGGGATAGTGGCAGCTTTGGGCTCGGGTGGCAAAGCCTCTGGGTGAGGACCGGGATCACCCCCACCGGTCCAAAGGGGGGTGAACAGGGCCGTGTCCACCTGGGTCTCGGCTTCCATCTAGGCACCATGTGGCAGGATAGTGGGGCAGCGGCCATCTGCCCCTCTCACCACTGGCGTGGGCCCCAACTTGGCCGTCCGGAGCTTCACCTCCTCGGGACTGTAGCTCGTGGAGCCAGCCTCTCCCTGGAACCGGTATCCCTGTGGCGTCGAAGACCCGCTCTGCCAGTCAGTGATTTGGTCTTTTTCCCTGTTTAATACTTTTTATTTGAGCTGGATTGCAGGAGCTGATCTCGTATGCGGCCAGCCAGCTCAGTGGTCTGGCCCTGTCCCCTATAAATCTTATTTTATTCTTTCATTTCTTTTTTCTTTTCTCTTTTCTTACTTTTTTATTTAGTTTTTTTATTTCCTTTTCTTTTTTCTTTTTCTTTTTTCTATCTTATTTCCCCTTCTCCACTTTGTCCCTTTCTTTTTCTTCCCTTCATCTTTCCTCTTTCTGTTCCCTTCTCCTTTCTTTTCCTTCCTCCCCCTTTCCTCTCTCCTTTTCTTATTCTCCTCTTATTTTCTTTCATTAATCACCTTTTAATTTGTCTCTTACTCTGTCTTCTTGTTACCTTTGTCTTTTCTCTTCTCCTTTGAGTCCTATTCCCTTCCTTTCCTCTTTCTTTCACCTTCCTCCTCTTACTGGACCTTCTTCCGCTCCCTCTCCTTTCTTATGAGAGAGAAAAAAAATAAAAATGCCCGGAACAAAAGTTGAAAAAACAAAAAAAACAGAACAAAAGAAAAATGTATGAACAAAACGGGAGGAAGTCATTCTGTATTAATTACTTGTGTAAAAGAAAAATATGCATACCAAAATGTATTAATTCGTATTAATCCATTTGGAGACTTGTTGGCTGACCCAGGGCTATACAGGCACCTCCAGCCGAAGGGGAGAATGGCAGTTAGCAGGGAAGCCACCAGTAAGGACGACCCATCTCTATGTTCCAATCGGGTAACAGACCGTCAAGCCCTCACTGCATGTCATTGACATGTCCAACCATTGTAGGTTTTAGCAGTGGGTCCTGTTGGTACAAGGTCTCACCCTCTGTGCCTCGTGGTGTGTCTGCACAGCATTCGCTCATCCTCCAGCACTCACTTTGGCATTAATCAGCACCTCTCCCTAGGCTACGCCCACACCTTACTTCCGGCAATGGGCGTGCGTGTGTGCTATGTCACGTCATACCGTCATCCGTCCATATTACATGACACACGACCATTCTTGTTCCTCCTCTTCTAAGAAGACACTACCCCTACATCCTCCTATTCTAAAAAGTCCCCACCTAGTAAGTTATGGACAGATGATTTGTTAGATGCTCTCAATATGTTGCTTGCGTGTGCTGTCCATTCAGTTAGTTAAAAGTTGTCAATATTTGATTGGTAATTAGTAATACTCTCCTAGACTGCCCTTTATTGCATGTTATTATAAAACCACTGTTCTGTCTAATAAAGAGCGGACAGTTTACCTTGGGGTGTGGCATGGTTTGGATAAAACTTTAACGGTAGGTAATTCTGGTGATCACCAATGACAAGACATTTGGTTCAACACATGTTCTAAATAGGATAGAAATACAGGGGCATGACAGCAAGGGTTAAGCAATCCAAAACAGTGATTTATTACCGGTTTTGGTTGGTGTAGCCCTTTATAAATTAAAATAAAGTATTTTCCAGCACATAAAAAAATACACATTTATGTTACATTGTTGGTTAAGGGGATTTTATGCAATCATAAATGTACTTGTCATAAATTGACAAATCTAGGTTTTCAAAACCTTCCCATTTTTTCCTCATTTTTTTTATAATGCCAATATCTTCTTTAGGTCTCCCCATAAAAAGTTCCTGGGCACACTATTACAAATAACTCAAGCAGAAACACTGCACATCCAGGCTCCTTTCACTTGGCAACTTGGAAAAGCAGAAGTAGTCATGGTGTTTGGACTAACCCTTTAAAAATCTACATGTAGTACAATGCAGTGCATGCTTTTTCTTAAATATAACTTTTAAAAAGTGTACACATTTACCATTTAAAAACCAAACATGCATTTTTTTTTTATTTTTTTTTTTGCTGTGCAAAAGAAAAATACAAGCAGGCATGAGGTGCCCCAAAGGCAGTCCTCAGGCGTACATCTCGATTGACATTTGAGGCAAATGATTGACGTGCACAAATTGTATAGGATTTACAAGTGTAGGTAGTTGTGTCTTCAAAGCTTAAGTAAGAGTGAGATGTGCACCTGTTATGCAAACATCTATTATTAAAAGCATGTCATGAAGAGCAGTCGAGTATGTGTTGTTTCTTTGAGTCTGGTGCAATCAGTGGAGTGAGTCAGTGTTTTAAGTTTGTCACCCCAGGCCATCAGAGACAAGAGCCCCCGTGTGTGCATAGCGACGAGTGGTCAAGGCTTGTGCTGTGTCGTGTGCCTGTGTAGGACCTCGTGTAGGCGTTTTGGTGCAAGCGTGACCCCCCAGGTTGTGTGCATGTGAGAAGACATGTTTATTGCATGAGGGTTTGGCAGAGGTCGTCAGAAGCCAGCAATATCAGTCCTCGAGTGCTCAGTAACCCCAGCATAGCATGGGAGACATAAACACTGTGGCGATGAAAGTGCGGATAGTGTCTCCGAGTGTCTCTTAGCCAGCCCATGACCGCTGGTGTCGGTAGATATGACCTCAGGGACTTGGTTGGGCATAGGGAAGTCCTTAAGATTGAGCCGGTAAGCTGCCGTAACCTGGGTATGCTCCGGGTGATTGGTATGCAGGTGGTAGATAGTGCTCTGTCGTTCCATCTTGCAGTGACAGTTGCTTGCGTGAGTGGGGCTGTGGGCTGCATCTCGTTGTGCTTCTTTTATGGGTTTTTCATTGTCTTGCTGTTTATCCTGCTGTGGCTGGTCTTGGGTTGCTGCTTAGCAAGAGGTGCTGGTTGGAAGGTTGTTTAAGTGGCTGGGGGGGGACGCAGAGTTTTGTCTAGGGCTTTACCCCAAGGCTGTGACAAAAGGGGTGGTAGCTCGGCGCATGGTGCCGGTGTCGGTAGTTGTGGTGCCTCTATTCGCTGTGCATCTACCCCCCCCTTCCTCCCACCTGCCACTTGGGGTAGGTGTCTCTCGAGGGCCACTCACTGCTTACTCACTGTTAGGTGTCCGGCAGGGATCAGTGGTCTGTGTCAGGCTCCGTGAGTCAACGCCCTCACACACTGCTTCCGGCATCTTAGATTCAGGCTTTGGGCCCTCTCTGCCGCCGGGTACACCGTGGTCTCCGGGTGCGGCCCTGGGGTGGGGGCCAGGATCACAACCCCCATAGGGGGGGACCAGGGCCGGGTCCGCACCAGTGCAGCATGTCTGTCGGGCACCGGAAAGCGGGATAGCGGAGCGGCGGCCGTCCACTCCACTCACCGCCAAGAAAGCTCCCGTCCGTTGTGGATGAGATCTCCCCTCCGGGGAACTAAAACTCAGGGAGTAAGCCTCTCCCCGGTTCCGGCAGCCCTCTTCCATCGAGGGTCGCAGTGATGGGTAAGGTAGGTGGGTAAACTCTAATTGGCAGGCTCATAGGGTCTTTGATTGCGGGAGCTGATCTTCCCTGCGACCGCTCTGCTCGGCGGCCCGGCCATTTCATTTCTCTATACAGCCTATTTTGTCCTAAAACGTGCAATGTGTAGTTTAATCTGTCAATAATCAAAATATGTAATCTATCAAATATATTCCTTCAACATTTTTTCCTATCTCATATAGGATGAGAATTGTTAAGATTTTGTTCATTTCTGGATCAAATTTTTTTTTTTTTTGGTGCGTAACTCATTAAAAAAAAAAAAAATCAGGCAGATTTCAGGAAGCCATAACACTTCTCACCGACTTATTCCAAAAACAAAATAAAAACCCAGGATGCAATAAGACTGAAAACCACTTCAATGGAAAACAGTTTAAGCTCATAGCGATTCTTTGCAGGCTGATACAGATTTATTTGTTGTTCTCCTATTTCAAAAAGAACAAAGGTAATTAGTAAATATCGTTGACACTAGTGAAATCCTAACCTTTCTTAATTTATTTACCATATTTCTATCCAATGGAAATGAGCTAACAGCGAACATGTATTATATATGTAAAATAAATATGTATAAATATGCTTATTGTGTTGAGTTAACAAGAACATTTATAAAATCTGTAGGTTAAATCTGTTTGCAATATGTTTTTTTTTTTTCTTATTCAAGTAATAGTTCGCAGTTTTAACAGACCACCAATCATTTATGGTGTTAAAAGAACATACGCTTTCCAGAACAACTTCTAAAACTACAGCTGTAACCACACGTTGACAATTTAACCCTCTTTTTTTGGCATGTGTAAAACATGCACATTGAAATATTTCTCATACCTTGATTAGCCCCAAGAGACAACGTATATTTTATACCAATAGATCATAGAATTAATAGGTTGAGAGCTACATATTTCTATTATTCCTTTAAAACTTCTACAAAAATCAAAGCAATTATCAAAGTAAGACCTTGATTTAATATTGTTGGATAAACTTTTAAAATTATTTAATATTGTTTTTTGTAAATGCAATAATTTGATATTTGTTAATATATGTAAGTGATTGAAGGGGTTTGTTACCACTTCTGCACCATGGGGGGTAGGGGAGAAGAGACCTTTGTTTCTCTGGCACTACAGTTTCAGCTAAAGTGTGTCAAGCAAACGGTAAGATTGAAGGAAGTTAGTCAGTCTCGTGCACAAAACTATCTTGAGAATTTTGGAGAAATGGTAATACAGAGATAGTGCTGTAGTTAGATGGCTCAAGTTTGGGTTTTTGTAAGACATGAGTCATGGCTGCATGCTTGAAGCTGGAACTACACCAGATGAGATTGAAATATTGACAATTTGAGGCAGAGGAAAAAGATTGAGACAGAGTAGGAATAAGATGTGAGAGAAGTGGATCAATGGAACAAGTGGTTTAGCCGGAGGTCTAAAACAGAGCAGAAACTTCTTCTGTAATGGGATTGAGTGAGCATGAGATAAAAAAGGAGATGGGGCCTGCAGAGTAAGCGACTGAAGGAGATAGGTTTGAGTTTTCTTGCGTTACTGCAGCTATCCTCTTTATGAATTGGGCTCTGAAGTTTGGAGAAGTAAAGTTAGTATGAGGCAGTATTAATAACAGAATGGCAGTAGAACTTAGTTATCTATTTACAACTTTGATGTGCATTGTACCGTGTCTTTTACAGTAATAACTTTAAAGGAACAGAACCCTCGAGTCTAGACCAAGCATGTCAAACTTGTTGCCCACGGCTGCATGTGGCTCACAAATATTTTCTTTACGACCTAGCCTATAAGGGGGGTGCAAAAATCACTTGTCAGACATGCGGCTCCATAAGGGAAACACACGCAATGTACACTGGGAAGGGGAGCACCTCCATCTCCCGCTCTGTGTAAGAGCACCGTGTGTCACGTGACTACCTGGCGCTTAGTCTGACACAGCGTGCTGCTGGTGTGTAAGAAGCCCACTCCCTCACTATATCAGGTGAGAAGCAACAGGGAGGACGATAATCTATCATTAGGGCAGAGCAGAGCTGGCGCTACCATCACCTTGGGTGCCGGCTCTGTGAGAGAAATAGCTGCCAGGAGGAGGGAGGTATGAATAGGGTAGGAAGGGAGACAAGGGTGGGGGAGATAGGAATGGTATGGGGGGCAGGGAGATATGAATGGGAAGGGATATATAAATTGAAGGGTGGGAGTGGTAGATATGGATGGGGGAGAGACTTGGAAGGAATGTTAGACATGGATGGAAGGGGGGGATGAAGACATGGGGGAATAGATATGTAAGGGCGGGCGAGATGTGGAAGGCAGGGAGAGATGTGGGGGAGATATGTAAAGGAGGGAGAGCTATGGAAGGGAGGGACATATGTGGGGGAGAGCTATTGAAGGGAGAGAGAGGTGGGGGGTAGAGATATGGAAGGGAGAGAGAGGTATGGGGGAGCGATATGGAAGGGAGAGAGAGGTATGGGGGGAGCGATATGGGAGGGAGGGAGAGGTGTGGGGGGAGAGATATGGGAGGGAGGGAGAGAGGTGGGGGAGAGATATGGGAGGGAGGCAGAGAGGTGGGGGAGAAATATGGGAGGGAGGGAGAGACGTGGGGGAGAGATATGGGAGGGAGTTAGAGAGGTGGGGGAGAGCTATGGAAGGGAAAGAGAGGTGTGGGGGAGAGATATGGAAGGGAGGGAGAGATGCGGGGGGAGAGATATGGAAGGGAGAGAGAGATGCGGGGGGAGAGATATGGAAGGGAGAGAGAGATGAGGGGGGAGAGATATGGAAGGGAGCCAGCGTGGGAGTTTGCACCATACCTTACTCTACCTGGAGATTGCAGAGGGACTAGGGAGTGAGCCGAGCAGACAGTGCTACTACCTACCTGGCTGAGACTGCAGTTTGAAGAGGGACTAAGGAAGCAAGCGGAGCGGACACTCCAGACTGTAGCATTACTACTGAGATAGTAAGTAACTTGAGGTGAAGCTTTTGAGTGAAATGTATATATGTACACAGGGTTGCATATTTTTTGCATGAGAATGATACAAGTGATTTTAGTTTGTGTTGGTCTAGGTCAGTGATGTCTAACCTTGACACCATAAATTGTTTCTGGACTACATTTCCCATGATGCTCAGCTAGCTTTTAGACTCTAGAAACTTGCTGATCATCATGGGAAATGTAGTCCAGAAACAATTTATGGTGTCAAGGTTAGCCATTACTGGTCTAGGTTGAACTCTTTTTTTTTTTGCTGCCCACATGAACATAAACCTTGTTTATTTGGCCCGAGTTAGCCTTTGAATTTGACATGCTTGCTCTAGACCCCTAAAATACTTGAGGTTGCTGAAGTACTTCATGCGCGAAGAGTGTGTCTTTTTATTTTACAAAAAGTGTATATTTCAGGAGAAATTTGCACTTTTATAAATTAACCTTGTTACACTTCTGACTGTCAGACAACAAGTCCTGCTACTTACTGATTGCTTTGCATAGAGTGGAGCAAAAGTGAATTGGCAAGTGATGGCTGCAAGCATCTGCCTTGTAAAGACTTCTCATTGAGCTGCATTGGGAAGTCAGTGATTGTACTGCCACAAAAAATCTGATCTGGGGAATAAATGGTGAGGCTTGCAATAGATCTGAATCTTTTGGAAGCAGTTTAAAGAAATACCCCAAATGAAAATATGCAAAATTAAATGAATGCATGCTTTCATTTAGGTTATATCTAGGTTATATAAACAGTAATATTTTATTTTATTTATTTGGACAATGGAGTGTGCCTTTAAATATGTGTATATTAATAACAAAATTGAGGATATTTCTGTAGGTATTAGAGGTGGAAAGAGTATGTTGATATGATCTCAGTTTCCCCCAGTAGGACACAAAAAATAACAAACGTATTCAACGAAATATATATATTTCAAAATCACTTGTTACTTAAAGATAATACGGATAACCAGCAAGCATTATTGCAATCTGATACCCATCTGCCATTACAGTATAATGAATAAAGTAGAAATTAATACAAGCATTACAAATTTGAAAATGGGTCAAAGCTCTAAACACATAGCAACCACCATGGAAACCAATGGAACTAATATAATCAGCCACAGCATTCAGTTTGCATCCTGTTGATTACTCCTTTTTTGTTAGTATAATTTTTATCCCTTATCATCATAATAATCCAAACATTAGTTTACTCTGAAAAATGAAAAGTCTTTTTAAGTATGAAGTACCTAAGATCTAAATTACAGATTGTATCACATCCCATCCCTTAAATATATACTATAGTGCTAGGTATACAAAGTTGTATTCCTGGCACTGTAGCACTCATTCCCCCCCCCCCCCCCCCCCTTCCCCTCGCACTCCCTACACCCCCTGTAAGGGTTACCTGATTCCAGAACCAAACTCACACAGTGCGGGGTCGGTGCTCTGCCTCCTCAGGCATTGGGCCCTCCCCACAGGTCAGCATTTTTTCAAAACTTTTCTATGGGAATTTTGCTGACACTAGACGTCCCCATGTACAGTGTGAGGACGTCCTGTATCAATAAGGCAACCAAAAGTCACATAGCAAGCCGGAAGTGCCTCTACTGGCTGTCTGATTGACAGCCACTAGCGGCAGGCTTAACCCTGAAATGTAATTATTTCAGTTTTTCAACCTCTTTCGGTTGCAGATCACTTCAAGACCCACCTTAAGGGGGCTTTTAAAATGAGCTGCAATATATAGAGGCGCACACTTCTCCCTGGATATAGTGAGGAGGCTCAGGGAGATCTTTTGATTCCTCTGCCAGCTCAGGGATGGTTTCCAGGCCCAGACGTTAACCCTGTGTGAGTCAGGGTCCTAGGTGGCTGCCTGCGTTGCTTAATGGATAATCTGGCTTTGGTGAAGTGTACCCTTTAAAAGGGTATAGAAAACATTTATCTTTTCCTTTAGGATACCAGAGTGCTTTGGTCATCTGTGAGAGACTGCAATTGTAAATCTGTTAGCAACAACAGTCAAATGATGATGATAGAGAGACATTTCAATAAGTTATGTGACTAAATATTTGATGGGCCAAATTAGTTTCAGTTGCTAGTTTTCTGATATTGCATGGGTTAAGAGACATCTCAGTATCAACATGTCTAACCTCTCTCCATGTGAGTATGAAAAGAAATAGATAAGAAACTAAATATATATTAATATATTTTCACAAGACACAACATTCAATATCTGGGCAGTAAGTCAAACCAAAGCAAAATCTTAAAACTGTAAATATATCAGAAGCTGCCTTGGGGCGAAGTACAGGTTTATTCTGAACTGTTAAGCTCATAGGAAATGCAATGATATCTAGCTCAATTTTTTTTGTGGAAACAGGTTAAAGTAAATGAAAAAAAATAACAATTTTTTTAAAAAAACAAATGAATAGAGAAGTTTCCTAATTAACACTTAAATGAACATTCAAGGCACCAAAACAACTTAATTTAAATGAATTTGTTATGGTGCCAAGAGGCCCTGGCGCACTCTTAGCTCCAGAGGTTAAATTATTCTCAAGTGGTTTAACCCAGAAGTTGCCTCCAGCGCTGATCCTAGCTCCCCCCAGCACGGCATACGGCAGGCACAGGTAACATTGATTGGCTGAGAGTGGACAGCCAATGCTCTCAACCAATCAGTAACTCCTCATTCACATGAGGGAGTCATGGATTACCTTTCGCAGGTCAGTTTTGTGAATGGGAAGTCACTGATTGGCTGAGAGAATCAGCTGACCAGTCTCAGACAATTAGAAGTGCCCCTGCCAGATCTTCCTGAAACTGAACCTTTAGAATCTGGATGCCGCACTGGGGGGGGGGGGGGGGGGGGGGGAGCAAAGACTGGCGCTGGAGGCAACTTCGAGGTTAAACCATTCAAGAATGGTTTAACAACTTGAGGTAAAATTTCCCGGGGGCTTTCTAGCACCATGGGCCACTATAACAACTAATTTAGACGAAGTTGTTATGGTGCCTAAACTATCTCTTTAAGAATGCTATCTGGTAGAAAAGGTGTTTTTAATTTTTTAAGCAACTTTTTAACTAACTGAAAACACACATCTGCACTTTGATTCAGAACTGTACTGCCTCATAATTCAAAATTTAACTAGTGGTAAATACTGAACCATTTTAAACTTTTGCAGCCCCTTTTTGCTCCAAACTGGGTAGTTGCCTTGGAAACTCAGAGACCACTGCATGGGCCAGAACAGGCAAGGAGTCCTGAGCTTCCGCAGTGGTATAGGGAGATTGGGACATATTGATATTAAACAGTGCCTCCACCCAGTGATCAACATGAATATACACCTTCCTAGCAGTGGGACAAGGGAGATTAACCCCTTAAGGACACATGACATGTGTGGCATGTCATGATTCCCTTTTATTCCAGAAGTTTGGTCCTTAAGGGGTTAAGAAGCTGGAAATAAACCATCAAAACTTTACTTGCAACTTGATAGAATAATAATGGCAATTCAACATCAACTGGTGAGAGTTCCACTCCCAGATACAGCATCCTGTATCCTTCTCCAACCAAAATAATACAGCACCCTATACCCCCACCCAATATTATACATCATCATATAACCCCCACTTCAGATAATATAGCACCATATATCTCTTCACCTCAGACAGTCCAGTATGATCATCATTACTGTGTGGCAGTCTTACTGTAGGTGATGCATTGTTCCTGAGTAAACACTCTTTACCATTCTTCAACAGTGTTATTCTGCTTCCTCCATCTCTCTTTCACCACAAAACTACTGCCAAAAAAGGGGCAGAGCTCCTTGCAAGAAAAAAAAGAAAAAGCAACTCTAATAAAATGGGCAGATCCAAGTCAGAGTCTCAAGGGAGCCATCCGTATTTAGTACTTGTGACAAAATACACTATTCTGTCTGCATGGGAGATGTCCTCCTCCTAAAGTCACTAACAGGTTCCTGAACTTCATTCATGCTTTTCCATGCATTCAGTATATAAATCTACTGAACACTGACCACCCCCTGGCTCATTAACTACAAAGAAACCACAGGATTACGCGCTCTCTCTGTGTGGCCTGCGTTCGTATAACCGAACGGCACGTACTGGAAAAAACGGTGCCCATCTTGTCGCACGAATGCAAGCAGCCGGACTTGGTTGTCGAGTGGCTGGAACTCTAAATCGGACACTCGACCGAGCGAACCCTGATGAAACCATGCGAATGCCTGCTTCTTTCCGCGACAAGCCAGGAGAGCGCTGTTTGGTAGGTTTGTTTGTGCAAACAAACGCTACCAATGAGCCAGGAGAACCATTCGACTTTTTGGTCAGTTTGGAACTCCCAAAATTGACCGACCGCTATCACTAAAACAATGGAACTGATTTGGGCAGACACCTCATGAGCAGTCGGTCAAAACTTTACCCGGTGGCGATTCAACTGTATTCGTGGGATCTGAGCGCTATTTGGATAACTTGGGTGCTGAGATCCAGGCTATCCGGGGATATAATATTTGTGGTGGTTCCTATATGTTTTTAATATTTTTAGTAAGGCTGACACTGTAATTTGTAACCATTTTGTGGGAGTGTTCTGGATGTGTTTTGAAGCCTCCTGATATTTTATATAAGTGGGCCAGTTGGCCAGATTAAACACATTTATTTCTACCCTTCAGCAAGTCTATGCTGATGTTTGGGGAACTCGGGCTATAATCACTGTTGCTCTTGCGACTCAGAAGATTTATAACTGATATACTCAGCCCGAGTATAGGGGATCCGTTACAGTACTGTGTTGTAAAGCAGCAACCCACAAACCTCTGTATACTAATGTACAAAAGTATACCTTGCACTTAAACTCCCATTACTCCATAGGATGGACAGCAGAACTGTAACTGTCAGCAAGCTGATACTTACCTTAGTGGTCCATCGATCACATGATGCTCTGATCCCACAGACCACCATTTTCCCTGTCCCTGCTCACTCCTTTGGTTTCTTTGACGCCAACCGCTGTCCACACGCCTCTCTTTTTTAACATTCTTTATTTTTGATTTTTGAAAGTATTACCATTACCCTTTCTTGTAGGCCTCGGATCAGAATATTATTCCTGCGGGAGTGGTTGTTGAGATCTTCGAGGCTGTCCTCCAGGAATTTTATCTTGTCGCTCAGGTAAAATATGTCTTGGCAATGCTAGTAAGATTTTGTCTTGATGCTCGAGATGTCTGTTTCTGCATGGGCGGTACGTGCTGTCAAGGCCTCAAAGTCTTCTTTGAAGCCCGAGATTTGCCTCTCCAGTTCTGTCGTGGTGTGCGTTTTAATTTCATCTGTAGCTTCTTGCAGCATGAGTCAGAGGTCTAGTTTAGTCAGCAGGGCTTGCTGTCCTGAGTCCTCGCTACAGTCTAAATCTGAGCCCGAGTAAGGCTGGCCCTGGCTTAACGATGGCCACCCCTAGTCTTTTGGGAGTCTCTTGTCTATTTTGGTATTTGACTCCGCTTTACCCCGACTATTCTGTATTCTGGCTACCTTGACCTGACTTTGTCCTGTATGTATGATTACTGGCTTCCTTTGACCTTGGCTTGATCTTCCAATCTGGTATTATATTATGCTTGCTCAGCCCAGCCACTCTAAGGACCAGTATACGTGCCTACCTTTCTCTGTCCCTCTCTGGTGTTCTCATATACTGCATTTTGGGTTATAAATAACTGATAGTGACATTGTGGCTGCACTTAGAAAGAGACAGAATATGTCACAAGGAATAACCACAACTCACAGAGTCTAGGATAACAGTAGCAGACAGGACGGAAATAGACATATTACCGGTACATAGAGTGGCCGGATTTAACATACAATACAGAGCGGCATCGGGTATTTTTGTTTCATTAAAACTGCCTGCGGCTTTGACACTGGGTGCCTGGGAAATTTCTTTGTTGTATAGATGGGACTGGCACACTCAAGCAAGTGGCAAGTGCATGTCTTGCTTGGTGCGCCATGCATCTCAGCTGCTATGGTTCTCATGCTGTAAGCATTTCTGATATAACTGTTGGTGTCAAGTGTTATGCTACTCCTATCAAAATTCCACATATCGAGCACACATACTTTTGCCACAATCAAAGTACATATGTGCATGTTTAATAACAATTCTATGTTGATATGCCAGTAAGGCTTTTATGTCTCTATAATTATGAGAATCTGCTCCCTCCCGTCATATTTCCCATGCTTTTTTTTTTTTTTATGTGTAAACAGAAAAAAACATGATTTACATCTTGAACACACTAACATTCATAAACCAAATGGAAAAAAGTTTAAAAAGCTAATTGGCATTTAAATGAAAATACCTTTAGACACAATAGGAATTTTATCTCAGTGACTTATGCACAATTATTGCGCACAAACTGAAATAGTAGTCGTGTGCTGTACATGTATGGCTTGATATGTGACGAACATTATAAATCAAAGACAAATGTCTTCAACATTAAAAATAAACTAGAAAGGCAGATTTCATTTTGTTTTCGTTCTTCGAACATTTGCAGTTGATTTGTTTGGTTTAGATTTCATGTTTTTTTTCTTCCTTTCTTTTAGAAGTGGATTTTAAAATAGCATGCACATCACTGATTATATATCAAAAGAGCTTGGATTTCTTAGGAATATGCTGTCCCTTAATATGTTATTCTAGTAGACATAATCATCGCTCCAAATAAATTTACAAGATAAGATGTCTCACTTATTTTTCTGTTCTAAGAACATTCCTGAAATCATAGAGTAATATTGTACAAGGACATTTAGACAAAAGGGTCCAGTTAAAAAAATATTAAATTTGTATGTCATTTAAGATATTCTTTTGCACCTCCCAAAATTTGGAGACATGTAATCGGAACAGGAGGGGGTAGCATCAAAGGTTTGAGTGTCAGTGATGACTTTGCCCTCCTCCACCCCCCCCAGGTAAGTCAAAATGCAGAGCACTGCTGAAGTTTTCTTGTATGGCTAAAAAAAATACACAGACAAAAAGAAACAAACACTGACACACATACAGACACACATATACAAAACATTGGCACATGCAGATACACAGACACACAGAAAAAAACACTGACACACTTAACCCCACAATGGCAATCAGATTTATCCATGGATCAAGAAGTTATTACCCTACAGATGATAAAATATACCATTGAATATTATGTTTTTGCAAGTATACATACAGTTGCTTTTTAAACATGTACAGATTCTGATAAAACTACTTCTTCAGGCAGAGAATTCCACATCCTTATTGTTCTAACGGTAAAAATAAAATAAATAAACTCTCTTTTACCTAAATCTTCTTTCTTGCAGTCTAAACGCATGACCTCATGTCCTATGACACAAACACTGAAACACATACAGATACACACACTAAACACATGCAGATGTACAGATACAGACATGGAGATACAAACACTGGTAAACATACAGATACACAAAAACACACATACAGATACACAGATGCAAACACCAGTACACATACATATACAAACACTGAAACACATACAGATACACAGACACAGATACATACACTGACACACATGAAGATACACAGAAGCACTACTACCAACACTGTCACACATGCAGATGCACAGATACAAATACTGCCACACATGCAGTTGCACAGACACACATGCAGATGCACATACACACAGATACAAACATTGACCCACATACAGTTACACACACTGACATACATATGCACATACACATAGATACAAACAATGACACACATATAAATACAAACACTACATACAGAAACACACACAAAGACACATGTACAGATACAAACTCTACATACATACATGTGTATATCAGTATCTATGTAACGGTGTAGACACATACATATATATATAAACCATTATCTATACTGACATATTGTAGATTAATTTCTTTGGTTTTGTTTGTTGGGTACAGATATACATATGTGGTTATTTAAAAATGTATATGATTTTTTTTTTACTTAGAATGTCTTTTTCTGCCCCAGAGATTTTCCCCACAACCTGTGATGGCTTCTTCAAACAAAAAGCTAAGATATATCAGTCAGTCCTAAAAGGACACAAGAGGGTGATGCACTCGGTTTGTGGGTGTGGGTGTAAATCTACAAAATCAATCAAGCTACAATCAATAACAGTGTAGCTGTTATTAATCATTTATATGAGATCAATTTTCTTGATCTTTGTTTGTCTCATGATTTGAGACAGATAAAGAGTAAATGTTTCTTTAAACCTACTGATGGGAATGGGTTCGTTCATCGCAGGAGTGGACATTATGAACCCTGGCTTAAGGGTATAGCTAAGTGTCAGTTTACCCGCCTTAGGCGGAATTGCTCAGACAAACAAGATTTATTTGCCCAATCATCACATATAAAGAAGAAGCTTATAGACAGGGGATAT